>NC_064622.1:188725962-189354534 GCF_023898315.1 Schistocerca nitens
ACTGGTTCAAATCCCCTCCGACCATCCAGATTTAGTTTTTCGGTAATTTTCCTGAATAGCTTAAGGCAAATACTGAGATGTTACCTTTGAAAAAGGTCCAGCCGCTTTTCTTCCCAGTTCGAACTTGTGCTCCGTCCCTAATGACCTCGTTGTCGACGAGACATTGAACTCTAATCTTCCTTCTTTCATCCAAAGTTTCTGCAAGGAATGGTGTACTATTCTCTGCCACGTAACACGAAGTAAGGACAGTGGTCGTAAAAAGGTCTTAATCGACAGGTACCAAAGATGACTTTCAGGTCTTGTCAGTGGGTTTCCGGTTTCAAACTGAAACGGAATTTTAGTCGTCTGAGAAAGAGTTCCATGTCAATCATTTTCTAAAGGAACTCTCTGAAGAAAACTGCTTGCGATGACCATTTGGAGTCAGGTACCTCCCTACAGACTATGTTCCCAAAGGCACATAAAGCTGCATGTCTTCAGTGGGGCAAACAACTCAGGAACTGTATAGTAACTAACTGGAGGCCTGCATTGTGGTCCAACCAGTCACGATATCGCCTCTTCTCAAGTGATGCAAGGAGTCGAGGCTTTTAACCTGGAGTGTGTAGTTCTTTCCAGAGGTGATTCTGTGATGTTTGGGGTGTGTTTTTTTGTAACATGAGTTGGGCCCACTCTTGCAAGTCACGGTGAACATTGAAGTGGACATTTGTTTCAACATCTCGGTGAGCAAGCGGTACTCTTTCTCCTGTCTTCATGATGATTATTATGTGGACACTTATGTCTTCCAAGCCGTGTTCACAGCATTGCACGCTGCACTCATGCGTTCCTGTTTTAACGAACGCTCAGCATCTTGACTGGCCTACTAAATTTCCCGATCTTAATTACATGGAACATGTCGGGGACTATTTGTAATTGCGGGTGAATGGTATCAATCACCATCCGCGCAGTTTGATATAATAATCAGTGAGCGGTTTCAGCTGGTTATGGTATATCTGAAGAAACCTGAGCACTCTCTTCCTCTCGGAATTCAGGTCATCAACGAGGTGATGTTACACACCATTATCGTGAAACGACAGCGCCAGTCACTCATGCTGTCGGAATGTCAGAGTAATACTCCAATAACAATCATGTGAAAACCCGAGCAAATGTTGAACAGTAGCACATTAAGAAGAGTACAAAAAAGCTTCGTCACTTAAAATATTTGTTTGAAATACATAATTGGCATTGTTATTTCTTGAAAATACTCCGTAGCGTGTTCCTACGTGTTTCAACGGCATATTTCTTGATCCAGTTCTCAGCAGCACTCGTGTTGCAATGTCGACACTGTTCTCTAACCAGAAAGTCGTAATGTTCACGGAAGGAAGTCTACTGCATCTCACAGCAAAATTTTTTTGTGCGCTGAGGCAAGTTACGTCACCAGACGCGTCCTCTGTGGACCGCGAAATACGTCGCCATTACTCCAGCCTCCCACCCAGCAGTGATTACAGCCTTGTAATGAGGACGATCATTAGCTTCTCTGGCCGCAGCCCGTCTCTGGAGCAACGTAGGTGGCCGATGCTGCCTGCAATTCGTGGCCACGTGAAGACTCCGAAGTGCCGTCAAGGCGGACCACCCGGGATAGGCGTGCTCTGGTGTGGGGAACAGCTCCGTGGTGATCAGAGTAATTAGCGTCTCATTGAGAGCCTCGTAGGCAGCTGCCATGAAGGCCGAGATTGCCTTGCTGGTCGTGGGACAGGGGTGCACGCGGAGCGTACAGCGCGATTGGTACTTTTCCTTGAGTTCATCATTCGCCCTCCGTCTGTTCTTATCTTGTGCTAATCATTTCAGCTGTACACAGCTACTTTACTCAACGCCCCCATATCCTGATGCAGTGTCTATCTTCTTCTATAATTTTGCTCCTTCCAGCTCTAAGATAACTAAGATTGGTGCCGTGTTCTCTGACGTCAGGTAGGCATTTGATACCGCCCCGCATTGTCGGTTGGTAAAAAAAAAACCACGAGTTACCGAGTATCGGACCAGATTTTCGATTGGACTCAAGACTTCCTTACAGATGGTACTCAACACGTCACTCTTAATGGAATGAAATCGGCAAATGTGAAGGTAATTTTCGGAGTATTCCAAGGAAGTGTGATAAGACCTTTACACTGTAGGCCTGTATTAACATCTAGAAGAAAGTGTCGGGAATTCTTTAATACTGTTTGCAGATGATGAGGTTGTTTATAAGAAATTAGCAATGCCATAAGACGTAATCGATTCGCAAAATGACCCACAGGAATGGTGAATGGTGCAGTCTCTGGCAGTTGACCCTGAACGTAAATAAATGCCAGTTTTTGTGCATTCATGGGAAAAGAAATCCACTACTGAACAAGAGCGCAGTTGATGACAAACTGCTGGAAACACTATCTACCGTAAAATATTTACGAGTAACTATGCAGAGCGACTTTAAGTGGAATGCGGGGTACCACACGATATTAGGCAAGTGCACAAGTTTCTTTGGCTCTTCAGTGAGTAAAGAAACTATGAACTCGTCATATAGAGTACGCTATCAAGGACAGAGGCGGTATTAACCCTTTGACTACGGACAGGACACTCGTGTTCCAGGATAGGTTATCAGAAAACCATTTGGAATTCGTTGCATGGTATTGCTATGTATCAGCGTCCCACTGATAAATGTAGGCCTTATGGTTTGCAGAATTTTAATAATCACAGATTGCACTTGTATGCTGTGCTGTCCCCAAGTTGCATTGTTAATCCTCGTCACCATAGTGTCACATCGAATTAGTTCGCACCTGCAAAAAGGCAACTCAGTCACCAGATTCGCGAAGCGGTCTGCCTTCGCTTGTTCCCGGACACACCGCGTCAACGTCTCGCACCCACGACGTGACACTTCTCAAATCACAAGCGAAGCCCAAACTGAGCACCCGTAGTGTGAGCTACAAACATGGAGAGATGCTCTGTTGACTGATGTTGTTTACGGTATGTCTTGTAGGTTTTGCACAGTCGTTTTGTGAAACAGTGGAGGTACTTAACCTACCCGGCAAACCCCCAAACCCTCTCGGAAAACGAAACAGCAGAAAATATTCTTTTCATATTGTTACTTATGACTAAGACATTAATTAAAATAACCATACGTTAATATTTTCAAAATAAAATTGGTTCTCATAGGATCACGCAGTATTAGCGTGATGATGTCTACAAGAGCTCACTTTTTTGTCCGATGTGGTTATGGCATGCTTTTCCGTGTAGTCACCACACAGTGGCACCATAACTGAAAATTTCATCGTAATGCTAGAAGAGCACTTAGCTTACGGACATGCGTGTAGTTAGCTTTCCGATGTACTCGTATCAGTGCGACCTAAATGGCAAAAAATTTAAATCGAGCTCTCCGAAATAAAAACATTTATCTCTCTACCTTACGGGCGATTTATCAGCGAGAAATATGACCAGCCGTGGGATGTTTCCTTTAATCACTCGCTGGTGTTGCCGGAATCGTTTCTGTGTATACCACATTCGGGGGCTCGGTGGTCCACGTTTTTTCTCTGGCGATTAATTCTCTCTTCGCTACTGCCGAAAGTAATCCTCCGCAAATATACTGCACCGTCAATCAAACGGCCACAGTTCATTTAGTTTGTACACAATTTAATGTCTCTGAGCAGGAGATCTCGATATCAAAGCGAATTTAAATAAAATAGCTCTTTCGTGGACACAGATGTTTCTTAAATGAAAGTCACCACGAAATGAATAAAAATATGGCAGTGACACGAAAAATGACAACTAGCTTTCAACCCTGTGTCAGAGAACAACTCTGAAATGTTTATGTACACATGTTAAGAAAAAGAAATTAATCAATATTTTCATGAGTCGAGAGAGGTAACAAGATTGCTCACACCGCGGTATGTAAACGACAAAACTCAAGTTGAAGTGGCGTGCCATTAATCAATGTACTACTTGTCAAGCGTAAAATTCTGTATATGTCGTCATTAGTACACGGGAAAGTGTGAATGCACTAGGGCGTTGAACCATTTACGGTCATATAATTTCCTCCTCTTGGAGAGCACAAAGAATGTTTTGTGTTCCTTTCGGGCTTAGCAGAGCCTGGTCTTGCAGAAGGAAGAGGTGAGAACATAATGTAGGTCACTGGTACACTATTTGTTTGTGAGCATGTGTACGTCTCCCTACATCTTACTTTGGCAAAATGTCGTTGGTGACAAACCATTAGTTTACTAGCAGTAAAATCTTTACTAGAATTATTATTTTCGTGGTAGATACAATCAAATACAAGTCAGAAAAAGGTGTTTTATTGTACTTTTGTTATAAGTGGTTTCACACTGGAACCACTGATAAACACCAGCGATTGTTCTCTTTTTGTGGTACTCTCCAAAACGGTTTATTTTACAACTCATGTAGAGCGCAACAATACATGGCTGTCACTTCCATTTGGTGTAGTGACGACGTCTAAACAAGCTGCAAAGCGCACGCCTCCTAAATGTTCCTACGCCGGCATATGTGTTGCTTCTTTCATCCGTTCACCTTGTGAGACGTACGGTATGTTACAGCTAAGCTGTGCTTTATTTGCTGATGTCGGTGAACACATTTATGTTCCCACAAACACTGCAATGACACAGATCTAAACTCTTTCAAATTCATTCTGCCCTTTCCATTAATTCCGCTGAAGATTATTCTGAAATGTACTATCACCACCTCCTCAAGAAATCGCTATGTTATGCGTCATCATTTAACATCCATTATATCTGTCAGAGGTTGCCAACTTTCGATCACCTGCTAAATATTTCGATATGTGACATATGATGTCGCTGGTTTGATCAGCAGTACTTGCGGCACACGAGACACAATTTTAAAGGAAAATTAACACGTACCATCAACAAAAATGGACGTTCTGTGGACTGTATGATCACCGTACAACTTGCAAAGGCTAAGAACATAAAAACATGAGCTACAGCAATAGTCTCAAAGTCAATAAAGGCAGCAAATGCATGCTATTCAATATCGAGAACTGGGAGTGGTCACTACAGGTCAGTAGCTACCAACAAACGTCATGGTTTCTTGGGTAAGCTAGGTAGTTCATCTAAAAGAAGATGGCTTCTGCATAGTAACTTCTTGTAGACAAAAGGTTAATCCAGTAGAACTAAGCAACGTTCTGGTCAAACACCAGAATGTAAATACAGTTTCACAGGTATCCTACAGGGGTGGGTGCCGCTAATAAACCTTCATGGTTGACTAATTCTTTCTGCCAGACTGAAACTTGAACCCACATACTATTAATTCCATTGATTGGACATTGCCATCTATATATCACTGTTTGGATATCATCCAAATACACGTTTTTAATCTTTAAGGATAGTTAACTTTAGTGTACAGTCCACTGCAGACAGTTGAAAGTTTTCATTTTGTGGTTCATAAATGTTTCGAAGTTGGTGGTTTTATCTTACTTATTCTACTTATTATTCCCCGACGAAAGGTAGTTGTTAAGTATATAAGCTCTGACCTTCAGACTTGCTGATAATGTTACTACTTACGTACGTTATCAGACTTCAGTGCGACACATTTTTCCCAATGATAGTTGACATGGGACACTTCAGTTGTAGGTCTGTGCTTTGGCTTTCATCAGCCGGCCGAAGTGGCCGTGCGGTTAAAGGCGCTGCAGTCTGGAACCGCAAGACCGCTACGGTCGCAGGTTCGAATCCTGCCTCGGGCATGGATGTTTGTGATGTCCTTAGGTTAGTTAGGTTTAACTAGTTCTAAGTTCTAGAGGACTAATGACCTCAGCAGTTGAGTCCCATAGTGCTCAGAGCCATTTGAAACATTTTTCTTTGGCTTTCAGGAAGTGTTCCACCTCGAAAATCATCTCTTTAAACGTCTGCCACGCAGTGATGTGTTCATCTTTGGAAATCACTGGTTGCCATGTCAGATGAAATCGAGGGGTGAAGCAACATTTCATAGCCCAAAGAAACGTATGTGTGACCGTTTCCTGGTCAGAATGAGCTGGGGCATTGTAGTATGGCTGGAACACCCTCTTGGAAAGCTTCCTGCAGCACTTCGTTTGACAGCAGGTTTTCAGAATAGGTATGTCCAGTCTCGGAATGTAGCGGGCGGCGACCTCTGATATGTTAAAAATGTCCTGCAGGATGTTGAAAACTGGTCCAGGACTGTGTTTTACTTTTTCTGCTATCGCCTCGATTGTGCTTCGCCGATTGTGTTTTTTTAACGGCCATCCACTTCTCTTGAGATTCCCGTTTGCTCATAGGGAAATAGACGACCACTGCAGTTCATACATCGTTATCTATTCTTGCTTGACCGTACTACAGGAACCAGTCACATTAACGTGACCATTTGCCAGAACCCTGAATAACCACCTTTTGCGATGCGGATGTGCAAGAAGAGTGTCAGTGAAGTTTTGGAACGTACGAAGAGGGATATGGAACCATTCCGATTCCAGTGCCATGGTAAGCTGCGCTACGTTTCTCGGTTGTGAATCCATGGCACGAACAGCCCGATCGAAGTGGGCCCAAGATTCTCAGATGAATTAAAAAAAAATAAAAGCCGATCGGAGAGGGGGGTGAGGGATCTGATGACCCGGGGAGTACGGTAGATTCTCTTTGGTGCTCTTTGAAAAATGCACGTACGCTGTGAGCCGTGTGACACTGCATTGTCGTGCTGGTAGATGTCATCGTGCCGACGAAGAAACAAACTGCATGTAGGGATGGACGTGGTCCTCGAGGGTAGATGCATACTTTTGTTGATTTGTTGTGCCTACGAAAATGCCGAGTTCACTCAGGGAATGCCACGAAAACATTCTCCACACCTTAACGCTCTCTGCTCTGGCCCTGAAAGCTTCTGACGATTGTCGCAGGGCAATAGAGGCCAATGGACATGTGTCCGATGGAGCATAAATGTGGTTCATCTGAAAAGTACCCCTGTCGTCACTCAGTGGATGTCCAGTTGGGTACTGATGTGCAAATTGCAGCCTATGTCGCCGATGAACAGCAGTGAGCATGGGCGCGCGAAATGGGCACCTGCTGCGGAACCTCTTATGCAACAACGTTCGCTGATCGATCGTCGATGAGACCATGGTAATAGCCCTTTGGTTCATCTGGGCAGTCGGTTGCTCAGCAGTTGCACATCTATTGACCCGTACACATCTCGGCAGCCAACGTTCACATGTGTCATGTGTGGTGTCACCGCCAGACACCACACTTGCTAGGTGGTAGCTTAAATCGGCCGCGGTCCATTAGTACATGTCGGACCCGCGTGTCGCCACTGTCAGGATCGCAGACCGAGCGCCACCACAAGGCAGGTCTCGAGAGACGTACTAGCACTCGCCCCAGTTGTACGACGACGTTGCTAGCGACTACACAGACGAAGCCGTTCTCTCATTTGCCGAGAGACAGTTAGAATAGCCTTCAGCTAAGTCCATGGCTACGACCTAGCAAGGCGCCATTAGTTACTTCATGAATCTAAAGAGTCTCACTTGTATCATCAAGAATGTTGTATACCAAAGGACGATATAAAAGTTAAGTGTTCTAGTAGCTACGTTCTTTTCTTTATCACATTCATCACGTATCCTGTTCCAGAATTCGCGCCAGTCGGCGTGTGTGTACGAGTGGTCCCTCGGCTACCCGTCACTGTGGACTGGCTGCCTTGTCAGTCCACTACATCATGCATGCCCCTTGGTGCACCAACTTGCCTTGCCACTGGTTTTGAACAGCGCCAGTTTCCCTTGCACGGTATAGTTCAACCACGATGGTACGTGGACAGTTTGCAGACTTAGACGTTTCGGAAATGTTTCCACCCTTGACCCGAATGGCAATGATTATGCCCTCATGGACGTCAGACAAATCGCTCCCTTTCCAAATTACGGCAACGACTGCATTGTTTTCCGCATCCCCTGAGACGTTTTATATACCTTCCACTGCTAGCCCTCCTATCTGCCCTCTGTGAATGGTTTTTGTACGTTGAGGCCGAACAAGCGATGGCCGCATTAATGTGACTGAGCCTGTAGAAGCGTCTACACCACCAAACCAGTGTGGAATATGTGTAGGAGTGTCTGCACCACCACCACCATCACCACCACCACCTAACCAGTGTGTCATACGGTGGTGTATTGTTGCTACAGTGATCTTACAGCGTTGTTTTCCTTCTAAAGCAGAAAACGAATTACCACTGGATACATTTTATCATCGTGCTGCTCCATGTGGCTTTTGCTCCTCTAACAGCATGTTGTGGTAGTGTCATTTTATTTTGAGGACTTTATGTACGCATATATCTGAAAGTAATGGTTAATTACGTAGGGTAATTCTTCTGAGGTGACGATTAAAAGTTCGACCGCCCGCCTTAACTTACAGACACTGCCACCGTCGGCTGCGGACTTGCGTAGCAGACTGCGACGGCGCTTGTGACGGGACGCGACTGTACGCGCTGGCGGCGGCAGCGGCGTGTCGGGCGCGGCGTGTGTGCAGCGCGGCGCGGCGTGTGTCCAACCAATCACGGTATGGCCGCCTCTGCCGCCGGCCGATACTGTGTATTAATTATGGACGCGGCGTGGCGTGGCGCTACGCGGCCCGCAGCCAGCGGAGAGCGGCTCCGCGGATTAACTCCGGCGGGTCGCAGCGCAGCCGCTCCCGTGGGCCGCCACAATGGAACGGCCGCCGCCGCCGCCGCCGATCCATATCCGATTGCGCTGTCGCTCGAGCACCGATTAATATGTATCGTGCGCGCCGCGTCTCGGCCGTGCACACGCCCGTTTTGATTAGTCGCTGCCCGCCTCTTTTTAATTATTATTTAATGGCAGCGCCGGTGGTCCGAGTGTCCCTCATTTCCACAAGAACGCAGCGGATCCGCCCGTCCTTCGCGACCTGCTGGTTTCGGAGAGTGGTACCTTTTTAAACGAGACCCGTCGAGTACAACAGCAGGATTTTTTACAGGACGTTTCTCCTAAAATCTGACGCTTCATTGACATTGCTTTAAAGTTCGATGATGTGTAAACACAATGTGCCGATTAGCATCTTTCGGTCCCACGTCGGACGTTATTTTATACAATATCCGATCAAAAGTCTCCGAACTCTTATTAGTCGTCATAATATAACGTGTGTCCACATTGGCCGGCTTGTGTGGCCGTGCGGTTCTAGGCGCTTCAGTCTGGAACCGCGTGACCGCTGCGGTCGCAGGTTCGAATCCTGCCTCGGGCATGGATGTGTGTGATGTCCTTAGGTTATTTAGGTTTAAGTAATTCTAAGTTCTAGTGGACTGATGACCACAGATGTTAAGTCCCATAGTGCTCAGAGCCATTTGAACCACTTTGTTCACATTGCACCTAAGACTTCACGAAGTCTGAGTGTCTCTGCAGGCATGACAGCTCATTCTTCCTCAATAGCCGAAACCGGAGAAGATAGTGATGTTGGAAGTTGGGTTCTGGAGTGATGTGGACTTATAACTCATCCCGAAGTTGTTCCATTGGGTTCAGTTCGGGACTATGGACAAACCAGCCCATTTCAGGAATGTTTTTTGTCCAACGACCATTGCCTCGCAGTTGGAGCTTTTGACAGTGTGCATTCTCGTCCTGATGGAATCAAGCATAGTTTCCGAACGCTTCTCCTACTGTACGCTGTACACAGTACTGTAAAATGACATCATATTGCCAGCCGGTGTGGCCGAGCGGTTCTAGGCGCTACGGTCGCAGGTTCGAATCCTGCCTCGGGCATGGATGTGTGTGATGTCCTTAGGTTAGTTAGCTTTAAGTAGTTCTAAGTCCCATAGTGCTCAGAGCCATTTGAACCATTTGGACTTCATATTCTTCCGCATGTAGCGATTTCTTAAGCGCATTAACGGGACCACATCTTAACCACGCGCAACATTCCTATACCGTAACTCAACTTCCTTCGAAATTCACTATTGGCACTAAGCATGATCGCAGGCGACGTTCTCCAGGCGTTCGCCTAACCCAAAGCGTTCCATCGGATAGCCACAGGGTATACCGTGATGCATCACTCCAAATCACTCATTTCAAGTCATCCACTGTACAGTGACGTCGCTACGCCCTCCGAAGTGATCGACGGCTCCTGTCCGTCATTACACGAGGAGTGGCTGGTCTTGGTTTAGCTGTGATTGTTCTTTTACGTTTCCACTTCACATCACCAACAGTCTACTTGGCCAGCTTTTAAACGCTTGAGATTTTCCTGGTGGATTTGTTACTCAGATCTCGGATGACAACTAACGACTAGTTCACGGTTTAAGTCATTGGGCTCTCCAAACCGCCCCATTTGCCGTTACTGTTTTTCTACTGACGACATACACTGAAGAGCCAAGGAAACTGGTACACCTACCTAATAATCGTATAGAGCCCCCGGGAGCACGCGGAAGTGCCGCAACGCGACGTGGCATGGACTCGACTAGCGTCTGAAGCAGTGCTGGATGGAACTGACACCAAGAATCCTGCATTTTTGTCCATAAATCCGTAAGAGTACAAGGGGGTGGAGATGTCTTCTGAACAGCGTTGCGAGACATCTCAGGTATGCTCAATAATGTTCATGCTTGGGGAGTTTGGTGGCAGCGGAAGTGTTTAAACTCAGAAGTTGTTCTTGGAGCCACTCTCTAGCAATTCTGGACGTGAGGGGTGTCGCATTGTCCTGCTGGAATTGCCAAATTCTATCGGAATGGTTCAAATGGTTCAAATGGCTCTGAGCACTATGGGACTCAACTGCTGAGGTCATTAGTCCCCTAGAACTTAGAACTAGTTAAACCTAACTAACCTAAGGACATCACAAACATCCATGCCCTAGGCAGGATTCGAACCTGCGACCGTAGCGGTCTTGCGGTTCCAGACTGCAGCGCCTTTAACCGCACGGCCACTTCGGCCGGCTCTATCGGAATGCACAACGCATCTGAATGGATGCAGGTGATCATCAGGATGCTTGCTTACGTGTCACCTGTCAGAGTCGTATCTGAACGTATCAGAGGTCCAATATCATTCCAACTGCACACGCACCACACCATTATAGAGCCTCCACCAACCTGAACAGTCCCCTGCTGACATGCAGGGTCCATGGTTTCATGAGGTTGTCTCCATACCCGTACACGTCCATCTGCTCGATACAATTTGAAACGAGACTCGTCCGACGAGGCAACGTGTTTGCAGTCATCAACAGTCCAACTGCGGTGTTGACGGATCCAGGCGAGGCGTAAAGCTTTGTGTCATGCAGTCATCTAGGTTACATAAGTAGGCCTTCCTCTCCGAAACCCCATATCGATGATGTTTCGTTGAATGGTTCGTATGCTGACATTGTTGATGGCCCAACATTGAAATCTGCAGCAATTTGCGGAAGGGTTGCACTTCTGTGACGTTAACGATTGTCTTCAGTGGTCACTGGTCCCGTTCTTGCAGGATCTTTTTCCGGCCTCAACTATGCTGGAGATTTGATGCTTTACCGGATTCCTCCTGATGTTCACGATACACTCGTGAAATGGTCGTACGGGAAAGTCCCCACTTCATCGCTACCTCGGAGACGCTGTGTCTCATCGCTCGTGCGCCGACTATAACACTACGTTCAAACTCACTTAAATCTTTATAACCTGCCATTGTAGCAGCAGTAACCGATCTAACAACAGCTCCAGGCACTTGTCATCTTATATAGGCGTTGGCGACCGTAGCGCCATATTCTGCCTATTTACATATCTCTGTACTTGAATGTCCATGTCGATACCAGTTTCTTACGGCGCTTCATTGCATTGCTGCTGTTTGCTTTGGTTTCGTGGCGGGCCGCATCAAATCAGTCCGAAGACTGATGACAAAAAAAACGCACTTTTGGAAAGATAGAGAATAGTAATGCTTTGTTAGACACCATCTTGAAACTGTCTAAATGGTGCCATATTAATTCGATATCTAAAGTGAAAGGTTAATTTATTTTAATCACAAAATTTTAAAGTAAAATTTGCTCTTCAACATGAAATTTAATACCACTCACGAAGAGAAGGATTTGTTGTAATAAACATTTGTTAGTGCACTTGTAGTATTCTCTATGGTAATCCGAGCTTTCGACAATAATAACCATTATCTCTGTTAGGAAAACTACTGACTGTCGAAGACACAAATGTGAATGATACCAATTGCGACCAGGCAGTACGTTGGCATCAACAGTGAAATGTCACCCGCAGTTCTATCTATGAGGTGCGTCTGAAAAATTCGGTGACAAAAATATGTAAAGTACCCGCTATCTCCGATTTCTTTCTTCATCTTCGTCCAAAACATTAAGAGCTCCCTACTGATGACATCATAGATGAGACTCAGAACTGGAATCTGCGTTTATTCGTTCTCGATCAACATAGACTATTTCTTTTAGGTTGATCCTGAAATCAAACTGTAAGCCGCTCAAAACCTGTTCTGTGACGTCAGACAAAAGAATAACACGTGATGGGTGAATAGTTTCTATTTTTATGTATTTCAAACTTCGGAGTTACACTTAAAAGAATTAACGACGCTAGAATATGAATGACGACTCTGTACATGAAACTATAACGACATGCTGAGGTTCGCATCGCATTGTCGGAATTCAGGGCTCGTGCGTTGGTATTTTGTGGCTGTCAGTTACACATCCTAGGATTTTTTTTCTTTATCACTGCTTTTTATGTTAAAATTTTACGCGTGTACGTTATGCTGTAGATGCATCCCACAACTGGAATTGTTGACCACTTCGTTATGTCATGTAAACTTACGGGGTAAGCGGGATACACATTGATAGATAAGTCATCTATCTGTAATCGCTCATAGACCTTTCACTGACAGGGATGAGAGCCTTCGGAAGCGGTATTACAGTAAGATAATGCCTAGCTGCATTTAGCTTCGATTGTGAAGAACATATTCTATGAACAGCTGTACAGTAACCTGTCACGTTTATCTGATAGGTGAGCGACTCAGTCCGTGTAGAACCTATTTGTACATAGATTATTCTGCATGCTCCAGCGAATAGTGCAATTCTTAACCTCATAATTGATTACCTTGATAGTTTCAGACCACAAGGAGCCACGATAGTATCTTTAACTCACCGATAAAACTAGGATCGAAGTTCCTGGTCCACTTCAAGAAACGATGGGACGTTTCTTTCTGGGTGGCTGCTGCCAATTCCTTCAGTTCTGCTTCTCTGTGTTTGCTCTGTGTAAAATAAACTTGGTTTGGTGATGGCGATTTTTTTATTGGGGGGGGATTGAACAATGCTTTCAACAGAAACTGGGTTTCAGTTCGCATTCTACGTGCTGATATAGGTTCTCTGTGATATCCGAACATTACTTCAACCTAATATCACGATAATTATTTCCACTATTCAACAGCCGATTTCTTTTATCGTCATTGTCTATATGAGGTTGTGCTCGTCTCTTACGATGTCGTTACTGACGAGACATGAATCCACAATCTTGTTTCCTTCTTCCTAAGCATACCTTTATTATAAGACGCCGAAATGCAACTTTTGTAATTCCTTCAGCGTTTGAGGTTAGTTTACCACCAAATGGAATTAAAGAAAGTACAAGTCTCCTCAACCTGTGGGTTGGTTCGTGAACCCAACAGTACCCAGTTAATCGTTGTCACATCGGAGGTGGTAAAAGAAGTCGCAACACCAAAAAATAGGTAAGGTAGAGTAATGAAATTTGTGAAATATGTCTATGTTACATATTTAAGTGATTAACATTGCAAGATCACAGGTTAATGTAAGCGCGAGATAAGCTAATGCAAATATGAAATGTTGGTACATTAATAGCCGATGTAACCGCCATAATGTTGAATGCAAGATGCAAACGTGCCTGCATTGTGTTGTATAGGTGCCGGATGACAGTTTGTGGGATGGAGTTTCAAGCCTGTTGCATTTGGCCGGTCATTACGACAGTTAATGCTATTTGTGAATGACGCTCGAGTTGTCGTCCGATGATGTCCCATATGTGCTCGATTGGAGAGAATTGGTGATCGAGAAGACCAAGGCAACATGTAGACACACTGTAGGGCGTGCTGGGTTTCGACAGCGATATGTGGGTGTTCGTTATCCTGTTGGAAAATATCCTCCGGAATGCTATTAATGAATGGCAGCACAATAAGTCGAATCACCAGATTGACATACAGTTTTGCAATCGGGAATGTGTGGGATAAACACGAGAGTGCTCCTGTTGCCATACGAGATCGCACACCAGACAATTATTCCAGCTGTAGGTCCAGTTTGCTTAGCACGCTGATATTTTGGTTGCAGGCTCTGAATTGGCCTCCCTCTAATCAACACTTGGCGTTAACTGGCACTGAGACAGAACGATCTTTGATCAGAAACCCGAATAGACCTCCGCCCGGCCTTCCAATGCGCTCTCACTTAAAACCACTGAAGTCGCAAACAGCGGTTATTTTTAGGTCAGTGGAAAGCACGCTTTAGGGCGTCTGTCTCGGACCTGTCCTTGAAGAAACCTATTTGTAACAGTCCGCTGTGTCATTGTGGTGCCAATTAATCCTCAAATTGCTGCTGAAGATGCAGTACGATGCGCCAGAGCCATACGCCGAAATCGATGATCTTCCCTCTCGGTAGTGCTACAAGGCCGTCCGGAGGCCGGTCTTCTTGCCACCGTACAGTGCCGTGACCATCGCTGCCAGTAATCTTGTGTAGTGGCTGCATTCCTGCGAGGTCTTTCAGCAGTATCACAGAAGAAACATCCAGGTTCTGGTAGTCCTATTACACGACCTCATGAGATATTGACAATGGCGTCTTTGCCGCTGTAAAGGCGTTCTTGACTAACACCAGCTTACCACGTCCAGCCCCAAAGGTAACTAACGCTCACGACCGTTAGGAGCGTGTATTTAAAGCACGGATGGCCGAGATTTCGGCAAGCCGTCCATGACTCGGCTGGAGTGCCGAAGTGTTCAGCCTCGCTTCACATTTCCCCCACTGTCAGAGCGCGAGGAGGGGAAAATAGCGAACGCGCTATATTTAAATGGCAATACAGTCGTACTGCTTACGACTTGGTTTTATATTTCACATTTCGGAACAACATAGATTACAAATGGAAATGAGCGTATGGCATCGTTGGCCGGGTGGCCCCCCATTCGGGGGACTCCACATTGGTGACTTGCGCGCTGGTGATGAGGATGATATGGTGATAAGGGCAACACAACACCCAATCCCTGGGTAGAGAAAATCTCCAAACCGGCCGGGAATCGAACCCCGACACGCTTGCGTGGGAGGCAAGCACGTTACCACGATGCTAAGCAGGCGGACAATAGACCACAAAGAAAATAAGTTTCAGTGTTAATCACTTTTTGCGTGCTGAAGACATAATTTTTTATCTTGTGCAAACTGTCAGCATACCGACAGACTCAGACAATTTCACAAAGTTTCGCACTCAAATTGCGACGTTATCGTGACTTGTTTAGTTTCATAATCTTAAAAAGTTATTTCATACAAATACGTCAATCGAAATATCGTTGCACTTCTGAAACCTCATTATGGAGACTTGGAAAATCTACCTGAGGAAAGTAACTTAGACGTCTTGGACGGTTTTAACCTAAAATGATTTTTAGTTAAAACTGGAATTACCTCGCAGGTCAGTCAGTTACATCTGCAAATGCACAGGGGCGCTTTCAGCTAAAATGGCAAACGGTCTCGAAAATAGCTTGAAAACAAATGTAACACTGACGTTTATCGTTGTAATTCTTGCAAGGTCACAATGAATTCTTCAAACGACGCGCGTTCTTTAACAACAGTGACCTTAGGAATCTGGATTGTCTTTGTCAGAATGTGTCCTTTTACAAGGCTATTTTCTGTTTAAATGCATTCCCACAAATTAGAAAGAAGTTACCTTGCAGTGTCGTATTGTGGGCCATTTGCAGTCAGGTCCACTTAAAATGCAAAGTTAGCAATCCATTTCGGATGTTCTAAACTTCGTTCCACCACTCCTTTTTCCTTCATAAATTCAACAGTAGCGAGATTCAAATCGAAAAATCGTTGCACGCATGCCAGTTGACTTAACCAACGTACTTAGCCGTAATATACGAAACCTCCATATTCCTCGTTCCCATTGAAATAGTTGTAACTGAAAATAGAACAGTGGATGCGACTTCTGAAATTTTACTGTTAATACAACAATTTCTTCACGTGCTCCATGCCTGCAAATTTAGTACCAAGTGCTTGTTGATGAACAGGACAGTGAACCATGGCTGTCACGGGTTGTAGTTTTTTGCTCTTTCATTGTCCACTAAATGTTTAAATTCTTTCTGCATGGTACTGTAATGTCGCTTCACACCAGATTTGTGCCTAATACAGGGCGGAACGCGCTAAATTGCAGATTTGGAAATGAAATTTAAAAAAAAAAATACACTTACAAATCTTCATTTTTATTTTCTCATATTGGACAATAGTGGAAGTTTCTGATTACATGGTTTATGTGGTGTCACCGCCATACACCACACTTGATAGGTGGTAGCCTTTAAATCGGCCGCGGTCCGTTAGTATACGTCGGACCCGCGTGTCGCTTTATCAGTGATTGCAGACCGAGCGCCGCCACAAGGCAGGTCTAGTCTAGAGAGACTCCCTAGCACTCGCCCCAGTTGTACAGCCGACTTTGCTAGCTGTGGTTCACTGTCTACAGACGCTCTCAATTGCGGAGACGACAGTTAAGCATAGCCTTCAGCTACGTCATTTGCTACGACCTAGCAAGGCGCCATATTCAGTTACTATAAGAAATAACTTCAAGAATGTATTCTGAACAGAGAATATTGTGACTCATGTACCGTCAAGAGCGACGTTCATCATTAATGGGTTAAAGTTAAGTATCAAAGTAATTACGTCCGCTTTCTGAATTCTCATTCCTTGTCATGTTCCAGACCTCACGTCAGTATAGTACTTCCCTCCTCACGCCAGCCTGCTTGAGCTACAACGCGTGCATTTCTGCCTCCACTCGTAACACGGTGTTGGCTCGTCTGCTAATGCAAAAGTTTAAACAGTATTTATAGCAAATATCTACCTTCATAATTCACACACTGCCGCAATCGTTTTCTGAAATTCTCATGGACTCTTTCGAGGATGTCTTCTGGTCCTCTTGCAGTTTCAGCCTCAATATTGTTCTGTAGGTCTCCCAAGGCGTTGGGACGGTTGCAATACATCTTTGACCCCAGGTAACCCGAAAGACTAAAAACGCATGACGCAAGACCGGTGACCGCGCGGACCAGTTGAGATCCCCCGTGCGAAGGATCAGCCTTCCAGGAAACGTTTGCCTCAAAAAAATCATGTTAATGCCCGCTGTGTGTGCAGTGGCACCGTCTTGTTCAAACCAGATATTCTGTAGTTGCATTGCCTCGAAAACCGGCTGGCGAAACTCTTGCAGCATAGTTAAGTAACGATCCTAATTCACGATTACAGCACGACGATTTACTTGGAAAGAGTAAGGGCCAATGATTCCTACTCGTGATACAGCGCACCACACAGTGACACGATTTGGGTGTAGGGGTCTGTGTTGAATTTTTTCTGGGGTTCGTGTCGTTCCAGTACCGCATATTCTGTTTGTCTGCACTCCAACTGAGGTAGAAATGTGTCTCATCAGAAAAGAACACATTCTCGTCACGGGGTATGGTTGCAAGCATGTCTTCACAAGATGTTCAAATGGCTCTGAGCACTATGCGATTTAACTTCTGAGGTCATCAGGCGCCTAGAACTTAGAACTAATTAAACCTAACTAACCTAAGGACAACACATACATCCATGCCCGAGGCAGGATTCGAACCTGCCACCGTAGCGGTCGCTCGGTTCCAGACTGTAGCACCTAGAACCGCACGGCCACATCGGCCGGCCACAAGATGTTCCTCGTGTTACATAATCCCGTACTGACAATTGCTGGACCACGCACATTTTACAGGGGAGAAAATTCGGTTCATTATGATGAGTCCGATGGAGAGAACGTCTTGAAATGCCAAGAACAGGTGCGTGTTTCCGAGCTGAGCGGTTGAGAGACTGCAGTACTGTGGCTCTAACTCGTTCGACATTTTGTGGTGTTGTAACGCTTCTCTCAAGTCCTTTCCGTACTGATGACACACCCCCTGTTGTTCTGAATGCATTTACCCAATTTAAAATTGTTTGCCGTCCAGGAACACGTCCGCGTGGGGGTACTGCAAATCGCAAACGAAAAGCACGCTTCACTGCAATGATCGAGTGAGAATTCGTGAAATAAAATTCAACGCAAAATGAGGGCTCCTCACGTGCCCACAGCATTATTGCAACCGAACAGTAATTGAATACAAACCTCCCGTCGGCCACTATAAACCACGCCCACTCTCCCCTCTATTAGACCAACAGTGCCGCCACAACGTGACTACTAAAAAAGAAATGTACCGCGCTCCGCCCTATGTATACTGAGAATTCTCATCCCTCTCTTTTATTTTTTTTTAAAGGCTTGTGACGATAGATCGCCAGACTGCCTCTTTTTGTGCAGACACCCACTGGATCTGTGAACGTCGTCCATATCACGAACAAATAGCGAAGGGTAAACAGCGGTGCTGCCGAACACAAGAGAGTTATGCCGACCGCAAAATGCCGTAGCCGCCCCTGATTTAAAGCAAACCTGATTTATATCCTCACTGTGGCGCTGCTAGCGTTGACGTCATCTTTCATATGTAAAAACACGCCTGCCGACATTCGTTTGCGCCGCACAACTCCTCCTTGGTGTTGCGATTCGTTTTGCGTCAGTGTTTAAATAAACACGATTTGGTTTGTGAACTAGAGCAGTTTTTCGTGTGGCTTCATGAAGGTAGACAGGTCAGACTTACGCATACCGTAAAAATTAGGTGACATCATTGGGAAACGTTTCTCGTGGATGGGCATCCAGCGACTCGACCAGCTAGGCTACGAAGTTACCACACAAACTCAAAGAATCTGTATAAATATCCGGTAAGTAATTTTTAAATATAAGACGATCATAATTCTTACTCGCTGCCAGAAGGTTCGCGATGTAGTCTCGCAAAAGTGACTGTGCTCGAATTGCAGGTACGTAAGGCAGTCGTCGTCGCCAATTGGACGGCTGCCTGGCACAGTCGCTACCAAGATATCAGCGGCCGCATTCTGGAGCTCGGAATTCTGGCATGGACTCCTGGGAAGGGTCAGTCGAACCCCTGTCCACCGTCGGCGGCAGCGGCTGGATGCCGCGCATGCGCGCTGCGGTCCGGCCGCGTCCACAGCGCGCGCCGTATGCCCAGAATGCGAGGCACGAGCGGACCGCCGGCGCCGGACTCGGACGCTGCCCTCCCCCCCCCTCCTCCCCCCCCCCCCCCCGCGCCCGTCTGCTGTCTATTAATTATGGACGGACTGGCGCCCGCAGGCGGACCGGGACCCTGGATTAACTGGCCGGCTCTCCTGGGACCGCCGCGCCCGCCGGATAGATAGCCAAACCCGCCTCGCAAGTATCGCTTTCCGCTTTGCGCCGCTCCGGCAGAGGAGCGTTGCGAGGGGGCGACCACGGTTGTGACCGATGGAGCTGGCGGGCGAAACCAGTTCTGAGAGGATCTGCTCTCGATTGTCGGTTTCTCCTCCTTACGGGTGATTTTTATCTAACCTAAAGGCAACCATTTCTGCTGCTGTCTATGTAAGCGCCACTTAATACACTGTCTGATCAAATGTATCAGGACACCCCTACGAGAGGTGCACCCGTTAGTATATAAGACGGCGGGGGGGGGGGGGGGGGGGTTACTGTGTTGTCAGTAAAGAAGCAGCAACTGCAGGAGACATAGGTGACTTATAAAGTGGACTAGTCGTTGGATGTCACCTGAGTAGTGCTGTTCTACAAAATTCCGTGAGATCAGCGGAATGAATCAATCGTGACTTCTGAATTCCTACCAGCAGTCCTACTAACAGAGTGAGTGTGCGTAGGGAATGTTAAAAAAATGTTGTACTGTGGTCGAGCGGCTCCCTGTAAACCACAAATATCAACAGGCCGGGGTTCCCCAAACTGTGTTCCGAGGAACACTGACGTTATTCATTTCCTGAAAATGTGTTCTGCGAAAAATTATTAAGATCACGGAGTTTTCTTTTTCGTTATTTTGACGCTGTGTTATTATTTATGATTTGAATAAAACAGGTTTTCTTTTTTGACAGGATTGGAAAATAACAGTGAACAAATTGCAGAATTGAAGCTTTATTAAAGCTGTACCATGTTTTCGCAAACATAAATTTTCTTTTTCAGAAGGAAAGTGGACTGGTAAAATCGCATATTGACATAAACGGATGTTGAAGCCATAAAGCTCTTGCCTAGTACATTGTGCATGTCACTTATAAATATCAACGGTTAAAATGCATAATTGAAAGTAGTAGGCCAATACTATAGGGCTTGTCGTAAAACTTTAAAATAAAACACACGTCTCATTGCCTCCACCAGTCATGTAGTGTGGCAAATTCAAGGCTAGTGACATGAGCCGACTGACTAAGATATGCAGGCACTGGCGATAGGTAAACTATGCTAGCCGGCCGCTGCGGCGAGCGGTTCTAGGCGCTTCATTCCGGAACCGCGCTGCTGCTACGGTCGCAGTTTCGAATCCTGCCTCGGGCGTGGATGTGTGTGATGTCCTTAGGTTAGTTAGGTTCTAGGGGACTGATGACCTCAGATGTTAAGTCCCATAGTGCTTAGAGCCATTTGAATCATTTTTTTAAACTATGCTAAGTGCCCTTATTGGGGGAAACGGGTGTGCACATAGCTACACTGGGCAGCCAACGCCTAATTCAGCAAATAAAATGGTTGATAGCTAAAATTAAAACAGAATAAAACCAATGTAAACAGGAAAAACGGAGATGAGAGAGGAGGAGGGGGGGGGGGTGGCGGGTTAGAGTGGCGTTAAAGTCATATGGCATGTAAAGAGCACGCAGACTCAGGTAAATTATTTTCATATGAATTTTCCAATCCTATCAAGTTTATATATGCAATGCTGCTGAAGTGCAGCCATGTTTAAAGTTTTAATTTTCTATTTTTTTAAAATTTTTATTAACCTTCAAAATAAACAAAGTGTTCGATCAAAGTATCGGCATTCTCAGAGTGTTCCGTGAGAGGTAAAGTTTGAGAACTCTTGCTGTAGAGTGTAGCGCAAACAGTAAAATGCGGAGGAAGTGATGTCAGGGTACGGGGGCGCTTAAGAAAGTGCTGCATGAGAAAGAATATGAACACGTTCAATAGTATTGTGTACTGCGTACAGTAGAGGAACAGTTCGGAGGCGATGGTGCTTTGTATCAGCATTACATTGCTGTCATAAAGGAGCATCTGCGAGGCAACGGTCGGTGGACAATAACATTCCTGAAATGGACTGGCCTGTCCAGAGTCCCAGTTTGAACCCAATGGAACATCTTTGGGATGAATTACAACGTCGACTTCGCTCCATACCCTAGTGTCCAACGCTACTGCCTTCTCCGAATTCGCTTCTTGAGTTCTAAACGGCTGCCAGCGCTCCACAGACATTCAGACACGTCACTGAACGTGACCCCGGCAGAGTTCAAGCCCTCACTGTAGGCGAAGGGTGGACACACCCCTTATTAATGTCTTCTAAAAGATATCTGGATACTTTTGATACGATAGTGTTCACAAGAAAGACTTGATTTCATGTGGTCTTAGGTCTATAGTTGCTATGACTTTTTTCAGTGACTGAAACACCTAATTTTTTGTTATATTTTCGTACTGTTGTGCAGTTTCGACCTTGGGCCATTTCCAAGTACCTTGTTCGAAGATTTTTTCCATAAGACATTATCAGATCTCCAGCACGTCGTATTTAGTTAAAGTCTAAAGCAGAACACAAGTTAAACCAGATATAACCACTTACTGCATACATTGCAGACACATCGCACTTTTCTGAGGTACATCAAGAATGATTCTTTTAACCAAAACGTAACGATCCCGTGTGATCAGAAGAGTATTGAGAGCGAGAGAGAGAGAGAGAGAGAGAGAGAGAGAGAGAGAGAGAGAGAGAGAGAGATTACTGCGAGTATATATTGGATTTCCTCTCTGGGCCGGAGTGTGCGCTGACTTGAAACTTCCCGGCAGATGAAAACTGTGTGGCAGACAGGCTGCTGGAACCTGAGCATGAGACGTTTCCCGTTCGCGAGCAACAGCTCTACCGACTCAGCTATCCACGCACGTCTGACAACTACTTCCGCCATTATCAAGTGCCGGTCCAGCTCTTAGTTTTAATTTGCTAGCATGTTTCCAGGAATTTCTGATAAATGTTATGCAAAAGTGAGCAATTTTTATTCACATGTATTGAATTTAAGATACACTATTTCGAAAATGGAAGTGTAATAATAATAATAATAATAATAATAATAATAATAATAATTGTGATTATTATTATTTGATTGATGTTCTAGTCACTTGGTACGAGCGAAATCAGAAAGGTTATTCCTCCACTTTTAGATTTCTGAATCTTGTTCACAGATGTGTAAAAAGGGTTACAAGCGCACGAGATCTTACATGCTGCCCTATTTCTTGACTTCCGGAAGGGATTTGATACAACTACGCGACTTCGGTGAATAAAATTTTGTTCTCACGGTATAGGGATACAGGGGTGCGATTGGGTAGAAGGCTTTCTTTGCAACGGACTCCAATACGTCGATCTTAATGGAGAGACAACTTCAGACGCAAAAGTAGTGTCTGATGAACCTCAAGTCTGATTGGACTATTGTTATTCGCGATGCGTGTAAGTGTATTGACAATCAATGTACGTTTCCCAGCCGGCCGGTGTGGCCGAGCGGTTCTAGGCGCTTCAGTATGGAACCGCGCGACCGCTAAGGTCGCAGGTTCGAATCCCGCCTCGGGTATGGATGTGTGTGATGTCCTTAGGTTAGTTAGTTTTATGTAGTTCTAAGCTCTAGGAGACTGATGACCTCAGATGTTAAGTCCCGTAGTGCTCAGAGCCATTTGAACCATTTTGTACCTTTCCCAGAGGATGTTGGCTGACGACGCAGTTGTTTAGTGACGTCACATTGTTAGAGAATAAATACTGAATGCAAGATACCTCATTGATAAACAGCGTCTGGTATAAACATCGGCAGCAAATCTTCGGTATGAATAAGTGTTATGCGCATAAATACCAAAAATATCCGATATCCTCTGCCTAGCTACACTATGTGATCAAAGTATCAGGACACCCCAAAAACATACGTTTTTCATATTAGGTGCATTGCCCTACCACCTACTGCCAGGTACTCCGTATCAACGACCTAAGTAGTCATTAGACATCATCAGAGAGCAGAATGGGGCGCTCCGCGGAACTCACGGACTTCAAACGTGATTAGGTGATTGGGTGTCACTTGTCTCATACATACGTCTGTACGCGAGATTCCCACACACCTAAACATCCCTAGATCCACTGTATCCGATGTGATATTGAAGTGGAAACGTGAAGGGACACGTACAGCACAAAAGCGTACAGACCGACCTCGTCTGTTGACGAACAGAGACGGCCGACAGACGAAGAGGGTCATGATGTGTAATAGGCAGACATCTATCCAGACCATCACACAGGAATTCCAAACTGCATAAGGATCCTCTGCAAGTACTATGACAGGCGGGAGGTGAGAAGAGTTGAATTTCATGGTCGAGCAGCTGCTCATAAGCCACACATCACGCCAGTGAATGCCAAACGACGCCTCGCTTGCTGTAAGGAGCGTAAACATTGGACGATTGAACAGTGGAAGAACATTGTGTGCAGTGACGAAACACGGATCACAATGTGGAGATCCGATGGCAGGGTTTGTGTATGGCGAACGACCGGCGAACTTCATCTGCCAGCGTGTGTAGTGCCAACAGTAAAATTCGAGGAATAGGTGTTACGGTGTGGTCGTGTGTTTCATGGGGGAGCCTTAACCCTTTGTTGTTTTGCGTGGCACTATCACAGCACAGGCCTACATTGATGTTTTAAGCACCTTCTTGCTTCCCACTGTTGAAGAGCAATTCGGGGATGCCGATTGCATCATTCAGTACGATCGAGCACCTGTCCATAATGCACGGCCTGTGGTGGAGTGGTTGCACAACATCATCCCTGTAATGGACTGGCTTGCACAGATGTTTTGGAACACCGACTTCGTGCTAGGCCTCACCGACCGACACCGATACCTCCCCACTGTGCATCCCTTCGTGCCATTCCCAAGAAACCTTCCAGCACCTGATTGAATGTATGCCTCCGAGAGTGTAAGCTGTCATCAATGATAAGGGTGGGACAACACCATATTGAATTGGAGCATTACCGATGACTTGTAAGTCATTTTCAGCCAGGTGTCCGAATACTTTTGATCACATACTGTAAATGGATATTAGCGCCTGGACACAGAACACCTACCAAGTGTGTACGAATTTCTGTGCGGCGCGATATAAAATGGAAGGACCACGTAAATCTTTTGAGAAATAGAGAAATTCTAGCATTTCCACATGCCATCTGCAAATGGAGTGAGGAAAATCATTCAGGAATATGAACCTTCCTCTCAAGTTTCTACATGAGAAAAACATTTTTTAGTCCAAAAACTCGTAGTTTATGTTGAAGGAGTCAACATCTTACTGGAAGATTCAGTAAACCAGTGCAAATTACAAAGAACTTCTGGTTTGAATGGTATCAGAGGAGAGCAAGTAAGGAACTTAAATATGACCACGAAGGAATGGTTGGTATAACTTTTTCAAAATTTCTTAAGGAGGCCAAGTATTCCAAAATATGGCGGAGAGCACACAAAATAGCCATTCTAAAGTCTGGAAAACACACTGAGGACCTCGACAACTATTTACCTATATTTCTCTTCTGTCAGTTTTATAAGATATTCCAAAGAATGCTCCTAAGCTGACTTCTTCAGGCTGTTAACCAACAGCTCATCACACAACAGACAGGCTTCAGACTAGGCAAGAGTGCTGTTGCACATACCCTCAGCCTAACTCCACATATTGAAGATGCTTTTGAAAACAAACCCATCACAGGAATAAGCTTCATCGACGTTACTGCTGCATACGATAAGGTTAACCATCGTATTTTCTTAGAAAATTTATTTAATCTCACCAAGGATCCAATTACAGTCTGATATCAACAGTATAGCAGAATCGTAGGTTTCTTGTCAATTTTCAAGAGCAAAAAATTTTGTGGAGAATCCAGAAAGATGGTCTGCCTCAAGGAAGTGTGCCTGTCCATTGCTGTTTAACATCTACCAGCCACTTCCTTACAACACAAGGAGTTTTATCATTGCCGGCGACCCTGAAGGGGGACACGTACTGTAAAGCTAACCGTCTAAAGCCTAATCCCTCAAAAGCGCTGAGCTTTCCATCTCAGATACACGATACCCCATGAAAATTGAATGTGTCATGGAATGGTACCCCCTTGGAAAATTGCATCACTCCAAAGTGCTTTGGAGTAACACGGCAGCGTCACCACACCTTCAGAAAAAAGTTCTCCTACCTCAAACAGAAAACCAGCACTCGGAATAATATGTTGAGATAGTTAAGAGGCACAAA
Source organism: Schistocerca nitens (assembly GCF_023898315.1). Lineage (NCBI taxonomy): Eukaryota > Metazoa > Arthropoda > Insecta > Orthoptera > Acrididae > Schistocerca > Schistocerca nitens. The sequence continues at coordinate 188,751,442 of NC_064622.1, forward strand.
CTGGGAAACTAAGCCACAACTTCTTAGAACCTGGCTGTGCATGAAGCGTGCTGGATGATTACAGGATGCTAAAAACCTGCTCCTGTCGAAAAGATTACTCTCTTGCCGGTATCACCCCTTCAAGTATTCGTCGAAAAATTGCAGCTGATCATGAACGACTAAAGGCTGAAAACGTTGAAGTTCACACACTGTTTGGCCTGTACTACCTCATTCTACGTTTCAACCAAGAAAAAGTTTCCTTCCGACAGCAGAACCTTTAAAACTACCCCAAGACAAGGCAAGCCTTTTTCGCTGAAAATGCGTATAAGATGGGATAGAACCGCGAAGACAATCTTCCGGCCGGCCCCAACAATGAATGAGGGGATTGAAAGTCCTTTAACGGTAGGGTGACCTCCTCCCTCAAACTAAGGGGATCAACATTGGGTGACACTAAGTGTGAGAGTGATAATGAACAAACTGTGGAACATCTATGCCAGTGCCTACTTTGTCCATTTACATGTTCAACGCAGGAGATAATAGGATAGCGCCATAGGTGTGGCTCAGTTTTGGGCGAATTTCGTCTGATTTTTAAAATTGGGCGATGATTTTTCTGGATGATTTTTCTAAATGGCTCTGAGCACCATGGAACTCAACTGCTGAGATCATTAGTCCCCTAGAACTTAGAACTAGTTAAACCTAACTAACCTAAGGACATCACACACACCTATGCCCGAGGCAGGATTCGAACCTGCGACCGTAGCGGTCTCGCGGTTCCAGACTGCAGCGCCTAGAACCGCACGGCCACTTCGGCCGGCATTTTTTTTTAATATGTATGTACTGTGTTTAGCTGTGGGTACTATAAAGATAGGCATGTGTAACGAGTAAATAAAGACCTTCTTGAGGTGATGATGGTTCAAATGGCTCTGAGCACTATGCGGCTTAACGTCTGAGGTCACCAGTCGCCTAGAACTTAGAACTAATTAAACCTAACTAACCTAAGGACACCACACACATCCATGCCCGAGGCAGAATTCGAACCTGCGACCGTAGCGTGAGGTGATGATAATCGGTGTTTCTCCGTCAAATAATCGTTTGTGTGACGTGCTGCATGACAGTTGGCGTTGTTATAATGAAGTCTTATGCGACCTTTTTTGATAGTTTTTCCAGATTTCATCGGTGCTCTGTGGCAAACAAAATATTGTATATCATTCAGCATTAACTGCTCTTCGATCCTGTCCAGCAGTAGTCACGAAATGCCCACTGTAACCAAAGAAGCAAGCGATCATCTTTTTAAGTGCATCGCAGACGAACAACTTTCATTGTTTTCGTTTCATACTGTGTGCCGCTTAGTTTCCTGCTCTTGCGAATATATCCAAATGTCTCGTCTTGTTACGACTTTGTTTATCGAGTTTGGATTTCCTCGGTTTGTTTTTAATTGTTTCCACATTTCCGGATACCATTTGACCTGAACTTCAGTCAGATTGTGCCTAATTTATTGGGAACACATCTTTCTCACTGTAAATATTCACACAGAATCGAATGTAGTACAGTCTTCGATATGACCAGCCATTCATCTATCTCACCGGAATGCACGTCTTCATTGTTTTGTCGAGCATCAATCGCGTTTGGTCGGTCCTCACGAAATCCACCGCTTTCCGATCTAACGTGAAAGATAGCGGTCTCATCGTGGGCGTGAGGCAATGAATCTTGTGTGGGGACAACTGCGATCCTCCGCAGTTGACCATCTCCTTCAGCGGAATGAGGGTCAGCAGAAAGTGTGTTTCATTTCTGATTTATGTCCAATAATGAGTGGAAATGAGACATTCCAATCTAGACGAGAGTTCAGCTATCCCGACTAACTCGTCGTAAACTACATACAAGGCAGAGCTAATGTAATTTAGCCCATTTTCTGTTCTCATCGGCGTCGCGGATGCAACTGGAGCGAGATGTAATGGGAAGTCTGATGAGATATTGTTTTTATTGATACCGCTCCGGTTCTTATGATTCGATAATTGTTCTGTATTATGAGTTTCCTCTGTTCTTTCCAACAGCCAAATGCTGTTTGCGTTATCAGTCACGTCGTCTGCTAAGAGTTCATAAATGCATTACGTTTTGTTCTGTATATAGCATTTGAAAAGCGAGCATGGACATTTTTCTGTTAGTGTCTACAGCGGCAGTGTTGTTTGATTCAGAACACAGTCAGCAGTTGGACGATACTCCGCCCTCTGGATATAATACGTCGCCAGCAAATAGCTCATTTGTCATGTCCCGTTTCAGAATTGCATTATTGAAATGTGTACTTGATTTAGTACCGGGATGTTACCTCACGGTTGTTGTAGAGACAGCAGTGAAATTTACTTAAATTGCGCGCCTTACTTTATTTCGCATTTAATGAAGTGAAATACTCGTAAGCGATTTGTTTGGAGTGCCTTAGGCGCATACCTTGTCTGAAGCTCCCGTATTACAAAGAAGGAACATTTGAATTGAAAGTTCCGTCGACCTACACGTTACAGAGTTATGATAGCTTCTACAGCACAGTGAGAGTTCCACATCAGTAGTTTCGACATTTCGTCGTGAAGCTACCGTTGAGAACACCAGCAACAGGTCTGCCTTGCGTTACGCGCTAGAGATGAGGAACGGACCGAGTACGAGTCGAATATTCGGGTTGCATACTTCACAAATCAAGTCGCCGCTGCTACATCAGTGGTAATGGGCTTCCTTCGTTCCCGCTGTAGTTCCGCGAGAAGTGTAGCCTTGCGGTCGCTTCATACTGTTCGAGTCCTCTCTTACTGAAACATGCAGGAGTGTAAGGCTAGTTGTCACTTATTGTTGGTTCAGAAGATGAGTAAACGATATTTCTGCTCTAAAGAAGCACAGACAAGGCGACAAAAGACATGACCGATCATCGAAATCAGATGATCTTTAACAAGGCCGTAAGACGAAAATTAATTGGCTCTCCTTTCTTTGCGAGTCGAGTCCACGTGTACCCGACATGAGATACAGGTGACGCGTGGGCTGCGGCGGAGACACACGAGTCGGGTCTCCGGGCACACGCAGCTGCGAGTTCGGCCATGACGTCATAGGAGTCGCTGGCGCGCTTAAAGCGAGTATGCGGAGCTCATTTCTGTTCTGTAAGAAAAGCATCAGCTGTTTATAAAGCCGCTCGTGAGAGGAAGCTTGGTGGCTGCAGAATACGGGGCGCATCCAGAAAGTAAGTTTACCGATGTAGACGTATTTAGCCGGGAAATTGCGCATGCGCGTAAGATCTATGACGTGACAATCAAATGCCGGCCGGACAGGTCCCGTCAGGGTGCAGGTATCGCGGTAGCAGTGTCCCAAAATGGCGTCTCTTATTCGTTCTTTCGCTGGGAGGTTCAGTCAGTGATAACGTTCCTCAGTGCACAAAACATAGCGCCCATCGAAACTCATCGTCAGCTCTGTCAGGTCTACGGGCAGAACATCATGAGCAAACGGATGGTGCGTCGCTGGTGCAGACTTTATTCCGAAGATCGCCAAAGTGTCCTTTGACCGTCCCTCGTCAATGATCACCTGTTTGAGCTGGTGCGGCATCGCATCGTGGAGAACCGTCTCTTCACGATTACTAAGCTTATCAGCCATTTTCCGCAGATATCACGATCCTTGTTGCATGAAATTGTCACAAAGCACCTGCTGGTCAAGAAATTGTGTTCCTGAAATCCGAGCACAAAACGAAACGCTTTGGAGCAGAACTGACATTTCTGCAGTGATGCCATGACGACGGCGACGAGTTTCCCCGACAGGATCGTCACGAGAGATGAACATTCTGCTTATTTATTTCCTTCCCAGAGGTGAAACAGTGAACGCTACTGTGAAAGAATGCGGAAAATGCGACTTAAGTTCCAATCACAAGCGACAGACTTCTACGACACAGGATTACAAAAGTTGATCCCACGCTAGTGCAAGTGTCTCAATAGCTCAAACGTTGTTCTAACTGTTGCCAATAAAGTTTTTCGTGTAACTATGTTGTCTTTGCTTAAAAAAAATAGGGAAACTTACTTTCTGGATCGCCTTTCCGCATGCGAGGAAATTATAGTAGGCAACAGCTGTAAGTCTGTAGCAAGTTGTGAATCAGCAGGCGGTTTTACTAGATGCGTGAGGCGCATCCCCCAGTCAATTACAATAAAAGGTAACAACCTGGATACCCGAGCTCGTTGAATTGCCCCTTCCAGGAGCCGAGCCTGCCGTTAACCGAAACACTGTGGTTCCCTACTTCGAATTACATAAATACTGGGGTGGTAACCAGGTGCCGGCCTGTGTGGCCGAGCGGTTCTAGGCGCTTCAGTCTGGAACCGCGCGACCGCTACGGTCGCAGGTTCGAATCCTGCCTCGGGCGTGGATGTGTGTGATGTCCTTAGGTTAGTTAGGTTTAAGTAATTCTAAGTTCTAGGAGACTGATGACCTCAGATGTTAAGTCCCATAGTGCTCAGAGCCATTTGAACCATTTGGTAACCAAGTCGCGATTCCGATAGACTCTATGCGAGCATCTAGAAAACGTTCTCATACTTGAACATGAGATTTAAGCTACGTATACCTAGGAGCTGAAATTTATCGCAGCGTGCTGCGAAATACGCATGCGTCTTCCGCTGTCCGATGCAGCCGCATGAAGCTGCGAGGAACATTTTGCTAGGCGCGGGGCAGTGCAGCTCGGCTGTAGTAGCGGGAATAGTCAAGGCCAAACATGCAACGCAGTGCTCGATCTAAAAGTACTCCGAAAGTACATCGAAGTTAGAGACGCTGAGAATGACTGTTTATTATTGGGAACAGTACTCAAGAAGCGCAAAGCAGTCAGACAGACGTTCTTCCTTCATGAACAAGGTTCAAAATGGTTCAAAGGCTCTGAGCACTATGGGACTCAACTGCTGAGGTCATAAGTCCCCTAGAACTTAGAACTACTTAAACCTAACTAACCTAAGGACAACACACACATCCATGCCCGAGGCAGGATTCGAACCTGCGACCGTAGCGGTCGCGCGGTTCCAGACTGTAGCGCCAGAACCGCTCGGCCACCAGCGGCCGGCCATGAACAAGGAGTGTATAACATTTTAGTATATTTGATCGAAGATGCAGACAAGTTTAAGGCATTTCAGATTAACACCCTAAGGCTTTCAGCAACAAACTTGGCAAAGAGGGACATGGCTGAATATTCAATAAATCGAAAATTGAAAGACTAGTAAAATATGAATCAGTTCACCAGCCACAATAATCAAAGAATCACTACAAATACATTTACAAGTTTACTACATTGAACATAATAAAAGACGTCCTGGTGAATGTTTCAATAATTTGATCTGAAGACAGATTCTCTGTTGTTGCGCGTGCGCACGAAACAAATGCTGGAGCTGTCGTGTAGTAGCTCGCTGCTCCGTCTGTCGGTGTGCATCGGACACCTGTTGTTCCGTTGTGAACACCTTGAAGATACCGTTAGGTCCCAAAGATTTCGGTGCATCTGGTGTTGCGATTCAGTAAAAGCATTAGAAACATTTGCGGGTACCCTGTGTTCAAAGAAAATAGCGGGGCAAAATAACATTAATTGTAACTTCGGATTTTTAGCAGATGATGCAGATATCTATACGGGAATACTGTGTGAAAAGAAAAACATTACTGCACAAACAGCCAGTCAGAAGTGGAAGAGATTTCACAGTCGTGCAAAGATTAGAAACTTGCTTTGATGTTCAGATATTTAAAATTGTACGCTTCATAAAATGCAAGAAAGTAGCACGTGGGTAAAATATCAATCAGTCACAAAGTGAGTGAGTCACCTGATAAAATACCAAGTGTAACAATTTGTAGGGATCACGATATTCCACATTAGCCGGAGTAGGACATTGAAATAAACTCAGTGGCGATAAGTGAAAATCGGTGCCGGATCTGGCATTGTCGTGCTGAAAGAGAGGGTACTCCATGTGTAGACGAACTCTTCGAATTCGAAACTCGATTACAGCACGCAGTTTCACAGGCACCGACGTACTTAGGTTATACACCGCTATGTTAGGCACTACAATTCGGAGCCCTCTAGAGGCAAGGGTTGCAGATATGTAGACATGAAGAATGAAGAAGTAAAACGAAATAAATCTCGGGTGAACAGCCTGGTATGAGTGTGCATACAAGGCTGTTCACCCGAGATTTATTTCGTCATAAAATACGCCTTGAGAAATTGAAGAATCACAAAGATGTAAAAAGTTAAAAACGTTTGTTTCATTTCAAAAGCTTTTATAAGAGTTTTTACATAAGAAATTCGGAGGCGTTGCTTTTCAGCAAGCCCTCGTATGTTCTGTTACATAGGTTTCCAACGAAACCCAGAAAAGTAGAGTAGCACTTTTTGTGATCAAAGAGTAGACTATCTAGCCCTCTAGAATACCTAACCATCTCAGTGAAGTTGAATTGTTTACTATTTCGTCCTTCTGTCAGTTCGGTCGCGGATAATCTGTTGCAAGTTGTTTTGCCGCTTATAGTGAACAATATGATCTCTGGTAGTAAGAATATTGACGTTACCAAAGAAACGTCTATGCGTGTACCTCGCGGAGGTCGTGGGAGACATTCATCAAGCAGAGGTGATATGTAGGTAAGCCATCCAACGAAAAGGAAAAGCACATTTCTCTTGACGAGAGATCCACAACTGTTACATTTCTTCAGACGTTGCTAGTGCCCCAGACACCAACATTTTCACCAAAAACGTTTTTCGCCGACCGCATAATGTAGGACTGAAAGCTTGGAATCCCGTTTAAGGCCTTCCACCAACTGCCACCCGTCGGCATGTCAAATTGCAGCGGAGTATTGAATATCGCTCAGACGTAGCCTAACATGCAAAGAATGGTGTCCTTAATTGTAAGACAATGTATCCTTTGCCACCTGCGTCATTGTATTCAAATGAAGTACACTCTAATTGCGTAGTCTTCCGCGGCCAGTGCCAGTTAACATGAATGTTGTGTCCTGGGTATGGTAGGGCGTCATAATTAGAAAACTATTGCTCATGAAATCAAGTTTCTGGAAACGGTTACAGTGGCCTTCGTCAGGGTCTACTGGTGAAAGCCCAGAAGGAGGTCACTGTAACCGTCTCTGAAAAGTTTGTTTAATGAGTAATTTTTTACAATATGACGCGGTACTATTTCCAGAAACTTTCATCTCAACGAATTATAGTCTTTCTGCAGACTGAACGACAGGAGCCGAGTCCTGTATCTGTTTACGCCTCACACATCATAGGGAGCATCTACAGGCAGTTTCGCAAGATTTTACCGCGACTCATCTAGGGAGTGTTTATTTCTACTAAATGCGTTAACACTCTACGACAGCGGTTCCTAGACTTTTTGTCTCTGCGTACCGTTTTTAGAAATTCGGCCGTACCCCACATCTTGTTCACTTTTTAACGAATCCTGTGGTGACAGAGAGGGGGTTGAGTATTGCGGAAGGTTGAGCGAGACTGCCATAGGGGGTGAAGAACAATACGGGAGGGGTGGGGGGGGGGATTGTGGAGGAATAATTTTAGAGATATTGTTCAGTGCTGACAACACATACATTGGTTATGCGTTGTGCAGATCAACTTCTGTGTATGGTAGAAATGTGACACACACAAGTAATCAAGTTTCGTGAAGCACTGCCTTACAGAGTCATTCTTGTTCACATGTGGTACTTACTTGTAGAAAATTCAGCTGGTTGTGATACAAATAGTCAATGGATAGAAGAGGAATGTCATTTTAAATATTTATGAAACTCTTACATCACAAATAGCCGGCCGCTGTGACCGAGCGGTTCTAGGCGCTTCAGTCCGGAACCGTGCTGCTGCTACGGTCGCAGGTTCGAATCCTGCCTCGGGCATGGATGTGTGTGATGTCCTTAGGTTAGTTACGTTTAAGTAGTTCCAAGTCTCGGGGACTGATGACATCACCTGTTAAGTCCCATAGTGCTCAGAGCCATTACATCACGAATAATAAAACCTGTTGTGCAAGAGAGTAATGAACTGGGCATGGAGTATATAGTAAATTAGAGCCCAAAAAGCTTTTCTACTTTTCGTTTGCTTGGACTCTTACCACCTGAAATGTCTACGCGTATCCCCGTGGTACGCTTATCACCGCCTGGGAACCCCTGCTCTAAAGTATACAGAAATTAGTAACTGATTTCGCCAACGCCAAGAAACGCACCCTATCAAAATGCACGTAAATCACAGCTCTTTGCACTGCACTGCTAAAGGTGAAGATTGTTAGTCATCGTGTGCGGCAGTTGTAGCTTCCTTCCGGGAAAGGGTACTCTCAAAACACACACACACACACACAAACCGTGCTCGCTGTTCAGACGATTTCGCTCTTGTTAACAGATACCAGAATTCTTCCACTGATATGGCATGTCGGAAAGAACAGACTCCACACATATATATATAATTAAGGCGATGACGACCAATGACCCTTTCAGCGCAGATGCACACCAAACTCGAAGCCTTACGGGAATCGAAGAGATACCGTGACTAATGAGGCTAATGTGCAGGGGCACTATATCAGTAGTGTGCGGTATAAGTTGAGAATTTAGGTCTGCCGGTAGGAATGCTAGGGTAGTCCGTGCAGTTGTGGTGACCATTGTGACTGGTTGACGAAGTGATCACCGCATCTGCCTAGTAAGCAGGAGACCCGGGTTCGAATCCCAGTCTGCCTCCATTGATATCAGTCAGAGCCCACTTGCAGCTAATGTGTTTAATTACTTTTCTGTCTTGATCCCTCTGCTTATTCTTCCATGCCTTGTGCAGTTTCGATCTTCACCGAGCTACTATGCTTCTTTCCTCTCCTTCTCCTCTTTAGTATTTTTGTCACATACTGCGCATAGTAAACGGACGGACGAGTTATTTCGGAAGTACGTGGCACTGTAATGTGGGACGTTACGGTACGAAAGGAAGGCCTGGTCCCATCTACCCCGTGCCCCCTCCCCCCCCCCCCCCCTCTCTCTCTCTCTCTCTCTCTCTCTCTCTCTCTCTCGTGTTGTCGCGTCTCTACGCTTCGGCGTTGGCTGGCGTGCCGTTGTCGTGCGCAGCTCTCCGTAATTTTTCTCTCTCCGGGGCGGGGGCCAGGGCCGGCTCTCAGGGGCAGGTACGGCGAACGAAACGAGCACGGCCAGGCAGGGGCCCTCCTCTTGCTCGCTTTTGCTCGCATGTACGAGCATGCGACGCCCTTAGCTCCCGCTGCCAAACGTAGGCGCTCGTCGGCCGTCTGCGCACCGTGCAAACCGTTAATGAGCGTTGCGAAAAATAAAAAAAGGAGAGAAGTTGCCGCGCAAGCGGGAGAGTTACCGGAAGGGGAGAAAAAAATACAAAAAAGAGGAGGAAGAGTGGTAGCCTGGCACGCGGGCGTCTAATGCTGCACTGCAAATTACTTGCGGCCCGCTCGCCGTCCTAATGATCACGTTTTGTCGGAAAAATAATGCATGGCAGGCGTACGAGGGCGCCCCGGGGACGCTGAAAAGGTTACGCGGCGCAGCCGGGCCCCCGAGGTAATGCCGGGACGGCGAGGCGAACGCTGCGCCGTCCCTGGGGCGACGCTAATTACGGGCTGGTACTGAATGACGCGGCCGCATGGAAAGGTAAGGCAGGTTGCCGTTGCCGCAATTAGGCCGGCCGGCTGCGGCAGCGCTCTGCGCGGAACATCATAAGCACCAGCTGTGCGCACTTGGCGTGTGCGGCGACTGCATGTCGAGAATGACGTCACCAGGGGCGGGAGCGGTTGCCTCTGGTGGATGGCGGAGCTCGCCTGTAATGGTGACCGCTTTGCTGTCTCTGAAATGCCTGTAGAGACGCAGGCGACACGGCACACTCAAAAAGGCACATCACGAAGCAGTTACGCATATTGGTGACAAATTGATCTTCGTACAGGTGTCGATGAAAAATGCGATTTTGTGAACTTTTGCGCCCGGGCACCAGCAGTGCACATTTTCGGGAAGATGAACAACAAGCGAGTTTCATCAGTTGTCGGTCCGCGCACTATTCAGCACGGTGTGCATATGTTAAGTTTCTGACGTCATGACGATCCATTTACCCGATATCTTTATCCACTTTTCATAACAGTAAAATATAGATACATTGCTCCAGAAGAAGAAGATTTAATCACTCGACGTAATTTTGCGATTTTATCGGAGTAAGGCGCGTAAAGAAATCGATAAAGTTATGTCGACGGATATGTGAATATTGTCGTAGTCCAATGACGTCGACCACCAGACCTAGGAACAGACTATCTGTGGGAGAATTAAGTTATTTTGTTGAAACCGTTGTAATAGTTTTTATCAGGCGAGACCACTGTTTTCCAGCGCTCGTCTTCGACGTATGCTCGACACACTGATGTAAGGTTGTCTACGGTTCTCTAGACTCAGAGCCATTACTTTTTTTTAAGTTTCGGCTACTATCCGTTCCGTTTAGCATCTCCTTCCATCTCCCCGTTATCTTCTGACAACTGAGCCGCGCGGTTAGAGGCGCCATGTAACCGATTGCGCGGCCCCTCCCGCGGGAGGTTCGAGTCCTCCCTCGGGCATGGGTGTATATGTTGTACTTAGCATAAGTTGGTTTAAGTAGTGTGTAAGTCTAGGGACCGATGACCTCAGCAGTTTGGTCCCTTAGAAATTCACACACATTTTAACATTTTTTCTCACATCTCATCTGTTCTTGATTCAAGCCCTTGGGGAGATCTGCCTTTGGAAGCGTAGTATCCACCATCCTCTCCAATTACTGCGCCCGTCTCCGTATTTATTCTTGCTTCCTGGTATTGATGTCTTTTACTTTCAGTTCCCTTCGTATATTTTTATTCCTAAGCCCGCAATCCTGTGCACATCATTCGTTTGTCCTTAAGATTTGAGTTCATACCTTTGCACTATACTTATTGTTCCTGTATTGGGACCAGGCTGTCAGACCAGTAGATCCGTTTAAAATGTACAACGCTATTGTAAAATTTAATTCTTGTTTCTGGTCTTGTTTATTTCTTGCAGACTTACGTCTGGTAAGTTTAGAATCACAAAATTGAGAAAATATAATAATAAATAAAGGACATAGACGAGACTGCTATACGGTACCAACAGTTTTGAACACGTAAGTTGACATTTTAAAACCAGATGTATACAATCAACTGAAGATCAAGCATTTTGTTATGTACGAGCGAACATTAATTACAACATTTCATACACAGCATGAATCAGGCCTTCAAAAAAGTGTGGCCTGATGTATGCTGTGCCAAAATGCAGAAAATAACGTGCTAGAGAAAAGAGCTAATTGTAGTTTAGATTTTGGAGGAAAAAAAAAAACAGATGAAAAAGATGGAAAGATCCATCTGAAAAAAAATTGTGCTAACTTGTCGAGTAACAAGGGCAAGTAAACTTGCACGGCATGGTTGGTTTCTTCATGCAGTATAATGCGCAGAGAGGGTTAACTTGAGGGATTAAGAGGCGAATGAGACCTGGTTACAATTCCCGTGCTGGGCTGACGACTGTTGGTGTGACTCGCTTGCCAGGGACAGTTAGCCAAATTCCAATCTGTTGATTCACATACGAGACAAGGCTCTCAGGCACTTACAAATGAAAAGACGAGCGACATGAATGGCGCGAATCATTGGCCTATTTGAACCTCACCAAACGTCTTCTCATGTCGCAGGTACTAGAAACTTGGCAATGACAAGGCGGACAAGCGCGAGAAGAAACAGAGCCACATCTACAGGGTGCTCGGAAGCAGTCTGAGAAGCTTGTAAGGGTGTTTCGGCGAAGGTTATAGTGAGAAATAATAGTTATGAATAAAATTCTATACCTTACGCCGTATCCGAGTTAATTAGCATTGAAGTTAGCCGATCAGGTCACTGCGCGCGCAAATTCAAGCGGCCCGCCAGAGACGGTGTCGTCAAACGTGTTCTTCGTTTGGTTTCCTAAAATCGAACAGGAGACCGATACAGAAATTGGCTGTGGAAATGAGGATCGAACCCAAGCCAAAGGCTGGGCAGTCTCGTGCTCTATCGTCCAATTCAACACTCTTTTCCTAAAAGAAGGTTGGTTTTATTCAGGATTCCAATACACCATATTCTTCCCCACTCTTTTGGCTATAAAATCCTGTTTTTCAACATAATCTCCGTTCAGTGCGACGACCTTACGCCAACTTCCTGGGAGGGCCTGTATGCCCCAATGGTACCACTCTACTGCATCAATAATCTCCCCATCGTCTACATACTTCTTCCCGCGGAGTGCATCCTTCATTGGACCATAGCCTTCTGTTAGGCGGCGTGAGAGACAGCGGACACTCACCTTCGAGCACCCCAACTGGTGGACGAGTGTGTCAGCACTACCTACAGACACGTCCAGTTGTGCAGCAAGGTTTTTGACTGTGATCCGCCGATCAGCTAGAATAAGAGCGTCAGCACATTCCAACATTGCAGGAAACACAGCTGTGTGCGGCCGGCCGGCTCACCGTGCTTTTATTCACTGCTAGGTCTCCATAGCGCATATGAATATTTGCGATGCTCTATGTTTTCGCCAAAAGAAACTCGTTGACGGCTCTCTGCTTGGAACGCAGTCCCGTCACAGACGCCATTTTAAAGGCTACGTATAGCGCCGCCACGTATCGGGACTTCATGAAACTATAGGGACTGAAGCGGTAATATTCAGCGATGTTCCACAACAGATTCCGCATTTTGTCAACCGAAAACGGCCGAGAAAAAACTATGTGTTGCTTTACTTATTGAGCGGCCCCCTTGTCTGCCAGGCCGCTTGAATTTTCATGCACAATGACCTGATTGGCTAACTGCAATGCTAATTACCTCGGAAAGGGCGCAGTTTGTCGAATTTCGTTCTTGGCAATTATTTCTTAGTGTAACCTACCCTGTAACACTCTTACAAGCTTTTCAGATTGTTTGTGACCACTCTGTATAATGATCGAAAACATACTACTTGCACACCTATCGAGGTGGTGCAGTGGTTAGCACACGGAACTCGCATTCGGGAGGACGACGAATCAAACCCGCGTTAGGCGATCCAGATTTATGGTTCCCTTGATTTTTCCTAAATCCCTCCAGGAAAGTGCCGGGGTGGTTCCTTTCAAAAGGCAATGACTTCTTTCCCCAACCTTGACACAATTCAATGTTGTGCTCCGTCTCTAATGACCTCGATGTCGACGGGACGTTAAACACAGTCTTCTTACTGCCTTCCTTCTTTCACCACGTGCACATTCTGTGAAGCGGACATGTTCTTACACTGGTGAAGGAGTAGGACTGTGCTGACTCGCTGTTGGAGAATCGCTGTAGTACCTCAGCGCCTACATCTGCACTCCACCAGCCACGATGTGGTGTGTGGCGGAGGGTACTTAGTGTACCAATATCACTTCCTCCGTTCCTGTTCGAGACCCGGATGATGCGCGGGAAGAACAGTTGTTGGTAGTCTTTCATTCTACTATTTCTTATTTCACCGTCATGGTCTTTTTGCGAGATATATTTAGGAGAGACTAATAAGTTGGTTGCCTGTTCTTTGAAAGTCAGCTCGCAAAATTCTAATGGTAAACCAAACCGCGAACGACATCGCCTCTCTTTTAGCGTTTCGCACAGGAATTCGATGAAGGCCTGCTAAACAAATCTGTGACGAAACGCGCTGCTCTTCGCTATTTCTTCTAGGATGACCCCATCATGATGTGCAGTATTCAACTATCAAGCGAGCGAGAGTTTTGTCAAGTTCCTCTTTCGTGGAAGGAGTGCACTTCCTAAGGATTCTTCCAATGAATCTTAGGCCGGAATCTCCTTTCGCTTCATTTGGTTTTATGTGGCCGTTTTGCATAGATCGATCCGCACGCATACTTCCAGACATTTAATGGATTTGACCACGTACAGCGATTGTTCAGCCAATATGTAGCCTTCAGTAATCCGGATCTCTGCCAGTTTATGCGCGGTACGTTACATTTGCTCATGTTGGGGGTCAACTGCCAGTCTCTGCACCAAGCGTTGGCAGGTCTTCGTGCACTTCCCTACAAGCTACAGCAAGCGCGCGGTGCGGACAGTGGAAGGTAATACAGAGAAAAACGAAAATCACCAAACGGAAATGGTGACTGACAAGTTTGTCTTGCTGTGAGTTCTCTCTCGCCTCCACGCTGCGAATGTCCTTGTCATGTAATGATGCTTCCTTGATTATAATCCTGTATCCAAATTTTGTATTTTGCTACCTTGTGTTTAGCATTGGTATGTAACTGCCATCAGCTTCATTTAGTGACCTTTCCGGACTACGCGTAGACGATCAAGCAAAACAAGAGAAAAGAGTGATTGCCTGTACGTTTTTGTGTGTCTAAATCTATAAGCTAGGTCTTAAATTCTGATCACTGATTTAATGTCTCTAAACACCACATTGCAAGCGTATGATACTGACGACGAATAATGTTGCAGATCACATGGATGTGTCAGTCACTAATGTCCTTACAACTGTACAACGAGCGTATTGAATAGTGAAAGTATATAGGAATGTTTGGTGAATGACAAACCATTGTAGCCCTGGATACAGTATTGTTATGTAGTATATATATGGAAGCAGAGAACGTACAAATACTGCCTTGGTTGAAGCCTAACTGTGCTTAGCGAAGATAGCGGTGGCTGAGCACTGCAACTGTGGATTCATTTATTCAAGAAAGAGAGTACCCAGCCCCTTTTAAAATTTTTGCACCGTAACTCGTTTCTGTCTTTCGCCCATCTTGAGGGAATTTTTTTCTTCATGTCAGAGTAGCGCTTCTAACCTACGTCCTCAGTCATTTGCTGGATGTATTCCAAACTCTGCCTTCCTCTACAGTTTTTGCCCTCTATAGCTCCCTCTAGTACCATGGAAGTCATTCCCTCGTGTCTTAACAGATGTCCTATCATCCTGTCCCTTCTTCTTGTCAGTGCTTTCCAGATACTCCTCTCCTCTCCCATTCTGCGCAGAATCTCCGCCTAATTTTTAACATTCGTCTGTAGCACCACATCTCAAATGTTTCGATCCTCTTCTGTTCGTGTTTTCCCACAGTCCGTGTTTCTCTACCATACAACGCTGTACTCCAAACGTACATTCTCAGAAATTTCTTCCTATAACTAAGCCGTATGTTTGATACTAATAGATTTTTCCTAGCCATGAATGCCCTTATTTGTCAGTGCTACTCTGCTTTTGATGTCCTCCTTGCTCCGTCCGTTATCGGTTATTTTACTGCCTAGGTAGGAGAATTCCTTAACTTCATCTACTTCGTGACCATTAGTCCTGATGTCAAGTTTCTCGTTGCTCTCATTTCCGCTGCGTCTCATTATTTTCGTCTTTCTTAGATTTAGTCTCAATCCACTTAATCTACTCATTAGACTGTTCGTTCCATTCAGGAGATCCTGTAATTCCTCTTTACTTTTGCTGAGGATAGCAATGTCATCAGCGACTCTTATCGTTGACATTCCTTCACCTTGAATTTTAATTCCAGTCTTGAAACTTTCTTTTATTTCCCTCAGTACTACTTCGATGTATGGATTGAACAGTAGGGACGGAAGTCATTATTCCTCTCTTACACCATTTTTTAATCCGAGTACTTCGTTCTTGGTCTTCCTCTCTTTATTATTCCCTCTTGTCTCCTGTACATGTTATATATTACCAGTCTCTACTTGTAGCTTACCCCTATTTTCCTCAGAATTTCGAACATCTCGCACCATAATGAGATTTTCACTCTGCAGCGTAGTGTGCGCTGATATGAAACTTCCTGGCAGATTAAAACTGTGTGCCGGACCGAGACTCGAACTCGGGACCTTTGCCTTTCGCGGGCAAGTGCTGTACCAACTGAGCTACCCAAGCACGACTCACGCCCGCGAAACGCAAAGGTCCCGAGTTCGAGTCTCGGTCCGACACACAGTTTTAATCTGCCAGGAAGTTTCATCTCGCACCATATTTGACATTGCTTTTTCCACGTCGACAAATTCGATCTCCAGGATACTTGACAATATTACTAAACGGATAGGGCGATCACGTTACGTATGCTGCTGTGCGACACTGTACAGCTTTTAACTGCATCTCATAAGAGTGATATTACATTGACCGGTTCGTCTTTAAACAATATGACAAAAATACAGGAACGCCTTTTAGGTAAAAGTCTCGCGAAACTAAGAGAACCAAATGCCCTGAGCCATAATCAATACGGAGGCAGAAAAGGACGTTCGACAGTAGATGTCATAAAGTAAGAAAGTAGTCTTGTTTGGGACTCTAATGAAGCTTATCTCGTGCGATCACTGCTCGACATAGCATGTGCATTTGATAACCTGTGGTGACTTGCCTTTTCACATGGCTCTGTAAAGTGGGATGTCATACAGGAGACTGGGGGATTTAATGCAGAGATTAATCACCACAAGTTTGTCTAGGTCCGCTCATCGGATGCGACCATACTCTGGTATTCAGTGCTCTGTTGGCACCACAAGGGATGTTTAAAGCATTGCTCAGCGCAGTACTCAGTTGTACCTCGATGTCGGCGAACAGCTGAACTCTAAAGATTACGGATATGCAGGTCTTGTACAGGTTACAAGGTCTTTGCTTGAGACTTATCTCGTATTAATCCGTTTGCCCGTTTAGGACAATTTCTTCTTTTTAAAATGGCATACTTGCCAAGAAATTAACTGTCCAGTTGCACGTATAAGGGAGTGTTCCATAAGCAAATAGTATTAGAAAGCCCTCAAATGCTTGGAAACACAGCATCAACGTGAGCTACACTGTTTCATTGACTGTTTAGCAGGTCTTTAGAGAGAGATTTCGGTTTCTGAGTACTGTCTTCAACATCTTGTTAGATTTAGACTGACTCCTCAGGGCTTTAGTTCTACAGATGCGACAGAACAACTCTTTTGACAGCTTTTCTTATTTATCCACACAAAAATTATGGCGGAAGGAAAAAAACTTCAGAGAAAGGACGATAAAAAGAATGTGCGGTGGTAATGATGATGTCGAAAAGCGCGGGGACCTTTGGAAAACTCCGCCGCATCGGGACCGAAACTCTGCCCGTCTGTAGTGAGGACTTTACAAGGTGGCTCTTTTGTCTCGCCCTTGACGCTCGCTTCTTTCCCCTGTCAACCCCTCCTACTCCCCCCCCCGCCACCCCCCCCACCCCCCACCCCCCACCCCACTCCCCTTCCCCAGCAAAGTTTTTAACTTTTAGCGTAGTCGCGGAGTGTCGCCGAACGCAGCTACGTGCAAGAGAAGCGGCCGGGGTCGGTGGGTGGAGTTTTCCGAGGCAGCTACACAATAGCGGCGTCCCCGGACGGTGGCGGCTTTTCGCACGGTCGAGCGAGCAAAGCGTAGCGCGACGGCGGCGTCGGCGGCGTCCGCCCCCGACCCCAACCCTGTCCGACGCTGATGAATAGGGCGGTGCGCCTGTCCACCGCTCCGGGGACCCGCCTCTGTGCGCTAACTAAATTCGTTCTCCGAGCCGAGCGCCGGACGGAAAAAGCTCTGCCCGTCCTGGCACGGTCGCCATTCTCCCTCTCTTCCAGCGTTGCTGCACTTAGCGCGGTAGAGAGGCGGGGTCGCATCCAGTAAATTACGACCCCCCACCCTCCCCTCACCCTTCATTCCGTGCGTCTTATATAAAATGCACAGCCCGGGCAGAATATTGCGCCTGCTCACTCTCCACGACAATCCACTTTGCAGGCGGGGGTGGCGTTCGGACGCCGTAATCGCGCCGGATATCGCTTCGTCCCTCTGTGACGCCACCCTCCATAGAACTTCGCGCTGACTCAACGGTTTGCGCCTGTCGCCTGGGATGTATATTGAGCGCCCATGGGGGCCGGCAGGGGAAAGTGCCCTGAGGACCTGAAATGACGCGGCAGGGACGGGGGGGGGAAGCAGAATACTAATCTCGTCGCCGGCTCTGGTGGGGCGTCTCCTGTTCCCGCATCGTTCTCGCCCCCCAGGACGAACTGCTGCTGCAACGGGATTAAATGGCGGCACCCTTTGGTGCCGCAAATGGAAGTTGCCTTCCCATTCCCCTCTCTTCGCCGCCCTCGGCGTTTTCAACCGGCTTCGTTTCGTACAGAATTTGAACGCTGCGGTCACCTGCGCTTATGGTGAGCGGCTCTTCTGCACTAGCTGGTATCGGCGATAGCAGAACATTACGTAGGAACACCTGAGAAACTGACAGGACAGGTGTTATCTACAACAGAGATTGGAAGAATCACAGGCGCCATTTTGCTGTCGGTACATTTATGTTACTCTAAAAAGTGCAGATGACAAAATTCAGAGAAACCGGGCTCCAACAATTAAATTTATATCTGTAGTTTAAGTAGCATAAGCTTAGCGATCAGGAGCACATTCTTGTTCCTGTTGTTGTTCTTCTTTTTATTACTAGTGTTATTATTATTTTCACTCAGATCAATTTTCAGCACACCTGATGATGGTAAATACTCTAAAGTATGCTAAGATCAAGCACAATTCAGCCGACAACAGATATTCATGTCAGTCGATGTACGATTGGCATTGTAAGTGCCACGAAGTGGCAGCATGTGCATACATACCACGGATACCCAAAATATTTCGTATACATTTTAAAGGATCGAAATAAAGTCATCGATAGATGGCAGTATGCAAATATTGGAGTTATTTTATGTTCAGTTAATATTCGTTACTTTTCCCTCTACCGTGATAGTGAATATGTATGTCATGTTTTGCTAAAACTGGGTCGCTCAGTGCTTTCCGGCTCTTTGTACCGAAAGTGCCTCTGCGACCGCTCCTGAATGTCGTTACATAATTACGTAGTTCTCATTAAACAAACCATTGGTGCTCAACATCACAATAGTTGAAACCTTGCGATTTCTGTGCTTGTAGCCAGTTATAGTCCGATTAAAATTACTTCACAGTTGACTTTTGTCACCTGCCGCTACACTGTTGCCACATCGGCTGCCGGCTACCGTTCGGTTATAGCTGATGCAGAAACACGGCGGGTCAGTTTGCAAATGCTGTTGGTGTGTTATGCGGACCAATATTGAAATTGGCCGCCGCGAGGTGTGTCTCAAATGCGAGATACTCCGTCGAAAGCTGATTTTAGATGACTAATGATGGAACTACGGCAGACAACTCTAAGCTAACCACGACCTCGCTATGTGTAGAGTATCCGAGAAAACTGTGGTCACCAATCTGCGGCAGAACTAAAATGACGATCGCTTTGTTCACGGCGAATAAAGCTAATTCCTACGAACAGAATGAAGATAGAAAAAATTCAGTTTGAGCGCTGCAAGCAGTCTTACTTCTCGCAGTCATTGTTTTTCTGAAACTATCCTCTCACTGGCTACACGATCTGCCGCATTACCAATCGTTGGCCCTTGTTGCAGATTGTAGGCCACATAGATTTCGAACGGAAAGAAAGTGATAAGAAGAAAAATAAGAAAATAAGTCAGTACGGTGGTGTAAATAACGCGGCAAAGCATTAGAAATAAGAGTTACATATAAACCAATTAACTGAATGAAAATAATAATAAAACACTATTGATTAGATTTAGAAACAAAGAAAGAATTCGGTACATTTGATGAAATTCGAACCTCCAACCTTCTGTGAATTTAGTTAGCATCATTGTGCGCGCGCGTTGTGTTTCATATGGTTATCTTGTGCGGTGAAATACGAAATAAAAGAGCCAGACCCATGATTTGGGATCCACACACATCAAGAAAGGAAACCGCACAAGGAATTGGAAGTGAACTAATGGTTGTGACAGTCTCGCAACGGCGAACGGTTCGGTCGTGATGTTGAGCTCTCTGATTGGAGGAAACCACGGCCAACGCGTGAAGTGTCAACTATCAAGTAATTTTAATCGGACTATAGTCACTTCTTTGCTTAACTTCACTTCCCGATGAACTTGTTTTCATATCTTCAATCGTTTATCAAATATTGTGTATCTACGTTAAATGAGACACTAAATCTGCTATTTGCTTCTGTCTTACTTTCTTCCCTGTTCTTTCCCAGTCGGTGTTTGTGCCTTGTCTGTGACGACCTCTTCGACTGGTCGTTAAACCCTGATACTCCTCTTCATTTTGAGTTGAGGGGTAATGATAGAGACACTTGCGATTCTACGAGCATCGGCTTTTAACAAGTATATCGATGTCATAGTTCCATTTTTGCACTTTATCGGCAGTTCCAGAAACAGGGAGACACTGGGGAACATTTTGTAGTTCAAGCAGGGCCTGGCTCGTAGTCGGTGCATTCTTCAGATCTAACGCTCGTCTAATTTGTTCTTTGGGGGTTATCTAGAGTGTTGTTTTAATGCCACCAGAGAGTACCTCAGTGCCCCATTTGGTTATACGCTTCACGACGTGATACAGAATCCTGGGCATTCCCTGAAGTTGGTCGGTCACTGCTACGAAGATATCAGTACGTTGTGGCTCAGGGCAGATTGAATATAGGTCGTAAGTTTATGGAACATGCTTTATAAAAGGCGTTATTTATTATCAAAATATTTGTGTGTCGACTTGCGCATACCTATATACGATGGGCTAAACAGGCAAAACCCAGCCTCAATTTTTGACTTGTCCTACCTCAAAGCTTTGTGCTGCAACACCTTGAAGACGACTTAATGATGTATTGCGTGCATTTTAAATATTCGAAAATCAGAATAATGAGACAGACTCGTGTACTTAAAGGAATTTTCCACAGAAAGTCTGCCATTACACCCCTAATTAGTCATTTCTTGATCGTTCTGAAGCACTTAGAGCGTACGCAACTTTGTTGACCCGTAGCTAGACCTGCTCTACAATCTAAATCCGATACCAAATTTAGTTTTTTTTGGTACAATGTGAGCGGTTTTTCTTTATTAAAATTCCAGCCACCTCAGATTCGCAATAAGCTTAAAACCATTATGATAATTGTACTCACTTCTTTTCTTGTTTGAGTCATATGTTTTTCATCAACATTCTGTGTCTAGTGCAGTATTCATTTGACCTTATTCTGAAGATGTCTGGGTTGATTTCCACACGCAAATAGAATTCGGTGAAATAACTGTTGAATTTCAACCTGATTTTGCTGGGCTCGTTGTGAATTTGGAAGTGATGTATCAGTCGCAGAAGCATGTAGGATTTACTGTTGTGTGCATCGTATATAATTGGACATTCTGCCTCACGGCTATGGAGCTATAATCACTATCTGTCAGAGTAGGTTAGGTTTTGTTGGCTATGTCGATATTTTACATTCTACGCACTAGAGATCAACTCTGTTAGAGGCTGAGCACAAACCTAATTGAACAAGGGTGTCGTAGCGTACCGGCCGTGACCTTACCGACCTATCGTAGAACTCACTTCAAGTGGCACAGGAAAATTATGGGTAAGCTAAACAAGATGCTTATACGGGTGGTCTCATCTCCTCCAGTGTCTTATTCGCAATACCAGCTTGTGAATTCTGCCGAACGACGAGACAGTTTCTTAATCAGGTTTAGGATTGCGTCCTCCTCCAATTCTTCTCCAGCTAGCTAATGTTCCGTCTGTGAAACAGTAGACGTTGACGCTGTGTCCGTACTGTGCGTTACGGAATGGATGCATAAAACACCACTCGTAGTGGTCATCCTGCCTGATGGGAAGATGACGTGCGCCCCCTTATACTCCACTCTAATGATAACCCTCACCACCATATTCCAATGTTTCTTCTTCCAGTACTGTCCCTCTAACAATGGATATGCAACATTGTCTTTCACAATATCACCTTGCACTTTCTGCACAGTTCGTAGGGGCTTGAAAGTTTCAACTATTACATCATATCCTTGCCGACAGTGTTAAAATAATAATTATAATAACAATCTCCCATCACATTAAGCGGTACTGTCTTTCCCAGTCCATCGGTCCAGCTTTTCTGTCTTCTTCCATGGATCTATGTAGCGCGCTGTTAAGGCGCTCTCATTTGCACTGGGGCGTCCAGATTTATTTTTTCCATGGTTTCGTTAAATCGATTTTGGCCAATCCTGAGATGGTTTCTTCAAAAATACGCGGTCGACTGTCTTTCCTATCCTTGTCACATCTGATCCTCTCATCCGGATTAAATGAACACGTCATCGAATTGACTTTAGCTGCCACCCTTTAGCGTGTTATTTATTTCCCTTATTTTTTTGCCTCTACCTTACAAGAACATTGGTACGTCTGTAACTTTATAAAGTTTGATTTGTGTGTCTTTCACCTGCAGTGCCATCTCGAAATTCTTCTAATCGTTCCGCACATTCCTGAAAAATCAGCTTGTTTGTTTTTGGTATTCCTGCTCTAATGGTGTACGGCCTTGCATCCGAGACGTTTAAAATGTGTTAATTATTTTTATTTGACCTTATATATATTTTTGGTCGTACATTTTATTTGCTATAGAATACTAGCGCTGTGGAAATGGTAGTCGATATGCCACAAACAGATGTTTGGGTAAAGGGTAACCGAGGAGACGTACAGTTTCTGTTAGAGTCACCAGTGTGAAGCAGAACTACCAGTCCACGCACGTTACTAAGAGGAGCTTGGCTGATTTGAGAAGCGACAATCAAAAACGTCTTTGAAGAAAGAGAGCCGCAGGTCAAGTGGTCGTTGTTATGACGCAGTATTCACGGGACTTTCCTACATTTACGGATGCGTTCCCTATGACATCTGATTGTTAGAGATAAAGTCTCAACGAACGATAAACTGCACCCCAAATTCATATTCGTGCGAATGCCGTCTGCAGAAAATTTGAAGATGTTAACTCGCTCGCGCAATCATTTGTCTGTGGAGTGGAGCAAGACTTGTGGAAATGTCTTGAGCTTGATATACACTTGAGAGTTTTTCACTCTCAGAGGCTTTTTGCGAGTAGTACGTGTAGTGTAACAGGTCCCCAGAGTTACCTCGCCGTCGTGTCCGCCAGTGGGGAAAGATCTCAGATAGTATGTGGCCGTGGCACCTACATGAGCGAAGAAATCGCCCGTTCTACCTCCTTCCAGAATAGCACAAGAAGTTAGCCTATTTCGAAAGTTCTAGATTTAAGCAATGCAACGCAGCAAAGAACATATAAGAACATCCCAGGCGCATTATATAGAACAAAAGAAAATTGTCACCGGATGGAGTCGATCCCACATCAATATGAAAATATGAAGAGAGACTAACGTGTTACCCCTGTGCCATATTAACTCTGTGAACAATCGTACAGTAAACGTGTGCCAGCGTTGTTGGGACAGTTGGGACTACTGTCGCCATGGATACGCACTGTAAATTGAATGTCAACGATGCTTCGCCAAAAAAGTGATGAAGAAAGCTGTCAGGAAGTGGACTCAGGACGAAGCTCTGCATTTCATTAGTTTTTACGCGGAAAGGACAGCATTATGGAATGTACAGTTACTGGACTACACGACTGAGATAAGAAGCAAAGTTTTTTCTCTGAAATGGCTACAGTTTTTAAAACCTCCACAGAATAAATTTATCAGAATACCCACAATTTAAGAACTCGGACAGAGTGTTTGTAACATAGATTCATTAACATAGAGAAAGAAGTGAAGTAATTTTTGGAAGTAATCGTTTTGGAACTTGAAAGTTACCATTTAACTCAAAGTAATATAGCTGTATTTATAATTTAATATGACGTGGTATTTGTTAATTATACAGGGCGGGGAAAATAAAAGTGGCCCTGAGAACAGAGTTCCAGGCTACAAGGAGACAGCAGAGGAAAGGAAATACAGTGCTAGCCTGTCTATAGCAGCTGTTGAAAGTGACTCATCACTCACCTGTTGACATTTTTGGGCCCTGGTTAGCAAGTTGCTGAAGGCGAATCGAAGCTGGAGTGCTGGAATTGCTGCAGTCTCATCCGAAATATTCTGCTGCAGTTCTCGAAGACTATGAGGTTTATTGCGTTACACCTTAGACTTAAGGGCTCCCAAACAAAGTGATCGCACATTGGCACACTGACAGGTAAGGTGACGTGGGTGGGAAGCTAGGGCCGCGTCCAGACTGACCTACGCTAGCAACTCTATCAGGCGTGAAGACTGTGTAAAAGTGGTCCGAGGTTCGAGCGGTATACGGGCAGTTGCTCCATCCTGTTGGAAGTAACTGTAGAGGTCTTTTCTTCGTCCGTTGAGAAGATGCGACAGATAATGCAGCGTGCAGACACTGCACCCCAAACTCCAACAACTGATCATGCAGCGGATTCTCCACTGCCCAGAACTTGTGATTCTGTGAGCTGACATAACCACTCAGGCGAAATCAGGCTTCATCAGACATAAAGATGATATCCATGTCCAAGCAGTTTATTGTTATCTCTGTGAGTATCCACTCACAAAACCGGTGTCACTGAGGAGCATCTGCTGGTTTTAATGCATGAACGACTGACACTCGGTAGGGAAGCATGTGCAGGTCCAGGTGGAGTATTCATCCATATGATCGACGCGATACACCGCTCTCTTGCGGCAGGCGTCGGGTTTATTTGGTAGAACTCGGAAGCATTACCTGCTTAGCTGCAGCAACATTTTCTGGTGTGCGGGCTCGTTTCGAAATGTTTCCTGTAATTTTCGAAACTGATCCTTTCTTATGCCATTTTCGGACTAGGCGCTGCATGGCACTCTGTGCTAGCACTTTGACACCATTAAAGTCCTCAGCAAACAACTGACCACAACGTTTTCACGACTTGGTTGTCACGTAACTTCCCACAACAGACAGCTGCTGCTTCACTGTACCATCGTCCCCTTCGCACTGCTCCACCTACACTGATACAGCCCCCACTAAGCTCTGAAACGGTGTGAATCATTCTGTACTATTGTATTGGGTGTTTTACGCAGGAATTTAGAAGTGGTTCCTTAAGTCAGTACAAGTAAAAACGTTCAAATAGATGTATGTCCGTGAATGCTTCATGTATCAGATACCTGCCCTATTTAGCTTTTGAACGAGTGTGGTTATCCCTATTTAGCTGTTGAACGAGTGCGGTTATCAATATAAAATCTGGTGTAATGTTATTTCATCGTGATTGTTGCTTTACGAAATATCAAAAGCAATAAGCATACATGATGCTAGAAATCGCAGTATCACAAGCAGTCTGTTTTTAACTCTAATGGGTGTCGGCATAATTGTATTTGCATTGGAAATTTTGAGTCCAGTTATAAGGAGTATTAAACTTCCTGGCAGATTAAAACTGTGTGCCGGACCGAGACTCGAACTTGGGACCTTTGCCTTCCGCAGGCAAGTGTTCTACCATCTGAGCTACCCAAGCACGACTCACGCCCCTTCTGGAGAAACATCCCCCAGGCTGTGGCTAAGCCATGTCTCCGCAATATCCTTCCTTTCAGGAGTGCTAGTTCTGCATGGTTCGCAGGAGAGCTTCTGTAAAGTTTGGAAGGTAGAAGTAAAGCTGTGAGGACGGGGCGTGAGTCAGTTTTAATCTGCCAGGAAGTTTCATATCAGCGCACACTCCGCTGCAGAGTGAAAATCTCATTCTATAAGGAGTATTTCTTCCATCTCCATGGATGTAATTGTCGTGAAATTTCGATATTTTTGTGTATTTTACGTCACAAGCTATACAGTGAGGTTCCTACATGCTCCAAACTCATCCCGATATTGCAACACGAACAAGATCGCTTACATTTTTCCCGCTGAAAGCATTAAAAGTGCAGCTGCAGTCCGGCGCTCTTCCTTCGGGACTACTTCTTTCGGGAAGGGTTCGTAGAGCCATTTTCAGACTATTTTTCGACCTACTCTCGAAATTCTCGAAGTCTGATTTCTCTTACGTTATTATGGTGGTCTTTTGCACCTATGTAGGTAGGAGTCATCGAAACATTTTGGAATTCGACGGAGAAAGTGAAAAGATCTCACCACTACGGAAAACAGCTTTATTTTAATAATTCTCCATCCTCCCCACCTCCACCTCCCAAAATCGCTTATCAGACCCGTAACTCTCTCTCTCCCCTATTTCGCGATAATACAAAATGAGCTGCCCATCCCTAATCTTCGTCAGAGGTATCTGGTAAAGATGCGATAACACGCAAGAATACTGCAGTAGGTCATATAGAAATGCGTCTTCTAAGTGTTCTGTCAATAAAACGCAGTCTTTGGGTCGCTTTCCTCACAACATTTTCCGTGTGTGAGTTCCGGCCACCGCATAACCCTCGGAATACTAACAGGGCGTACTTTATGCCCATCTTTTGGTAATATTGTAATCTAGTCATCTACTTTATATTTTAAAATTTTAGGAAAAAGTTATTGTCTCTTATCAGATTTCGCAATTGTTTTCAATTTTTCGGTAAAATGTAAACCTAAAATTTAAGTCTTACTAGTAAATGTGACTTTTGAAACAAATGTTATATTGATATTTTCAAGTTCAGGACACTTCTTACGCACCTATACAGGGTGTTACAAAAAGGTAGGGCCAAACTTTCAGGAAACATTCCTCACACACAAATAAAGAAAAGATGTTATGTGGACATGTGTCCGGAAACGCTTAATTTCCACGTTAGAACTCATTTTAGTTTCGTCCACCTACGCTCAATGGAGCACGTTATCATGATTTCATACGGGATACTCTACCTGTGCTGCTAGAACATGTGCCTTTACAAGTACGACACAACATGTGGTTCATGCACGATGGAGCTCCTGCACATTTCAGTCGAAGTGTTCGTACGCTTCTCAACAACAGATTCGGTGACCGATGGATTGGTAGAGGCGAACCAATTCCATGGCCTCCACGCTCTCCTGACATCAACCCTCTTGACTTTCATTTATGGGGACATTTGAAAGCTCTTGTCTACGCAACCCCGGTACCAAATGTAGAGACTCTTCGTGCTCGTATTGTGGACGGCTGTGATACAATACACCATTCTCCAGGGGTGCATCAGCGCATCAGGGATTCCCTGGGACGGACGGTGGATGCATGTATCCTCGCTAACGGAGGACATTTTGAACATTTCCTGTAACAAAGTGTTTGAAGTCACGCTGGTACGTTCTATTGCTGTGTGTTTCCATTCCATGATTAATGTGATTTGAAGAGAATTAATAAAATGAGCTCTAACATGGAAAGTAAGCGTTTCCGGACACATGTCCACATAACATATTTTCTTTCTTTGTGTGTGAGGAATGTTTCCTGAAAGTTTGGCCGTACCTTTTTGTAACACCCTGTATATGTTAAAAAGGAATGTTATGAATAAAACTTAACGCCAATTAACAAAATGTGTGTTTCTTTAATTTTTTGTGGTGGTCATAAAGAATCCCACCTCTGTGCATATATTAGGTACAGAAAATGTGTTGGTGCTGCTGAGACTGAGCTAAAAGCTACTTTGAGGTTCTGGAGCCTACTTATACATCAGAACCTACTTCAAAAAGGGACTTGTTAGTAAAAGTTAACAAAAACCAACGAAATTTATTTTTTAAATAATTTATGGAAAATACGTGGGTATTGCTAGGGTCAAGGCGCCCATTCACAGCCCGACTCGTCCGCCGACTCGCTTTCCGACCCGTCCGACTATATGTGGATACCGACGACTCCGTGGCTGAACCTATCTACCTGCACTGGCAGATTTTGGGCTGGCAAGTAGCGGTCGGAGCACGCAGCACGCAGGTAGAGGTTCGTCGGTCGAACCGTCGGACTCGGACAGCGGACCCGTCGCCCAAACCTAGACAAGCGGTTCGAGGCGGACCCGCTCGGAAGACTCGTCCGCCCGTGTATGGGTGTCATTTGCACCCACCATGCCATGTCCTGTAATAACCATGCCGACGCTGCGCCGATGCGAGACAGGAAGACTGCTGGCCTGTAATATTTTTGCTATCGAGCCGTAGCTGGTCGTGCGGGACCTCGATCCAGCGGGGCGGGCGGGTAGCGGCCCTCGGCCGGGGCGCCACCTCCTGCGACTTCTTGCCGTCTCGGCGACCGCTGGCCACTCGCGCCGCCGGGCGCCGTATTGATTCCAAACGCAGCCAGGCCCACCGTCCCCCTTGCTCCTACTGCTCCTCCTCTTCTCATTTTACCCTCACGTCGCGACTTTTTTTCCCGCCACTCCCTTTTTTTTTCGCCGTATTTTCCGCCTCTCTTTTCCGCTGCCGCCTCTTTCTTGCCACTGTCGCTGCAGCCGGGCGGCGCCTTCCCACCTCCCGCTTCCCTTCCCCTTTCGCACGATTTCTCTCGCAATTTCCCGCGTTACACGGCGGTTCCTCGCCACTCCTCCCTGCCCGCAGGCGACGACGGGCTTGCCAGCCACCGCCAGAAATTTCGCCCCGGCGCCCGCACCCCCAACCGTTCCCTCGTTTCTTTCTCTCACCCTGCTTCCCCCCCCCACTCCCCTCCCCTCTCCCGCATCGCTCCCCCGCCCCATCCCTCTTTTATCCCGCTCCCTTTTTTTCTATTTTCCACAATTTTTTTATCCTCCCTCGCGGACCGGTACCGAGCTCTCTCGGCCGAGGCAAGTCGTTCTTCCCCCGGCCCGTGTTGTAATGATGTTATTCATTAGTGCGTGTTCATTTTCCCGTCGCTGACTTGGCTGCCTCTTATCGCCGCCGCCCCCTCCTCCGCACCGCCCCCCCTCCCCCCTCTCGCGGGATAATAATTACCGCAGACGGACCGCGCTGCTCCGGATCCCGCCGCCTCGCCTCCGCGTTTTCTCGAGCCGCGTCCGTTAATGAGCACAAAACCCGTTTTCCTGCAGCGAGCCTCTCGCACGACACGGCAGCTCCTCCCGTGCCTGTGTACACACACTATTCCGCTGCACCCCTATTCGGCATCTTTCCTCCGCTCCCCTATATTATATACGGATTTAATTCCACCCCCCGTCCGACGCGCCCTTTCGTTAGAGCGCGGTGCTGAGCACGGCACCGTGCGGCTCGTTACTCGAAAAGGGCTACATCAGCATCTGCGCGCCGCAATCCACCGCAAAAATACTTTGCGACGCCAGCGCCGGTTCTCTCCCGCAAGTGCCCCGTGCACTCGGCTGTCGTACAGGCGCCCCTCTGCGCTTTTTTGTGCCACGCAGGCGCGCCTTCCCAAACGAGGCTCTCCCCCACCCGCTCTTTATTCCGTTCTGACTCGGCACCGTAATTAGCAGATCACCCCTGCGGACTCACGAGAATGGAAGCTGCGCTTGCCAAGTCGTTCGCAGCCGCCTTTGTGCGGCCAATTTTACAGTATCTGACGTGCAGCGCCAAGCCACTTCCCGATACGCCCGCCAGAAGCCTGATCTTCGGATCTCCGAACCGAAACTTAGCACCATTTGTTACTAATCGTCCTTCGCAGCCGCTCTTGACGTGCAAGCTCCCAGAAAATGACTATGTTCTTGTTCCTTACCATAAACTGGTACTGAATTACATCAACAACAGCCATCGAGAAAATTATTTGCTTCGTCTCGAACGTAGCTTGTCTTCCTTCACTGGTTTATGAGCATAGCGTCGGATAATGTCGCGAAAGCTGGACAATATTTCAACGAGACAGTTGCTCGTCATCTTCAGGTACTTACTGAAGCGTTATTGCATTGGCTTGCCAATATACTAACTGGCTCGCGAGCTTTCTAGCGAGCCAGCCCATGTATTGGCGAGCCGGTGCAATGACACTCCTATAATCACCTGAAGATGACGAGCTTCATAGCCAGACAGCGTACGTATTGGCAAGCCAATGCAGCGATACACCTGTAAGCACCTGAAGATGGCCGGCCGAAGTGGCCGTGCGGTTAAAGGCGCTGCAGTCTGGAACCGCAAGACCGCTACGGTCGCAGGTTCGAATCCTGCCTCGGGCATGGATGTTTCTGATGTCCTTAGGTTAGTTAGGTTTAACTAGTTCTAAGTTCTAGGGGACTAATGACCTCAGCAGTTGAGTCCCATAGTGCTCAGAGCCATTTGAACCTGAAGATGATGAGGTTTCTAGCGTGCACCGCATATATTGGGGAGCTAATGCTTCAATACATCAATAAGCACCTCAAGATGAGCTTTCTAGCGAGGCAGCGCATATTTTGGCGAACCAGTGCAACAAAACGTCAGTAAGCGCCCGAAGATGACGAGCACGCAGGTTCGAATCCTGCCTCTTGCATGGATGTGTGTGATGTCCATAGGTTAGTTAGGTTTAAGTAGTTCAAAGTTCTAGGGGACTGATGACCTCAGATTTTAAGTCCCATAGTGCTCAGAGCCATTTGATAACGAGCAGTTGTCTCGTTGAAGTATTGTGCAACTTTCACATCATCACCCCAGAGCGACGCCCGTGAACCACTGAAGCAATTATTACGGCAGGAAAGTCTCAAGCAACACATAGCTTGTTGCGATTGGAGATGGCGTTCGTGACGTGATGGACATTTACTCAGCCTGGTTTTATTGCTGTGGCAAAATGCCACCTTTTCCACCTCCTTCCCACACTGTGGTGCGATAGCTTACTCGAAACTGAGTTAAGTGACACAGTGGTGAGAAACTGGACTGGTACTCAGGTGAACCTCGGTTTAAATCCTCGTCCGTCCGTCAATGGAGACTTAGATTTTCCGTCATTTTCCTAAATGGCCGAAGACAAATAGTGGCGGGCTTTTATTGAAAAGGGTACGATCGATTTCCCTTTACATTGAAAAGTATTTGAGGATAGTCGATCCAGATCTTTGGTATAGCTCACGATACAAACTGCAGTATCTGTGACTCGATAAAGGTTATGACACACAAATAATTATTTTATTCAATATGTGTTGGAAGCAATAGAAGCATCTATTTTATTCAAGTCTTATGTTAAATCAGTTTCGGTCAATCTGTCTGTCAATATCTCTCGCTAAGTCTTGTAGTATCTTATGATGAATCTGTCCAATATTTATGTGTAATCATACTATGCAGTATTGTAAAAATTGATTGGACAAAAGTAAAAGTCAAAATAAATGGAAGGCAACATGTGTTTCAAACACTATAATAACAAACCTGTCCTCTCCGGACATCGAGCTGAAAGCGAGACAGAAAGCTAAGTAATTCTTTTTTCATTTGTCATTATTTCTTCCCATTTACCATTTAATAGTGCAGCACTCGTACTATATTAAACCGAAATTGCACTTACGTACTGATTAATTTCCAGGTTTATGGCTGTTGCTATTTGCGAAGACACACATTACAACAAATTGTTGTTACTCTCCTGAGATGAAATACACTCATGTTCAGAAAAAAACTGAACATCCTGATCGACTAGATACAGGACGTTCATCTTCACAGCACATGTACATTAGTATGTTTTCCAGAAACGATTAGCATTTCAGTCACCTCGGTTCAGCGTGTGTCATGTTGCCTAGTAGGCCCAGCCTAGTAGGCCCAGTCCTCCATGGGTTCTGACAACCTCTTCCATGCTAGATGGCATCGACGCGCAAAAGGCGCGAATGGCGTCCTATGGCATAGCCAACCATGCAATATTCACTTGGCTCCAAAGTTCATCTGTGGTGGTTGGCAATGGGTCACAGCACTACACCCATCGTTTCACCATATCCCAAACATTTAGGATTGGCACAAGTCTGCTGATTTGTTGGACTATGGCAAAAGGCTGACATCCTGTGACACAAAGAAGGCACGTGTTCGTGCAGCAACATATGGTCATGCATTGTCTTGCTGAAAAATGGAGTCAGGGGTCTTGTGCAGAAAGGGTATGGCTAAGGATCGCAGGGTGTCATTTACGTAGGTGCCACTGGTCACAGTGCCGTGGACACGCACCAACTGTGATTTGTGGTTGTACCCAATAGCACCCCACATCATAAGGCGTTGAGTTAGCGCTATATGTCTCGTGCGAATGCAGACACTGTGATGCCGTTCTCCCTGTCTGCAGTGAACCAAAATGCGATCGTCATTTTCAAATAAAGAGAAAGTAATTTCGCCCGAAAACCCTATCTGTTGCCATTCCTGTCCGCTATGACGTCGTTCCACACACCATTGCCGTCTGGAATGTTTCTGGACATTCGTCAAAGGTGGGCGGAGAAGAGGACGGCGCGCACGTAACCCATGCCGTAACAAACGGAGACGGGCTGTTACTCTGATAGTGTACGATGCGATGTACCTTTGCGCCAGAGTGGAGGAGAACGAAGATCTATCGTGCAATGCCATTCGGATGAGGTGTCTGTCATGAAGGAGGGTGATCTGGGTGATCCGATCTGACACATCTCGTCATGTTCTGCGGCCTTCCGTAACCATTCAGCTCACACCCGCTGCACTGACGAAACACTTTGTCCAACACGAGCAGCAATTTCGTGGATGGATGCATCACATTCTCTCATGCCAGTAATCCGCCCTCTTTCAAAGCCCTCTTTCAAACTCACTCATTTGGCGGTACGGTTCCCGCATACGTGTGCGAGGCATCCTGCACGTCTGCTCAAGCCACACTGATCCATTACCTTCAGTCTGTAGTGACAACGAGAGCCGCAGCCACATTTTACCAATAGGCGGTATTGCGCTCTTGTACCCGCGGGCTGGCATGGTTCAAATTCTACTTATTTTTGCAGAACATACTAATGCATATGTCCTGTGAATATGAACGTCCTACCTCTAGTCGTTCAAGGTGTTTTTTTCTGAACGTAAATGTATTACGATATACATAGTTAATCCGACAAGATGTACGAGGGACGCTCAAAAGTAATGCAAGACATTTTCTCTCTGAAAGCTCGTTCGTTTTATACAGGATTCCAGTACACTTGCCGTTGGTGGGGAGGCTTGCGTGCCTCAGCGATACAGATGGCCGTACCGTAGGTGCAACCACAACGGAGGGGTATCTGTTGAGAGGCCAGACAAACATGTGGTTCCTGAAGAGGGGCAGCAGCCTTTTCAGTAGTTGCAGGGGCAACAGTCTGGATGATTGACTGATCTGGCCTTGTAACATTAACCAAAACGGCCTTGCTGTGCTGGTACTGCGAACGGCTGAAAGCAAGGGGAAGCTACAGCCGTAATTTTTCCCGAGGACATGCAGCTTTACTGTATGATTAAATGATGATGGCGTCCTCTTGGGTAAAATATTCCGGAGGTAAAATAGTCCCCCATTCGGATCTCCGGGCGGGGACTACTCAAGAGGACGTCGTTATCAGGAGAAAGAAAACTGGCATTCTACGGATCGGAGCGTGGAATGTCAGATCCCTTAATCGGGCAGGTAGGTTAGAAAATTTAAAAAGGGAAATGGATAGGTTAAAGTTAGATATAGTGGGAATTAGTGAAGTTCGGTGGCAGGAGGAACAAGACTTTTGGTCAGGTGATTACAGGGTTATAAATACAAAATCAAATAGGGGTAATGCAGGAGTAGGTTTAATAATGAATAAAAAAATAGGAGTGCGGGTTAGCTGCTGCAAACAGCATAGTGAACGCATTATTGTGGCCAAGATAGACACAAAGCCCATGCCTACTACAGTAGTACAAGTTTACATGCCAACTAGCTCTGCAGATGATGAAGAAATTGATGAAATGTATGACGAGATAAAAGAAATTATTCAGGTAGTGAAGGGAGACGAAAATTTAATAGTCATGGGTGACTGGAATTCGTCAGTAGGAAAAGGGAGAGAAGGAAACATAGTAGGTGAATATGGATTGGGGGGAAGAAATGAAAGAGGAAGCCGCCTTGTAGAATTTTGCACAAAGCATAACTTAATCATAGCTAACACTTGGTTCAAGAATCATAAAAGAAGGTTATATACCTGGAAGAATCCTGGAGATACTAATAGGTATCAGATAGATTATATAATGGTAAGACAGAGATTTAGGAACCAGGTTTTAAATTGTAAGACATTTCCAGGGGCAGATGTGGATTCTGACCACAATCTATTGGTTATGAACTGCAGATTGAAACTGAAGAAGCTGCAAAAAGGTGGGAATTTAAGGAGATGGGACCTGGAAAAACTGAAAGAACCAGAGGTTGTACAGAGTTGCAGGGAGAGCATAAGGGAACAATTGACAGGAATGGGGGAAAGAAATACAGTAGAAGAAGAATGGGTAGCTTTGAGGATTGAAGTAGTGAAGGCAGCAGAGGATCAAGTAGGTAAAAAGACGAGGGCTAATAGAAATCCTTGGGTAATAGAAGAAATATTCAATTTAATTGATGAAAGGAGAAAATATAAAAATGCAGTAAATGAAGCAGGCAAAAGGGAATAGAAACGTCTCAAAAATGAGATCGACAGAAAGTGCAAAATGGCTAAGCAGGGATGGCTAGAGGACAAATGTAAGGATGTAGAGGCTTATCTCATTAGGGGTAAGATAGATAAGATAGATACTGCCTACAGGAAAATTAAAGAGACCTTTGTAGAGAAGAGAACCACTTGTATGAATATCAAGAGCTCAGATGGCAACCCAGTTCTAAGCAAAGAAGGGAAAGCAGAAAGGTGGAAGGAGTATATAGAGGGTTTATACAAGGGCGATGTACTTGAGGACAGTATTATGGAAATGGAAGAGGATGTAGATGAAGATGGAATGGGAGATAAGATACTGCGTGAAGAATTTGATAGAGCACTGAAAGACCTGAGTCGAAACAAGGCCCAGGGAGTAGACAACATTCCATTAGAACTACTGATGGCCTTGGGAGAGCCAGTCATGACAAAACTCTACCATCTGGTGAGCAAGATGTATGAGACAGGCGAAATACCCACAGACTTCAAGAAGAATATAATAATTCCAATCCCAAAGAAAGCAGGTGTTGACAGATGTGAAAATTACCGAACTATCAGTTTAATAAGTCACAGCTGCAAAATACTAACGCGAATTCTTTACAGACGAATGGAAAAACTGGTAGAAGCGGACCTCGGGGAAGATCAGTTTGGATTCCGTAGAAATGTTGGAACACGTGAGGCAATACTAACCTTAGGACTTATCTGAGAAGAAAGTTTAAGAAAAGGCAAACGTACGTTTCTAGCATTTGTAGACTTAGAGAAAGCTTTTGACAACGTTAACTGGAATACTTTCTTTCAAATTCTGAAGGTGGCATGGGTAAAATACAGGGAGCGAAAGGCTATTTACAATTTGTACAGAAACCAGATGGCAGTTAGAAGAGTCGAGGGGCATGAAAGGGAAGCAGTGGTTGGGAAAGGAGTGAGACAGGGTTGTAGCCTCTCCCCGATGTTATTCAATCTGTATATTGAGCAAGCAGTAAAGGAAACAAAAGAAAAATTCGGAGTAGGTATTAAAATTCATGGAGAAGAAGTAAAAACTTTGAGGTTCGCCGATGACATTGTAATTCTGTCAGAGACAGCAAAGGACTTGGAAGAGCAGTTGAACGGAATGGACAGTGTCTTGAAAGGAGGATATAAGATGAACATCAACAAAAGCAAAACGAGGATAATGGAATGTATTCAAATTAAATCGGGTGATGCTGAGGGTATTAGATTAGGAAATGAGACACTTAAAGTAGTAAAGGAGTTTTGCTATTTAGGGAGTAAAATAACTGATGATGGTCGAAGTAGAGAGGATATAAAATGTAGACTGGCAATGGCAAGGAAATCGTTTCTGAAGAAAAGAAATTTGTTAACATCGAGTATAGATTTAAGTGTCAGGAAGTCGTTTCTGAAAGTATTTGTATGGAGTGTAGCCATGTATGGAAGTGAAACATGGACGATAACCAGTTTGGACAAGAAGAGAATAGAAGCTTTCGAAATGTGGTGCTACAGAAGAATGCTGAAGATAAGGTGGGTAGATCACGTAACTAATGAGGAGGTATTGAATAGGATTGGGGAGAAGAGAAGTTTGTGGCACAACTTGACTAGAAGAAGGGATCGGTTGGTAGGACATGTTTTGAGGCATCAAGGGATCACAAATTTAGCATTGGAGGGCAGCGTGGAGGGTAAAAATCGTAGAGGGAGAGCAAGAGATCAATACACTAAGCAGATTCAGAAGGATGTAGGTTGCAGTAGGTACTGGGAGATGAAGAAGCTTGCACAGAATAGAGTAGCATGGAGAGCTGCATCAAACCAGTCTCAGGACTGAAGACCACAACAACAACAACAATATAGGGTGATTCTAAAGTCACTATACATTTTGTACTTAAACAAATTTTGTTAACCAATGTGTAATGGCACTGCAACTTCTGTTACAGTAGGACATAATTTCAGTACATTTCAATGTGACCACCTTGCATGTCTAGGCACACCCCCCAGCGCTCGACTGTAGACCGAAAAACCTGCCCAAGCATATCTGGTGTAATCTCAGCAGCTGCGGCTCGAATCTGCTGTGTTAAGTGTTCAGTGCTGCGGATCTTCACCTGGTATACCTTAGACTTGATAAACCCCTATGCAAAAAAGTCTAAAGGTGTCAAGCCAGGAGAGCGGGGTGCCCACATCTGTAGAGAGGCACGACCAATCCATCTGCCGGGAAATGCTTGATTCAGATAATCCCGAACAACGAGGGCAAAATGGGGTGGTGCACCATCCTGTTGAGAAACAACAGTATCCATAATCTCGTCAGATATCAACTGGGACTCCAAAAACTGTTCCAACATGTCTAGGTATGTGGTTCCCGTAACGGTTTGTTCTGCGAAGAAGGGTCCGTACACTGTTGACCTCGTTATCCCTAGCCACACGTTCACTTTTGCTGTGTCCTGTTGCCACTCCTGCAGCACACTTGGTTGTTCGTCTGCCCAGATCCAGCAGTTGCGTCTGTTCACATGTCCACGGGTATGAAAAGTAGCTTCATCACTGAAAAGATATTTTGCATCAAATTATCATTTTCCACAGCTTGTAGCAGGTCATGACACATAGCTTGTCTGGCTGCGTAGTCCTCCGCTTCAAGCTTATGTACGACCTGCATATTGTACGCACATTCGTGCAGCTTGTAACGAAGAACCCTCCATACAGTGGTCTGAGGAATACCAAGCTCCCTACCAATTCTCCTGGTAGATGGGGAAGGGCTACGTGTGATCGCATCCTGCAAACTTTGCACGGTGTCTGGCGTTATGGCCGGCCTCGCTGGACGTTCTTCATCTGCAACACTACCAGTACGCTCAAATTTATTGACGAGGGTCTTGATAGCAAGCCTGGTGGGGCCTGTTTTCCGAAATCGACGGGCAAAGTCTGTTCACACGTCATTCTACGAAGACGAGCAGCAACAACAGTGATTCGTTCATCTTCGATTAGCATTCTGTCGTAGTGCCCGCAAGAAACAAATATTCCGTTACTATATCACTGGAATGTATAGTGACTTACTGCATCACTGAAATGTATAGTGAGTTTAGAATCACCCTGTATTATTCCCCACTCTTCTGGCTACAAAACCTTATTTTTTGACGAGTATTGTTCAATGCGGCGGCCTTACTGGGAGGACCTGTATGCCCTCATGTTACTCCTTTATTGGTCGACGTCGGAGCCAACGTATTGCTGCATCAGCAACCTCCCCATCACTCACGTACCGTTTCCGTGGAGTGCATAGTTCATTAGGCCAGACGGATAGAAGTCTGTAGTTGCGAGATCTGACCTGTAGGATGGATGAGGAAGAACAGTCCAGTGGAGTTTCGTGAACGTCGTCATGGAGGAGGAGAAGTTCTTTCGATCACCTCGAGTGAGAGTGTCCGCACGTTCCAACATTGCAGATGTGTGCGGCCGACTGGCACGCGGGAGACCAGACACGTTTGCGCGATCTTGTTGCGATGATGACGGACGCCTCGCCCAACGGTTCACCGCCGATGCTCCGTAGACATTACGCAGGTGCATATGAGTATCTGTGATGGTCTTGTTTTCCGCCAAAAGAAACTCGATAACAGCTGTCAGCTTGGAACGCACCTCTATTACAGAATCCATTTTAATAGCCACGTATAGCGCCACGGCCTGTCGGAACTTTATGAAACTATAGGCGCTGAAGCGGGAGTATTCCAAAATATTTCTCAAAAAGTTCCACATTTTTCAACTAAACTGGCCGAGAAAAAAATGTGTTGCATTACTTATTGAATGCCCTCTTAACACCTCCTCATCTAGCCTAAGCTTATGCTCTGTATCTAGCGACGCCGTCGGCGGGACTTTAAACTCTAATGTTCCTTCTTTCCTTTGTGATAATTTACACGAAGGAAAATTATGTTCCAAACTATTCCGCAAACCGTTTGAAAGCCGTTCTATACATCTTTCTCATTTTATAATAAGCCATGGTGAATGCGAATAATTGGATAATTGGATGATATTTTTATACAAGCCATGGTGATTACGAATAACGGGATGATATGATATTATGACGAACTTTGAATGTAAGTAACTGATTTTACAACAATATTAGAGGAGGTGGCCGAGCGGTTCTAGGCGTTACAGTCTGGAACTGCGCGACCGCTACGGTCGCAGGTTCGACTCCTGCCTCGGGCATGGATGTGTGTGATGTCCTTAGGTTATTTAGGTTGAAGTAGTTCCAAGTTCTAGGGGACTGATGACCTCAGATGTTAAGCCCCATAGTGCTCAGAGCTATTTGAACATGTCTAGGAAAACACGCAGGTTTCAAAGTCGCAGGCTTCAAGGCGCGTTCCTCGGTGTCTTCTATTCTCTGCAAACCGAGGTTTTAAATTCCATTGCACAACGCTTACTTGCTGCAGTCTTGTCGTGAAAATGACAGGGTATGCTCCTGTCGAAATATCGGCGGTTGTCGATGACTTCACCCGTCTGCATTCCAGTAAGTTACTTGAATGCCTGTTCTGTTTTAATCCCCTCCGGGTTGGGGCACTTCCCTCGTGAGTGCTGCGTTGAAGGCAGTAAGCAGTAGTGTTCAATTCTAAAAGCCAGTTTTGTACCGCCCATATCGTTTCCGCCATCATCCGTCCAGTCACCCTGCTGCGTGCACAGCGACCCATTGGCACGGACATAAACGTCGCCGTGGTGGGGCCCCTGTTGAAAGACGCGAGCGCCCTGGCGACAGGCGGTGATTCGCAGATGACGCACCCTCTCGGTTTCCCCTCTAGCCACCCCTCTAAAATGCGAGAGCAGGAGGTCGACAGGCAGCGGGAGAGAGAGGAGTCGACGCTGCGGCCGCCCCGCATTCGTGGCCAAGTGGCGGCGGAGTACGAACCCGGGCCTCCTAGCATCGAGTGCAGCCCGCCGCTAAGCGCCCGAGGCACTCCACGGCCTCTGCACACAGCGTCCCGCGGCCTCTCAGGAGCCGCCAGCCAGCCCCGGGCGCTTCATCCATCAGCCGCGCTGCGATCTGCAACAAAGGCCCAAAATGGCCTTTTCTGCTGTCTCTTCCCTGTCGGCGTATGCCACCCGGCAACTCCCCACCGTCCTCCTCCTCCTTCCACGACTTGCCTCGTCCGTGAAGAACTGCAGGGAGAGGGAATGGTCTGCTGCTGCTGCTGCTTTGACAATCACAGCTAATTTGCATCTCGGGGAATACGGCGCCATATTGCGGGACAAAGAATCCGCTCCGCTTCATTGCGCTACGCACGGGGGATAGACAAAGACGGTAGGGAGGGGGCAACTTAAATGAGGATTAGTCTTCATTTCGGGTACAGATTACGCCGGCAAATACTGTCGTAATCCCTGTTTACGGCTGATTAAGAGCGGGGAAATGAGCCGCCTTCTTTTAAGGCTTTCTTTTATTCATCAGTGACGCATTCTTTTTGATGGAGCATTATTGATCTTTCGTTGTTCCGATCCAGAGGAAGAAATTGCTGTGAGCAGTTTACTGTAGCGAAGGTATTCTGTGGCACGTAATAGCAGATACCATCTGATTTCGAAGTAGAAGAAACTTGTGTTAACGTACCTCAGCAATGCCTCTGCGACGTCTTGGTTACCGTCGTCGCTGGCGGCGCAGTGTACCAGTGTATAGGTCGTTAAAGGCCATTAATATTGATTTGGCTGGCCAATTTTCCAAACAGCAATTGATTGGAGGACCAAGTGTTTTTCGTGGATTACGTCTGAACTTCACCTGTGATATACAAGCTGTGTTTGGAGGCTCAACATGGCTTACCTTGGCTGTTGTTTGGGGCAATCATGCAGACTATGGTGGCCTTGAAGTATTTCCAGATGCTAACATTCTGGCCTGGAAGACGTGGAGTATAGCTGAAACAGCTGGAATACTAGCAAAAGTCCCATATGGTACTCTTGTCCCTAGTATGCCATTTGTTTTGTCTACCAGAAGAAAGCAGAAGTTGAATGCTGATGAGTAAAAAAAGGAATTATCCGAATTGGGCGGAAAACGGGATATGATGCACACGTACAGACAAACAAATCATTACAGTTATAGAAAAAATTGGATGATTTACTCAAGAGAAAGAGCTTCAGAATTCGAGCAAGTCAGTAACGCGTTGGTTCACCTCTAGCTCTCATACAAGCAGTTACCAGACTTGTTGTTGATGGATAGAGCTGATGGATGTACTCCTGAGGAATATTTTGCATAATTCTACCCAATTAGCACGTTAGGTCGTCAAAATCCCGAGCTGGCTGGAGGACCCTGCCCGCAATGCTCCAAATTTTCTCAATTGGGAAGAGATCCGGTGAACATGCTGGCCAAGGTGAGGTTTGTTCAAGCTCAAAGACAAGCAGTAGAAGCCCTCACCGTGTGCAGACGAGCATTATCTTGCTGAAATATAAACCCAGGATGGCTTGCCGTGAAGGGAAACAAAACGGGTCACAGAATATCGTCGAAGTACCGCTGTGATGTAAGGACGCCGCGGGTGACAACCGAAGGGGTCCTGCTGAGAAATGAAATGGCACCGAAGGCCAATCGCTTGTGGCTGTCGGGCCATGTGGCCTGTGACAGTCATGTTCCTCCAGACATGGCTACGCTGGTCGTCGGGGCTCAGTTCGAAGCGGGACTCACAAATCAAGACTGTTCTACTCCAGACAGTGAGATTCTAGGCCGAATGTGGCCGACACTATTGCATATGAGCTTGTTGATGTCCAGAGGTCAATAGCAACCATATATCTGACTTGCCTGGAGAGACTAGTTTCATTCGACTTAAAAAACGCCTGAACGAGAAAATAACCTATCTGTTGTCGCATCATTAAATGTTGTACCACATCGAAAGAAGATACGGGTTTTACGTATGGTTATAGTCAAGAATTCAAATACCTAGGGGCACTTTTCACTGAGAACTCGTCATGTGAAGCAGAGGTCAATGCCAGAATACAGGCAGGAAACCGATC
Source organism: Schistocerca nitens (assembly GCF_023898315.1). Taxonomy (NCBI): domain Eukaryota; kingdom Metazoa; phylum Arthropoda; class Insecta; order Orthoptera; family Acrididae; genus Schistocerca; species Schistocerca nitens. Next base: position 188,792,373 of record NC_064622.1, read on the forward strand.
TTACCACAGCCTAGCACAACTGCTTCGGTCCAGATATCTCTCCAGACAGTTCAAGATTCGATTGTACAAAACCCTGATCCAACCTGTTGTTCTATATGGCTGTGAAACACGGAGTATCCGGAAACAGGACTTCCATAAGCTCCTTGTTTTTGAGAGAAAAGTGCTTCAGAAGATCTTCGGTCCGGTTCTGGATGTAGACACAGGGGAATGGAGGATCAGATACAACCAAGAGCTTGAGGAACTATACCAGCAGCCCAACATAGCAGGGACTGTAAAAGCCAAACGAATGCAGTGGGCCGGCCATGTAGCCCGGATGGAGGACCACAGATGGCCTCGGAAGCTTCTCGATTTCACACCTACAGGAAAGAGACCGCCAGGGAGACCCAAGAATCGTTGGAGGGATGGACTCCATGAAGATTTAAACCAAGTGTCAATAGATGTGAACGGATGGCGGATAGCAGCAATGGACAGAATACAGTGGAGGAGGAAACTTGTAGAAACGTGCGGCCCACTGGGCCTGGTCACGTAGTAGTAGTAGTAGTTATAGTCATACTAAAGCTGTATTATTGACGTTTGTTTTCTACTGAAAATATTCAGAGGACGAAAATGTACATATTACAGACGTACTATCGGCTGGAACAGCGACCAGTACACTTTAAAAGTAGTACATGTTTTAGTCTGTAGTCGCATTTTTTTTTATTTTGCCTACTGCCTATCGGTTTCGGTACATAGTACCCTCCTCAGGGTGCGTGCCAGTAGATGGCTTGAGGATGGTACTGTGCGTCGTAATTGAATATAGGTATGTAAGGAATCACGCTATGAGCTGAAAGTGCGCGAATTTTTCTTCTCCGGCCGAAGTTGTCATTCCAGTCACGTTTATTACGACTTCCAGCTAATGCTCAGAATAAACGTTCTGTGCATCGCAACCAACAGCTAATTTTGGCCCGCATCTCGTGGTCGTGTGGTAGCGTTCTCGCTTCCCACGCCCGGGTTCCCGGGTTCGATTCCCGGCGGGGTCAGGGATTTTCTCTGCCTCGTGATGGCTGGGTGTTGTGTGCTGTCCTTAGGTTAGTTAGGTTTAAGTAGTTCTAAGTTCTAGGGGACTTATGACCACAGCAGTTGAGTCCTATAGTGCTCAGAGCCATTTGAACCAGCCAGCTAATTTTGTTCTAAGTAACTTACTGAAATGTGGCAGAAATGACATGCGTCGAAGTGGGCGATGTGGTGCAGTGGTAAATGCATTGACATCGTTATAGGAAGGAGCAGAAATTCCAATCACTGACTGAAATGGGTTATAAGTAGTTCAATTCACCCACTTCAGAAGAGTGATAGAAATTCAATTCTTCCGTACGGGCTTATACAGGGTGCCTCAGATAAGGTGTTATCGTCTGTAACGTACAAAAGTGAAAGGATTACTTATTCAGACAGATAAATGTAAGAAACGTTCCAGAAATTTACGGCAACATTTAAACCAAGCTCGTCAATATCACTTTACATCAAATTTTTATCAATTTTAGTTCAGTGGCTAGTAATATTGAGGTTTAGCGGTGGAAGAAATATGCTATACTTTATTGGCTGTGTACAGATGGCTTTTCTGGTAGGGGAATGTTCATGTAAGTGAAGTGTTCAAACGAGTGCCCATTTTCCTGAATACACAACTCAGTGTACCTTCTAACTAATCTGTGGACGAGATGTAATGTTGGTGGTCTCACGGGGAATTGTGGGTTCGCTGACGTAACCACGATTGTTTTTTTATCCTCACAAAAAGAAATCTACAGGTATTAAATCGTACAACCGTGCAAGCTACTCCTGAAGATCATTGCGTCCTTCCAACAACGGCCCGAGGCGAGATACTTGTCTCACGGCGGTGGTGGAGTATCACATGATCGCCTGGTACCACTTCTACACCACCTACAGCAGCGGTTCCCAACCTGGGGTACCTATCCCCTGAGGGTAAAATAAAACTTTCTGAGGGGTAAAATCAAAATGGGTTCAGTGATGATTTAGTGAGCACTCTAAATTGTTTTGAAAGTAATTGCTGTTGTAACTATTATGGTAGACTAATTGTAATGTACCATCATCATCATCATCTTTATCCATTTGTCGTTCACTGCTCGATAAATGCCTCCTCTAGATATTTCCTTAGATTGCGATCTTATTTTCTATTGTCGTCTACGTACCTTCCTTTAATGTGTCTTCTCAGTCTTCCGTTATTTCTTGGAATCCAGGAAACATGTGTTTGGTCATGTACCTTCCATCCTATTGTCCACCCCACATCTACTTTTTTATGTTTTGTTCATCATTATTATAGTTATGTCTTCCGCTGTAGCCTATTCCCTAATTCTTTTATATGCAATTCCATCTGTCCCAGAAATTTGCAATCTGCATCTGTCTATTGATCGTCGAGTTGCCCTAACGTTTTGAATGGTTTTCGTGAAAACCGCGAACACGAACTGTTGGCAAAAGTTAAGTTTCATACACAATAAAAGCTCTAGTTGGAAATTTTATTTATTTTATCAAGACCACTCGACAGCATTTTAAATTTTACTTTCATTTCTTTTGCTGTCCACCCAGTGATACTAGTTATCCCTCATCGTCATTACAGCATAGCAATAGCGACTATTTTTGTGATCTGTGAATGAACGAATTTTTGCCGACTGTGAAATTCGTGCGGAAGCATATTTTATTAGATCTCTAGAAGGCAACATACTCCAAACGGATTGCCTGGAAACCAAAAGTGATATTATTTCAGCGAAAGGTCGGTGATTGGTAGATGATGTTATTGGGAGAACTGTTAAGAATATCGATTCCATACGCAATTTACAAGTGTGAACATAGACCTTCGACTATGCTAGCAATGAAAACAAAAGTGAAGAAGTGAATGAACGTGCCGCACGACTTTACGATGTACAGTGGTGGACACCAGACCAAATATTAAAAAATGTGCTATTACAAAATAAGGAAAACCAAACACCACATTGACGCGTTATTTCTTGGTGTAGTGAAAAACGAACAACATTGACGTCTCAAGCTAAACAGTGGTAGCATCTGCAGAGACACGGGGTTACCGAACCAGGCTGTCAGTTTTTTTTTTTTTAGTATTATAGCTTATTTGTTACTTTAAAAGAAGAGTGTTAGTTATTGATAGTCTTATGCGTAATTAGGTCGCAAATTTTGTGTGTGTATGTGTGTGTGTGTGTGTGTGTGTGTGTGTGTGTGTGTGTGTGTGTGTGAAATCTTATGGGACTGCCGGCCGCGGTGGTCTCGCGGTTCTAGGCGCGCAGTCCGGAACCGCGCGACTGCTACGGTCGCAGGTTCGAATCCTGCCTCGGGCATGGATGTGTGTGATGTCCTTAGGTTAGTTAGGTTTAAGTAGTTCTAAGTTCTAGGGGACTAATGACCACAGCTGTTAAGTCCCATAGTGCTCAGAGCCATTTGAACCATTCATTCTTATGGGACTTAACTGCTAAGGTCATCAGTCCCTAAGCTTACACACTACTTAACCTAAACCATCCTAAGGACAAACACACACACCCATGCCCCGAGGGAGGACTCGAACCTCCGCCGGGACTAGCCGCGCAGTCCATGGCTGCAGCGCCCTAGACCGCTCGGCTAATCCCGCGCGGCCGCAAGTTTTGTTCAGGGTGTTGGAGGTCATCAGATCTTCACGGGTGGTGGTCTCAGAATGATTGGGAGCCACTTATCTACAGCATCCCGTGTGCTGGATTAAGGGGTGACCAATGTTTTACCCTATGAGCTTATCACTTGCATTTTAACCAGCAGAAGTTTCAGCACCACAAAATGTTTCAGTGGTTTTTAATTGCTCATCTAAGCGGTTCAAAACCGCTGACGACATCTCTGTAATTGCTTCCACCGTGAAATAGAAAACATTTGCAAGCTGAGGCAGATTCTGCAGGGTCTGGCGGCGTGCTCTGCGCAGCAGGCATTTGCGGCCCCTGCGGTGAGCCGGGGACGAAGAGCAGCCGCGAGCGCAGCTTTGGCGAGGGTGTCCCCGGCCGAGCCCCCACAGTTATTAATTTCGGCATCGCGGCCGTCTTCCCCGCCCAGGGCGATCGGCTGTGGCTGTGGCGGCGACTGCAGGCGCGTGGCTCTGCCGCCGGCGGCCATCGGCCGCAGATCCAATTTCCATTCTTCCGCCTCCGCCTCCGCCGCCGCCAGTCCCCCGGGCCCTGCACCACCGCTCTCCCTCACGCCGTCCTTCCTCCACTTCGCAGTTTCCTCTCGCCGCGTGTCGGCGCTTGTCGCGAATTTTGCCACTTCCGACGGCGCCTGCGGCCGGCGCTCCACACTGCATTCTTCCTCCTCCTCCTCCTCCTCCCCCCACCCCATTCTTCCCCCTCTCTCCCCGCCCACACTATCAAAGTTATCGAATGCTTCTCCGCCGTTCATTCTTCGACACCGGCAGCTGCTTTTCCTATCCTCATTTCGGCTGTGCTTGCCAACATTGCGGTTTTTGCGGGCTGCCGCGGGAGATTGTTATCCGGCTGTGGTCCCGCGAAGTACGCTCAGCCATCCTTTAAATTTATTAAAAAAAGGTCTTCCGTATCTGGCACAAAGACTATAAATGTCGTCAATCAGAAGCCTGGAAGAGATCACATCTCTCACACGTCTACAAGGACAGCAGAAGTGATCAAAAAAGCTATCAAACTTCCTGGCAGATTAAAACTGTGTGCCGGACCGGGACTCGAACTCGGAACCTTTGCCTTTCGCGGGCAAGGGCTCTGCCAACTGATTTACCCAAGCACGACTCACGACCCGTCCTCACAGCCTTACTTCTGCCAGTACCTCGTCTGCTACCTTCCAAACTTTACAGAAGCTCTCCTGCGAACCTTGCAGAACTAGCGCTCCTGAAAGAAAGCATATTGCGGAGACATGGCTTAGCCTCAGCCTGGGGATGTTTCCAGAATGAGATTTTCACTCCGCTGCAGAGTGAAAATCTCATTCTGGAAAAAAGCTATCGTCCACTATCAGTGTTGTAGAATCTTAGAATTGATTCTGTCGTGAGAAGTAATGAGATGCTTCGAACAGAGTAGCTGTCTCCACGCCAGCGTGGATGGATTACGAAAACATCATTCTTGTGAATCCCAGCTCGAGTTCTTCTCACAGGACATCCAGAAACCCGTGAATCAAGGTAGCCAGGTAGATGCAGTATTTCCTAGCTTCAGAAAAGCGTTTTACTCAGTACGACACTTAGCTTACATACAAAGTACGATCGTTGGGGCTGTTATTTTGTGGTCTTCAGTCCAAAGACTAGTTTGATGCAGCTCTCCGCTACACTGCCCTACGCAAGACCCTTCATCTCCGAATAACCTACTGCAACCCACATCCATTTGGATAGTCTTACTGCTCTCTAATCTATTGCTCTCCTTCTGCAGTTTTTACCCCTCCCACGTCCCTCTAATACTAAATTGACGATATCTACCCATCTAGTCTTCAACATTCTTCTGTAACACTACATTTCAGAAACTTCTGTTCTGTTCTTCCTGAACTTTGGGGTATCAAACGAAATTTGGGTTCAGGGTTTCTTGGTAGCGAGGCCTCTGGTTCAAAATGGTTCTGAGCACTATGGGACTTAACATCTGAGGTCATCAGTCCCCTAGAACTTAAAACCACTTAAACCTAACTAACCTAAGGACATCACACAAATCCATGCCCGAGGCAGGATTCAAACCTGCGACCGTAGCAGTCGCGTGGTTCCGGACTGAAGCGAGTACTCTGCATGTTATCTTGGATGGAGAGTCATCGACCCTGAATTAACTTCAGATATGCCACGGGCAACTGTCTTGTGTTCCTCGCTGTTGATGTTACACTTATAAGACCTTGCAGACAATGGTAACCTCAGACTGCAGAGGATACTCACAGGTTTGTTGGACCCATGGGAGAGCTTCACGGAGATCCTGAAAGAACTAAACTGGAAAATGCTTGAAGAGATGAGTAAACTATCCATTGAAACCCTATTTTTGTAAGTCTCATGATCCAACTTTAAGTAATGAACCTAAGAATACAATGTATTTCGCATCACTCATGTAGGGATCGCGAAGACAACATTAGTCTAATATTACAGTGTACAAACAGGCGTTTAAACAATCAATTTGCCCGTGCTCCGTAAGTGAATGGTTCAAATGGCTCTGAACACTGTGGGACTTAACATCTGAGGTCATCAGTCCCCTAGAACTTAGAACTACTTAAACCTAACTAACCTAAGGACATCACACACATCTATGCCCGAGGCAGGATTCGAACCTGCGACCTTAGCAGCAGCGCTGTTCCGGACTGAAGTGCCTAGAACCGCTCGGCCACAACGGTGCAATGGGAAGTACCCTCTGTCATGCACTTCACAGTAGTTTGCAGAGTATCGATGTACATTGTATGATCTAAAGTATCCGGACACCGATTAGTTGACACTAATATGGGGTATGTCCCCTCTTCACCTTTATGAAGGTCTCAACTCTGCTGGGGGCACTTCCTGTGAAGTGTCTGAATTTCCGTGCAGGCCTGGACTCCCTCTTTTTCCTCAAGAGCAGAAACCATAGAAGGTAGTGGTGTTGGATGCTGGGGTCTGGAGTGAAATCGACGTTCAAATTCTTCCCGAAGCTGTTTAATTGGGTTCATGCTGGACTCTGGGCAGGACTGTGCATTTCAGGAATGTTATTGTCCACAAACCATCCCCTCACTGATGATACTGATAGGGCGCTCATACAAACAGTCATCGTGTCCGACTTGTTCCTCTACTGTTCGCAATACAGAATACTGTAAAATGTGTTCATAAACTTCCGCACTTAGCGTTTCCTTAAACTCATGATGGAGGTAAACGTTGTCCAGGCATTCGCCAAATGCTAGCCTTTCCATCGGATTACCACAAGTGTCGTCCACTGTTCAGTGACGCCGCTCTTTACATCGTATCTCCTATCGAGTGCAAAAAAAGTTACTAATACCTGTGAAATCGACACAGCCTCACAAAGTCCTTTTCGCCTGTCTGGGTAAGTCAGAGGCTAAAAGTGCAAAATTGTGTTTTTTTTTTGTGTGTGTGGTATGTAGTGTGGAATTAGGCGTATATTTGGACTCGTCCACAAAGTCTTTTGTTTTTTAACACCATTGATAGTCTCTGGAAACGCCTGCGAGACTGCGACAGTCTCATCCACGATATATCAGTGCAGTCATCCCATCCTGTGAGAGGATAGCGTGACTCCTTACATACTTATATCCAATTACGACGCACAGTAACATCCTCAAGCCATCCACTGGCACGTGGCACACAGTGATCCCCTGAGGAGGGTACTATGTACCGAAACCGATAGGCAGTAGGCAAAATAAATAAAAAATGCGACTATAAACTAAAACATATAAACCCAGGATGGCTTGCCGTGAAGGGAAACAAAACGGGTAATAGAGTATCGTCGAAGTACCGCTGTGCTGTATGGATACCGCGGATGACAACCGAAGGGGTCCTCCTGTGAAATGATGTGGCACCCCAGGGCCATCCCTCGTGGCTTTCGGGCCATGTGGCCTGTGACAGTCATGTTCCTCCAGACACGTCTACGCTGCTCATCGGGACTCACAAATGAAGACAATTCTACTCCAGACAGTGAGACTTTAGGCCGAATGTGGCCGACACCATTGCAAACGGGCTTGTTGATGTACAGAGGTCAATAGCAATCATGTATTTGAGGTGCCCGGAGAGACTAGTTTCATTCGACTGAAGAAACGCCTGAACAAGAAAATAACCAATCGGTTATCGCATCATTAAATGTTGTACCACATCGAAAGAAGATACGGGTTTTACGTATGGTTATAGTCATACTGAAGCTGTATTCATTGACGTTTGTTTTCTACCGAAAATATTCAGAGAACCAAAATGTACATATTCCAGACGTACTATCGGCTGGAACAGCGAGGATGAAGAGCGGTCAGTATAGGTGCATGAACCAGGCACCTGCCGCGGAGGCCCATACGCAGCAACGTTCGCCGAACGGTCACTGGGGAGACGTTGTTGGTAGCCCATTGGTTCATCTGGGCAGTCACTCGCTCAACAGTTGCACGTCTCTTCTCCCTTACACATCTCCGCTGCCGTCGTTCACGCCCGTCATCTGTGGTTCGTGGTACACACTGTTGCCTCCGCGCTGGTTTTGGAGAGCACCGTTTTGCCATGCGCGGCATGCTTTAACCACAGCGGCAGGCGAACAGTTTACAAACTTAGCTGCTTCGGAAAGGCTTCCACTCTTGGCTCGAAAGCTAAATGTTCATGCCCTTTTGGACGTCAGGTAAATATCGGTTTCCACGTTAGGACAACAACTGCTCTGCTTTCCGCGTCCCCGCCCCCACCCAACATGGTTTAACTTGGTTTATATACCTTCTACTGCTAGAGCAGCCACTTGCCGTCTTTCAGTGTTTATTGCACGTTGACGTCGAAAATAGGCGGTGGTCACATTAATTCAAATGGTTCAAATGGCTCTGAGTACTATGGGACTTAAGATCTGAGGTCATCGGTCTCCTAGAATTTAGAACTACTTAAACCTAACTAACCTAAGGACTTCACACACATCCATGTCCGTGACAGGATTCGAACCTGCGACCGTAGCGGTCGCGCGGTTCCAGACTGAAGCGCCTAGAACCATTCGGCCACAACAGCCGGCGGTCACATTAATCTGGCTGAACAGTGAATATGCCGAAACTAAAAGAGAGTTTATTAGGTTGATAGGGCACTGTGAAGCGTCAAGGAATAATTAATTTCTTAACCTCGAGATGTGACTGGGTTAGTGGCAAAAACTGTAGAGGGGAACGAAGGCTTGATGTTACTAAAAAAGTTCCAGAGTTCGTGAACAGATGGCTAGAATACGCCATCACTGATCACAGCGACTTTGCAAGATTTCGGACCGAAATACTAAGCTTGCCATCTCAAGTTTCTCTTGGAACTTCTTCGTAGCATGGGCCCCAATGATCCGTTAATCATGATTTTGTATTTTCAATTGTGATATTGGTTTTTCCTGGCATGGTTTTCAGGCTATATTTACTTTCTTTCTCTGTTGTCACTCTCTCTCTCTCTCTCTCTCTCTCTCTCTCTCTCTCTCACTCACACACACACACACACACACACACACACACACACACACACACACAAAATTAGCTTAAGTGATATAGAGGAGGAGAAAAGAAATTAACTGTGGTACCCTGTAACCAGATCGGCCGTTCGTTCTCTCCCCTCACCCCCCCCCCCCCCCCCACCCTCCATCTCTGGCCCCCACGGTGGAACTAATCGAACCGCCGCGGTTTCCTCCGTACGAGTGCTGGGGGGTTAGCGGGATAGGTACGAGAAAGCGAGACAGCGCGCGCGAAAGCCAGGCGCCGCGATGTTGACCAATCCGCAGCCCGGTGGTGTGAAATCCGCGACTGTCATTGGTCGCGGCGCGCCTGCGGGCTTATCCCGCCCCGGACCCTGCCGTGCCATTGTCATCGCGGCCCGCACCCCCCTCCGTGCTTCGCCCTCACCGCCTGTCCCTTTCTCTCTCTCTCTCTCTCACTTTTCCCTCTCCCCGTCCGCTCGCCGCCAGAGCTGACAATCCGCTCGGTCTGCGACAGCTGCCGCCTGCAGACTGCCCTTTGCGCCGCCGGTCCTAGCCTTATATATTATACCTCGTGGCGGAGACGACCTACTGCAAACCCACCCCCTCCCTCCCCCACATCACCACTTTTAATTCTCTCTCCGTATCGATTCACCATATGAACACGCGACCTCCGTGTCGCAGCTGTATTTCAATCTTTTTGCAATAAGCGGAATTACAAGTTTTTCATCGTTTTTTTGTCGCGTAATCGCAAACTTCGAATTTGAATCTCACACTGGAGACGTCACATCTGCATCTGCACGTTTTCTCAGTGCAGTGTGCGCTGGAGCGCGGAGTGTGTAACAGTTCATCTACATATATGTGGAATGCTCTGCAATTCATGCTTAACTGTTTGGCAGAGGTTCACAGAATAAACTTCATACTATTTCTCTATCGCTCTACTCTCGAATAGCGCTTTGAAAATGAAAAACTAAATATTTCTGTACGAACGCTGATTCCTCTTATTTTATTGTGATGGTACTTTCTCACCACATAAGTGGGAATCAGTAAAATATTTTGCATTCAGAGGAGGAAAGCTGGTAATTGAAATTTTTTGAAAAAATCTCACCACAACGAAAAACGCCATTCTTTTAAAGATTGCTACCCCAACTCGCTTATCGTATCCGTGAAACTCTCTTCCCTATTTCGCGAATATTCGAAACAAGGTATCCTCCTAACTTTTTCTATATTTTCCGTAAATCGTCTGTGGCAAGGATCACAGTACTGCGCAGCAATTCTGCTCAAGACGACAGACAAGCCTAGTTTAAAAAGCCGCTTTAGTTCACTTGTTGGATAGCCCTAGGCGGGTACATACTAGACCGACGAACAACAGTGACAGGACTCGGCCGAACGCTGGTCGCCAACGCATTTGCGTTCTGCTTCTCATCCATACCAAAGAAAGGGCTTGATGCTAAGGGATTCGGCCACTTGGAATCGAGGTTGACGCTGATATTGCCAACGTTGCTCCTGTTTTGTTATCGTTGTAAAGCTGAGTTTTAATTACAATTACATCGACCGATATTATGAGGGAAGAAAAGGATTTAGCATTCGTCGCACGTAACATTAGTTGGAGTAAGGGCTATTTCATAATTTTTTGCCTAATGAAAGCAACAGATCTCTAATTGTTATTCGATTGTATCGGCTCTAAAATTTCCAAAGATAACACCTCTTTTAGGAGAGCTGCACCTGCAGCAGAAAGTTAAAAGGTCAGTCCTAGTTTTGTTTGTTTCTCTTTGTCATTCACGGTGAGCTACGTCAATAAAGACGCCATTTTATTTTTCACATGGTCCGTATCAGCTTCTAATAGCTGATTTATTCCCTCCAAGTATCTAGTTTTTCAGTTTGTCATTATAGTAGTATTTCATAGGGACCCATAAACATTCCTGTTCACGATAAAACCTTATCACTTTTAATGCTGTCTCCATATTTCTCTCTGTACTCCAGTATTTTTAAAAAATGTTCAAATGTGAGTGAAATCTTATGAGACTTAACTGCTAAGGTCATCAGTCCCTAAGCTTGCACACTACTTAACCTAAATTATACTAAGGACAAACACACACACCCATGCCCGAGGGAGGACTAGAACCTCCGCCGGGACCGGCCGAGTATTTTTAAACACGTTAAATACACACTGCTAGCGAGAGCAGGCATTGCCTGCATGGGAAACGGCGACTGTTGAAATTAAGTTCTTCAGGACAGCCACAAGTCGCACTCAGTCTGTTCTATTCATTGGTTTCGTTCTTTAACAGCAAACTACTCTACTTTAACCCATTGGCTTATACAGCCGGCCGCAGGTTTCAAGCCCGTTATTACATGCCAGCTGTGAGACGGGTCGGGCAGCTATAGCCTCTTCTTGTTCTTGTTCTTGTTCTTCTTCTCTGTTAATAGATGGCATGAAATGCTATATACCATTGGAAAGCTGAGGAGTCGATCTATTTAGTGTGTATAACACACTCGATTTTTTTCGATATTTTGCGGTTTGTAATCAATCGTTTTCAAGTTTTGTTATGTTTATCCTCCCCCCGCCCGCGCCCCCAGTGCCTTCAAGAAAGCATCCTCCGGAAATTGTGTAGCGTCCAAAGCAAGGAAGAAGAAAAGTGATACACGGTATGAGTGTGAGAAATTTCTAGTGGCGTTGCAGATGCCTGAATATTTTTTGTGTACCATACCAACGAAAAGTATGTGGAACAGAGTATGCTGATTTTCGTAAATTTAAGTTGTAAGTATAGGGTCGACAATGCGGAAAAATTTTAGTAACTCAGTGGGTTATACTGTGGATTCTGGAGTTTCTGAGGATGCTCTTGTTAAACTAAAAAGCGAAACCGCTCAGTGAAACATACTAAGAGGTACTTCTGGTTCTTCTGAGAAACAAATACACGACCGTTCTAGAGACCCAAAAAAGCGCTACTGAACCAATGAACATTCGAGCCAACGTCCACACTGGGAGAGGGATCCCGTCGATAACCAATCGTCTACACATTTTGATGTTACAGCCAGCAGACCGAACCGCAACCAAGTCCAACCACTTCGTTGGCTCCGAATTGCCGCCCGTACACACTAAGGAAATTTCGACCAGCGAAGCGGTTGTTTGTCGTTCGTTGGCTTTCGTTCGCCTAGTTTGCACGCACCAGGTTTTGCCAATAAAACAGTCTTTGGTCCGCCTTCACGATAACATTCTATGTGTTGTGGTCTGAATTTAATCTGTTCGTAATTTTAATGCCTGCGTATTTAGCCGAATCGGCAGCCTTTAAATTTGTGTAATTTATCGTGTAACTGCAATTCCGTCTGCGGATAGTACTCTCCAATAGTACTGTGTAAGCCCTAGTTTCTCGATCTGTGTCATGAGACACATTGTAAGAAATGTTTTTCGCAAAAATCCAATGTTTTTTGTGCGGTCTGTTGCACATTTCTGCGATGTTCTTACACTGTCAAAATAAATTTGCCATGAATTGCGTCTGTCTTCTCTAAAATTTGCCTATGTCTACTGTTAATGCAATTTGGTAGGAACATAATTTATCGTTACTTTTCGAGCCCAGATACACATTCTTATACGTACAGCTTCCTACTGTCTAGTTGAGAGATTCAGAATACTGGACACACAGTTCTATTTCTTCCACGAGCTTTTGTATCGTAGTTCCCAGACATACGGTGTGCGTTTTTAATTAATTAATTTAACATGCCCAGATTAAGACCTTCAGACACTCTCTTACATCGGAACACGGTTTTACACACACTTTTTGAAGTCACAGATTCCTAATGGAAGGTGATCATTTTAATATGAAACATACTAATTGAATGTTATACTATAATTGAAAGTGATTTGAAACAAGATTTGAAATTATCTTATGACATTTAAAATAGTAATAGTGACTAATATTGAATGACAATAATTCTACTGATATTACTACTGGTAATAGTAATGATAACATACTGACAGTATAAGATTAAAAAACCTATTACTGGGTGTCAACGGACAAACCAATGATAATATCTACGAAACTATTACCGATCACTCTTCTTGCTTTTATAGGTCTTCCATCACACTTTTGCTGGTTGTTTTGTAGTTTCTTTCAGAGCTTGATGTTGTCAGCTTTTAATAGGTATTATGTCTCAATACTGACGGGTCATTAGGATATAATTTTAAAATAAGTAGTTTTGTGACTTCATTCCTATCAGCAGACAGTTCTTATAGGTGCCCCTAGGCTGAGAAGTGTTCTCTGTACTTAACCACATGCGCATCAAGCTGTGTATTTTAACTTAATCGCAGGCTTGCACTGACGTCATTGAATAGCTGATTCGATTACGGCAGTACCCATGTAATGAATATAACCTTTTTTTCCGCCGGGTGGTACCTAAAGGTTCGTTTTGTGCCTTACTATTTTTCGATATTGTCACAGTCAATGAAGAACGGAAGGTAAAACGTTCGAAGCTTAGCAGTTTACATCGTCTATTTCCTCTAATATTTTTAAAGTGAGCATAGTTCATACAAAATGTCGATTGTGGATAGCAGAATACACACATACAACTGTGATAACCTCTTCATTGGGCGAATTTTAAAGCCAGATAGTTCTTTAGTTGTGGGAACGCTATGCATTCCGGCAATACACAACGAAAATTTAAAGACTTGAAAGTGATCGCTATATTAAAATCTGGCAAACTAGTTGATAGTCCTAGGAGCTACAGACCAGTAGCCCTGCTGTCTGTGACATCCAAGCTACCAGACCGGCTTATCCGTAATGGAATAAGTAGAAGATTATCAGATCAGCACCTATGGAATGGCTGCCAGAACTAAGCTACATTCCACCCCCTTAACTACGACTCATAAATGCTCTCGCAAACGAGTACAAAAATATCATGGATAATAAAAATCTACCAGTCCACCAAACAGATGATGTAAATCATAACGCTCTAGGCGATTAGATTCTGCACTCTCTCCCATGTTTAAAAAGTGATAATAGTTTACCCAAAATGTGGATTGTGGGACTCCAGCAAGGGTCGCTGTGGAGGATGATGAAGTAGATTAAAGATTTGTGGGGTTAACGTCCCGTCGACATCGAGGTCGTTTAGAGACGGGACACGAGTTCGGATTGTTTGAGTGATGTTGAAGGAAGTCGGCCGTGCTCTTTCAAAGAAATCATCCCGGCATTTACCTGGAGCGATTTAGGGAACTCACAGAAACCTAAATCTGAATGGCCAGACGGGGTTTGAACCATCGTGCCCTGAATGCGAATTCAGTGTGCTAACCACTGCGCCACCTGTCTCGGTGTCGAAGCACCTTGCAGTGCATGGACTCAAGAATGGACTGGACAGTAAAATAACAGCATGCTGTGTATCACCCAAAAACCACTTTCATTTCATTTATCATGCAAAACACAGTCAATGCCAAACAGAATTAGAACCCAACATGGAAGATGTACATATTTTTTACACAAATGGGCTAAACAACCGTCTCCACTTTGTGATGCGGAGGTTCACAGACCCACACACATCACAGAAGTATGTCCCATAAGATCGTACGATGGTAGACCATAAGCGTTCCTGCTGGCAATCCCAAAGTCGACAGATTACATAAACACTCTAGATATTTGTTTATAAAATTTTGTATTGCATATATTATGCTCTGCCGGCCGGTGTGGCCGAGCGGTTCTAGGCGCTTCAGTCTGGAACCGCGCGACTGCTACGGTCGCAGGTTCGAATCCTGCCTCGGGCATGGATGTGTGTGATGTCCTTAGGTTAGTTAGGTTTAAGTAGTTCTAAGTTCTAGGGGACTGATGACCTCAGAAGTTAAGTCCCATAGTGCTCAGAGCCATTTGAACCATATTAAGCTCTACACTCTGTGTATTTTTTTTTTATTTCATTGTCTCAAAAAGTTATGCGATAAAGAAATGTAATTGCTCCAGATAACTTTTGTAATACTCTATAGGTATTCTTTTTTTACTATTGCAAAGTAATCAATGAGAAGAGCGTTTTGCACGCTGGAAAGAAACTGACTGTAACCCTTACCGCAAATGAAACAGACTTCGCCTGTTTCAGTGCGGGAAATGAGCGACACAGGTTTAAACTACCGTAGTTAATCGGCGCACGAATTAAGGTGTATTCTTATTTTTATTTACTGGTTAATTCGTCTCCGATCTTGTACTCTGTTTTCTGATTTTTAGTTATTCATGTAAAATGTGCAGTGCTGATTCTTCTGAAACGACTCTGGGGCCTTTAATCGCTGCTCGTCTAACACCTTATTGTATACGTTTTCGATATTTAAATCTGTAATAGCAGTTTTGAGGTGATCTGCTCGTGAAGCACCTTCAGGAACATTAGAAGCAGCTTTGAATTCATCCGTCCATTTGTTAGGTATTGAAACTAAAAGATGAGGCAGGTTATAAATCACCTTTTCTTCTCGGTAAAGGGCGAAAGAAGACGCCATGTTTAAAGAGCGGAAATCAGATCTCGTCCCAGCCCCGAGATTTAAGAGTTTAGGATTTTTATTATTATTATTTTTTTTTAAGGCTTAAGGCATGTACTGGAATACTTCCTTTCAAAGGGGCACGTACTGTTTCGTTTCTAACCTTCGCGAAGCCGAGGATTTGATGGTCGATTGATAGTTACATCAACATTTTCCTTCCGTCCGTCCTTCTGTATGGAACCTTCTTCAGTTAAAACCAGGAAATACAGAAGAGGTAACTATAATGTGCAACAATTACGTTAATAATAATAATAATAATAATAATAATAATAATAATCAACTTGTTTGACAGATTTCAATAATTGGGAAGATATCGGTCATGGCTTCTCAATAGGAACTAACCAAGCAGTTTTGAAATGATTCGGGAAAACCCAAATGTGGTGTATGATAAGTGTCCAGTACTTGGGTTACATGAATCATAAACATGAACAAACGAAAGAAAAGGGAGATTATCCAGTTTTTTGAGGGTCGCGTTTACTTACCGCTGGCAAATTCGTTGCGATTTGTAAAGAAGTATGGCTATTGGATTTTATCTTTACCTTTTACTTAAAACTATTATTCTTTTGGAAAGAAAGGAGTTCAGATCTCCAACTGCCAGTCCTCAATAAGATATTTTACTAGCTTGTGATGTACGCTGTTGGGTCATTAAAGCCTCAACTTCCTCATTTCTGCTATACATACATTTAAAAAAATAAAACCTACAAACTTCTGCTTCTATCTTAATTATTATTGCCTTTACTAAATTCGTAGTAGTGTGTGTAAGAACAACAGGCAGATTCCACATTCCTAGATTTCCGGAAAGCGTTTACCATAGTGTCATACTGCAAACTGTTAATTAAGGTACGAGTGTACGGAATACGTTATAATAGAACCCAACAAGATGTCCTGAACGACGAGTGTTCATCGGAGACAAAAGTTCTGACGAGAGTGCTCCAGCGAAATGTGATAGTACCGCTTTCGATCTCTACACTGGAACTCTGCCGATAAATTTTTAGAGGTGGTAGTTTGGCGGATAAGAAGAAAAGGTCTAGTAAACATGGGCTTTAAAATGCCTACCTTAAGAGCTGTGAGCACTTGTTCATCTTCACTACTATGAAACACAAGGGCTCTACTGAACAAGTGTTCATAGCTCATAAGGTGTGCGTATTAGCGCGCTAGTGTACTAGGCATTTTTTCTTGTTTTGATCCATACGGCCTTCTCTGAAAGTTTGTCGATGGAGTTCTGGTTCATCTTCCATACATAAAAGATGTAACAGATTGGGTGCGCAGCAATCTGCAATTGCTCGTGACGCTGTAGTTCACGGGAAGGTGCCGTTGCAGAGTGACGGTGCTAGGATTCGTAATTACAAGGATAGAATTGATGTGATGAATGGCAACTTATTGTAAGTGTGTAAAGATGGAAGTTGCTGCACACAACTTGGGAAAACAATCCTGTAATCTTCGAATACAGTATTAGTAATGTGCTGCTTGGTACAGTCACGTCGATCAAACACCTAGGCGTGCCTCTGAAAGCGACATGAAATGGAACGCACGCATAAGGTCGTCTGTGAGGAAGACGAATAGTCGACTTCGGTTTGTTGGAAGAGTTCTAGGAAAGTGTAGCTCTTTAAGGGAGACGGCGTACAGAACACTTGTTTAACCCATTCTTGTGTACTGCAGAGGTACTTGAAATCCACTCCTGGTCGTATTAGACGAAGACATCGAAGCTTTCAGAGGCATGCTACTAGATTTGTTGCCGGTAAGTTCGATCAAAACGTGTTACAGAAATGCTGCGTAAACTCAAGTGAGACACCGCAAATGGAAGAATACGTTCCTTTCGCGAAACACAGTTCAGAAAGTTTAAAGAACCGGCACTTGGCGACAGATTGCAGAGCAATCGTACTGCCACCAACATACATCTCGCTTAAGACAAGATAAGACAGGGCTCGTAGAGGAGTATAAAAACAGTCATTTCTTCCTCGCTCAGTTTGCAAGTGGAACAGTAAAGGGAATGATTTAACAGTGCTAAACTGTACCCTCCGTCCTGCACCGTGTGGTGGTTTGCGAAGTATGTATACAGAAGTAGGTGTAGAGGTAAATAGAGCCTGGTATTAATCATGTCAGAGACGGGCAGTATAGCTGGAGAAAGTACATAGTCCAGGCGCTACCGTGTTACACGGAATGTTTTTAAACAGTAATTCCTACTTGGAAGGAATTGCTGCATAACGTTTGAATTTCACATACAAAAAACGCATCAAAGCTGTCGCGGCACGTTTCAAACCGCATCCCATCGTCGGGCGCGCGTTGCGTATGTGAGTGCGCGAGCGGCCACTACGCGGCGCGGCGGTTGCGGCGGACGTTTTGATGCGGCCGGGCGCGCCTGTCAGTCGTGGACGGCGGCGCAATTTGCGGCCTGACAGGCGCACCTGCCACTGGCACGGCCCGTGTTTGTTTATTCCCGGCGCCACGCCGCGTCACGTCACAGCAAGGAGCGCCAGCTCGACCACGCCCGCGTCATTAGCGTTTGCCGGCACAGTTTTTGTATCCCGTTATGATTTTTGTTGAAAATAATGTTTTGACCGCGGATGTGACGTGCCGCTACCCCGGTACCCTCAGCCACGTGTTCGTGCCTGCTGTTTCGACACGTCTGACAATAAACCTGCCCTGTCTTTATTTACTACCGCAACATTTTTTTGAAAAAATAGGCGGAAAAAGCTTTGTATCAGATACGCTACTGTAAAAGACAACTCTCCCAGATACGCCCCTTAACCTTTGTCCACCAATGGGACGTACGTGTCCCACGACAGGCTGTCAGCGAAGTAGTGGTAATTTTTTGCAAGATGTTTCTATGTATCAGTTCCATTTGGTAAAGGGAAGCCTGCTAAGAATTCATAAAACTACACATTGCGCCTGTAGACTGCGCTGTCTTCAAGTTTCGTTGTTAACCCTCTGCTCCGTATTGTCGCATCGCATTAGTTCGCGCCTGCGGGTAGACAACCCTCTGAACATATTTGCAAAGCGGGCTGCTGCAATTCCCCCCCCCCCCCCGCCCCCTTTTATTTACTGTCTTTGGGATGTCCCCATACAGCTGTCTCAACAGTAGAAAGACGATACAACAGTGTGCTGCGACAGTTGAGAAAATTCGTCGCTTGTGAGCCGTAACCCTGTACGAAGTTAATACATATATCGTGTGACACCAGGTAGGCGATGTACGTATCAGTAATGACGATGCGGAGAGGAGGACAACACCGAGGCCTCGATCGTAGAAAATCTCCGACCCTTCCGAGAATCGAACTCGGAGCCTCTATGGTTAGCAATCTTCCGCGCTGATCCCGCAGCTACCGAGGCGGACGGGTTGCTGTCACATTGATTCACACAGGCATCCAGTTCTTCATTCTCAGGAAGAAAATATCAACAATCATCTCGAAAACTTCTGAAAGCATTTCAGATTCGTTAATTTTTATCTGTGTCCTGAATAGAGCCATCTATAAAAGCAGAAGCTGCTTCAAGACGAAAATAGTAATTATTTGAAATATCAAAATACAATCAAAATGCTAAATAATTGAAAATTACATAAAAGCAATCAAATCTGATACATTGATTACTGGTGTAAACACCTATATATAAGAAGTAGTTAAAATAGATTGCAGCAGATGGCATCTGCAGACAGCGTGTATAAAACACGGGTTACATCGAGATCCATTCCTAATAGATGGATTTATATGAAATAAAGAACGGAGAATTCGTGACTTCCAGCCATAGAGGGCATTGTGGTATTGCAGTTGAAAATTTGCGCCGGACTGGGATTCGAATTCGGTTTTACCGCTTCTCATGAGCGGTTCGTTAACCTCTTCGGCCATCCGGACACGGTCCTCGACCGACTCAAATTTACAACTTATCGCACGATGCAAAGCAGTGTGTCTCGTCTATTAATCTCCTATTTGCAAATTACTGATTCCCGTAGGAGTTCGGACAATATTAGTGCATCCGCACTGAAACGCCATTGAGATCTGTCCGAAAGAACAGACACCACCCATATATATACATTTCTGTAAGAGCGCGAGGACTCCTTGACGTTTGTTTCAGGGCGGATGCACTAATTTCGTCCAAACTTCTACGGGAATCAGTAATTTGCGATTGGGAGATTTATGGCTGAGATACGCAGCATTGCAGCGTGCGGTAATTTGGAAATTTGAGTCGATCAGGGATCGTGCCTGGATGGCCAAAGCGATTTAGTCAACCGCCCATGAGAAACGGTAAATTCGGATGCGCATCCCAGTCCGGCACAAATTCTGAACTTCCGCCATTGCCTTACCACAATGCCCTGTGCGGCTGGAAGACACGGATTCATACCCATCCCTTCTCTCTCATCCCCATTTGCTATTTCATATAAATGTACGCACCAGCTGCGTCATCACATGTAGCATCTGTTCTGTCGGGTATGTCCACTAGAAAAGAGACCAATTAAAAATATGCACCCCTAATGGCGCGCGAAACACGAGTAGACTCGGGATCCGTCTACAGTGTATTAACAGGATTATACGTGCCTAAGAATTACTCTCCCTCGTATGTAGTTTCATTTATCGAATACCTCGTTTACGTATCTCGACTCATACATGGTGTTATATCAGACGTGATCCTTACCAAATAGGATTGACGGAGGACTTCGAAGAAGATCAAAGAAGATCAAAGAAGAGACAAAGGGAAGGGAATGTCATGGGTATGCCGGCCGGAGTGGCCGTGCGGTTCTAGGCGCTACAGTCTGGAACCGAACGACCGCTACGGTCGCTGGTTCGAATCCTGCCTCGGGCATGGATGTGTGTGATGTCCTTAGGTTAGTTAGGTTTAATTAGTTCTAAGCTCTAGGCGACTGATGACCTCAGAAGTTACGTCGCATAGTGCTCAGAGCCATTTGTCATGGGTATGATACGCGAGAAGGGGTGGCAATCATTAGAACAAAGACGTTTCTCTTGCGTGAATACGTAGTGTCACTTCTTTCTGGCATGTCCGAAGCAATAGACAGCAAGCACCCTTATTCGCCTCGATGGACAATGAATTCACCACTTTCAGTGCGGATGCACCATTACGTCCGACCTCCTGCGGAAATTTCAAAGTAGCGAGCGTGGAGGACGTGGACGCGGACTGCGTATGGGTGCCGCTAGGTGGGAATGTGAATCGGCCTAGAGGCATGCCGAGTTAGTCCGCACTGTGTGCAGGTGGCTCAGTGGTTAACGCAACTGCTCAGTAAGCCAGGGATCCCGGGTTTGAATCCCGCTCCGGCACACATTTTCACTCGTCGCCGATGATCCGCATTAAGTCCCGATGCAGCTGACATCAGTAGTCTCTTTTCTTCCCCTTCTTTTCCTTTCCTTTCTCCCCCCTCCACCCTCAATTTAGACAAGGGCGTTTCTCGTTGTGGCGAGATCTTTTCACGAAATTTCATTCATCAACTTATGAATACTAAAATAATTTGTTGACTCTCACCTACATAGGAGAAATGACCTTCTTGAAGAAACAAGAGAAACTATTTGTTTTTCCCTCGTGCTATTGTAGAGCGAAACGGTAGCGAAATAGGCTGAAAGTGGTTTGATGAATTCCCTACCAGTAATTATCACCTCTTCCACTTTTGTATGTGACTGTATAAACACTCTTTCGCAGCGTAGTCCAGTGGTCCAGATACCACACTAAAATTTTTGTCCCCAACCATAAGTGTCTGACTTAATTGGTTCTCGTATAGAACAACCAAGTGTTGTAATGCACACCAGTGTTCAAATCACCTTTCGGCCAAGATATGGAGCCTTCGTAGCTGGTATCTGTCTCTCACCTCTTTAGTGTTACGGCATTCACAGAAGTAACGGGTTCTAATCCTATTCGTGTAATTCAAAAGAACTGTACCATGCGTCAGCATCCTGCTTTAGGAACCAAAACTCTATCCACTGTCTCGTAGACTGAGTGACACTTTTCTGTAAACTTCCGTTGAATGAGAATGGTAAGTTCAGCTACAACCATGGCACTCTCTCACAGTAGTAATCTGTCTGCTGCGGATTTATTCTCTCGCTCACTTTCATTTCTCACTTATCCGTAATAACACAAACCCGACAGTTTGTTGCTCGAAACACAACATTCGGATCGGATACACATGTGAAAATTCATAAGAAGTCGGATAGGATGGTAATGGCAGTACATCTCCACTTTGTCCAGAATAGCAGTGCGGGCTTCGTACACCTTCGCAGACAGACTCGTCGATGAGTTTGCGTTTAATTCTTCTGTATCAGCAGTAATATTACCTCATTGAAGAATGATACCTCGAATCTGCAGAGGAACGCGTGCTTAAATGACCGTTTTTGACGTATTAAACCCGTGTGCTAGACAGCGTTTCATTTCACAAAATACACTACCCACACATACCAATACGCATCACAGCCCGGCGCGAAACTATGATCTGCCAGTACTTCTGTTTCTCATGCACCATGAACACCCTGCCTTTTACCTTGCTGGATTAGTGCCCCTAGAAAGGAAAAGACAGAACTGAGAGTGCTGCACGCGCAGCCTAGGAACTATTTCCAGCTCGTAGTTTCAATCTATCTAGAAGATTAGTCCCACTACAACTCTCAATAGTGGTTATCTGAAGCCTGTGACTAGTGGACAAGCTTCATTGTCAGGTGGAAGCGTTGAATTTGCTACTGAGACGTGCTCAGGGCCCCAATAGAGTTTATGCCATGGAAGACAGAGATCTACGTTGATTTTCCGGTCGAGCATACGGATTTCTTTTTACACGTAGTCTTACTCTACAATCGATGCTGTACCAGTACTCACACTTAAAAATTGCAAGTAAAAAGTGCGGACAGATACTGTAATTACTTTCATTATTCACATGGTTAGCCGGCCGCTGGTGGCCGAGCGGTTCTGGCGCTACAGTCTGGAACCGCGCGACCGCTACGGTCGCAGGTTCGAATCCTGCCTCGGGCATGGATGTGTGTGATGTCCTTAGGTTAGTTAGGTTTAAGTAGTTCTAAGTTCTAGGGGACTTATGACCTCAGCAGTTGAGTCCCATAGTGCTCAGAGCCATTTGAACCATTTCACATGGTTACTTGTAATTTAATGTAGTAGGTAATACAGTAATACACGTAAAAAAGCACCTCTGTCCCTGGTTCGTTTCTATACTGTCTCTCGTCTAAACGTAAATTTTTAGAAACATCTTGATCAGTTTTAGGTCAGTGTGTCAAGCAGTAGATTTGTTTTGTTGAAGGATACTTTCTTCCTCTATCTTAGGTAGTCCTTTGTGTGTTGATTGTTGTGTGTCTCCTACAAAATTTTGTGACTACCCCAATTTTGATATTCAGCTGTAAAATTTAGTTTTAGTTGCTTAATTACTTCCGTGGTATGCAAATAAACACTAGAGAAAAGCTACAACCCTGCTTTACAATTTGTTTTCAGGCTGCAAATTTTATGTCTCCATTTTATAATCAGTGTGAATAAATGTTTTGTCTCGACATCCGTTCAGAAATTTTGAAAAGTTATTCCAATTTACAGTCTCGATATCTATGATCATAATAAAGACAAAACGTTTTATTATTCCTTTTATAATTTTAATGTTTTACTTCTCTTGTGTAATCCACCTTACCTGGAAATAAACTGATTATTGTTCTGTTTTTCTTTTTGCGCCTTTTCCGAAAGAAACTATGCCTAGTACTGTGATGCTCAAAGTCGTGTAAAAATTGATTTATAGCGTGTTGCTAGTAGAAACTTTTCCATAAAGGTACGCTGGGGACGGTGTGTTTACCTCCTCTGTACTGGCGTCTCCTGAAGCAGTTTTCCAAGCTTTTCCTACACGAGAGTAACATGTCATCAACTGTTCCGTAACATGAAAAGTTTTTTCAAAGAGACCTGTAAAACCAGTGAATATATTAGTAGTGTAGAGTACCCAGTTTACTTGAGTTTAGGGTTAGTTAAATTCTGAATGCAAATAATATTGCGAACAGTCTTATACCAAAGGCAGATATTTTTCGACACATAAGAGATTTTGTTTTGTTTGCAGCCGCCATCGCCCAGCGTCTGGCAGCGAAAGTGTCAGAGTTTGATCGCCAGGAAGAGCTCAGGTGGCAAGCCGCTGCCAACGCCGCAGCAGCCGCCGCCGGCCACGGTGAGTGTTTTGAGTTCTTCAGTTCTCTCCAAGAGTTTCAAATCGCCCTGTGTTCCTGCCACTGCCGAATCCACACATCTACATTGTTCAGACCCATCAAAGGTGATGGACAATAATACTGTCCAACTGTATAGTGGCTTGGAGAATGAGATTTTCACTCGGCATCGGAGTGTGCGCTGATATGAAACTTCCTGGCAGATTAAAACTGCATTCCAGACCGAGATTCGAACGCGGGACCTTTGCCTTTCGCGGGCAAGTGCTCTAGGAGACGAGGTACTGTCGGAAGTAGAGCTATGAGGACGGGGCGTGAGTCGTGCTTGGGTAGCTCAGATGGTAGAGCACTTGCGCGTGAAAGGCAAAGGTCCCGAGTTCGACTCTCGGTCCGGCACACAGTTTTACTCTGCCAGGAAGTTACAGTATAGTGGCTTGTCTGAAAAACCGAGAATTGTCGGGGAAAATGAATTTACAAGAAAAGTTAGGGGATTCAGGAAGTAGGGTTTTCTCTGATACAGCATTTCTGCTCAGTTGTCCTGATGATGGCTAATCGTGGCTTCTATCGTTTAACATTATAAAGTTTTTGTGCTTGCTCCCATCAAAATAAGAAACAACAAAAAAGCTCCATCAGTGTCTCCCGATGAAATATTTTTTCCAAATTCTGTGTTACACTGGGGTCGGTGTCGAGGCACTGGACTCGCATTCGAGAGGGCGACGGTTCAAACCCGCATCGGCCATCCTGATTTAGGTTTTCCCTGAATCCTGTTCCTTTGAAAGGGGACGGCCGACTTCGTTCCCCATCCTTTCCTAATCACGTGGGACCGATGATCTCGCTGTTTGGTCCCCCTCCCCCAAATCAACCAACCAACCAACAATTCGTTGATGGAAAGAAATATACCGAGTCATTTTCTAAGAATTACTGTGAGATTCCGTTTAGGATACTGTTGACTGAGCGGTCACGCAATGAAACATGAAGAATTACATTGAATTGTAATATTTTTGCTCTGCTACCTTCGGCGCGTTCTCCGACCTTGGTAATCTACTTTACTATTGGTGCATTCTCTGTTTCCAGATCTACGTGATTGTGAGGGCGACGGAGTGTAATGTGCGCGTGAAAATTGGTCTCAGGTTTTGAATTTTTATTCGTTTAGAAACAAATATGGATTTTTTAAAAATTTTGTAAATAATATGCATACGGATGCCAATATTCTGTAGATCAGCATTGAATATTTAGGCTTCAGTCCTGTTTCGTTAATTTTATTGTAAATGTAGTACCTTGCCGACTTTATCGCTGTTGTGCCGTGAGTAGGCCTACCTTGATTCGAGGAAAACATTCGCCGCCACCATTGAGTTGTGTAGGAAACAACGCGATGATGACAGGCTTCGCCGTGTACTGTTACGGCTTGTAACAGCGAATAAACAGGCCTCAGTGCCGTAAATCTATCGCTAATCAGCGCTTCGACAACGACAATCGGAGAGCAGCGATACCATCCAGAACTGGCTCCTTGTCCACCACCTCGTGAGTATACCACTATCAGGGCACAGAAATTGAAAGAAAAAGGGCGTTCGTGCGGTGACGCTGACATTGAAAATCGAAGAATCTAAACATTTCCCGCGGAGTGATGACACACTGGGGCGCAGGTACGTCGAAAGCCACATGATGCGATGCTAACAGCGTACTGTTCAGGCATTTGCGGACCACGACTTGTCCTCAGTACTGCTGTACCATGACATGAGTCTAAAAAAGTGTTGGCATAACATTCGCTCACTATAACGTCTCCAGCTGGTTCCTGGTAACGCCCGACCATAATCTCTCCCATAAACAAAAGGGGATAACAGTTTAAAGTTAAAAAATTAAAAATCACCCAAAACATCACACTTCCAGTTTCCACGGAAACAAATTTACGTAAGTTATTTCAGTCAAATCGCGTCAGATTGGTCACTTTCGTCAAACACCATCTTAGGGATGGCGGTTATCACCGAGGCAACCGGTTTCAGCTATACCGTTTATTATTATTATTATTATTATTTCATACCCAGTTTAACGTGACTGTTAAAACTTTTCAAAACAACGGGTTTCTGAAATAACCGATTTTCAGTTTTTTATTGCTACTATTTCCAGCAATAAACGCAGACATCGAACATAGATTGAAAAGATGTAAGACTCCATCAGGCTTTTGCATTATATGTTCCAAGGTAGACAAAACCAAAACATCAAATAAAGTAGGTAAATAAAAGAAAATTTATTGCATATACTGTGCGTTCCTTTTCTTGAAAAAAAAAAGTAATGACGGGTCGAATAGCACAAAACATTCACCTAATCGTGGATGACACTATTCGGAAACTACGAATAGTCAGTGCTAAAAGGTGAAAACTGGAGTTCGAGAATTCTTCGTGGCAAGTTGTCCATTTCCAAGGGCTACAAGCAGATAAAGACATAGTATGGTGAAACAGTCAGCAGATCAGCTATTTTTATTGTAAAC
Organism: Schistocerca nitens; assembly: GCF_023898315.1. Lineage (NCBI taxonomy): Eukaryota > Metazoa > Arthropoda > Insecta > Orthoptera > Acrididae > Schistocerca > Schistocerca nitens. The sequence continues at coordinate 188,818,551 of NC_064622.1, forward strand.
TGTGAATGAATTCTTAATTTTTTAATTTATTACTGTTGCCATAACGTCCTTATCTATTTATTATCTCGTAGAAGTGACAGACACATAATAACGTCTACGTAAAATTTTAGAGTTCTTTTTTTTAATTACTTCGAATGTAAACCCGTTTATAGTAAATATATCTTTGCTTTTTAGAGGGAATTCGAAAACAATTGATTTTTATTGATATAACAAAAAATACTCAGTCAAATAATTCAAATGAACGATTTAGATAGGAGACAAAATATAGTATTTACCAGGAAAAATTACATGACACTTGTTACAGTTTCAATAACGCATTAATCCATTGGCCAATATTTATGGACACATAAATAGTCGTTCTTTAAAGTGTTGATCTGTAAGTCGACTTCTTTCATCAATATCATTCGACGATCACATGAATCATTCAGAAACCACAGAACTTTCTACCAAACTCGACTTAAAAAAAAAAGTTATATAAAAACCAAAAATTTTTGCGTTACTGTTATGGCAAAGTGGTATGTCGGTTTTGTATCTAGATATCAGTTAAAAATAAAAATACCTTTTGTAACGGAGACCATCCGAAAAATTATTCAGAACTAATATTCCAGTATTGGTTTTAACCGGTCGATTTTTGCCATCCCCACACTGTCTCGCTGATGGATCTACGCTTTGCTATGAGGCTTTTGCCCGCTAAACACATGTGCTCACTTGCTAAATCCCTATACTCGCCCACAACACCAGAAAATTAGTAAGGCGAATACCACACCTCGACCTGGTAACACACTTTCAAATTCCTTTATACTTCCGTACCATCTGAATATCTTTCTCGATACCTGAGTATCACTCACTCCCGACTTCATACACTCATCTTGTAAAATACTACGTAAACCACATAGCGCGGACGGCTTGATTCGTATGTCGCCACGGGCGCCCACCGAACCGCTCCATGAAATTGCTTCAACATTGAGACCTTCCAGCGCATCAGGCCTCTCTAACAGAATTCAGGCATTTCCATTGGCCATTTTCTGCTGCCTGTAATAGCATTATTTAGAAAAGAAATGTTTCTTACCAGGTTTATTCCCAACAGGAGCTGGAAAAGAGCTGTCATCTTGCGTAGAGTAGTCTCCCGTAGGCCAAGACTGCAACCGATTTAGGACGATTCCGAAAGACATGCTCAGTATTTCCGTGTTAGAGAAAGCCATCTTCTCCCGGGTACCGGAAATTGGCTGTGGTGTCCACAATAACCAAAGGCTGAGCCCAAGGACGCAGCCAGGAAACGATTTGTTACATACTCGTGTGAGGGATTTTTACGTTGGATGAAATGGGGCACTTGTTGCATCTGTCGTAGCATATCACTGCCTTACCGTAAGAGAACCTACTGTGCGATATCGTACATCCGTTCGCTTCCCTACAGCGCCCTACAAGTGACATGTACTTTCATCGAGACTAATCACCAAACTATATTTGTCGAGTTGTGTCAGAATCACTTGCTTGTCACTCCACATCGTGGATGGAGGTAAAACCCTGGATTCACATTCGGTAGGACAGCAATTCCAATGCTAGTCCGCCCATCCCGATTTAGGTTTTCCTTGGTACTCCCAAGTCGCTTAAGGCAAATTTCGGAATAGTTCCTCTGGAAAGAACCTGGCTGATTTCCTTCCACGTCTAGAGCTTGTTTTCCGCCTTTTATAACCTTGTCGTCGACGGGTCGATATACCATAATCTTCCTTCCTTACTGGCCCAACATCTGTTCACTACGTTGTTTACATTTTCTAGTCGGACCGAATACCGATGGTTTATTTATCCTCAAGTGGATGTTAGGTTGTACGATTTACATGTAGCTGTCACATTAAACGCTTCCCATATTTCAATCTATGCGTGTCCTAGGGACCCCATTGTCTGAATATTAGTAATAAGCGATACACCAACGTAAATAAAGACCTTTCTAGTATAACTTCACACTGAAATACTAAACCTGCGTCTGACCCAGCTAATCGACTTAGAAAATAATGCCGCCATAGTCCGTTGGTCGAAAAATATCATGCAAAGGGTTTATGATACACACTGAAGCAACGAATGGAAAATTTGTACTAAGAATGGGACTCGAATCCGGGTCTCCTGCTAACTAGGCAGATACGCTAACCGCTAAGCCTCCGTGGCACAGTTGCTTTGCACAACTAGACGGACTACCCTAGCACGCTTCTCTTCTCAATCCAAATTCCCATTCACGTCTCATCCCACTTGTTATTCCTCTATACCTCTGACGATAACAGATGTAACACATCGAGGTACAGTCTATATCTAAGGAATTATACAAAAATTCGACTTCCCAGTGAGACTGAAAAGCTACCACACTGTGAAATTCAACATACAGCTAAACAGATCACAATGCATTGTAATAGAATACTTTATAGTGTAACGATTTGGTGATTGACTCCATTAAGCCATGCTGCACTATGTAGTCTGAGGAGACAAGGGATCTCCAATACTAGACGACCGCAGCTAACAGGCTACCTCAAGACGTGAATAAATTGGTATTCGTCCATTCCATCGAGGCAGTCGAACAATCCTACTATTTTCTGGTGGTTGTGTATTCCTTCTGGTAGGACCCGTTCCTACCCGCCTTGCCACACTTTTGTCCCGAGTCCATCTCGTCGTCACTTGATCTGCAGCGGTTGCGCTTCAGCCAGCTGTTCGCGACATGTCGGTATGGCGATGCTCTGTCCCTGATTCCCATGATACTATGACGATGCGTACCGTAAGACTAAATAGTTGCACAGGTCACATCAGTACTTAAGAAAGGAAACTGGAGTAACAAGTTTGTTTGCATGGCCATCGTCCTCAGCATGCACAGAAATATTTGTTTTGTAAATGAAACCACCTTTTCTTGCTGCAACTGTAATTTATTTCTCCCAGACGCGTTCTGCCTTTTTTTGACCCTAAGGGGTCTTCAGTTGCATCTAGAACGATACAGTTTTTTTTTTTTTGACACGTGTAATTTTTAGATTATCGAACAGTTCACGTCGCATTTTTTTATGAAAATACGTAATTACTTACAGTTTATTGGCACCTGCGTTTCCTCTCATCTGGTCTGGAGTGGTGGTGCGACCTCCAGACCAGATGAGAGTAAACGCAGATGCCAACAAACTGTAAGTAATTACTTATTTACATAAAAAACGCGACGTTAACTTTTCTATAATCTAAAAATAACATATGCCAAAACAAAATTGTGTCGTTCTAGCTCCTACTGAAGATGCCTTATGGTAAAAGAAGGCGAAATGCGTCTGGGAGGAATAAATTACAGTTGCAGAAAAAAGGCAGTTTTATTTACAAATGAAATAGGAGTAATTCGCTGCAGACTTATCTCACTGACGTTGATTTTCAGTATGATTTTGGAATCTGTACTGCGTTCGAAAATTACAGATTACCCTCGAGGACAAAGATTTACTGACACGCGGTCAGCACTGGTTCAGAAAAAATATTTTTTTTTTATCTCAAATTGACACCCTGTTTCTAGTCCCAGAAGGCTTGTGATACCGTTCCTCACAAGCGACTTCTAATCAGATTGAATGTCTGTGGTGTATCGTCCCAGTTCTGCAACTGGATTCGTGATTACCTGTCAGAAAGGTCACGGTTCGTAGTAAGCGACGGAAAGTCATAGAGGAAAACAGAATTGGTGTCTGGCGATCCCTAAGGAGATGTTATAGGCTGTCTACTGTTCCTAATTATGTATACGATTTAGGAGACAATGATACTCTCATTTAGCGTCTACTAAAGTCAACAGAAGATCAAAACAAATTGCAAAATAATTTAGACAAGATATCGCTTTGGTGCGAAAGGTGGCAGCCAACTGTAAATAATGAAAAGTGTGAAGTCATTCACTGGAGTACAAAAAGGAATCCGTTAAATTTCGGTTCCACGATTATTCACACACATCTAATGGCTATCAGTTCAACTAAATAACTAGATATTACAGTCACGAACAACTTAAATTGAAACGATCACTTAAAATTGCTGTGGGGAAGGCGAACCAACGACTGCGTTTCCCAGGAAAAGTACTTAGAAGATGCAACAGGTCTACTAAAGACACATCCTGCGCTACGCTTGTCCGTCGTCTTCTGGAATGTTGCTGCGCAACATGAGTCCCTTGCCAGGGAGGATTGACGGAGGACACCGAAAAAATTCAGAAGAGGACAGCTCGTTTTGTATCATCGCGAAATAGGGGAGAGAGTGTGACGGAGATGATACGCGAGTTGAGGTGGCAATTATTGGAGCAAGATCTTTTCACGAAATTTCAATCGTTAACTTTCTCCTCTAATGCGAAAATATTTTTTTTCACTCCAATCTACATACGGAGAAATTATCATTACATTAAAATAAGAGCTAGCACGGAGAGATTTAGAGTTATATTTTCCCGGCGCTATTCGATGGTCAAACGATAGAGAAATAGTTACAAAGTGATTCAGTGAATCTTCCGCTAGTGTGTAGATGTAGCTAGAAATTCGCGTCCTGTCGGAATGCTGTATTACGATTTCCACATGAAATGTTCTAGTATTGTTAGACACCCAATAATTTAACAGGATCTCTGCAAGCTCTTCGTATTCTCATATATTTAAGCGCGTGTCACAGTTTTATCGAGTGAGCATTCAAATCCGCTTGTTACGAAAAATTATAAATAAATAAAAATGAGAGGCACGCAGCTAACTAATTAACGCAAAACGTATGAAACAGACGGCTCCTGAACGTGACAGCTTACTGCCGGGACACACAGTGTAGATAAAACTTGTCTAACTCATTAACTGAATGCTGCTCACGTTATGGTGTAAGAACTACCAGGTCTTGGTGATACCGAGACTGGCACCGTCATTGTGAGAAAGCCCGTTCATACTTCGTTACGCCAATCCTCACTAACTTTTCTGCCAATGACCTAGTTGAACAGCCGGCCGCGGTGGTCTTACGGTTCTAGGCGCGCAGTCCGGAACCGTGCGACTGCTACGGTCGCAGGTTCGAATCCTGCCTCGGGCATGGATGTGTGTGATGTCCTTAGGTTAGTTAGGTTTAAGTAGTTCTAAGTTCTAGGGGACTGATGACCACAGCAGTTGAGTCCCATAGTGCTCAGAGCCATTTGAACCATTTTTGAACCTAGTTGAATATATCGTCACTCGTCAGATTATTGAAGGTAAGCAACGCCGACTTGGATGGGTAACCTTCTGATACGTGCTGTTGGTTGCTTTCCCTTTGCTTTTACAGCGAAGGGGAGGAGGGATGGTCGTGTGATGTTCCTACTTAGCAGACTTTCCGCCAGTGTCATGGATTAAATTCCAAACCTCTCCTCAGTGGCTAATGGATAAGGCAATGTGAAACAATTGGTGATCCGTCCTTCAGATGGAGATGTTCAACTCGGGGGGATCCCTTGGTGTTGTTCAAGAAGAATTGGCTATTTGCCGGCGCCGGGTATCAGCCTCTCCATTCTATCATCATCATCCTGGATAAACATGACACTACACTACACACACTCACTACAGTCAGCTACACTTACCAGGTACGCTTAAACACCCAACTTTTTCACTTCACAAAAAGAAGGCCAGAAAACCCTTCCGTTTAGGCAGCTCAGCCTGCCGTCAGGGGTCTCCCACCTAACATTACCATAGGAATTCACTCTTTTACAACTTGTTTTTGAAGGCTTGCAACAGCGATTCACAGATCACAATTCGTGCCAACATCTGGATTCGAACCTGGGTCTCTTGCTTACTGGGCAGATATGCCAGCCATTACACAGCACAGCTACAACAGCTGCACGGATTACCCTAGTATGTCTGCCTCACCAATACAGATTCCAACTACCGCCTCAGCAGCAGAACCGGGCTCAAATCCCGAGCTTCATTGCCTCGGCTTACATCATTATCATCGATAAAGGTGAGAATCCACTGTGTTTTATTAATACGAGTATATGACTTACACTTGAGCTACAGGCAGGATTAACCCCATTATTAACTATTCCAATATTGGAGAGCCTCAGCAATACTGATGTAAGTTTGGAAGGGGAATAGCAACGGGCTGAGGCTTGAGTTGGAGTTTGTATTGCGGAGGGAGACGTACTAGGTTAACACGTGCAGCTGTAGTAGCCACAGTGCTTGTGTGCCGTAACGGCTAGTGCGTCTGTCTAGAAAGCAGGAGACCGAGGTTCGGATTCCGGCTTTGATGCAAATTTTAATTCATTCTTTCGACCTACATCGTTATCAGTTAATAATAATTTGTGTTTTGAGGTGGTGGCTTGCGAAATTTAGTCTTGAATTGTCTCTTAACTATAGTAGCAGATTCGGATTCATGAAACTATAAACTACACAGCGCATGCTCTGCACCTTTATACGACCTCATGAAGACTGTTGGAGTACCTGCTTGCTACCTAGTGGTAACGTCCGGAACTAACAGTGTTACACGGAAATAAAACTTGAAGTTATACTGCACCCAGTGCTATATCAAACATACCTGTAAGTTATCTATCCTCTTCATAATTGAAGATAGCTTTTATATAACTAATTTATAAATACTCTGTACATCTTTCACGGTCTTATTTTTATCTTTTTAGCATCTACAGAATCTGGCCATACGTCTGTAATAGACTTCCAAGCAGACGAGGAACCTTCCACGGTATCTGAAGCACCCAACGGTAGAACCTAATGTTAATAAATTCTTGCTCCTTCTTCTGCTCCGGTTTCTCATGTTTCGTATCCACAAACTCGTACAATTCAGAAAATATCCTTAATAAATTGTTTTCTTAATAGCCCCTTTATGTCGTTCGACTTGAGTATACAGGGTGTTACAAAAAGGTACGGCCAAAGACTTGAGTATACAGGGTGTTACAAAAAGGTACGGCCAAACTTTCAGGAAACATTCCTCACACACAAATAAAGAAAATATGTTATGTGGACATGTGTCCGGAAACGCTTAATTTCCATGTTAGAGCTCATTTTAGTTTCGTCACTCAAACATGATCAAATTGTAAATTTTCACAATCAACTTGTGTGGGCTGACGAGAATCCGCACGCAATTGTGCAATCACGTCATCAGCACAGATTTTCTGTGAACATTTGGGCAGGCATTGTTGGTGATGTCTTGATTGGGCCCCATGTTCTTCCACCTACGCTCAATGGAGCACTTTATCATGATACGGGATACTCTACCTGTGCTGCTAGAACATGTGCCTTTACAAGTACGACACAACATGTGGTTCATGTACGATGGAGCTCTTGCACATTTCAGTCGAAGTGTTCGTACGCTTCTCAACAACAGATTCGGTGACAGATGGATTGGTAGAGGCGGACCAATTCCATGGCCTCCACGCTCTCCTGACCTCAACCCTCTTGACTTTCATTTACGGGGGCATTTGAAAGCTCTTGTCTGTGCAACCCCGGTACCAAATGTAGAGACTCTTCGTGCTCGTATTGTGGACGGCTGTGATACAATACGCCATTCTCCAGGGCTGCATCAGCGCATCAGGGATTCCATGCGACAGAGGGTGGATGCATGTATCCTCGCTAACGGAGGACATTTTGAACATTTCCTGTAACAAAGTGTTTGAAGTCATGCTGGTACGTTCTGTTGCTGTGTGTTTCCATTCCATGATTAATGTGATTTGAAGAGAAGTAATAAAATGAGCTCTAACATGGAAAGTAAGCGTTTCCGGACACATGTCCACAAAACATATTTTCTTTCTTTGTGTGTGAGGAATGTTTCCTGAAAGTTTGGCCGTACCTTTTTGTAACACCCTGTATACTTCCTTCTGGTAGAAGCATTCCTGACCGGTTTATTTTTCACACCACACCACATCGGATAAACGGTCTCTATCTGCTGTTATCTTGATTACAGGTTCGGTGAAACTCTCGACAACTTCAGCTCTTGCTCGTCTGTCCCGTATCATTCCTTCCGTCACACACAGCCAGAACAAGGACTTTAGTTTTTCCTTAATCATTTTCCTATTGTATCAAATGCCAAGAACACACTCCCTTAAATTCAGTTGTGTTAGGCATCTTTCAGTTTCAGAGAGGACCGCAGTATCGTCCGTAAGATTTTTTGTGGTTTCGTTCCTGATACATCTCCCAGTTTCTCTCTGACAGTACCACTTTTGTTGCGGATGAAAGTGCTAACGAAACTGTGGTAGAACGCTGACAAAACGTATGTGTTGTGTAGGTTCTTGTAATTACTAAACCACAAAACTGAGTGCCATTTTTCTGTGACTGGATTTCAGCTCTGAGTAGTAATACGCAAGATGCTTTACGAGGGTTGCCCAGTAAATAATGCCCCATATTTTTTTCTCCGAAATAAAAAATATTAGAAATGTGAAACTTTAGGTGCGAGTTATTTGAAGTTTCCCGCGTGTGTACGCAAAGTTTCAATTTCCTCCGACAGAGAGCGGTGGTGTAGGAATGTTCTAAAATGGCGTCTGCAAGTGACATCCGTCAGAAACAACGTGCAGTGATTGAATTTCTCGTAGCAGAGGAAGAAACCGTGGGCAATATCCATAAACGCTTGTGCAACGTCTACGGAACATCTGCAGTCGATAGGAGTACTGTTGGTCGCTGGGCACAGAGGGTGAAAGCATCAGAGGGCGGTGCTGCGGAGCTCCGAGATTTGCCGCGGTCGGGAAGGCCTCCCACGGCTGTCACGCCTGACATGTTGCAGCGGGCTGATGTTCTCATTCGACGGGATCGACGCATTACGACTCGACAATTGGCACTGGAGTTGTCAGTAAGCAAAGGAAGTGTGGATGTGATTATCAATCAGCTTGGATACTCAAAAGTGTGTGCAAGATGGGTTCCTCGGTATCTTACTGTCGATCACAAATCCCAAAGAAAAGACATTTCTTTCGATTTGTTGCGACGCTTTCACGTTGACGGGGAGGCCTTTTTGTCACGGATTGTGACAGGTGATGAAACTTGGGTGCATCATTTTGAGCCCGAAACAAAAAGACAATCGATGGAATGACGTCATGCTTATTCTCCACAGAAGAAAAAATTCAAAACAGGTCCTTCAGCCGGAAAAGTCATGATGACTGTGTTTTGGGATTGCGAGGGCGTAATTCTCATTGATGTGATGCCAAAAGGCAGTACCATTAATTCAGAGGCTTATGTCAAAACATTAGACAAACTTAAGCAGCGCTTCCGGCGCCTTGGGCGTCATGTTAACCCACAGGATGTTTTGATTCAGCATGATAACGCTCGTCCTCACACAAGTTTGAGGACTTGTGAACACATCGCGAAACTAGGTTGGATAGTGTTACCTCATCCACCCTACAGCCCCGATTTGGCTCCTTCAGACTTTCACTTGTTTGGGCCAATGAAGAATTTCATTCGTGGAAGACGTTTTGCCGATGACGAAGAAGTGATTCACGAAGTGACAACCTGGCTCCGTAGGCAGAGTAAAGATTTTTACCGGCAGGGAATACACGCTCTTGTGTCTCGCTGGAAAAAGGCCGTCGAACTTGAAGGAGATTATGTGGAAAAATAAAGCAAGTAGACAAAACATCAGTCTTTCACATATGTAAATTTGATTGTTGTGGAATAAATACTTCTGGAGAAAAAAAATATGGGGCATTATTTACTGGGCAACCCTCGTACATCTCTTCTGGAAATACTGTCGTAGGACAGCTATTTGTTCACCCATGCGCATTAGCAGCAAATATTACCCTCTTTGTTGTCGTTCGTGAAGGGAACAAAAAACAAATATACCCCGAAATATACCCCGTCGTCTCGCTCTTTTTGCGGCGCACGATATGGCCCTCAATAGTTACCCAGCATTTTGCAATTAGTCGTAATTCGCCGTTTGGCAAATTTTTGAACATTTACCCGTCCGCGTGTACCTGGCGGCCCGGGCGGTCTTATTATTAATTTTGGCGTCGGCGCCGGTGATCGGCCGCGGTGGTCCCGCAGCCCCCGTAGCGCCACCGCCCCAACCCCTGCGCCCTTCATAAAATATTCAGTGAGCGCAATATCGCGGCATTTTCCAGATTCCGATTTCATCTGCAGGCTCTCCCTCTGAAGCTGCAGCCATAACTGGCATATTTTGCGCAATGCAGGCGCCGCGAGCCGCCAAATTAAGGCCGGAAATATGCACCTGCAAACTATTTGTGCGATGCATTCCTCCTGAAAATTGAAATGTAATCGCGCCCCCTCTACCGGGACACTTCGGCAGCCGCGTTCTCTTTTTATCAATGGCGGTTTCATTTTTTTTCGTCTTTGACGTCACAACCGAACAGTTTTATGAAAAGTAAATTCGTCCTAGTGACCTACAAAAATTAAAGATTTTTAGAATGTTGGATCGAGCACAGAAACGGCCCGGCTGTGGCACCGGGCAATGTGGCGCGCTGGTTGAAACACAGTTCTCGTATTTGCCAAAAATTGGTCCAAATAGCTGGCCTGCTGTTCTGATTTAGGCTTTCAGCAGTTTTCCCAAATCACGTCATGAAAATAAAGAACGGGTTCCTGCAACAAGATAACGGCCGATTTCCTATCCCTATAGTTGCTCTACAGCAGTGGTTTCCAACATTTCTGAGACAGTTACCCCTAAGTGCAATCAAATATTAGCTGGAACCCCTGCTCCCACCCATCTTCACCTCTACCATCATCAACGTCAAGGCGTAATTATGTTTTAGAATTAAAAATAATTTTCTTTGAACGCTTACTTCTAAAAGAAGGAAAAATATTAAGTTATTGTTGGTGTTTAAAAAGCACGAGCTAATGACTCAATGATAAAGTTGGCACTGCTTATTTCAAACACCTTTTTTGTGCATCGCGAGTGCTGTCTAGAACTCCTGAGAAAAGGCTGTCAGGTTTGAGAGTAGACACTTGTTACAATGGCTCTGAGCACTATGGGACTTAACATCTGAGGTCATCAGTCCCCTAGAACTTAGAACTACTTAAACCTAGCTAACCTAAGGACAGCACACACATGCATGCCCGAGGCAGGATTCGAACCTGTGACCTTAGCAGTCCGGCGGTTCCAGACTGAAGCGCCTAGAACCGCTCGGCCACAACGGCCGGACACGCTTGTTACAAAATATGCTTTGTCTGCATCACTACTTTCCCTGGTAACGGTTACTTCACTCACACCCTCCACCCCATTTTAAAATCAATCAAATTAAAATGTGTAGCCTATTATAATTACTATTCGCAAATCACTTGATTTCTGGACTCCTTATTTTTAAAGTGGTAGAAACTGGAAGACATCTGGATGTCAGTGCCATTTGTACAGCTACCAATAATAATAATAATAATAATAATAATGTGTAGGCCTTACAGCAACGTAGTAGCCATTATATAATTGTGTATCAGTCGGCTCGATTATCTGTTGCAAAGTGAAGAATGAAGTAATTGCGGGTTCATTGCATTAATATGGTAATCATCTGTAAAAAAAATTAATTAGTTTCGTTAGCTAACCACAGTCGAACCGTTTTGTTTTTACTCCTTCGAAAATTTTAGTTTACTACTCCTGGGGTAATTGACCACATGATGAGAACCATTGTTCTACAGGGACAATGAATTGTCCCTAGCGACTTAGAAATTGTTGGGATGTTATACAGTAACTAACCTTATTTTCCTTTGATTAGACGTAAATCATGAAATCGTCGTCCAAGAGAGTCGTACCCCATTTTGTGCTCACTGCTTTAACGGCGTACCGATATCAGAATCGCCGGCCGAAGTGGCCGTGCGGTTAAAGACGCTGCAGTCTGGAACCGCAAGACCGCTACGGTCGCAGGTTCGAATCCTGCCTCGGGCATGGATGTTTGTGATGTCCTTAGGTTAGTTAGGTTTAACTAGTTCTAAGTTCTAGGGGACTAATGACCTCAGCAGTTGAGTCCCATAGTGCTCAGAACCATTTGAACCATTTTTTTTTTATATCAGAATCGTTAGAGATGGCACGTTAGCTCAGTTGGACAAGGAGAAAGCAAAGAAACAGCCTTGACCGAGGAAAATAAAAAGGTTTCTCCTGAAGTAAAACAGGAACCAAAAAGAACGGAATTCAACAAAGCTGAACAGGAATTTGAACACTGTTTCTTCGGATTACACGCCCAGCATCTCGTACGTTTCGCCTTTGTGTAAAGTTTGATGTTAAGTAGGCAATGGATTCAAGAAAACCGGTTTTGGAAGGCTGTTCTGTCAGTAGTACACTATTTTCCTGTTGGCTGTGACGGGGTCCGCCCTGTTACGAATTGTAACCTGTCTTTCTTGTGATAATGTAGTGAGAATATGCTTGAAAAAATAGTTTTATTTACAGATGGCATGTTAGAGTATGAGTATGTCACAGGGCAGCCAGATTTATAGCTGTCAATGTAAGATGAGAATATGCTTTTAAAATAAGTGCTAGGCACTTCAAAATGAATGTAGCGATTACAATCGGATGTTCTAATTAGTGCACAGCGATACCTCGAGAAGAATTACAGACATTGTAAAAAAAGTTCAAAATTTCTTTCAGCAGGTTGAAGCATCCATCCATGCGATATGGAAGTTCGAGATCTGAGAACCAGGCACCCATTGATTGTCCGCAGCTCGTGGTCTAGTGGCTAGCGTTGCTACCTCTGGTTTACGGAGTCCCGAGTTCGATTCCTGGCCGGGTTGGGAATTTTCTCTGCCCGGAGACAGGGTGTTTGTGTTGTCCTCATAATTTCTTCATCATTCGTGAAAGTGGCTAGATTGGAGTGCGTACAAATTGGGAATTTGTACGGGCGCTGATGACCGCGCAGTTGAGCGTCCAACAAAGCAAACATCATAATCATCATCGCCCATTGATTTCTTTTTGTGGGTTTATTTGAAAGACCTTGTGTATGTGCCTATTTGGCCTAAACGACTCCAGAACTCAGAAATGAGCATTTCTAACATCCTCGTGTCAGTGATTCCACATATGCCTCAGAATGAATCGGTGAGATGGGTAATCGCTTAAATGTTGACCTTATGATTGAGGAAAGTCATACAGAAAACCTAGAAAGTACGCAAAACAAATTTTGAACTTCCTTTTACGTTCTCTGTAACTCATACCAGCATATCGCGAAGCAAGAAATAGGTACAGCCGTTTGTAGTAGCTTTATTCATTTTGATTTGTCCTGTGTTCAAGCAAAATTATTCATGTGCGTGTCTTGCGTGCAATTTTGGAACAAAATTTTTGATCGGTAAATAAAGAGCAACCTTGTCTGACACTCTGATTCACAGGTTTCATATCTGAAATTGCAACTCCTGTTTTAATAATTATGTATTTTTGTCTGTATACATATCTTCCAGAACCTCTATGATGTGTTTGGGATAATCTCCTTTCTCTAGCATCTTACCCTACAACATGTATAGTGCTGAGTAGTGGGTGACGTTAGTATTGCAGTCAATATACTGTCACTCGCTCTCTTCACTCTCACCGTCACATGATGATTATGATGATGACAACATTGTAACTTTGCAATCACTGTTTGTTCCTATCGGTGTCGTGCCGAATATTGTCCGTGGTCAGTGCTGTCCGTTTGTTAGGTACATCCCATATAGGTTTTTGAAGGCTTGGTTTGCTGTCTTTTTTGTTGAAATTCATTTTGTAGGGCCACACAAAGTGTTTGCTAATTCGAATGGTGTCATTCTTTCGTATGGAACCGTACTTGTGTACCGCATGCAGTACGAAAGTGTGTCATATACCTTGTTCATAGTGGGCGACACAGCCATAAATTTATTAAGCATGTGGACACTTTCCCCCGTACGTCATATTTGTTTAGACTTTTACTTCTTTCCACAGTTAATTTCGGCTTTTTCAGCGTAGAAAACGGTACTATACGTATGAAAAAGGCAGCGCTTCATCATGATGTACTCCATTCGTTTTGCTTTACAAGTTGTACTGTTCTCGATAGTTTGGCAGGTTGTTTATCTACTATCCCCCCCAAATATCAAGAAAGCAAAATTTCTAAACCCAAACCTACAGAATCAAATCGTGTGAATAGGCTGCCATTTTCATGTATGTGTCACTTTTATATAGCTTAACATTCGATAGGAGCGTAAAAAGGCGAAACTAGTGGTGAAACAAAGAAAAGGTCTGCCGGCCGAAGTGGCCGGGCGGTTCTAGGCGCTACAGTGTGGAACCGCGCGACTGATACGGTCGCAGGTTCGAATCCTGCCTCGGGCATGGATGTGTGTGATGTCCTTAGGTTAGTTAGGTTTAAGTAGTTCCAAGCTCTAGGGGACTGATGACCTCTGAAGTTAAGTCCCTTAGTGCTCAGAGCCATTTGAACCATTTTTGAAAGAAAAGGTCTAAATAAACACAGCCTAAATGAAAAACCACCGCATTCATTTTAAAGAACTGTGTATTCTGAAATTCTGTTCCCTCACAGCCCCACACAGCTTCTTGAAAACTCACGCGATGTGTAATAGACGATCAAAAATTTTCCGTTTCAGGGCGTTATTGCAGCGTAGCGCTTCTCCGATGCGGGTATGTAAGAACCGACGTATAGACAAGGGATCAGTGTGGCATTAGGGTCTTTCCGACGTGCGCGCGGTAACTGCGGTAACATTAAATACGGCGATTTTATTACCAGAAGCGTCTAAATAAGACCAACGTGCTTTTATTCATTTGTTGGCTGCCGAAGGGCAAATACCGGTAGAGATCCATTGGAGAATGAAGAATGTGTTTGCGGCAGCGTGTGTGTGGAAATCCGCCGTTGTGGAATGGTGCACCAAGTTCCGTGATCCTACATGATAACGCACGTCCCCTTATCGCAAATATGATAATGCAGAACGTACGCCAACTCTAATGGGATCCACTCGAGCACCCGTCCTGTAGTCCTGATTGCTTCCCATGTGATTATCACGCCTTCGGTCCAATAAGAAAGGCCTTGAAGGGTTGACGATTCTTGTGTGACGAGGATATGCAGAACGAACGTATGGACTTCTTCACGCAACAGGACACAGTTTTATATACAGGGTGTTACAAAAAGGTACGGCCAAACTTTCAGGAAACATTCCTCACACACAAAGAAAGAAAATATGTTATGTGGACATGTGTCCGGAAACGCTTACTTTCCATGTTAGAGCTCATTTTATTACTTCTCTTCAAATCACATTAATCATGGAATGTAAACACACAGCAACAGAACGTACCAGCGTGACTTCAAACACTTTGTTACAGGAAATGTTCAAAATGTCCTCCATTAGCGAGGATACATGCATCCACCCTCCGTCGCATGGAATCCCTGATGCGCTGATGCAGCCCTGGAGAATGGCGTATTGTATCACAGCCGTCCACAATACGAGCACGAAGAGTCTCTACATTTGGTACCGGGGTTGCGTAGACAAGAGCTTTCAAATGCCCCCATAAATGAAAGCCAAGAGGGTTGAGGTCAGGAGAGCGTGGAGGCCATGGAATTGGTCCGCCTCTACCAATCCATCGGTAACCGAATCTGTTGTTGAGAAGCGTACGAACACTTCGACTGAAATGTGCAGGAGCTCCATCGTGCATGAACCACATCTTGTGTCGTACTTGTAAAGGCACATGTTCTAGCAGCATAGGTAGAGTATCCCGTATGAAATCATGATAACGTGCTCCATTGAGCGTACATACTGACGAAACTAAAATGAGCTCTAACATGGAAATTAAGCGTTACCGGACACATGTCCACATAACATCTTTTCTTTATTTGTGTGTGAGGAATGTTTCCTGAAAGTTTGGCCGTACCTTTTTGTAACACCCTGTATATATCAGTTGGGTACCTTCAACCTGGTGAATTGATGAGACGATTGCCTCAGTGCTCACGGCGATTTTGCCTGATTGTCGTACCGATTCTGCGCTGTGCGGCCTTCGAACGGAAACTTTTTGATGGCTCCTTATAAATGGGTGGAATAGGGACCATATCCACTTAGCTGGGGTCGACGTGCTTCATCCTCAACTGGACAACTTAGTCTCGGAGCATTGTCGCCATTGGAGTGTTGGGCGGTTCAACAGCGACTCGTAACGTCTGCATCTCAGTGTGAAGGGAGCTCGCTCCCCGGAGGCGGAGGCGATACGATATTTCTGCGCGTTTTATTCTTCACGCACAAACCGGTTCCTCCGCCCTCGGGGCGGCTGGAAGAGGAGCAGGGAGCTGGTGGAAGAGGCGGCTTCGGCCGCACTAAGTAGTAATAAGAGGCCAGGCCGCTCCCCGCAGACGACGGTAAAAGCTTTCCGGGAGGTTTGCGTTCACGAGAGCCGCCCGCCGCTGCGGCGGTCTGGAGGAAGACGGGCAGCGAGCGCCAAGGGCCTCCGGAGCGGGGCGCGGCGGGGGAGCGAAAGGAGAAGACAAGTGGATTACATGCGTCTCTTTCTTCGCTCCTGCACTGCGGGGGAAGGAGCGAGAGGGACAGGGGAGGGGGCTCTAGTAGTGAGGCTGCGGCCTGAATGCGGGAATAAATGCCGGCGTGCGCTACGCCGTCTTGAGAGCGGCGGCACAATCCTTGGTGCCTGCGGCGGCCGCACAGTGTTTTGTGAGCGCCACAAGTGCCGCCCGCCCTGATAGACACACAGCAGACAGATAGGCGTCCGCTTCATTCAGCGGATGCTACCCGCGGATGCGTGCAAAGCGTTTGCTCTCTTTCAACGCGCGCCCGGAGCTTTCCGTGGGTGGGCATTATTTCTCTGGCAACAAAGGCCACCACGCAGCGACGGCGGGTGGTGGTGCGCGGGTCGGGCCCCGTACATCGCTAAGCAGCTTCCGCCTAACCGCCGCAGCAAAACTCGCGGAAACGCGAGTCTCTTCTTATCACTCTGAGATTTCCGTTGCGCCGTTGTGAACATAGCATCTAGGCTTCTCGAACTTGGGAACTCTCGACTGCTCCTTTCACGATTGTAAAATGTAAACTTTTATGTCTGCAACTGTCGCTGTTATTAAAATGTTCGGAGCTATTATTTCACGGTCTTTCGTTCCACAGGATTATACTCTGGCCACTCTTGACTGTACATTAACTTTCATGCACCGTTGTCTGAATGGATACCAAAAAGTATCTGCAAGAAATAAACATATAGCCACAAAATTACGGAAACATCCTGGGGTGCAGCAGCGAAAAACACTGATTTATCACTAAAAGACAAAGAAGACTACACAACAGGATGGTTTTATCCAAATGAATCGGAAATCTGTAGATGTGATGTACGTGTGCAGATAGACAAAGAATTACAATTTCAGAAAATTGGATGATATGTTTAATAGAAAAAGATTCACAAAAGGAGCAAGTCAGTAGCGCGTTGGTCTATTTCTGGCCCTTAAATAAGCAGCTATGCGGCTTGGCTTCGACTTACAGAACTGTTGGTTGTCCTCCTGAGGGATGTCGTGCCAAATTCTGTCAAGTTCGCGCGTTAGATCCTCAAAATCCCGAGCTGGATTGAGGGCTCTGCACACATTGTTGCGAAAGTTCTCAGTTGGGGAGAGATCCTACGACCTTGTTGGCAAATCTAGGGTTCGGCAAGAACGAAGACACGTCGTAGAAACTCGCGTCGCTCGAAGATGGGCTTTATCTTGCTGAAATGTAAGCCCAGATTGGATTGCCATGAATGGCGACAAAACGGGGTGCAGAATATCACAAATGGTTCAAATGTCTCTAAGAACTATGGGACTTAACATCTGAGGTCATCAGTTCCCTAGACTTAGAACTATTTAAACCTAACTAACGTAAGGACATCACACACATCCATGTCCGAGGCAGCATTCGAACCTGCGACCGTAGCAGCAGCGCAGTTCCGGCCTGAAGAGTCTAGAACCGCTCGGCCTCAGCGGCCGGCCAAAATATCACGGACGTACCGCTGTGTTGTAACTGTGGCGCGGATGGCAACCAAAGGGTACCTGCTACGAAAATAAATGGTATCCGAGATCTTCACTCCTGTGATCGGGAGGTATGGCGGGCGAGAGTCTGGTTGACGTCCCACCATTGTACACGGTGTCTCCAGAACCGTCTTCGGCCTTGAATTTCACTAAATGGAGTAGAATTGTCTTGAGTGATGAGGCCCGCCTCGAAATGAGCCCCGATGACCAGTGAAGACGTGTCTTTCTACACCCCCAGATAATGGTTGAATACGAACTTGACTGTAAAAAAAAAAAAAATGGTTCAAATGGTTCTGAGCGCTATGGGACTCAACTGCTGAGGTCATTAGTCCCCTAGAACTTAGAACTAGTTAAACCTAACTAACCTAACGACATCACAAACATCCATGCCCGAGGCAGGATTCGAACCTGCGACCGTAGCGGTCTCGCGGTTCCAGGCTGAAGCGCCTTTAACCGCACGGCCACTTCGGCCGGCAAACTTGACTGTAGCCCACCACATGTCCCGACAACCAGGTGTGATGTTCTGGGGTGCCATTTCTTTTCACATGACTCTTTACAACACAACCGTACGTCGATAATATACTACGCACCATTTTATTGCTCTTACGGAAGCCACTTTGGGCTTACATTTCAGCAAGATAATTCCGGTCCGCACACGGCGAGAGTTTCTGCTACACTTCGTCGTGGATGCCAAACCCTACTTTGGCCAACAAGGTAGCATTATGAGCAGGGCCCTCCAACCAGCTTGGAATTTCAACATTCCAAAGCGCCAATTCATTTGTTTGTCTGTACATGTACATTACATCTACTGGTTTCAGTCCCATTCAGATAATTCCTTCCTGGTGCGTCTTTTTTGTTTTAGAGTGTAGTTGTATTTATACAGCTATGTTAAGCTGCAGGTGAATACACTAGCCTTCTGCGGTTTCATTCTGTCCACGCTAAACATGGGGGATATTGCTGTTAACGGGTCGTGTAGACCATTGATTGCATGTCTGAAACTTTACCATGGGATAGACACTACCATTTAGCTGGAATTGCCCATCCAGACTTAAAGGCGTGAGGTAGCTGCTTGCAGGGAAAGGGGTAAGGTATCTACCTGCGATAAACGCCCATCATATGGTTACCGTCCTCCTCCTTCACGACTGACGTCCAGGAAAAGTTTCATGTGTATAACATATGTGTCCAACAGATGTGTTCCCGTAGCCCTCGTCCTTAGCCCGCGAGGCAGATTCGACCGCAGCAGGCTCGCCTTCCCGTAACCGGAAGCGTCGCTGTAACGCGTGTCAAATGTTTTCCGAACTAGAGCGCAGTTGGTCATCATTGGTTGCTGTCATATGCTAGCGCGTCCTTGTGGAAGACAAGTACATATCTTTTTATCACCCGAATCGAAATATCATTCAGTGTGGACGACCCAACTTCTGACTGAACACGATGAATGATATCTAGGTTCCAGTGCTGGAAAAGAGATATGGTAGTCTTCCACTTTAGTCAGCAGAAAAACCAAGGCAGGCGTCGGTCTTTCGCAAAATCTACGGCACCCCCTTTGTTGATTTCCCGTGTAGGTGGACTAACAAGATATCTGATAGCACAACAGTTGCCATCTGTACAAGAAATTTGTTCGATCACGGCATAATAGCTCGGAATTTTTTAATAAGTGTCACCTTTTCGGTTTAGCCAGAACGTTCACCTTTCTGATTCGCAGCAGTTAGGAGATGTACCTTGTATTTACGATACATTTATATATGTATCTATAGCAGATTTAGAGACCTGTTACCTGATATTTTAAAACAGCCGCGCATATTATAGTTTTCGTTTGTCATGTTTTTTGTAGTTTTGTGTTTTGTTTTTATCTGCAATATTTGACACCGAGTATACACTTTTAAAAATAACGGTAATTTGGTGTGAAATATAAATAAAATTTGTTGCTGTAAGAAGAAAGACTATAGGATAGAGGAGAGAATTGTGACTGGCATTGAATACCTCGGAATGGTTTCTTCGGACTGCCAGTCACAGTAATGTAGTTAACTGTGAGTAATATGTCAATGGTATTACTTATCATCGGCATTAACGTTTGGTATTCGTCTTTGTACGACATTGGTTGCTTTCGTGGCTAGAATGTCAGCACCTTACACTCCATTTACTTTAGTATTCGCAATCCTTTACTATTATTTGACTGAAGGTAAATTTGTCAGTGCATTTTCGCAGGCTATATAAGATTCATAATTCTAGATCTTTTACGTACTTTTACATCTCATATTCCGTATCGTCTTAAATTTCACCGTTGTTGCTGTCGCTGTGGGTGTCGCTGTCCACCCTCTGGCGATTGTTGTTACGTTGCATATATGCATGTCTGTTATGTTGCGCCCGCGGGAACTATTCGTATGTTGAGTTTGAAATACTGGTTGTCAATGCATGTCGTCTGTATCGGTACATGTGTTACTGTGTGTATCTTATGTACTCTCTCCATCTTTAACCAGTACCACGTAGTTCTGTATTTGATCGTGATATCTATCGGGCATATTCCGAGCACAATACACAGTGCATCCACTGAGATGGTGCCGAAGGCTCCTGGTAGTGTAAGTTGGACACTTCTCTACCCTCGTCTGAGTGATGCTTTGTTGGCGGCCAGGTTCAGTCTGTATGCCCACGTGTTAACTGCGGAGCTGAGTACTGGTTCGAAGAGCACACATGGTATGTCCTACTAACTGGTAGAGGTAGTCTGTACTGTTTTGAATTTAACCTCACCAGCTTATGTAGTATTTTTTTCTACTTTGTCTGTTTGTTAGCCTTATGTCTTCGTGGAAATTCAATTTCTCATCTATGTGGACCCCAAGACTGCGTGTTACATATGCTCGTTTGATGTTTGTGTCCCCTGTTTTAGCGGAAGGAGTGCTTTGGAGTGATCGTTCGGGTAAAGTGTAGTTGTTTTGTTTCCGGTTACCCTGAGTTTGTTGTTGTGACACTACTGTGTAATAGTTCATAGTATTCCACTGGATTTCTCTTATAGCTGGGCTCTGTGTCCAGTGACTAAAATTAATATGTCATCTGCGTAGGCGACAAATACGTCTGGCGTTTCATCCCCATCTCGAATTTCCGATAATGAGTCATCTTGCTTCTTTCCTGAGACGTGCTGCATAACTACGTGTTTTTCGTGGCATTACCCACTCCCCTCCGGCCTCTTTGCAGTGCCATTTTTCCCAATCAGTAACATGTTTGTGATTAAGGCCAACAAGCCTCGTGTTCTTAAGAGATTATGCCATCACTTTTCAGCTTGTTGGCATTCCGGCCACTGGTCGATCCAAGGGAAGCTAGACTTACCCAATATGCTTAGAAGTTGTAGAAATGTGTGCTGTATACAGTGACTGGCTCTATGAAGTACCGGAACGCTCATTATCCGTACTCACTTCCATAGCATACTGATGTTTGCCATTTCCCGTTCATAATGCCCGGCACTCATTGCCAACGCCGTACAGTGGAATAATGTAGACTACTGACTCATTTCTCAGCGTAATACGTTGTCCAACGCAAATTTCACCATTTCACTTCGTTTCACTTGCATTATCAACATCTACAACCACACAGTCACAACACTGCTCTGTACCAGCAGTAATCAGTCGTCCACACAACACCTACAACATTAGCACGAATTCTTTAAGATTTTTTTAATTTCCATTAATAACATTTCAGGTCACTCACAGTTGCTTAACAAAAAAAGTTTCTATTTTGTGTTTATCACTTAAGGTTTGCGCTATAAGTCTAAATACTCGCGAAAATTTCGTCAACCAGCATGTAATTTTACTTCATGCTCGGTCGTGATTTAGGAAACGCTGTCTTGTTATATGGGTTCAATTTAGGAAGAGGGTGGCTATGTTTGTCAGTACATCCACGAGCTTTTCTCGTGGAACAAGTAAATTTCTCCCCCGTAGTTGGTCTCAGGGAAGATAGAAAAAAAAAAAAAAAAAGAATTTCTATCGTTCTCCGGCCTTACTGGATCTGTTAACCCACGATGAATTAATTTATTGCAAATTCCTAGAAGAAAGCAACAGAGGGCGAAGCATGAGAGAACATCCGCGACAGAAGAGTCATCTCGTAGTCCACAATTGCCCGAGCAACCGTCAAAGGGCCGGAAGTTCGCAATCGAGACGTGCACGCGCTTCATCTCTCGATGACTGTGCGTGTACCACCGGTCGATTTCAACACAGAAGATGAAAGACCTTCCGCCTTTGTATAGGACCCATCGTCATCGAGCCAGCCGCCCATCCTCCAAAGTAGCTCGAAGCCCCGCCTTCGATCCTCGGCATTCAGCACTTCCTTCTTCGTTTTCTTTCATGTGTAGACCTGCACCAGTATCTCTTCGGTAGAACGGATGGATTACGACTCTGCTGAGTGTTCCAGCGGAACCGCAAGCTCGGCTTCTGTCATTACCACAGCGCGGGGTTGGCAAAGGGATTTTCTGCACAGAATGCAGTGACGGATGGCATTAAGGGCGCGTGCGCTGTCCTGCGTCGTCGCATGTATTTACGGCGTCATGAAAGCAAGCACACCGAAGTAGCTGCTATCACCGCGTGAGTTCGTCCGTAAGATGAAAGCCAATCCGAGATGCTCAAAGAGAGATCCTTCATCTGGACAGCATGTGACAATTCAGTATCTGTGCGCCGGCTGCGTTTGAGTTCGTTTCGTAGCTAGGGTGGAAAATAAAACGGGACGTGCGATCCAAGGAGAATAACACAAGGAACGCATCCTTGTACCCTTCCCTGTAGCTTCGTTACTAGCCGAAGTAACTGCTGATATCAAAATGCATCAGTGACTCGCACAAACCTTTATTGTTGCTTGGTCCCTGTCGCTTCCTCCGAATATCACCACGTAAGTTGTCATTTTTCCTTTGAAAGGCTTCGTATACAATAAATCGATTTTTCCTACGTCATACTGTGCGTCTGGCATTAAAGAGCGAAGGAAATAAATAACGTGAACACAATGATTTTCGAAAGTGAGTAACAGCAAAAAACGACTGTTCTTGTACAACAGTCCTTTGTTATCACGAAGTTTTACGTATGACGTCTAATACAGTCACATACAGCCGATGGTCAAAAGGCCGTGTGTGATGGAAAACTGATCAATGTCATTTTATCGGCCAATATTTACTGAAGAAACTCTTACGGAAGGTGCTATGAAAGTTGTTGTACCATGGATGGAAATCGATTAAGGTTGTGAAGATTATGACTGTCAGTACAAATAATTAGCTAAGAGGCGTAGTGATCGAAAATGTGCTCTGATTGCAACATTTAACACATCGCCAGAGCCCCAACAGGGCTCACGAATTACCTACTACACCCATGAGGACAGCTGTCTGATCTCTTATTTTCGCGAGATCCAATGAGTTTCACGAAATTAGTTTACATCTTAGCTAATCAGCCTCAGGAACAGAATTCAGGCATTTTACTCATTTGGTAACCAAACAGTCTGTAACACAATAAGGAATCAGGAACTGTAACACAATAAGGAATGAGGAACTGTAGTATAATCTGAAATATCAACTTACGGCTGAAAGATAACCAAGAGGCATACATAATGACACTGAGACGCACCACGGCGGAACACTTGCCTAGAGCAAACCTCAGGGAGGACCATGAAGGATTTCCTGAGACCCTGACAGCCATCTCCCAATCTCTCCGTCTTGGGTGGAACAGCAGCACAGCCCTTCTGAATCCTGAGTTGTACCTCAGTGCGCCGGAGGCTAACTATCAAGAGAAACGAGGAAGCTAGCTTGGTTCTGATACCATGTACAGTAGTGTAGTAATGTGATTTTTAGTGCTCTATAGTAGTGTAGTTCAGAATTATAAATCACAGAATTTGTGAACCAGCAATGTAGCATAGTCAGATGACCAAATTGAGCATGCAGACTTTTCTTCTTTTTTAAAAATGATTACTTTTTCTTCTGGGGTAGATATATTGTGTAGTTTTTTTCCCTTAAATACTACAATACTTAGTTATACTAACACATCTGAAATTATGTTAAAATATTGTGCGCTGTATTCATGCCAGTTAGTGCGCAGCAAATTCTGCTCTTGCATATAGATAACAGACTAAAAGAAAAAAAAGCAAATACATTAAAAATAATTAAATTTAAATTATAATTGAGATGCCCCGTAGTATTATTGCATATGGTCAGTGAATAGTATGTGAAGTTACACCACGCTTAGGATCAGTACAAGGAACAGTATTTTGGGGAAAGTCACAACCACCACCTAGCGATCTATTCCTCACGTCTTCCTATAGTAAGCTGTTGCTGGATATCCTTGCAAAGAAAGAGCCCCAGGAAACGATGTGCCCTGTCCGGTCTGGATATCACTAAATCTCTTAGTGTGGGCGTCCCCCGACGTAAGGCCAACAAGTAAAATGATTATTTTAATAAAAATAATTTTTTTATATAACACATTTTTATAATAGACTAAAAAGTGTAAAATAATTTCTCCTAACGCCATATAGATTTCTAGTTCCATGCAGATAGTCCTGAAAATTTTTGTAAATTTGTGGGAAGTTCCTATGGGACCAAACTGCTGAGCTAATCGGTCCCTAGGCTTACCCATTACTTAATCTAACGTTAATAACACACACACCCATGCCCGAGGGAGGACTCTTGAGTCTCCGACGGGTGGAGCCGCACGAACCGCGGCAAGGCGGCGTAGACCGCCGCCTACCGCGCGGCGCAAGCAGTTCTGAAAATGTATTATTGTGAATTTTTAATAGCTATGTAAGTACTTGTGAGGTTTATAACGAAAAATGTTGGGTGCATGCGATTATGTATTGCTTGCGCTCCGCGTTTTCTTTACACAGTTATTAAAAATTCACAACCTCAAATTTTCAGAACTATCTGTAAGAGATTGGAAAACTGTCGGAGAGAAGTGATCATTGTTGCAAACTATTGTGACTGGAATCTGACAGGGATAGGAAACGATCAAAGAACCAGCAGGGACTGGCCGACTGTGCAGGGGTGGTTAATAGTGTTTAGCTGAGTGTGAACAGGAGTACAACAAGAGAAAACCAGACCGCACAGAAGAATAACGAAAATTCAAACGAATAATCCAAGAATGAAAAAGGCGTACCACAATCCGAGAACAGAGCAATGGTGTGTAATAAGAACAATACCAGAGCGCAGCAAACACACAATTGAAGGCAGAACTTCGTTTTCTTTTCGTGTTGTGTCCAAAGAGTGATCACCTTTGGCGATTTTTTCTCCTGGAGTGGCAAGGTGTGAGAAATGGTTTCACTTTTTTGTGTATTAGCTTGCAAAGGGGCTTGTGCTCTCTGTGGCTCCTTGAGTCCTTTAAGGGTGTTGGTCAGGTAGTCGTACGAGTGATGGACAGTAACTACCACGAATAACGAAGGCAGACCCGCGACGCGGCTAGCTTTATAGAGTGGCCCTAAGCTCCAATTAGCCGGCAAGGAGGGCGTGGTCCTGCAGCGTAGCAGAGGCGATACTAGCGCTCGCAGATGTAGCAGTGCCGTCTAGCGGCGGGCTTAGAGTTCCACGCATACTACCTGGAACGTGTTCCAATATTACCTACGCAAGATGTCGGTTGCTTAGGACAGGCTAGATGGCAGGCGTTGCGTGCTTTATTTACCTAAACTCCACCCCCACGTCAGCTAGGTGGATCAGATAGACAAGAAAGCAAGTTAACACTACATTGTCATCCATTTCTGAGTTATGTTTAAAATTTCACATGTCTCTGTCACTGGGAGGTTAGTTTAACCTTTTGAGTGCCAGTGTTTTCTGCCTGAAACCACCACTTAATTAATTTTGTTTTGAAGTACTAGTGCCCTTAGCGTGAAACCGCTGTTGTTATTGCAAGACAGAGACATCTAGTGTACATTGACATACTTTCATAAATGTAGTGCATTGTAGCAGTCTGTAAGGCATCTAGGTCTCTTAGAGGGGAGTGAGTACACAATATTTGAAACAGGAACCCTTGTCCAGAAACGTATTGTTTCCGTTTTATGAATGTTTCACTTCAGATGTATAATGCGTCCACATCTGCTGAGGAAAAGTTTCGGAGTTGCTTGTCCTGTTATGCTACATGGTAAACAGGGTCACGTGTACTACTTTTTGTGGGGTTGTATGCAAAGTAGGGGTTTTATGCTGTAGAGCCTGAAGATGTGCTGACACAAGTTCTGGCCGCTGCTCTATATTGAAGAGACCCCAGGTAGGATGGAGAGTGTGTACCAGAACATACTTCATAGGTACAATGTCTGTATCAATGTTGGTGGTCGCCACATCGAGCGGCTGTTGTAATGCATCACTACTGTTCCGTACGTACAGTTTGTTGGGTTCCTTTTTGCTGTGGAATGATATAATCACGTAATATTTAAGTGTTAATACAAACAAATGTGCGTAAGTGATAAATGGATGTTTCGTCATGTTTTCTTTCGAATTGTTACCTATTAATTGGACTGCGTCACGTGTAATTCGATTCTTCAAGCAGAAGTGGATGAGTTACACATCTGAATTGAGATTGTCTTAGGATGGAAACGGTACGTTTCTGGATATGGATTCCTATTCAAAATATTATGTCCTTACTCCCCTCTGTCCTCCCCCGGTAGCTGAGTGGTCAGCATGACAGAATATCAATCCTAAGGGCCAGGGTTCGATTCCCGGCTGAGTCGGAGATTTTCTCCGCGCAGGGACTGGGTGTTGTGTTGTCCTAACCATCATCATTTCATCCCCATCGACGTGGAGGTCGCCGAAGTGGCGTCAAGTCGAAAACCTGCACCAGGCAAACGGTCTACCCGACGGGAGGTCCTAGCCACACATTTCATTTCATTTCACTCCCCTCTACAAGGCCTAGAAGTTTGTAACAGGTGTTTCCGAACACCCTGTATAGCGTCGAAAGCAACTATCGGTGCAGAGATTATGCTACGTGATTGTAGGAGATTGTGATATGCAGCTTTATTTATGGTGGCCATAATGACGAGATCTTTGACAGTGAAAGTAAGTATATCTAAAGTTAAGTTTGTGCTGCTGCTTTTATGAATGCTTTCGGAACGAGACCACTGGGATTGTATATAGTTTTGACACAAAATTTATTACATTTTAGGCCCCTTTTTGTTTGTTATTTATAACTACAATTTGTTTTTGGCTTTATGAGTTCACCGAAGTCTGGAGATGAGGAATTATGTATAGAAAAAATGTGAATATGCTTTCAAATATATCACATAAAATGATAGTTCGTTGAAAACTGTATATCGTAGCACTTCCGAAGTAAAACCACCTCCTTAAAGCAATTGATTGTTTACTTTTTGCCAGTGTCCACTTGTAGTCGTTGCGTACTATGATAATAAAGGTTAATTTTGTGAAAATTTTTAAAATTGTGATTTTGCGTATTGTTGGGACTCAAAGGGTTGAGATCAGTTACAAAATGTATAGCGAACAGACAGACACAGACTGACAGACAGACAAGAAAGTGAAATAATAAAACGTTGTAAAATGGGGATCCTTCCCGCAGGTGGAGACGTGTGCTCAGAATGCGGGATACGTGATCCGCACTTGCTCGTATCCCCTCTTGTGGAACCTCCTTGCACAAAACAGGACTTGAGCGAGACATATAAACCAACCATCAGAGCTGCTGCACTCTAGAAATCCTGACCGGACACGGAATGATTGAATAATAGGTAGATAGTTGAGGCTGACAGTACAGTGATGTAAAAGACATTGCTAGACATCTGATGTGTTCCACTTCGCTAATCTTGCCACCGCAATAAAGAAGTGGAATGTGACGCCTTACACAATTGTTTGACGATAACCGTTCGAAGAAACCAACGGAGCCTGCAGAGAGCACGGAGGTGGCGGGAAAGTGTAGCCGCAGCGGCGGCCGATAAGGCAGGCGAGTCCCCCACCCCGCACGCAGCGTCGGTGTGGCATTACTCACGCAACGCCGACGGTTTAATTAAGGAGGCTAGACGGCCGCGCTCGGTGAGTCAGCGCCGCCCGCCCCTATAGCGGCGCCCGACTGCGATTTCCTCGACCAATTAATTTTTCCTGCCGGCTCGGCCGTCTCCCCCCTGCCCCCCCTCTCTGGTTTCCTGGGACTTCCGGGCGATGGCTGCGAGCAGGCCAATCAAGGCGCGTCCCTCGTTGCTCTCTGCCTCCCCCAGCGGGCCGACGACAGCGGCTGATTAGCTGCATCTCCCCGCTAAACCTGTCACGCGCCCTGCCTCACGCCGCTCCATTTTCTGTACGCTTCAGATGACGTCACCCACGTTGCTGTCTCTGCTAGCCGTGTTCTTTTAGCTGTCTGCTCAGGTAGTTGCAAATTCCAGAAATTACGCACTTAAGCCGCTTTCACACGGGAGGTGTTAGCTAACGTCAGTTCCTGTTATTCGAGGCGCAGGAGAAAGACACAGCACGTGACACTAAAGGTCTGACTAGCTGCACCGACCGTCTTCGGCAGGTAGCGACTTTCTATTTGAGACCACGTCAAAACGTTGTAGGTGCGCGTTGAAATAGATTCACGCTCGCGATAACGTACGTCCAAGTTAAGGACTTCGTTGGATGCCTCTTCATCGACGTACTGATTTCCCACCTGGTGCCGGATGTAGCCGAGCGTTCACGAAATATGTCCGACAAGGCGACTAGTCTGACGTCTTAAGTTAGTTGTGGGGCCAATATAAGGAGACCTTGGGAGACGCCCTATTGTATTTCTCGTTTTCGGTTGAAGCGCATATTTGTTGGGTTTTATGTAGTAACTTACACCCGATGAACATTTGCTGTTTCTAAGCACCGGCACATTGAGGACTTCTCGAAAATGCTTCGTTATGGTACCATTTGTTCTAATAAAGTGACGAGAAACGTCATATTGAAGAATTATTGTATTTAGTTATTTTCGTGTTCTAACTCGCGTGTTGTGAAAGGACGCCGTTTTGAGGCAACAACACATTGAAGATAGATAAAAAATGTGTCGTTCTTGTCAGAATTTGTTGTTGTTAAATTCAGTTATAAAATATCGGGATTAAAGCCTTCAGAAGACAGTAACATAGGCCGTTTATTATAGAAGCTGATTGTAGTGCAGCTGCTGGCGTTACCGAGTTACGAAACAATGTGTAAGGAGTTTGCGTCTTGCTATATACAATTTTTTTTTCACAATTTCGCCTTTTATAGAAGGTTCTGGGACTTTGTTATCGAATTAACAGAAAGATCTTCTGTAATATTCCATGTTATGTAAATATACGCTCTCTCTCTCTCTCTCTCTCTCTCTCTCTCTCTCTCTCTCTCTCCCTCTCTCCCTCTCTCCCTCTCCCCCTCCCTCCCTCTCCCCCTCCCCCTCCTTCCCTCAGCAGTGAGTTTGTCCGATTTTTTTGAATTTTTATAAGCTGATGTCGTTACTGAATAGACATGGAAAACTCCTTTTTATCTTATTATTTTTGTTTAAGTGTACTGCAGACAGAACAACATGACTAGCGTGTAGACAAGGAAGGAAATGTGCGCTTTAATAGAGGTAATGTCCGCGCCCGTTTTCGTAAACAAATTGTATCGTTTGCTGTCCAGATTTAGCCGATAGCTGCCATCGGAGAGCGCTACAGTCGCCATTCACGTTAACCAGAACTTCCCATGCGATTCTGGCGCTGAATCTCGTGAGGTTGGTTTTCCTGTGTCGGCGTCCACGTGAACTTTAGCTGCCTCTTCCCGTGTGAGGATCGTTTTATGAATATAAGAAACGCTTCTTTCGTCTGTGTCGCGTAGCCGTCTTTGCGTCAGAGCCGCTGCCAGAATCCTCGTTGCCTTTCTGATGTGCGACGCATGAGACAAATCAAGCGACGTATTGCGCGCTGATTTACTCAGTAACGTTTTGTGTCACTCCTGGATTAATCCTTTGCTCTGCTACAGTGTTGGGTCAGTGTAAATAACACTGGACGGCCATGACTTACCGTGAATCCTTGTGTGCGCTACACCTACAGTGCCCCTCTGTTTGCCCATGGCGGTGCTTCACACCACCGTTTAGGTTGGCTGCGGGTAGACAAGTTACGTGACTACCACACGCTATGTTCATTTCATCGGTTCAGTGCACATTTACCCCAGTAACTTGCGTCATAGATTAAATAACTCTTACCTCATTATAACTGAAACACAAGGTCTCACCTAGTACCCTAGCTGCGCACATCCATAAAAAGAAAACACTCAGAAATTTCTCTGTTGCTGCCGTCCACCTTTGGAACAAGTTACCCTGAACTCTGGGCACAATCAAATGGCATGCTGCTTCTGAGAAAAAGGTGAAACTTTGCCTTGTGTCATCTTCGTAACGTTTCAACAACAATTAACGTTTATGGTCAGTTTGTTCAAAAATGGTTCAAATGGCTCTGAGCACTATGGGACTTAACATCTATGGTCATCAGTCCCCTAGAACTTAGAACTACTTAAACCTAACTAACCTAAGGACGTCACACAACACCCAGTCATTACGAGGCAGAGAAAATCCCTGTATGGTCAGTTTGTGCCTCTGTCAAACAGTGAAGTAAATGCTCCCATCATCTCCCATTTCGCATCTTGCTCTTTTCATTCCTCGATCAACAAAGTTTCTCTTCCCCTATCTTCATTAATTTTTTAATCGCGTTCTTCTTTCCTTCCGTATTCCACAGCTTCCCTCATGTCCATTGCTGCTAGCTCTCATAATTTAAATCTACTTTACTAGACTTATTTCTATTGCCGTACTTGTGTCCGTTAACTTTTTTTTTCTCTTTCTGCATTATAGTTACTGAATGTTTTATAATGTATTTTAGACTAGCTGTAACCCACGGTTGCGCTCGCATGTCAGTATTTTTGTTATAAAGAGTGAACGTGAGTAAGCAAGCTTGTAATTTATAAATGTCTGTGTACATTGTGGCGTAGAGACGTGTGTATAAAAAAGTTATGCAGTACCGGAATATATGTACATACTGAATGTGTTTCTGTTACTTTGCCGTATGTCGACTCTGAAAGTTTGCATTATCACACCTGGTACTGGATATGAGATTTTTCACCTGAGCAACACACACCGACTGCTTCTTCCTTCTTTTTCAGTGCGTATACTGCTTACATTTTTGATCCATCCCCCAATATGACTAACTTATGATTGTTGTTGTTGTGGTCTTCAGTCCTGAGACTGGTTTGATGCAGCTCTCCATGCTACTCTATCCTGTGCAAGCTTCTTCATCTCCCAGTACGTACTGCAGGATACATCCTTCTGGATCTGCTTAGTGTATTCATCTCTTGGTCTCCCTCTACGATTTTTACCCTCCACACTGCCCTCAACTTATGATTAACATAATCAATTAATAGATCATAATCAAATGCAGCGTCACCAAAAGCCTCTCAGGTTCCACATGTAAGGGTACGGCCTCCGTCTGTTCGTCGTACAACCTTTAAACGGCGCCGTCATTATGAATCTTCAAGCATCTCGAAAGCTATGAGAGGCGCGTGAAACTCAGGGTCTAAAATGGGACAGGCTTGTGAATGATATCGTATGGAACTACAGATTGTATAAACATTGTATTCATTACGTTGAATCATATTATGTAGAACATGTCAAACAATAAAAGCGTTTTCACAAATATGGTAAGGTTAAAAAAAGTCAAAGAATAAAAAGCTTTCTCAAAGAATAATTACTGTTACGCATTTCACGTTATATTCTTGAAATCAATAAATATGTTGTACTACAGACTTTCTAAATTAGCCTATGTTCTTCCTCAACGTTCAAGCTATCTGCATACCAAATTTCACCAAAATCGTTTTAGCGGTTTAATCTTGAAAGTGTAACAGAGTTACTTTCGCATTTATATTATTTGCAAGAATATAACTTAGAACGTGCTTATGGGAATGAATGTAAAACACAATATGTTGAATGCCTGGTTAAATGTAATAGAGGGCATGATGACCCTAACCTTGCCCTGTTCAATAAACAGGTTCCACTGGAAGTTTTCCTCGTTCGTTAAATACAACGTCCAACTTGCTAATAGCTCGACGCTCTGCTATGTGGCATCTTCCCACAGAGCTCCTCTACACCCACTAAACTGCAGCCCTCACCTAGAAAACCGCCAAATTACCAAATTGGTAACTCATGGCCGCGCACGATAATTCGTTTGCGAACTTTTTGTAACCTTTCCGTATGGGCAAAACAACTTTGTTTATGCCTAATGATGACTCACTGGCAACTTGATACACTCATCACTTTTTTGAAACACCGGCACTCACCACCACCACCACCACCACCACCACCACCACCACCACCGGACTCGTCGCGATTCAGCTGCCAGCCGAATTCTCTATTTCTCGAGCCCCGAAACAGCTCCACGAAATTATTTTAGCATTCAGTCTCAGGAACAGAATTCAAACATTTCCGTTGGCCGTTTCTAGCTCCCACTAACAGCACTTAGCAAAGAGCAGCTTTTCAAAGTTTATTTCCTACAGGTGCTGGAAAATACGGGCCGTGTGGAAAATAAGTCGCCCTTGAGAAAAGCATACTCGACCGTACCCCAATGCACGTATAGTAGGACTAAAGAAATGATTTATTACATACTCTCCAAGAAATTTGTATATTGAAACTCACTGTAAAATTAAACTGTGCCGCAGCGGCACTCGAACCCGGGAACAGCAGTGCTCTTAACGACTGAGCTATCCAGGCACAATCGAAGCCACTTTCACAGCTCTCGCTCTTTCCAAACATTCTCTCCTGCGTGTCTTTCTGGGCTAGCGCTCTTGGAAGGTAAGGTGTCAGGAATGGCCAATAAAGCTTTCCATACTTATGCAGTCGTATTGCAGGGTGTGTCGCACAATACTTCTGTGGACTCCAACCCTAAACAAGGGTTGCAGGGGTACGACTTCCGTTGCGTGTAGTATAGTCTACATGTAGTCTACTGTTGCCTCTCATTCTCACATCATCTACACTGGTGTCCAAAATTAAAGCAACATGCTAAACGGCAGACAAAATATTGTTTGTTTTTTTCCATCTTAACGGATTTGCACACTCGGATAATGTGCTCAGTATGGGGCGTGATCACCTCTGCCAGCAATGCAGGCCTGACAACTACAGGGCATGCTGTGAATGATGCCATCAGTCTCATGTTGAAGCAACGTGCAGGGCCGCTCACAAGTCTTGTATAGTGGTTGGTGGATGCTGACGTGCTGCAACCCTTATCCCTAGTGCAATCCTAGACATGCTCTATGGGATTCAAATCGGGAGAGCGAGCAGGCCACTTCACGTGTGCAATATCTTCTGTTTCCAAGAAAACAAGCACCCATGCTCTTTGAGGTCGAGCATTATCGTCCATCAGTACGAAATCTGGGTCAACAGCATATCGTAACAATCGCACGTGAGGCCTCAAGGTCTCATCAAGATACCTGACAGCAATTAAACCCTACCGAGTCACCAGTACAATTTCTTGAAGAGGTGTTCGAGTGGTCAAGATAATCACTGCTCACAACAGTAGGGATCTTACTCGATATTGGTCTCTTTCCACAATGTTTGGGACCCGCGTTACCTCCAGATACAAATCCATCGAGAGTCACTCTCTAGAGCAAATTGTGACTCGTTTATCGACCGTCCAGGTGGCATGTTGACGACTCCACTGTAGGCGCTCCCTTCTGTGAAGATGCGTCAGAGGTAGACGTATAGCAGGCCTCTGACAATAAAGGCCACTCTGCCGAAGCATTCTGTACACCGCGTGCCTCGATACAACACGTCCAGTGGATGCTGCGAGATCTGATGCCAGTTGCCATGCAGTACTAAGGCGATACCATTATGCCCTTACAGCCAAATAACGGTCCTCTCTTTCTGATACACGTGGTCGGCCCTGCCCTGGTCTTCTGGACACAGTTTCTTTCTCTATAAACAGTCCTCACATCCGAGAAACAACAGAATGCTTCACATTAAGCCACGGGGCCACACAAGTTTGCGACTGTTGTCCTTTCTCTTTCCTATGTCCCTCCACCGTAGAGAGTCTGGTAGGCGTCTTCTCTGTGCCATACTGCACCGACTGTGACTGTGCACACAACGATTCTGGATGTGGGACTTTCCGGAAACACTACCCCATTTGATAGGTGCCCTGCCGTCATCGTTTGCCTGATTGCCAGTTGACCGGAATGTCATCCTCTGTGCAGAACACGATCGTACGGACATCTGTTGACAGTTTGTATGATTATATTGTGAATTAGACAAAGGACGGGGAAATAGCGGTTTGTTTGCTTTAATTTTGGACACCTCTGTATATAGCTCTACTTAGTAGGGCCTTGATACACAGTTACGTGCGAATATTTTACTGTAGGCTTATCGCTGAAGTCGTCACTGGATTGGTGTTCGAAGTAGATTTCGACAGTTTCAGAAACTCGTGGTAATCTTCATTACCTGCTGTTTCTCATTGTTGAATGATGTGGTCAATTTCTGTCTCGGATGCCTGTTCGACTACAGTTGTATTTAAATTGGTTTAGCATCTGAGCTTCAAAATCCGAAGTTCGCACTTGTCTGGCCAAGTATTGTGTCTACAGGCATCCACCGTAGATCAGCGCTGTCCGTGGCAATAAAAAAATTGCTTTAAAGTTTATATCTACTGCAGAAATGACGTAATAATTCTGCAATACGCGTACCGTATGTATCTCTAAAATGTCTCCAATCATTTAAAAATATACGAGGGCTTGCTGAAATGTAATACCACCAAATTTTTTATGTGAAAACGTAAATCTTTTCAAATAAAACGAACCTTATTAACGTTCTACTTCTTCATATTTCATGTCTGCATGTATCCAGCCCTCTGCCACTGGGCCCCGAATTGTAGTGTGTGTAACAACTATGTCAGTGCGTCAGAAACGGCGTGCTGTAATCGAGTTTCAAATTCGAAGAGTTCTTCTGCACTTGGAGAACCCTCTCCATCAGCATGATAACGCCAGACCACACAGCCGGCCTCTGTGGCCGAGCGGTTCTAATCGCTTCAGTCCGGAACCGCGCTTCTGCTACCGTCACAGATTCGAAACCTGC
Organism: Schistocerca nitens; assembly: GCF_023898315.1. Lineage (NCBI taxonomy): Eukaryota > Metazoa > Arthropoda > Insecta > Orthoptera > Acrididae > Schistocerca > Schistocerca nitens. Next base: position 188,853,354 of record NC_064622.1, read on the forward strand.
CTGGCATGGATGTGTGTGATGTCCTTAGGTTAGTTAGGTTTAAGTAGTTCTAAGTCTAGGGGACTGATGACCTCAGATGTTAAGTCCCATAGTGCTCAGAGCCATTTGAACCATTTGAACCAAGAGCGCTGCGACATCTTCAACAGTGCGTCGTCTTGGGATCATTGTCATCGATCATTCTGCATACAGTCGCGACTTGGCTCCACCCGATTTTCATGTTTCCAAAACTTGAAGAACATCTTCGGCGACTTCATTTCGACAGTGATGAAGCGGTGCAAGTTGAGATGGAGTTGTGGTTCCTTCAACAAAGTCAAACACTCCGCACTGACGATATCAATAAACTGGTTATCTTTGGGAGAAATGTGTCCGTTGCCAGGGTGACTATGTTGAGAAATAAATACGGAGACGTGAAGAATAAAGTTGTAGAATGTCAATGTTTTTTAATTGAAAAAGCTTGAAGAGTTTGCACATAAAAAATTCGGAGTCATTATTTTCAACACGCCTTCGTATGTTCTTAACGAGGGACGGAGTATTTGTTTTGAAACGAATGAAAGACTGTTTTAGACTTACACGTCATATTTCGTAACTATTCAATTAACTGAAATACAGTTATTTTTCTCGTTGACCATCAAAGTATCTCGCTCGTCAATAGATCCTTGAAAAGTTTCGTATCGCATTGCGTTCGCTATAAGCTTCGGAAATCAGCGATTTTTTTCGAGTTTTATTTATATTCGAATAGTAACGAATATGCAGTAAGTCTCCATATCCTACAAAAATTTCTGAAATTCGCTACCGCTATAGACATCCATAGTGTCTCTAAGTATGATAGAAATCTATTTTTTTATTATTTTAATTAGGGCGGGGCGTTTTATTGTAATGGCAGGAACTGTGCTTCATGTAGCGGAAGCGGTAACACAGTGGAAGCCGACAGTCTCAGCATCCCTCTGTATTGTACTCTGGTGGGGACATTGAAATACCAGCTAATTTCAATAACACTGTATGTCTTGTAGACAGCTGTGTAACGTATCCTTTCTTACTGGCAGAATACAATTTGGAAAAAAAATATTTAGCTGTTATTAAAATGTATGCAATGAATTTAAGAAAGATTTGCCTCAGTAAATAGACGTCAGAAATGCGATGGCACGATGCGGTTTCTAGATTAACACTCAGCACAAAATTTAGTATTATTTAGTTAACTTTCATCAGCTTTAGTATCTTACTCCTGCCATCGCGGATTGATGCCATCTGGATGTATCTGGCTCTGGTGCCTGTTGTACATCACCAGTTCTTGAAAGCATTGACCATGAGAATATATTATATTGAATTCCATGCATGAAGTGCCAAAAAGTATGAAATTGGACTTACGACACAAATGAATTAAGGACATTAGCTGCAAGTAAGCATTGGTTTATATCTATGGGTAAAGTTGAAAATTTGTGCTGGACCGAACACAAAATTTCAACTTTACCCACTGATTTATCAGTGTCCACTGGCAGCCAGTGTCTTTAGTTCCATTGTGTCTTGATTCATAATGTCTACAGGATGAAAATGGTTCAAATGGCTCTAAGCACTATGGGACTTAACATCTGAGGTCATCAGTCCCTTAGACTTAGAACTACTTAAACCTAACTAACCTAAGGACATCACAGACAACCAGCCCCGAGGCAGGATTCGAACCTGCGACAGTAGCAGCAGCGCGGTTCCGGGCTGAAGCGCCTAGAACCGCTCGGCCACAACGGCCGGCAACAGACACCACTTATAGGAAATTGGACCATGTAGAAAAACAATGGAAAGGTTCGTCTTTGTATGTACTTAATGGTGAAACGACCAGACACCGTAGCTGTCGGCCGTTACGCTTCCAAATAGATGTGTGCACAATCCTCACACACAGATCTGAACTGCTAAAACACACAAACCACATTGAAATATGTGGTTCCAAAGGAGTCTACAAATCAGTGCAGATATATTTATAATGAATTAACTTATTATTCAATAATAATTGTAAATTGCACAAAGCAGTTACACGTACCTCTATTCACTAATCAGACACAAGAAGTAGTGAAGTGAACATGAGAAAAGGAAGACCACGCTTCCGTAATTCTGTTTCAAAAGGTGAATAACATTCAGATGATGCCTTCGATGGTTCTCGCTATACACGATGTATAACATTATAATTATCTTTTACGACGCAGCCGTCATATATCATTTCGACACAACATAAATAATAAATGAAATTTAGTACCTCTCTGTACGTACTAGATTCGCTTCATTTGGTAGCCGAGTTGTGCTGCGAATGCATAGAAAGATAGATCCCTTATCATTTAGCTACAAAATAGCAGGTCAGCAACTGGAAGCAGTTAATTCCATAAATTATCTGGGAGTACGCATTAGGAGTGATTTAAAATGGAATGATCATATAAAGTTGATCGTCGGTAAAGCAGATGCCAGACTGAGATTCATTGGAAGAATCCTAAGGAAATGCAATCCGAAAACAAAGGAAGTAGGTTACAGTACGCTTGTTCGCCCACTGCTTGAATACTGCTCAGCAGTGTGGGATCCGTACCAGATAGGGTTGATAAAAGAGATGGAGAAGATCCAACGGAGAGCAGCGTGCTTCGTTACAGGATCATTTAGTAATCGCGAAAGCATTACGGAGATGATAGATAAACCCGAGTGGAAGACTCTGCAGGAGAGACGCTCAGTAGTTCGGTACGGGCTTTTGTTGAAGTTTTCGAGAACATACCTTTGCCGAGGAGTCAAGCAGTATATTTCTCCCTCCTACGTATATCTCGCGAAGAGACCATGAGGATAAAATCAGAGAGATTAGAGCCCACACAGAGGCCTACCGACAATCCTTCTTTCCACGAACAATACGAGACTGGAATAGAGGGGAGAACCAATAGAGGTACTCAAGGTACCCTGCGCCACACACCGTCAGGTGGCTTGCGGAGTATGTATGTAGATGTAGTTAGTAAAGCAAGCAAAGAACGCGCTGCTGATCGGTCTACACTAGCACTGCTGAAGGTTTCTCAGTTGGCCGTCATTCCCTTTGCTGAGGCCGGTCCGGTGTTAGACGAGGCCTGCAATATCTTTGTCTCCGCGGCAGGCACCCATTTTACAGACGCCGCGAAGATGTCGGGTTCATCCCATCTCAAAACTACCGTCCGCCCTTCCACCGCACAGTAGTACCGCGGTGTAAGAAAAAAAGAAAAAAAAATCCTATGGCGCCGCAGGGGGCACGCGCCGTGCTGCGGGAACAAAACGAAAGGCAGCGGAAGAAAAGAGCAGAGGAGTGGGAACTGGAACGAGAACGGGAGGAAAGCGCCGGAAGCGTTTTTAATTTGCGCGGCCGGCGCGCCGTGTTGCGCCGCGGGCGTCGGCGGCGGCGCCGCTGCCGCCGGCGGCGCTGACTCGACGCCGGTCCGGTGATAATGCCCGCCGGTCCGCTGTTTATTAGCCGCCGCCCCCACCTCCGCCCCCGCCTTTATTACGCCACTCGCGGGGGAGGAAAATCCACCCGCGAAAGGCTACAGTGTCTCCTCTGCGCTGACCGCGCCGCGCGGAAGGTCAGAGGGGGAGCCATGCCGTTAAAAAATATTACTCTGTACCGCCTATTTCTAATTTAATTAGTCGTGAAAGTAAGTATAGAAGTAAAAGTAATGAATTACGTCCGGGATTTGAACTCCAGTCTCCTGCTTACTAGGCGAATACGTTATCCACTACGCTACCCTGGGATTTTTACAATTTGTACAGAAACCAGATGGCAGTTATAAGAGTCGAGGGGCATGAAAGGGAAGCAGTGGTTGGGAAGGGAGTGAGACAGGGTTGTAGCCTCTCCCCGATATTATTCAATCTGTATATTGAGCAGGCAGTAAAGAAAACAAAAGAAAAATTTGGAGTAGGTATTAAAATCCAGGGAGAAGAAATAAAAACTTTGAGGTTCGCCGATGACGTAATTCTGTCAGAGACAGCGAAGGACTTGGAAGAGCAGTTGAACGGAATGGACAGTGCCTTGAAAGGAGGGTATAAGATGAACATCAACAAAAGCAAAACGAGGATAATGGAATGTAGTCGAATTAAGTCGGGTGATGCTGCGGGAATTAAATTAGGAAATGAGACACTTAAAGTAGTAAAGGAGTTTTGCTATTTGGGGAGCAAAATAACTGATGATGGTCGAAGTAGAGAGGATATAAAATGTAGACCTGCAATGGCAAGGAAAGCGTTTGTGAAGAAGAGAAATTTGTTAACATCGAGTATTGATTTAAGTGTCAGGAAGTCGTTTCTGAAAGTATTTGTATGGAGTGTAGCCATGTATGGAATTGAAACATGGGCATTAAATAGTTTGGACAAGAAGAGAATAGAAGCTTTCGAAATGTGGTGCTACAGAAGAATGTTGAAGATTAGGTGGGTAGATCACGTAACTAATGAGGAGGTATTGAATAGGATTGGGGAGAAGAAGGGATCGGTTGGTGGGACATGTCCTGAGGCATGAAGGGATCACAAATTTAGCATTGGAGGGCAGTGTGGAGGGTAAAAATCGTATAGGGAGACCAAGAGATGAATACACTAAGCAGATTCAGAAGGATGTAGGTTGCAGTAGGTACTGGGAGATGAAGAAGCTTGCACAGGATAGAGTAGCATGGAGAGCTGCATCAAACCAGTCTCAGGACTGAAGACCACAACAACAACAACCACCCTGGGATTGTGGCTGAAACAGCTGCACGGACTGTCATATTCAAAACCCTCCCTGGCTTCCAGTTCACGTCTAAGCCCATCTTCTACATCTACATCCATACTCCGCAAGCCACCTGACGGTGTGTGACTGAGAGTACCCTGAGTACCTCTATCGGTTCTCCCTTCTATTCCAGTCTCGTATTGTTCGTGGAAAGAACGATTGTCGGTATGCCTCTGTGTGCGCTCTAATCTCTCTGATTTTATCCTCATGGTCTCTTCGCGAGATATACGTAGGAGGGAGAAATATACTGCTTGACTCCTCGGTGAAGTTACGTTCTCGAAACTTCAACAAAAGCCCGTACCTAGCTACTGAGCGTCTCTCCTGCAGTCTTCCACTGGAGTTTATCTATCATCTCCGTAACGCTTTCGTGATTACTAAATGATCCTGTAACGCAGCGAGCTGCTCTCCTTTGGATCTTCTCTATCTCTTCTATCAACCCTATCTGGTACGGATCCCACACCGGTGAGCGGTATTCAAGCAGTGCGCGAACAAGTGTACTGTAACCTTTCTTTTCGGACTGCATTTCCTTAGGATTCTTCCAATGAACCTCAGTCTGGCATCTGCTTTACCGACGACCAACTTTATATGATCATTCCATTTTAAATCACTCCTTATCCGTACTCCCAGATAATTTATGGAATTAACTGCTTCCAGTTGCTGACCTGCTATATTGTAGCTAAATGATAAGGGATCTTTCTTTCTATGTATTCGCAGCACATTACACTTGTCTACATTGAGATTCAATTGCCATTCCCTGCACCTTGCATCAATTCTCTGCAGATCCTCCTGCATTCCAGTACAATTTTCCATTGTTACAACCTCTCGATATACCACAGTATCATCCGCAAAAAGCTTCAGTGAACTTCCGATGTCATCCACAAGGGCATTTATGTATATTGTGAATAGCAACGGTCCTACGACACTCCCCTGCGGCACACCTGAAATCACTCTGACTTCAGAAGACTTCTCTCCATTGAGAATGAGATGCTGCGTTCTGTTATCTAGAACTCTTCAATCCAATCACACAATTGGTCTGATAGTCCATATGCTCTTTCTTTGTTCATTAAACGACTGTGGAGAACTGTATCGAACGCCTTGCGGAAGTCAAGAAACACGGCATCTTCCTGGGAACCCCCTTCTTAAATCATCAGTATTGCTAAGGCTTTCCGATATTGAAATAGCATACCAGCCTTGTACGTAATGGAGGAATCCTGCCTGTACCTCAGGTGATGATGTACAAGGGTAATCCCAAAAGTAAGGCCTCCTATTTTCTTATACGTACATAGACCTGCTTATTTCTACAATGATTTACATCAGTTTACAGATTGATCATTCAGCTATTTTTCAACATAATCATCATTTCTGTCGCAACGCAGTTGCCGATGGCATTCACATAACGAGCGAGAGCGGCGGCGTTTGCGTAGAATTGTCATTGCTGACGGCCGGGCAACCCTGCATGAAATACCCGGAGAAATCATTGTGAGACGTACGAAGAACGTATGCGTCACAACAGTGCGCCGAAATTTGGCGTTAATGGGCTGTGGAAGCAGACGATTGACTCAAGTGCTTTTGCTAACACCACGACATCGCCTGCAGTGCGCACCCTCTGTTTGTGACCATATCGGTTGGATCTCATAGGACTGGAAAACTGTAACCTGATCAGATGAGTACCAATTTCAGTTAGTAAGAGCTGATGATAAGGTTCGAGTGTAGTGGAGACCCTACGAAGCCATGGGGCCAAGTTGTCCACAAGCTACTGTACAAGTTGGTAGTGGCTCCACAATGGTGTGGGCTGTGTTTACGTGGAATAGACTTCGTCCTGTGGTCGAACTAAACCGATCATTGACTGAAAATGGTTATGTTCGGCTACTTGGAGACCTCTTGCAGCCAGCCATTCATGGATTTCATGTTCCCAAACAAGGATGGATTTTTAAGGATGACAGTGTCCCATGCCACCGGGCCGGAAATGTTCACGATTGGTTTGAAGAACATCTGCACAATTCCAGCGAATGGTTTTCCACTCAGGTCGACCAACATGAGATCCATCAAACATTTATGGGACATAATCGAGAGGCCAGTTCGTGCACAAAATCCTGCACCAGCAACACTTACGCTGTTACGGACGGCTATAGAGACAGCATGGTTCAATATTTCTGCAGGGGACTTGCAACGACTGGATTCCACGTCGAGTTGCTGCACTACGCCGGGTAAAAGGAGGTCCGACACGACATAACAAGTTATCCCATGACTTTTGTCACCTCAGTATAAATTCCATACTTCTCAGTAACAGCGGCCCAGCGTTTTGGCAAGTCTCCTATTTCTGTGAGCACTCCATCTTTGTTGACGTGCCTGACTACTGAGATGGCTGCATGAGAAGCAGTGGTTTTGAAAACGTTTCCTTTGTAATGGCTTCTTGCATTTTGGAAACAGGTCAAAATCTGGTGATTTCATGTTATTACTGTAGGGTGGACTGGGTAAGATTTCCCGTCCCTAATTCTCGAAACTCTGGTTTGGCAGTATACTGTCGTGCATTATCATGCAAAATGCGTAGCCAACTCCAGCAGTGAAAGCGTCGAACCTTGTTTGGCGAAAATGACTGCAAAACATTTCACAAGAAGTCCGTGTAGTACTCCCCTGTCACAGTGATATCGTAGGGCACTCTTACCTGTTTCTGTCGCTGGATTCTTGTGATAATCCATATTCGACATCCACATTTTAAATATGGACTGTTGGGGACGGCCTTTGCGGGAACAGGAGGCGGAACGTGATAGTGTGCTTCGAAAAAGTACTTTGTCCCCCCCCCCCTCCCTCACAAACTTTAACTAAATCGTGATGAATTTCAACAATCAACATGGCAGACGCCTCAGAGGAGGAAGGCAAAACTGACCCGAGCAACAATACAGACGATGACGACAATTTCAAAAAATGGCTCTGAGCACTATGGGACTTAACATCTGAGGTCATCAGTCGCCTAGAACTTAGAACTACTTAAACATAACTAACCTAAGGACATCACATACGTCCATGCCCGAGGCAGGATTCGAACCTGAGACCGTAGCGGTCGCGCGGTTCCAGACTGAAGCGCCTAGAACCGCTCGGCCACCACGACCGGCGACAACTCCCTGGACTAATGATTTACTACGTTAACTGTGACAGGATATTTTAGCTGGAGTGACGTAAAACCTGTACAAAATATTTGATCAGCCGAACATCCACAACAGAGGAACATACTAGTATAATGAAAAAACCGCTGCAGTTGTCAGTAATTTCTTATTTATTGCACGACCGGTTTTGAAGCCTAAAGCTTTATCTTCAGGTGCCACCAAATAATTATGGAAACATAGAAATGTGGCGGTCTGTCTAGTTAGTAATGGGGATCACAATCATTTCTAACGAAGGCATGGGAGCGTAGCATCAGCAACCACGGCGCCCACCTCGACAGCACAGAGCTGTCACGTAGGTACGTTTGCGGCCGTGGGCGCTCTGCACATCTACATCTACGTGATTACTATGCTAATCACAATAAAGTTCCTGGCAGAGGGTTCAATGAACCACCTTCATGGTGTCTCTCCGTACTGTTCCACTGTCGAACGGCACGCGGGAAAAACGAGCACTTAAAATTTTTCTGTGCGAGCCCTGATTTCTCTTATTTTATCGTGATGATAATTTCTCCCTATGTAGGTGGGTGCCAACAGAATGTTTTCGCAATCGGAGGAGAAAACTGGTGATTGAAATTTCATGAGAAGATCCCGTCGCAACGAAAAACGGCTTTGTTTTAATGATTGTCACTCCAATTCACGTATCATGTCTGTGGCACTATCTCCCCTATTTCGCAATAATACAAAACGAGCTGCCCTTCTTTGTACTTTTTCGATGGTAACATCCTCCTCCTCCCTCCGCTGGACTTAGGTGGCAGAAATCTACAAGTCATCTCTAATCTTTACCAACTTTAAACTTCTTTAAATTTTAAAAGATTACTTACACTTTTATTAAATAATTTCCATTTCCGTTCAATAGTTTAATTTTTCTTAGTAACTCATTATTATGACTCCGATTTTTTATTGCTAAACAGTATTTGCTTGGAATAAGGAACATTTTATGTTATCACATGAAATATTTAAAATATACGTCTAGTTTGTAAAGCACAAGGCAACAGGTCTCTAACTATGCAATAAATTGCATTAAAATGAAATGAAATGAATGTGAATTTCGGTCGGTGTTTTCCCCCGCAAACTTTCAGTCTTGGTGTAAGGTCACTGATCACAATGTGAGATTTGACCTAAGACATTTTCTCCTTCCATTTCAAAACAGCATTTCTCACTCAAAACTCAAGTTGTCATAATACTGAACACTCGCGTTGATATCTGAAAGTGCGGCTCAACAGCTTTTATTTCATGCGGAAATCTTTCCAACGGACGAGCATGCTCTCTGTGCAGAAGTTTCTAAATGGCCCTCGAAGAATTAGGCATCCCTCGCGTTGATAAGCAACTGAAAGAATTGAAAACAAATGACTCAGTAGGTCCAGATGGAATCCCATTTCGATTTTAGGAGGTCACAACTACCGAGCATCAGAATTACGTACCAGCATAACGTCAGTTTGCTGCAGAATTTTTGAGCACATCGTAAGTTCGAATATAATAAATTTTCTTGAGACGGAACAGCTTATATAAGGGCCAGTCAGATGATAACGAGACAGATGGGAAAAATAAGCAAACTGTTCATTATTTCAAAACTAACCGGCATTACTTATTACCAGTACAGTTATCCCCCAGTGAGAAAAGACGGGTCATTTCCTTCGTTGAAAAATGTATGCGGCTGCCTACGGAACCCTGATTGTACCCAAGAGTTCACCTCTTCGTCCGAATCAAAACGACAGTCACGAATCTCTTTCTTCAAGGCTCCAAAATTATGGAAAAGGCATAGGAAGAGATAGGAACTGTATGGAAGATGTGTAAAGGCATTCTAGTGACCTTCTGCAGCGTAATCAAAGCAACCTTGGCAACTTCCAGGAAGACACACCCATTCACAAGGTGACCGTACCTGTGCTATCGTGAGTCCACTGGTAGAACTAGTGAACAATGGGAAGCTGAGAAAAGGCAAGACAGGAGAGGAAAGATGCTGTAAGAAAAAAATAACGGAAACATTGTCTTTCCCGAACGTCAGAAATGACAGAACGATACAGCGTGCCCCTATAAACATGTGTTCACAATCTTTGAACCGAGTGAAATAATGATAATGCTGAGTGCATTTTGTAACATATAAATTATGTGAAGGTGTTAAAGTTTGTAACTAGTACAGTTCCAAAACCAAATTCAAGACAACAGATGCTTGTCGAATTTATGGTCAAGCGCCCTATAGATGATGTATGTATGTATTTGAATTATACATTCTTGTAAATTATTATGAACAATATATTAAGCACTGATGTAAACAGATTATATAATGTTTTATGAACATAATAAGATAACAATAATAATAATTATTATTATTAAAAGAATTATATATGATTGGTGCGTAAGTTCGTAGCGTTTTTGTTTTGCATATTGATATTCCTGTTGCTATGGGGTTATATATCGAATGTCATAATTTATTTGTGGTTCACTTTTGATATTTGATTTACACATTGTCATTTGTGGATAGTGAGTGGAGCTGTTGACGCTAGAAAATGGAGTGTCAAGTGGAGAAATCGAAACAGTTCCAACATATTCTTCTGTTTGAGTTCAGTAGAGGGGTGACAGCAGCGCAAGCAGTCAGAAACATTCGCGCCGTGTATGGGGATAATGCGATTCAGAAGAGTACGGTAAGGAAATGGTTTTCTCTTTTTAAGGAGGATCGTTTTGACATTAGTGTCTCTCGACGTTGAGGGATATCTTAGAGGACTTGTTGAAGATCGCTTAAACGCATTAATTTACAATGATACACATAAGTGTACTCGAGAACCGAAAATGTCATGAATGTGATCATTCAACCATCGTGCGACGTTTTCATGCAATGGAGAAGGTTAAAAAATTGGGTGTACGGGAACAGCATGCTCTACGCCAAAATCACAAAAATCAGCCGGTGGCCACATCTGCATCTCTGCTTAGTCTTCATCAATTGTCTCGTGAACAACACCAACCATTCCTATCCTGTGTCGTTACTGGTAACGAGAAATGACGCCTTTATAGTAACGTTAGGAAAAGAAAGGAATAGTTGAGCCCAAACAAAGCAGGAACACTCCTTACAAAGACCTGCACGCAGCCGGCCGGTGTGGCCTAGCGGTTCTAGGCGCTTCAGTCCGGAACCGCGCGACCGCTACGGTGGCAGGTTCGAATCCTGCCTCGGGCATGGATGTGTGTGATGTCCTTAGGTTAGTTAGGTTTAAGTAGTTCTAAGTACTAGGGGACTTACGACCTCAGATATTAAGTCCCATAATGCTCAGAGCCATTTGAACCATCAACGTGATAGAAGTGCAACCCTTCCACAGATTGCTGCAGATTTCAATGTTGGCCAGCAACAAGTGTCAGCGTGCGAACCGTTCAACGGAATTTCATCGATATGGGCTTTCGGAGCCGAAGGCCCACTCGTGTACCCTTGATGATTGCACGAGACACAGCTTTACGCCTCGCCTGTGCCCATCAGTACCGACATTGGACTGTTGGTGACTGGAAACATGTTGCCTGATCGGAGGAGTCTCGTTTCAAATTGTGTGGAGCGGATGGTCGTGCACGGGCATGGAGACAACCTCATGAATCCATGGACCCTGCGTGTCGGCAGCGAAATGTTTAAGGTGGTAGAGGCTCTGTAGTGGTGTGGGGCGTATGCAGTTGGAGTGATACGGGATCCCCGATACGTCTAGATACGACTGTGGCAGGTGACACGTATCCTGTCTGATCACTTGCATCCATTCATGTCCATTTTGTATTTCGACAGACTTGGCCAATTCCAGCAGGACAATACCGAGTCCAGCATTGCTACAGAGTGGCTCGAGGAACACTCTTCAGTGTTTAAACACTTCCGCTGGCCACCTAACTCCTTGCACCTTGCTTTTCAGAAAAGACCTCCACACTCTCATACTCTCACGGATTTAAGGGCAGCCCTGCAGGAGTCATAGTGTCGGTTCCCTCCAGCACTACTCCAGATATGAGTACAGTCCATTCCACGTCGTGTCGCTCCACTTCTGCGTGCTCGCGTGGGCGCTACACTTTATGAGGCAGGTGTACCAGTTTCTTTGGCTCTTCGATCTGTTATTGGTGACTAAAGTCTCTGTTATGTTTATTAAACTTATGGGAAAGCGCTACGAACTTACGCGCCACCTTAATATATCGGATGAGAGGAAGAACCTAGATCTGCGCGTTGTGTACTCTCTCAGCCGTGTCGGCGTGGCGGTATCCGACGCGTCGTGTTTGTTGCGCTGCAGGGCAGGGAGGCTGTATTTCAGCACCCTTTCGTTCAACTGCGGCGGCCGGCGGCAGCGCGTAACGAAGTTTGGCCGCTTACAATGGCGGTCCGCGTCATTTCCTGGTCTGTGACCGCCGGCGCTGCCGCCGCCACCGCCGCCGCCACCGCCGCCCACGTGCGCTGGCGAGGGCCGTCCATTGTGAGCGCGGTCGGCCCTGACGTTTGCCGGTGCGCGGGGCCGCACGCGAGCGCATCCTGACGGCGCGCTTGGGTTGGCCGCGATGTCATTAAAGTACTGTAATGTCCGTTGGGGAATCCTTCTGCCCCAGGCGGGTGTGTGAGTCGCTTCGGCCACTGCCAGCACGCGTGAAACTGCCTGTATTAGTTAACATGAAAGTTTTCTGGGTATGGTACTGCGTCACACTGAAAAAAGAAAAAAGAAAAAATAGACGACAAGAAGGCCACTGTAGCCGTGACCGAAAAAATGGTCAAATGGCTCTAAGCACTATGGGACTTAACATCTGAGGTCATCAGCCCCCTAGAACTCAGAACTATTTAAACCTAATTAACCTAAGGACATCACACACATCCATGCCCGAGGCACGATTCGACCCTGCGACCGTAGCAGCAGCGCAATTCCGGACTGAATCGCCTAAACCGCTCGGCCACAGCGTTGGTTTCATCAGTGATATACTTTTTTACAATATGACGTGGTTCCACACCCTGAAGACTTTCATGTTAAGTGACGCTAAACTCGGAAGGCTACTCAACTACCCTACCTGCCTGTATTCGTATCACAACTAGTACACAAGGGCTTGAACTTCTCCTGTATTGCCGGACGTTGTGGCCGAGCGTTTCTAGGCGCTTCAGTCCGGAACCGCGCTGCTGCTACAGTCGCAGGTTCGAATCCTGCCTCGTGTATGGACGTGTGTGCTGTCCTTAGGTTAGGTAGGTTTAAGTAGTTCTAAGTCTAGGGGACTGATGACCTCAGATGTTGAGTCCGATAGTGCTCAGGGCCATTTGAACCATTTTTCTCCTCTATTCTAAGTTCTGGTGGCAACACATCTTGCAGACAGTATCCACATATATCACCGAATGTACCTGCAAAATTGCACTGTCCAGTCACATTGAAGTGACTACCTATCAGATGCCTGAATAACTGTCTTTTGCAGCGTGGAGCGCTTTGAGACGTGCAGGATGAGAGTCAGTGAGGTTCTGGACAGTGATGTAGAGCCCTGCCGACTCCAGTGCCGTGGCCAGCTGCGCTAGGTTTCTCGGCTGAGAATCAATGGCGTGAACAGTCCAATCCAAGTGGTCCTAAAGATTTGCGATTGGATTTAAATCCGGGGAGTTGGTGGCCAGGGACCAGGGCATCCTGGTGCTCTTCTAACCACGCACGTACAGTGCGAGCTGTGTGGCACGTTGCACTATCTTGCTGTTAGATGCCATCGTGCCGAGGAATAACAGGGTTCGGCATTTTCCCCCAAGGTGTGACGTATATTTTTATATATATAAATTTTCGGTGCCTACATTGTCACGTGCCGGCCGAAGTGGCCGTGCGGTTAAAGGCGCTGCAGTCTGGAACCGCAAGACCGCTACGGTCGCAGGTTCGAATCCTGCCTCGGGTATGGATGTTTGTGATGTCCTTAGGTTAGTTAGGTTTAACTAGTTCTAAGTTCTAGGGGACTAATGACCTCAGCAGTTGAGTCCCATAGTGCTCAGAGCCATTTGAACCATTGTCACGTCTTTCAGTGTCACACAAATTTTTATTTTTAAAGGGGATCACTTAAGACTATTTCCAAGGGTTCGCCCCTCAAATTTCTCCCTCATATCACAAAATTGTCGTCTGATGTAGTACAAACTAAAAAAAAAATAAAATTCCTTTTAAAGCACTGTTTCGTATATAATTTATATTCAAAACCTTACACCTGTGTCACAGAACAAATCCTACATCGAGAATACTTTACACAAGTTTAAGGGAAGATATGCTTCCGATAATTATTACAGTATTTAAAGAACATCAAATTATGGACAGGCTGAAATGAATAAACAGTACATGAGACTATGTTAATCAATTCAACTGTAAAAAGCTAAGGAGCATATTATTAGAAAAATGAAAAATATGCAAAAGTGAAATGCCAAAATGAGCACTTCTCAAGTGGGAGTAAATCAAAACAATCAGAATGGCTGAAAGAGAGCACAATAACAAGAGTCATAAACGAATAAGAGCTAAGCAACTAAGCAGATAAGAGAATAGGCAAAAATGAGATGCCAACAAAATGAGAGCTGGCCGAACTCCGTCGGCACTTATATACGGTTGCACTCGTGGCGCCACGTCGCGGCCCGTACGCAACACGCGCTCCTACGATCGCAATGCACTCTTAGCGCTCGCGGCGGCGTCTAGCGGCCCGTACGCAAGTTGTGCGATTGCTGTCGCAGGTCGACGCTTAATCTATGATGTTTCAAAGGGTAGATGCGTACTTCTGTGGACCCGTTGTGCCTTCCAGAACGACGAGATCACCGTGGGAATGCCACGAAAACATTTCTCTGAGCATAATTGTTGCAGCGTGTTTGCTTCAGACGCTTCACACAGTACACGCCAATGGCCGTCTGTCCAGTGGAGCATAAAACATGACTCATCTGAAAAGGGCCACCTGTCGCCGCTCAGTGGACGTCCAGTTGCGGTATTGGCATGCAAATTCCAGCCACCACCAGCGATGAACAGCAGTCAGCATGGGTGCAAGTACCTAGCACGCGCTGTGGAGCGCCGTACGCAGCAACATTCCCGAATGGTCGTTGAGGAGACACTTTAGTAGCCGCATGGTTCAACAGTTGCATGTCTATTCATCGATGCAAATCTCCGTAGTCGTCGTTCACCCGTATTATCTGTGGTGCATAGTACACCACAGCCCGCCCCGATAGCTGAATGGTCAGCTTGACGGACTGCCGTCCTAAGGGGCCCGGGTTCGATTCCCGGCTGGGTCGGGGATTTTCTTCGCTCAGGCACTGGGCGTTGTGTTGTCTTCGTCATCATTTCATCCCCATCCGGCGTGCAGGTCGCCCAATGTGGCGTCGAATGTAATAAGACCAGCACCAAGGTGGCCGGACCTGCCCCGTACGGGGCCTCCCGGCCAATGACGCCAAACGCTATTTCCAGTACACCACAGTTGCTTTGGCGCCGGTTTTGAATAGCGGCATTTTGCCATGCGCGGTATACTTTAAGCACGGCTGCACGCGAACAATGTACAAACATAGCCATTTTGGAAATACTTCCACCCTTCGTCCGAAAGTCAATGATCATGTTCTTTAGTACGTCCGATAAATCGCTCCATTTCCACTTGTCGGCAGCAACTGCAGTGTTCTCCGCCCCCTCCCCCTCTCCCACACCCCCCCGCCACATCCCTCCTTCCTCCCGACACAATATACAGGGTGTTTCAAAAATGACCGGTATATTTGAAACGGCAATAAAAACTAAACGAGCAGCGATAGAAATACACCGTTTGTTGCAATATGCTTGGGACAACAGTACATTTTCAGGCGGACAAACTTTCGAAATTACAGTAGTTACAATTTTCAACAACAGATGGCGCTGCAAGTGATGTGAAAGATATAGAAGACAACGCAGTCTGTGGGTGCGCCATTCTGTACGTCGTCTTTCTGCTGTAAGCGTGTGCTGTTCACAACGTGCACGTGTGCTGTAGACAACATGGTTTATTCCTTAGAACAGAGGCTTTTTCTGGTGTTGGAATTCCACCGCCTAGAACACAGTGTTGTTGCAACAAGACGAAGTTTTCAACGGAGGTTTAATGTAACCAAAGGACCGAAAAGCGATACAATAAAGGATCTGTTTGAAAAATTTCAACGGACTGGGAACGTGACGGATGAACGTGCTGGAAAGGTAGGGCGACCGCGTACGGCAACCACAGAGGGCAACGCGCAGCTAGTGCAGCAGGTGATCCAACAGCGGCCTCGGGTTTCCGTTCGCCGTGTTGCAGCTGCGGTCCAAATGACGCCAACGTCCACGTATCGTCTCATGCGCCAGAGTTTACACCTCTATCCATACAAAATTCAAACGCGGCAACCCCTCAGCGCCGCTACCATTGCTGCACGAGAGACATTCGCTAACGATATAGTGCACAGGATTGATGACGGCGATATGCATGTGGGCAGCATTTGGTTTACTGACGAAGCTTATTTTTACCTGGACGGCTTCGTCAATAAACAGAACTGGCGCATATGGGGAACCGAAAAGCCCCATGTTGCAGTCCCATCGTCCCTGCATCCTCAAAAAGTACTGGTCTGGGCCGCCATTTCTTCCAAAGGAATCATTGGCCCATTTTTCAGATCCGAAACGATTACTGCATCACGCTATCTGGACATTCTTCGTGAATTTGTGGCGGTACAAACTGCCTTAGAGGACACTGCGAACACCTCGTGGTTTATGCAAGATGGTGCCCGGCCACATCGCACGGCCGACGTCTTTAATTTCCTGAATGAATATTTCGATGATCGTGTCACTGCTTTGGGCTATCCGAAACATACAGGAGGCGGCGTGGATTGGCCTCCCTATTCGCCAGACATGAACCCCTGTGACTTCTTTCTGTGGGGACACTTGAAAGACCAGGTGTACCGCCGGAATCCAGAAACAATTGAACAGCTGAAGCAGTACATCTCATCTGCATGTGAAGCCATTCCGCCAGACACGTTGTCAAAGGTTTCGGGTAATTTCATTCAGAGACTACGCCATATTATTGCTACGCATGGTGGATATGTGGAAAATATCGTACTATAGAGTTTCCCAGACCGCAGCGCCATCTGTTGTTGAAAATTGTAACTACTGTAATTTCGAAAGTTTGTCTGCCTGAAAATGTACTGTTGTCCCAAGCATATTGCAACAAACGGTGTATTTCTATCGCTGCTCGTTTAGTTTTTATTGCCGTTTCAAATATACCGGTCATTTTTGAAACACCCTGTATATACCCTCCACTGCTAGTGTTGCCACCTGCCACATAATTCAGGAGATGTGTGAAAACCTGAGTTTTTTTCTTCAGCCACAGAGGCATTACATGCGTAACGTCAAATATTAACACATTAAATTATCTGTAAAGAGATAAGACATTTATTTGCATTTGTTTGGCACTCTGTAGATCTGTTATTTAAAAAATCGGGGGGTTGGGGGGTGCATTTTTACTGGTCATCATCTAACAGATTCTCAAATTTCTTTTCCATTATTCTGTATATTGTTCGTGTCTGCAACTTCAGTGCAGAAGCCGTTAAGTTGATTTGCGATAGCTGTCACGCTTATCTGCCATTGGTATCTTCAAGAATGTGTAGATGATGTTTTTTTTCTGGAAATATGATGGTATGTCTCCAGGCTCATACATTCTACACTTCATCTTTATGATTAGCGCACCCTCTCTTTCGTGTTTAATGGAGAAACTACTGCTCGCTCGTCGATGATGGACTACTATTTTATGGTCGTAGCTCCACTGAGGAGCAATTCAGACCAATGATTATTTGAAAAAGTTTGTTGTATTCGATGTCCCCTATTGTACTTTGACCTTGTTTTCACATTGTTTTTTCTCACGCTTCACGCGTAGGCTCGAATCACGTGAGATGTCTTTGACTATTCTGTAAGCAATATTTCTGGATGTCAGGAAAGCGCTAATACTAATTTGAATCTGGTCTGTTGCCCATAACAACTTGTTGACCACGATGAAAAGACTACGTAATTTAAATCAGTAGTATTTTTCGACGGAGCACCCCCTCACTGCTTTGGAATGACTGCCAGACACCCTTCTCCCCCCTCCCCCCTACTTCCACATACCTCCCCCCCTCTCTGCCCAACACCGCCATACCACGCCACCATCTCCGGCTACCGACTGTCAGCTACACAAGTCTTTCTAGTTACGTCTCAGCCAATATTTACCTTGAAGACGAATTATTACGAAAAATTTTTTTAACTTCTAATGAAATTTTTAAAATTTACATTTGTAATATTGAATCGTCTATTTCAGAATACTGAACATACTTTTATAAAATTTTATGGATACCACATCAAAAGCCATCTTGTCGATTCTTTTCAGAATTGTGTCAGTACTGAAACTAATTGATTTCGTCCTGGATACACGTCAAGCCTTTGCGCACTAATTATAATGTCTGCTACTGTTAGAGATACAAGCGTTTTCGTCATTGTATGTGAGTTACCACATATCACTCTTAAAAACGACGCAAAGGCCTTCGTCAGCAGTGAAAGTAGGTTCTTCAGATAACCTGCCCCCAGTGTTGCATTTCCCAGAATTTGGTTTTAAAAATTGAAAAAAGTGAATTACACTTACCGGCTTTGTCACCACGCAAGTTTTGAATGTGACCACATGCTCTGGAGGGCTGCAAAACTTTATTTGAAAATATGAAGAAAGTCATATAAAGGAACCACTAAGAGCTTTCATTTCATTTATTCATCGTATGTTACATGGCAGCAGCACATATGCTACTATGAACACAATAGTAAACAAGAACACAATCTGTAACACACATAACGACGTAATAAGTACCAATAAATACACACAGTTTATATATGCTACATGCGAGATTAGTTGTTATCTACGTATTGATGTACAGATCTTGTTTCCACTTCGTAGCACTGGGCACGGCAAAAGTCCTCAGCTGATCCGTCATATTTTCGGATTGGGAAGGAATAATACGCCAAAAATTCTATTCAAACGCCGACCGTGCTGCGTCAACCCTATTTCACAGTATTTATCAGCTGCATCAAAAACAAAAAATCAAGAGCTGCTGGGGAACTAAACAGATTCACCATCTAATTTCGATCAGTCTATCATCATCAGATAAAACTAAATTATTTACAACAGCCTGTACGGTATTGTTGCTACACTGGCGGAAAAATAATATAATCATTTTTCTTCTCTGAAACTGTCGTTAAAGTAAAATTCCTTAACATAGGTTAGTAAACTTTGTTCAGGGTTATATTAACTTACCATCATTCTGTTTGAAGTACTACACTCTGCATAGTTTCGGGGTAGAGGGGAAATGAGCTTAATATATAGAATCAATGAAGACTTCCCAATATTTGTGTCAGCAAACAAATACAGTTGAGGTTTCCTCGCCTTCGTAGACTGAAAAGACGCATTATACCAGGCTACGACTTCCTCAGCCCAACCGGAACACAACAATCTAGAATGCGACAATTCACCACGTTCCTTCCGATTTTGCTGAAACGCTTCCCAATACTTCTCAATAAACTTCGCACGCGACCAATGACTAACCAAGAACGGGTCGGTGTAATGGAACTTGTTGGTACGTTTCGCCCACATACGTAATTGAACATTAAATGACATGGCGGATTCATTATAATTTGTAAAAGGTTCAGCATCATACTTTGTAATATATATTAATGCTGACGTCCTACTCTTACAGGATTGAACATCAAATACACCTACAACAAGACCGAAGATCCATTCCAACTTAGTCCTAAAATCGGACAATAAATAAATATTGGTTGTTTTAAAATACGCATGTAAATGCGTCTTCTCAGCTTCAGCAAATTTCTCTTCGCACACACAAACTGTTACAAGTCTTCCGCTTCTTGAAATTGTTTCAATCATATTTCCTAGAGGGAGAGAGGAACACGTGACTGTAGAAGAGATATACGATCATTTTAGCCTAGTCATCTAGCAATCTGATTTGCAGTAGGAAATATAATAAATACAACATATGGGAATGAAAAGAATAAGATAGATAGTATAAAAGTGATCTTGGGATTATATAAAAATTAGAATAGGAGATGCGCTTAGATGTTTTAAATCTGAGTGGAAAAAGTTGTCATAGTTCTGTCTACGTTAGTAATGTAAATGGACACTGTTGTCCGATAATGCCGCCTGTCTTTCCCACAAGATAAAACCTGGTAGAGGCGTTTCTCGTTTCAAATAAAATATTTTGGTCGTAATGTTTCATCGTATTGACCAAATTGTGATGTACCAGTTCTGAGTATGCTTATAGTAAATTACAAGGAACGACATATACCTCGGTGTTCCAGCGCTTTTCAGTGTTCCCGCAGGGTAGCACAGGTAACTTCCACCCTGGTACTTCTATGTTTGCTAAGCTTCAATTGCGCGTAAGTTTTTCAACTAACAGTGCTAAGGTTGAAGCTGCAGTAGTTTTTACGACCGCGTTCTTTGGCGCATTCGAAGTCGAAAAAAACGCGGACATAATAACGAGACGATTGGTTATGTGGTCACCATTGCTCGTTATGGTCTCGTAAAGATTTGCTCGAGAGCATACAGCCAGCAATCATGCGCATTAAAATCCGTAAAAGGCCGACGGTGCGGCTGCAAACCAAATCCCTCTAATTATCGTTACGCGTGTTAGCGAACACGGCACGACACGAAATGCTGGGACCAAAGTCAACGCAACGCTCCTTTTTTTATGGTTTTGTACCGACCATATAGATGATGTAAAAATCAGGTAAAAAAGTAATATTGTTTTTTGTTATAAAAATACGTGAATCTGTTCGTTTGCACGCACACTATCACGTCAGCGACTGTGGCAGGAAATAATTAACGTTTGTGTAATTAGAGGTCGCAGTCAACAAACTGATACGCGATACTCATCATACGTCATTGTTCAACGTTTTCATAATCTCTACCTTCGTTTTGACAAGCGTTTGGCTGTTCGAAACTAATAAATTTTGTGTCGTAGCTGCCTGAACTGAATGGATAAAAGGTTGGTGGAACACCTTAATTCCCCCCTCTCGCAGTCAGACGGAAGCAACCCTGCTGTCGAACTCTTTTAGGAGATGCGTCTAACTATAAAACGTGCAACGAAATCCACTTGCAGGAGAGATTTCGGGGAATTAATGAAGCTGATGAAGTACGCTTTGCAAGAATATCCATCGGAGCGAAATGCAGCTGTTTGATCTTTAGCTGTGAAGTCCCTCGTCCAAAAGGAACGCGACTTCAGTGTAATTCTGTATTGATTTAAAATACATGTGATGAAGTTACATATCTTTTTATGGCAGTGTTCGTAATACCTTGGAAAAACATTAATACTTTTGAAAATGCGTAATTTTAGTAGAAATCTGTATCAGTTGTCATTTTTTTTTCTTTTAATACTGGGATGGTTAATCCATGGTAGGGAATGCGCAACACTAGCTCATTAAACGAGTTATGGTAGAAGGAATCGATCGCGAGTACGTACTACAACGTGACAGTCACATAAAAAAAAGTTTTCTGAATTCACAATTCACTGTCTATTGACAAAATGCTTCATGTTGAGCTCCACCTGTAGTACTGTTATCAGATTGTTAATTTTTTTTAAAAATTACCATCTCTTTGTGTAATCATCTGAAATACAGTGGCTAAATGGACAAACTTGATTTGCAGTGGTTACAACGGCATCTAGTCGGAAGTTCTAAATTGCTTTTTAACTTAACTGGTTTCCAATACATTATTTTCTTTTTAACTTAAAAAAAATTCATATGATACCTCATAATACGTAGATTCAAAATGTGTAAGTGGTAAGCTTCTGTCAATAAATATGGTTTGGTGTATATTGAATTTCTCTTTGAGTGGCCACTTTACATCCACTCCGCCACCCTCTTCGTGTGTGGCCCGAGTCGCCCTACATGTCAGTATTGGCTCTTAAGGAAAAAAGTTTTACGGCAACTGATACAAGGGGACCGCAGGAAATGTTTTGGGTCCTTTAATACCATACTTGAATAATTTTATTTTCGTTTTGGTAGTTAATTTTTTATTTATCTATCACAAATGGCTCTGAGCACTATGGGACTTAACATCTGAGGTCATCAGTCCCCTAGAACTTAGAACTACTTAAACCTAACTAACCTAAGGACATCACACACATCCATGCCCGAGGCAGGATTCGAACCTGCGACCGTAGCAGTCACGCGGTTCCGGACTGAAGCGCCCTAACCGCACGGCCACCGCGGCCGGCTATCACAAATCCTGGGCATTGAATTTTACTGCCATATTCGTTAAACTGTGACAGTTTATCGCAGATTAACACTTGTTTATTGTTAAATAATCTTAATTTTCACCATTCCCTGCTGTATTATCTAAATAGTCCTCTCTTTTTCATTTAAAAATATTTCGTATGATAGTTTATAATGTTTAGATTCAAAATGTGTAAGTGGTAAGCTTCCATCAGCAATCATGGTTTGGTGACAACTGAATTTCTGTTTGATTGGCCACTGTGCATTCTCCCCCCCCCCCCCCCACCCATACCCCTACCGCTCCACCCCGCCACCCGTTTGTAATGCAGCCCGGTGTTATTTAAGAGGTACGGTTCAAATGAGTTTTTAAATATCTGGATTATAATTGTATCTTTACTCTCAATGTTATTCCTTTGCAGGAAAAAACTTTTTTTCTCGTGACTAATGTAACTTTCATGTGTCTCTTGTGCCATGATCATGAATGCTGCTGCCTGCGTGATCATTCCTGATGTTCTTTATGATGTACATAACAGATGAGTAGATTATTCACATGGCGTAGTTAGAGTCCCCAGCTATTTACACAGTTCTTTGCAGAGAGTTCGGTTACTAATTTTTGTTATTATTTTAATGACCCTTTTCTGTAATTTCTGTGCATGTTTTGTCTATGGCGTCGCCTAAAATGGTTCCATATCCAACGACGCAGTGCGTGTAGAAGTCGTATGTAATAATAAAGCATTGTCAGTTACTCATTGAAGGCACTGGGCTTCTTAAAACCATTTCATAGGCATGTGAAATACTCACCCTTCGGCACTTACTTGATGGCTAGTTCATAGTTAGAAATGGTGTAGTGCTTTACTTCCGCCAAACGTGTTAGCAGTGTAAAGCGCTGTCTATCATAGGCCTTTGCTAGATGGCAGTACATTCTCGCAGAAACACATCCGCGATAGTCTCAACAGAGAACCGTCGCTTCGCTGGCGCAGTCCTTCGGTCCTGCGCTGTACCACCGTTGTTTTGACGGAAAATATCCGCGGGCCAGGTTGTTTATAAACACAGCGGCGGTGGGCTTCTTTCTCGCTTGTTTATGGACGGCGCGGATCGTTGCCGTAGCAACGCCTTATTTACATTACGTCTGTAGCGGCGCCGTACTACCTGCGCAGGAACATGCTCCCTCCAACGCCAGGACTGGCGGGTAGCAGGTGTTTCGTGTGTCTTGGTCACCGGACCGTCAGTGTTGGCAGAGAACTCGCGGTCCACTGTAAACTTCCTCCTAGCAGGTCGTGTCGTGCTGCCCCCTGTTTACTGCCTCCTTGTCTCTAAGTTTCAGCAATTCCCCTTAGAGTCGGCCATATGCCCCACATTTTCCTCTCCCTCGCTTTATTTTTTTTTTTCCGCCATGACAGTGGACATAGTTTGAGTATAGCCTTCTCATATCTGTCTTGGAAACAAAGAAAAGAACTGAATTATCCAGGGAAAAAGTTTCATCTAGATGACCGCGCAATAGCAGCAGAACAGACAAGTTTCGATCATGTTGAAAGGAAGCTGTTCCAGTTTCGTACTGTTAAGACAACCAGTAAAGCCTAAACCCAAACAAGAAGAAATTGTTGGTGACGTGGGAAGACACTACACCCAAAAATTTAGGAGTCATCCTTGACCGAACACCAACTTTAAAAAACCACTGCTTGAACGCCAAAAGAAAGGTAGCAGCAAAAAGTAACATCCTCCGGAAACTACCTTGTACTACTTTGGGGACACAGCCTCGTTTTCTGAGAACTTCGCAGCAGAATTCGCCTGTCTTGTCTGTTACAGCTCCAATCGTGTCACACGGGACGACGTTGCGCTAAACGAGACTTGCAGGGTCATTACAGGCTGCCTAGGATCAACTCCACTGCAAAAGGCCTACTGCCTAGCAGGTATCCCACACCGCACATCCGCCGTGAATCTGTCCCCCGTCTTGAAAGGAATAAAGCAACAACTCTAGAGATCCATTCTGTGTATGGGTACTTACCAACAACTGCGCTACTCAAATCAAGACGAAGTTTCCTCCATACTACAGAAACTTTCACTGAGCAACCTTTAGCATTCAGACAATTCTCAGCGTAACCGAGACCACAGCGTAACAGAATGGATGGTACCGTATGAAAACTTACCTTTTGACCATAAAGAAAGCTGACCGACAAGCAAAACTATCCGACGTCAGCAGGTGCAAGACGAATGTGAGTGCAAGACTAATCTGAAGAAGTGAGGATTCTCTTGTGATTTCACCCAGTGCGAATGCGGAGAAGAGTAAACCATGGATCATCTCCTCATTTGCAAGTTATGCCCAACTACATGCTCCCTAAAAGTACTAATGTCAGCTACCATTGAAGCCTGTGAAGTGGCTAAATATTGGTCACACAACATTTAAAATGCGTATTATTACGTACACCTCTTTGTAGAAAGCTGGTAATACTTATAGTACCAGACTGAAATTTGCTGTAGATTGTTTTGATTATGTGAAGTATGTTTTCTGACACGATTAAATAAATTGTATAATAGAGGATATCAGTGGTTCCCTGAGTTTCTGTCGATGATGCAGTGTGTCAGCTGCAAGTTGGCTTATTAGCTCCATAGTCCTGAATCGGTAGGAGTCTGTAGGCTTCGCCCGGTGTACATTTGTTTTTGGCCCATGACGCTGGGTAAGTTACACGTTCTTGACTGCTGTATCATTGAGTTGTTCTTCACTCTGTTTCGTACTGTTTCCCTTCCTGGTGATAAGTGTGCGTCACTGTTGCGGTTAAGATCTTTATTAAATACGTCAGTACATAAGATGATTTCAGTTTCGATTACGAACAACATTTAAGCGATCTTTACCTCTGTGCCTGACTTCTACTTCTGCAGAACCATGAAGCACATGTTAAGGTGCCTGTACGCTGGAAATCAGGCGGCGGTTGTTTGAAGTTGGAACACTTGCGAGCAGTGATACTTCCGCGGAGAGTCATTTCAACCAGAACAAGCGACTTCTCGCAGGTAGCACACACAGACACTAAAGAATGTCTTTCCTGTCCTGCAGTATAGCACAGCGTGCTGTTATCTCCGACACGTCTTAGTATGAATTAGTTTTGATGCGCATTGAAAAGTCGGAAAAACAGCGATCAGTCACTATTTGATGATAATTTCTTTCGTCTTTACCGTTTTTAGGCTTGTTTGCCCATCTTCAAATTATGTTCAAATGTTGGACTTAAACTGCTAAGGTCATCAGTCCCTGAGCTTACACACTACATAACCTAAATTATCCTAAGGACAAACACACACACACACACGCACACACACACACACACACACACACACACACACACACACACACACACATGCCCGAGAGAGGACTCGAACCTCCGCCGGGACCAGCCGCACAGTCCCTGACTGCAGCGCCTTCAAATTATGTCTAGGTTGGACTGGAATATGACGTTTTGGTTGTGAGTTGGCGAAGCCAACGAATATGGAAGTGTTCTGGGCTCAGCAGAAATATCAACACCTCCCATCTCCGCACATTTCGTTTGTGCCTCTCCCTCCCTCCCCGCCGGCCGAAGTGGCCGTGCGGTTAAAGGCGCTGCAGTCTGGAACCGCAAGACCGCTACGGTCGCAGGTTCGAATCCTGCCTCGGGCGTGGATGTTTGTGATGTCCTTAGGTTAGTTAGGTTTAACTAGTTCTAAGTTCTAGGGGACTAATGACCTCAGCAGTTGAGTCCCATAGTGCTCAGAGCCATTTGAACATTTTCCTCCCTCCCTCCCTCCCCATCACTTGGTTCCTCACCTGTTGCTGTCAGTGGGGGAGGGGGGGAGGCTGCTTCCCGCGCTCCCCACAATCCTCTGGTCAGTTTTCAAACGTGTTACTAAATCTTTATTGCGACAATGATAGCAGTGAAATTCTAAATTCCAGCTGGAGTGTACGTCGCAAAGATAGATTTAACACCACCGCGGAGCCTTATTTACAACTCTAAAAAACACGATATCTAATGAGATTAGTACAGATTCCTAATGTGAAATAATTTGGTTAAAGGGAAGTGTTACTGGAGAATCAAACATGGTCATCGCATATCTTACAGACGTCGGGCCTTAGCAGCAATAGTGCCGGAATATTTGTGGGAAAAGATGGAGAAGTGTAGCCTACATTTCCAAGCCACGTTGCGGTATGATAAGGGTATTTCGGCTTTCCAGCTATAGACTCAAGTAATAAAGGTGGATAATCGGGACAGAAAATCATGTGAAATTCTAAATTACCTTGAGCCGCTAAACAGAGGACTAGTCATTGAAGACAACATACTAGACTTCCTGGTCACTAACAGACCCGAAACTTTCTAATCAGCGTAGGACAGGGAATCAGTCATCAGAAAGCCATAAAGCCATTATAGCATCGCTGAATACAGTAGAATATAAGAACGTAATGATGAGTAGGAAGATACTTCTACTTAGCAGGATCTATCAAAAGACGGATTCCAGATTGTTTGAGTGGTCAACATGACAAATTCGTCTCGAGGACCGAAAATGTTGAGCATCAGTGGATATAGTTCAAGAGTTTTGTACAAATCGCCTTAGTCAAATATGTGCTGAGCAACGTTGCGAGAAACGGGAAACACCCAACTTGGTTCGACAGTCGTATTAAAAAGCTGATACGAAAGCAGAGAGAGCTTCGCTGCAAATTTGAACGTAGCCAAAACCTCACAGACAAGCAAAAACTGAACGAAATCCAAATGAGCGTAAAGAGAATCAGGAGTTTAGCGTTCAACGAATTTAGAAGTAGAGTTCTCTCTACCGACTTGACAGAAAATCGTATGAAGTTTTGGTCTCGTGTTAAATCAATAAACAGATCAAAGCCATCGGTCCAGACCCTGTTTCACGATAATGGTATCGACACGGAGGATGACACAAAGCACGTCGAAAGACTAAACTTCTTTTTTCACAACAATTTCAGGAGGAAGATTTTACTGTAAGTCATTGCACGAACGTCAGAATGACAGATATCGAAACAAGTGAGTGTGAGATAGTAAAGCAACTAAAATTACTCAACAGAGGAGAGGCCACTTGGATCTGACGTGATAGCAGTACGATTTTACATAGAGTTTGCGAAAGACGTAGCCCCTCTTCTGGCAATAGTGTACCGTAGGTACGCTGGTGGAGCGAAGTATTCATGTTGATTAGAAAAAAGCACCCATCATTCCCGTTTTCAAGAAGAGTCGTTGAAGAAACGCACTAAACTATAGGCGTATATACGTTATGTGATAAAAAGTACCCGGACACCTCGCTGAAAATGACTTGAGTTCGTGGCGCCCTCCATCGGTAATGCTGGAATTCAATATGGTGTTGGCCCCTCCTTAGCCTTGATGACAGTTTCTACTCTCGCAGGCATAGGTTCAACCAGGTGCTGGAATATTTCTTGGGGAATGGCAGCCCATTCTTCACGGATTGCTGCACTGAGGAGAAGTATCGATGTCGGTCGGTGAGGCCTGGCATGAAGTCGGCATTCCAAAACATCCCAAAGGTGTTTTATAGGATTCAGGTCAGGACTCTGTGTGGGCTAGTCCGTTACAGGGTTGTTATTGATGTGTAACCCCTCTGCCACAGGCGGTACTTTATGAACAGGTGATCTATCGTGTTGAAAGATGCAATCGCCATCCCCGAATTGCTATTCAGCAGTGGGAAGCAAGAAGGTGCTTAAAACATCAGTGTAGGCTTATGCTGTGACAGTGCCACACAAAACAACAAGAGGTGCAAGCCGCTCCATGAAAAACACGACCACACCATAACACCAGTGCCTCCGAATTTAACTATTGGCACTACACACGATGGCAGATGACGTTCACAGGCCATTAACCATACCCACACCAAACCATCGGATCACCGCATTGTGTACCGTGATTCGTCACTCCACACAACGTTTTTCCATTGTTCAGTCGTCCAAAGTTTACGCTCCTTACACCGAGCGAGGCGTCGTTTGGCATTTACCGGCGTGATGTGTGGCTTATGAGCACCCGCTCGACCATGAAATCCAAGTTTCCTCACCTCCCGCCTAACTGTCATAGTACTTGCAGTGGATCATGATGCAGTTTGGAATTCCTGTGTGATAGTCTGGATAGATGTCTGCGTATTACACTCATGACCCTCTTCGACTGTCGGCAACCCTGTTAGTCAACAGACTAGGTCGGTCTGTACGCATTTGTGCTGTACATGTCCCTTCACGTTTCCACTTCACTATCACATCGGAAACACTGGATCTAGGGATGTTTAGGAGTGTGGAAATCTCACGCTCGTGGTAGACAGCCACTGGAGGTGTGGCTCGGCAGGTGTGCTCCATTGAGTCCGCCAGATCACGCACGGCCGCTATCGGCGTCTGACGGAAACTTGCAATGTCATTGCCAACTTTGACGCCCGTGGGGTGGTACCGATACGTGATATCACATGATCTCTCTTCCTGTGTCATCTCTGCTGCGGCCATCGTCATTTATTTTGCCACCCAAACCGCAATGCACCGACTACTCATAGTGCTTCATTTCTTAATCTGATTCTATCAGCATCACCTGAATTATTTGATTGCATTCCATTATCCGTGTTTTATTTTTGTCGATATTCATTTTATAACCTCTTCTCAAACCCGCCTACGTAGCCGATGTCGCTAATGCACTCCTGTGCGGTGGCGCTCGATTCGAAGGTAGGCCGGTTAGAATCCTGGTTGTTGATGAAATTTTCGCTGCCGGTATTTGGCCGGCAAGGGAAAGGGAGGTAGTGGTGTAAAATTTCTGATGACCAGTCTTTGCGCCATTGCCGTGGGTTAAATCCCAAACCTCTTTGCAGAGTCTCATGAAGTGAGGGCAAGTGAACATTAATAGTGATCGCCCATGGGATGGGAACATTAAGATCGGCGGCCACCTTGGTGCTTTTCAAGAGGAGTAGACTATTTGCCGGCACCGGGTTTCATCCTGTCCCTTCTCTCATAATCTCCAACACGAACATGACACTAGACTACATACACACACACACACACACACACACACACACACACTCATGATGGTCACCTACACTTAGCAGGTACATTTACAAACACAGATCGTACTTCACCAAGGAAAATTTCCTGTGGGCGAGGATGGAAAAAGCTTTCTAATTAGGCGGCTGAAACTGCCCTCCGGGATTTCCCAGCCATTCATTCCATACGTCTGTACTTTTACCTCTTCTCAAGACACTGTCCATTCCGTTGAACAGCTCTTACAAGTCCTTCACCGTCTTTGCGAGAAATACAGTTTCACTGGAAAAACGTAAAGTTTTCATTTCTTCTCCTTGCGCCGAAAGTCCCTATACATACTTATCCTTGGTTGCCTTCACTGCTTATTCAATGTACAGAATCAGCGTCATCGGGGAGAGGCTAATTCATCATAAATTTTCACTTTTTGAATTAAAAAGTGCTTGGTTGCTGTTTATTCTTTTATTAACAACGCGTTTCGCCTTCTTGGGACATCATTAGATTGTCATTAAGAACAATAAAAATAAGCAAAAATAAGGGTGTGGTCCTAACATGCATGATTCCAACTGTGAATAAGGAACGGTTATTAACTTTAAAATTTTGCTTTTACAACATTTCAAGAACCATGAAACGGCTCTGTGCTAGATTGAAGCATGCGTCAAATTAGATAAACCCGCAGAGGCCTAGTCAAAAAAAAAAAAAAAAAAAAAAAAAAAAACTGATATAAAATCGTGTAACGGCTGGATAAAATTTTATAAATAATCAAACTGAACGAAACAACCTTAATAAAGTCGTATCAGCAGGCCAGAATGGTGCAATGGTAGAATCACGCTCACAAAGAAGTATACATATTTAAACAGAACACACAGAGATGTCGCCGCAATTTCACGACAGGAGCGTCAAGCGGGCACACATTCAAGCAGTGGAATGAGGCTCGCATACATTGACTGCAGAGGACACACGCGGGTGGCGCTCAAAGCAGTTATATAACTGTCAGCATATTTAATATTTATAAAAAAAATGGTCTAATCACTGTAATGAATACAATTAATCAAAACACAGTCGCGCTTAAAGGGAAACTTTAAATTACTCCAGTAGCATCAGCCGTAACTAAATAAAGCGTAAAATAACCGCCAAAGATGGGCATTATCCCGATAACGGGGGATAAAACAAACTCTTCAAACAGCAAAATGGTTCAAATGGCTCTGAGCACTATGGGACTCAACTGCTGAGGTCATTAGTCCCCTAGAACTTAGAACTAGTTAAACCTAACTAACCTAAGGACATCACAAACATCCATGCCCGAGGCAGGATTCGAACCTGCGACCGTAGCGGTCTTGCGGTTCCAGACTGCAGCGCCTTTAACCGCACGGCCACTTCGGCCGGCTTCAAACAGCAAGTCCCGTCTCGACATGATAGGCATAATGTCTAAGAGCGAATAACTTGGACCGGAGTGAAATTAATAAAACCAGAATGGAAAACCATTAGAAGAGCATAACCAAAATTATATGAATTAGAAAAACTTCGGTTTCTACTAGTGAGATGAACGTTTAGCAACTGTTGGCGAAACGCGTTTTTAAGCAAAGAATAAATTGCAATCTAGACTGTATTTGATTGAAATATTCTATATGCGGTTGTTGTGCCAGACGGCCTAATGGAATGGAAGATTTTAGGATAAATTTTCACTTTTATCTTTGTTGTGTACACGGCTGCTGTACCAGACGGCTTAATGGAATGACAGATGTTAGGATAAATTTTCACTTTTTTCTTTATTAAAAGATACGGGTACAGTCTGCTGGATAGAGGCTCCACACTTTATCAGTGCTACGGCCTCTAAGCGACCTTAAACCAACCCTAACATTACCAACAGAACACTTTGGTAAATCCCATGTTGTTACCTTTGTCCCACAGTATGTGCAAGGAGTTGGTCAATAAAGCCGCAGAGCAATGCACTAGGGTCATGGGACACCTCGTAATATCGTGTCACCGGCCGTTCTAGGTGCTACAGACTAGAACCGCGCGACCGCAACGGTCGCAGGTTCGAATCCTGCCTCGGGCATGGATGTGTGTGATGTCCTTAGGTTAGTTAGGTTTAAGTAGTTCTAAGTTCTAGGGGACTGATGACCTCAGCAGTTAAGTCCCATAGTGCTCAGAGCCATTTTTGAATGTCGTGTCAGATTGCCTTCTTGCCAGGCGTAGTGCAGCAACTCGGCGTGGCATGAACTCAACAAGTCTTTGGCAGCCCCCTGCAGAATTATTGAGCCTTGCTGCCTCTGTATCCGTCCATAATTGCGAAAGTGTTGCTGTTGCAGGATTTCGTGCACGAACTGACCTCTCACTTATGTTCCATAAATGTTCGATGTGATTCATGTCGGGCGATCTAAATGGCCAAACCATTCGCTCGAATTGTGCAAAATGTTCTTCAAACCAATCGTGAACAGTTGTGACCCGATGGCATGGCACATTGTCGTCCTTAAAAATACTATCGTTATTTGAGAACATGAAATTCATGAATGGCTGTAAGTGGACCCCAAGTAGCCGAATATAACAATTGTCAGTGATCGCTTCAGTTCGACCAGAGGACCCAGTCTATTCCGTGTAAACACGGCTGACACCATTATCGAACCACCACCAGCTTGCACAGTACCTTGTTGACAACTTAGGCCCACGGCTTCGTGGGGTGTACGCTTCACTCGAACCCTACCATCAGCTGTTACAACTAAAATCGATACTTACCTGACTAGACCATGGTTTTCCAGTCACCTAGGGTCCAACCGATGTGGTCACGAGCCCAGGAGAGGCGCTGCGGGCGAAGTCTTGCCGCCGGCCGGCGTGACCGTGCGGTTCTAGGCGCTTCAGTCTTGAACCGCGTGACCGCTACGGTCGCAGGTTCCAATCCTGCCTCGGGCATGGATGTGTGTGATGTCCTTAGGTTAGTTAGGTTTAAGCAGTTCTAAGTTCCAGGAGACTGATGACCACAGATGTTAAGTCCCATAGTGCTCAGAGCCATTTGAACCATTTTTGAAGTCTTGGCGTTAGCAGAGCCACTCGTGTCGGTCGTCTGCTGACATAAACCACTGACGTAAAATTTCGCCACCCTGTCGCGACGGATACGTTCTTCGTGCGTCCCACTCTGATTTCTGCGGATATTTCTCGCAGTGGTGCCGGGTGTCAGCAATGACAACTCTACATAAACGCCGCTGCTCTCGGTCGTTAAGTGAAGACCTTCGGCCACTGCATATTCCGTCGTTAGAGGTGATGCTTGAAATATGGTATTCTCGGCCCACTCTTGATTCTGGGGATCTCGCAATATTGAATTCTCTAACATTTTCTGAAATGCAATGTCCCTTGCGTGTAGCTCCAATCACCATTCCGCGTTCAAAGTCTGTTAATTCCCGCCGTGCGGCCATAATCACTTCGCGAACATTTTCACGTGAGTCACTTGAGTACAAATTACAGCTCCGCCAAGCACTGCCCTTTTACATCTTGTGTACGCGATACTACCGTTATCTGGGTATCTGCCTATCGCTATCCCATGACTTTTGTTCCCTCAGCATGAAATATGGCGCATGATTTCACTAGAAAAACTTACGCTTTAGACGAGAAATCGCATTACGCTGTAGCAGTAATCTTCCATCAGAAATACTTCGACAGACACTTTGCCTGTGGTTTGTGCTCGGGTGACCGTAGCGATTCTTGCCGCGTTGGCGGAAGGCGGTTATTTGTCGCTAATCCGGTGCCATGGATGCGTGCGGCGGTGCGGTCGTAATTTGGCGTGCCTCGCATTGAATCGATTTGTTGCGGTCGATATGGGAAGGCAGGTGACACGCGACGCTGCACCTGTCGCGCCGCTGCTGCACGTCGCTTTTGTGAGTCTGCACGCAGCTCGCGTGGGACCGCGCTCCAGGGATGGCCTACACCTGCCGTCGCAGAGGAAGCCGCCAAATTCGGTCTTCTTTTACCTGGATTTGCAACACGGTAACGTAAGTCACACTTGAAGTTAACTGCTACCGGTTGGAGAACGGACGTCATTCTTCAGTCGATCATCAGTTTTGTATCGTTTAGAGGTAGTTACTTTCGTATATAAAATGCGAGGCCGTTCTTTGACGCAGTTACCAGACCAAAAGAAACAAATTACATTTTTGCTTTGTGAAAGTCATACCCAATGATCCCTAATGCTTCCTTTGTCCCGTATGCTAAACACAGAGCTTTCAAGGAGGATCGTTTGCGCTACTTAAGCCGGCGTCCATCATTCGTAGCGTATCCCGTCGAGTGGGGTCAGCTGTTTTCATTATTTCGCAAATATAAAGTGCGAAACAAAAAGATATAGCCAAACTTTTTGGAAATATTCCTAACACGTAGAGGGGAAAAAATATGTTATTTGGACATGAGCCCTGAAACGCGAGATATACGATGGATGCAATAGAGTTATTCCAGGACTGCTACCGATACTAACAGTTCAAGTTCATTAGGCATTGTTCCGCAATAACTTCGTCACCTTTATTTCGATTATATCCATTTCTGTTGCACTGCGTTGACGTTAATTCATTCCACGACTCACGAGTAGCATTCCTGCGCTGAGTCGTTCGGCCACATTTTCTTCATATCCACATATTCTACATAGCCTTTGTCATTACTATAAAGCCGCTGATGAGACAGCAGTCATGTGTAATGTTCTGAGGGTCTAGGATTAGTTTTCGGTGATAGCTTTTTAAGTAGTATACTTAGGAGGGAGCAATATATTGGTTGACACTTCCAGGAACGTATACTCTCGGAACGCTAGGATAAACGGAACCGTAATGCGAAATGCCTCTGCTGCTGCGTATACCAATGGAGTTGGCTGATTATCTCCGTGGCGCTTACGAGTTTGCAAAATGAATCTGAAACGAAACGCCCTGCTCATCTTTGGATCTTTTCTGTTTCCTCTATCTGTCCTATGTGGCACGAATTCCAGACGGATGGGCAATGATCATAGTAGTCACTGTTCGTTCTGTACTCTAGTGTCCTCTACACCCCGTGTGGTTTTGCCCCAAAAGCGTTGGGCACCTCTGTAGTTCTTATACTTTCTGCTGCTGTGGCATTATTCTGTAATCTTTGCAGTGAAACAGTGGCGATAAACTATTATCGGATTCGATTGACGAAACGAATTTTCATCTCCACAGTTTGCCCGGCAAGGGGACAAAAATGAGTGGTTTGTTTGCCACTGTAGTTCGTTAAATTTTAAACCATTGTAAAGTAGTGGTAGACGGCACTATTCTCAAGTTGCAGGACAAAAGTGACTTCGGTGTTTCGATAGGAGTAGGCAATTTCTCGCCATTGCAGTTCAACCACTCCCTCCCATTCACTCGATACTCATCCAGAACACAGCCACATCGTAACATTGCGTCCTCTTCAGCCAATTCACACTTCTACAGTTTCACGCTTGACAGACTTGTAAGATCTACAAGTAGAAGAAGGAGTGTCGGTGTCTCTCGAGAGCCTAACCAAGAACACCAATAAGAGCTTTAAGCATTGTCCGATCGACTCACTGAGTGCAAGGTTATTAACCAAGTGTTTATGTTCGCATTAAACTCGGTAACAGTAACTGAATAAATGAATTGACAGAGAAGAAAAGTCTACACCCCAGTTCAAGTGGAACAGTGCGGCTCTGAAACTTAAAAGCTCTAAAAGTACCTCGTTATCGGATAAACCGCACTACTCAACGTGCTAAACTGACACGCAACTATGCACTTACAACATAACTCTTGGTTATAGGCCCCACTCGTACCGCCACAAGACAAAGGATATGGGATGACTAAGAGCTAGAACTCATACGATACAAAAGTTATGTTTTATATTCTATGCGGTCTCTAACGAGTGATCCGTGCGGAGAACGTGTTTACACTCTGCTTCATTTGTAATAGCGAACAATTGCCTACCGCCATCGACGTCGAGGGCGTTAGGTTTCTAAAAAATACACATTCTCTTGTTTATGGTTCACGGCTGGTTGTCCGAAATGTAGGCTGCAAGTAAATATTTAATATGTCCGCCGCGGTAGCTGCGGAATCAGCGCGGCAGATTGCTAACCGAAGGAGCCTGCGTTCGATTCCCGGCCGTGTTGGAGATCTTGACCTCAACAAATATTTAATTTTGATGAAATTTTGGGTCCCTACTAGGATTATGTTTGGTAATTCAAATCGTAACTGGACTATTTTTAGCTATACATTATACATCAGATATTGAAATAGCGTTCAGTAGTGTAGTTCACATCTGCCGGGACGTAAATAACGGTTGAATTATTCGAACTTTACATTCAAATGGGGCACCTATGTTCTTTATTTGTATTTATTTACATGTAGGAAGAGGAAATTACTATGGATCTTATATATACACACACACCTGAATAACTGGTACAGTAATTCTATTCTTAGTTATAGCAACTGCATTTATAGGATACGTTTTACCTTGATGTCAAATATCATTCTGAGGTGCAACAGTAATTACTAATTTATTATCAGCAATTCCGTACTTAGGAACAGATTTAGTTCAATGAGTGTGAGGAGGGTTTGCTGTTGATAACGCAACATTAAATCGATTCTTTACATTTCATTTTGTATTACCATTTATTATTGCAGCTATAGCAGCAATTCACTTATTCTTCCTTCATCAAACAGGGTCTAATAACCCTTTAGGGCTAAACGGAGATATCGAAAAAATTCCATTTCACCCATACTTTACTTTCAAGGATTCTATCACATTTGTATTAATAACATCGTTCCATCATAACTGTCACGGAAGTCGCTTGCATGACGTCACATGACAGTCTAAGCGTACGTAACTTCGTCACACGGTCGGGTTGACCCCAATGAATATTCTGAATTGTGGAAACGCACTGTCGTATCTTGAATTGCTGTGCACAGAGTAAAGTCGTAACAGACGTCATCTAAACTCTACAACATAACGGAAACGTCATGGTATCGAATCTCTGTTGGAGCTCTGAATGTTTTAGTCTACTTTTCAAAGTAGTCTTCTATTCTAAACGGCGTCCACATTCACCAGGAATGACTGTGGTTCTTATTACACGTTAAAATGTTGGTCCACATTCTGCGTTAGGGTAACTGGGGTAGGTTAGGACTCGCAAGTCGCTGAAGTCACATCAAATAGAAAGACTTGCACCGGCGGTCGAGCCACACGCAATTACTAGGGTCGTTCAATAACTAATGTAACTAATTTCTTTTTCTGAAAGCAGATTAGTTATATTTAGGATTTCAATACAGCATATTATTCCCCACTCTTTTGGCTACAAAACCTTGTTTTTCGGCATAGCGTTCGTTCAATGTGACGACCTTGCGCCACCTTACGGGAAGGCCTGTACACCCATATGGTACCATTCTACTAGTCAAGGTCAGAACCAACATCTTGCTGCACCAGTAACCTCCCCGTCGTCCACGTACTGCTTCCCGCGAAGTGCATCCTTCATTAGGCGAAACAGACGGAAGTCGGAAGGTGCGAGATCCGGACTGCAGGGTGGATGAGGAAGAACAGCCCAGTGAAGTCTTATGAGCTCCTTTCGGGTGTGCAGACTTGGCTCAAAATGGTTCAAATGGCTCTGAGCACTATGAGACCTAACATCACTCACCTCGAACTTAGAACTACTAAACCTAACTAACCTAAGGACATCACTCACACACACCCACGCACGCAACTCCGCTCATATGGTCCTTTCTTTGCTCTTTATGGTCTTCTCAGCCGGCCGGGGTGACCGAGCGCTTCTAGACGCTACAATCTGGAACCGCGCGACCGCTACGGTCGCAGGTTCGAATCCTGCCTCGGGCATGGGTGTGTGTGATGTCCTTAGGTTAATTAGGTTTAAGTAATTCTAAGTTGTAGGGGACTGATGACCTCAGCAGTTAAGTCCCATAGTGCTCAGAGCCATTTTTTTATGGTCTTCTGTTGAGCGGTGAGGAACCCAGTGAGCACACACCTTAAAGTACTCCAGCTGTGTCAGCACTTCCAGGTAAGCACTGAGGTGGTTGATAGAGATCCGTCGATCACCTCGAATGAGGAAGTCCGCCCCTTCCAACATTGCAGGAGTCGCGGCTATGTGCGGCCGTACGGCACGCAGGAGTTCGGACAGATTGCGCGACATTGGTGCGTTGATGATAGACGCCTCGCCCAACGACTCACCGTGCTTTTGTTCAATCCCAGGTCTCCGTAGAAGTTTTCAGCCAAAATAAACTAAATAACCGGTATTTGCTTGGAACGCACCTCCTTTACGTACGCCATTTTGAAGGCTACCTATAGTGCTGCCACTTCATGATACTATAGGGGCTGAAGCGGGAATGTCCCACAAAACATTCCGCATTTTTTTCAACCGAAATTGACCAAAGACAAAAAGTATGTTGCATTACATATTTAACGCCCCTCGTATTTTTATCTTTGGCGAAGTGGCATTGAAGAAAGTACTGATCGACGTATCTCGGAACGACTCTCGGAGGAGACCTGGTCTTTTAAGGGAAGTAAGTTACAGATAAAATGATTG
This sequence comes from Schistocerca nitens, assembly GCF_023898315.1. Lineage (NCBI taxonomy): Eukaryota > Metazoa > Arthropoda > Insecta > Orthoptera > Acrididae > Schistocerca > Schistocerca nitens. The sequence goes on from NC_064622.1 coordinate 188,890,948, forward strand.
TATGGCATTATTGGCCGCCTGATGCAAGTCTTTCTGCCTGATACGTCTTCAATGCGTGTTTGTGATGAAGATGAATAGGACAACACGAACACCGAGTCCCAGAGTGGAGAAAGTCTCCGCGCGGTCGGGAATCGAACCCGGGACCCCGCGACCTAGCGGCAGTGAAACTAATCACTAGACCAAGAGCAGCGCACAGCAAATGAGAGAAACCTCTCCTTTTCCCCCGTAAGCTTTCGCCCTTGGCAGAGCGTGCCCCTCGGCCGACAGCTGTCGTTCCTTCACGCTGTTACTATGCCGCGGATGCGACACCCTGCTGTCGCCTAGAGAGCTGAATAGTCTGCTCATCAGTGGCGTCTAGCCCTGGTAATCGTCACACTGAAAAATGCAGGCTCATTCGCCTGCGCCTGCGTCACCCCGCCTTCCTCGGCACTCCACTAGCTGAAGTGACACAGCATAGACGCCGCTGCTGGCGACACTGGGCGCTTTTGTGCGCTGCTAATGCGTGCGACATTTCCACCACGGCCACGTCGTTTACCAGCGTCGCTTATTACACGTCTCTGACGTCAGAAAACGCATTTCTGCACAAAAACAGTTGCCACTCAGTGCGTCGCGGTGTTCTACTGCCCATCTGCCTCCTCCTGAAATAATAATTTGACTATAAAAGTAAATACAGAATTATTTCCTCTGGTGAAAACATTCTCGTTTTGAAAGTTCCCGACAGATTAGCATTATTTACCGGACCGGGATACTGACCCGGATACTAACATTTACTGTTTCCAAACAATGTGATATGATGGAGAAACGGTTTAGTCAACCTACAAATTGTTTACATAATAAATGTTTCACTCTGCAGCGGATCGTGCGCCGTTTTGTACTTCTTTCACAGATTAATGTTGTGTGCTGGGTGAGACTCGAACCTAGAACCTTGCCTTTCTCAGGCAATGCCCTTACCGACTGAGTTATTCAGGCGTGTGTGACATTCTTTCTGCAAGTGCTCCAGACTACAATGAACCTGGGCTGATATTCACGTAATTTGTTAAATTCAACTTAGCAATGGTAGTGTACGATACCAGAATGAGAAACAAAGGCAAATAGAAGCGTATCTGCATCGAGTATTGCAACGACCAATCTCCTTTGCCTGTCCAAGAAAAATGAGTTGGTAATTCAGTGGACTTCTCGATGTCATATTTCATTAGCCGCATCGTGCCGCCCAGTAGCTGATGTGTTACGCTTACAGTAAAATTATCTCTCCGTCCGAACAGCTCTCGGAAGGGCTAACGATACCGACCGACCGCCGTGTCATCATCAGACGATAAGCGTTACTGGATGTGGATATGTAGGGGCAAGTGATCAGCACACCGCTCTCTAGGCCGTCCCGCTTGCCAACAGCGCTCGGCAGACCTGTACGGTCACCCATCCAAGTGCTAGCCAAGCCCAACATTGCTTTACCTTCGGCAATCTTACGGTAACTGGGCTTGCCACTGCGGCAACGACGTTGGCAGACTCACGGTAAGGTTTATGCAAATTGCTGCATTGAGAAAGAATAGTCTGAATCATTCCGAACTTGGGCGAAATGTTGAACAGTGTACCGGCAATAATTGATTAAGACAGCAGAGAGATGGTGCCTACGTCCATGCAGCAGTACCCTCTCTGATGATGTGACTTGAAAGATCAGTATTACACCCAGCTTAGTTAAGAACCATCAAAAGAAGTAGAAACATATAACCAAATGCCAGCATCTCTCGTCCGTGTCAGTGGACAGCGTTTTAGCTAGCGATTGAGCTCTTACAGGGTGGAATGGTAAGTGTTCGCCAAATGAGTTTGCCATACCTTGACATTTCGTCCTGTACAGGCCTTTTTGCATCTTCAGTTATCTGTCTGAGGAAACAGTGCACGCAATGGGATCTTGTTTGGCATGTGTGCAAACTGGTCCGCGCAGTGCCGTCACAAGCTTGGGCTGACCGCCATCATGGTCGCGTGGCCTTAACAGGCTGCAGAGCTTCGTCTATGGTGTTGGACTGACGTTAGAGGCCTGTCAAGTGAGTGAACCTGTATGCGTCGACGGATGGAGAGCAACTGTTGTGGGGTGGATTTGTGGTGCGAATGTCATTTCGTTGGTTTCATTGAGCAAAATCCATAAACGCCTCCTACTACTGTAGGCACGTACAGTTGTCGCTGACTGTGTGGTGTGCGTTAGCGTTTTCATATGATTTCCGTTTAAACCTACCGAGTGCCGTGCAGCAGTGGTTAAGATACTGGACTCGTGTGCACGAGAGCGATGCTTCATAAATCCACTTGGCCATCCACATTTAGATTTTTAGTGTTTTCCCCAAATCGCTAAAACAAATTCCTTTGGAGAGGACACGTGTTATCTCCTCCTTCCCCAACGTTCTCCCAATCCGAGCCAGTACTCTGTCTCGAAGGACATCGTATGGACGCTAAAACTGAACTACTTTCATTTTCGCTTCAACCTGGTCTGTTATGGTCGTCGTATACGTTTTAGAAGCTATGGTGAGACTGCAACTATTGGTGTATCTTGTTTAATAGCATAGCATAGCAAGTATGCAAAAAGCGCGACGTTTCTGAGCACTATTAGGTACAAAAAACAACCGCGACGCCTGCTTATTGAGGACAATCTGAACAGTTACCGCGACATCAGTGGAGGTTTAGAACTTGTAATGCTGCGCCTCCCACGGGTACCTCCAAGTGTGTTGTTTCGGCAGAAGAATTCCCGTTTATACGTAGCAAGAAATTTGCTGGCCTTCTCCGAAGGACGACAGGTGTCAAAGCATCCCAGCACCGCACGTTGCCAGGCGTAGCACTCCTGCCCCGCACTTTTCAGTGAAGTGATTTGCCTCTAATTTAGTTCGTCATGTTTCTCCAGAACCACTGTTGATACTTTGTGTTCGTATACAGACTACGTAGGGCAAGCATTTCCAGGAGAAAATCAATCCTGCGATTCAGTGGCATGTCATTTAGTGACTCTAATTGCATCATGGGTTACTGCACACTACCCTGTGCTGAATTCCCAGCATCAGAGGGATAGTATATACAATCTTAACAATTCTGCCACGTGTATCGTTTTCATTTTTTGTGGTGGAGTTGATCAAAAAGGTTCGTGCTGATGTTCACTTTTGCCGACTATGAGAGGACCGAGTGTCAAATAGGCATGAACGATATTTAACACAACTATGAAAATAATATTGTTGCTGAGTCATGCATATTAAGCAAACAGTAGGTGCCACTCTGCACCCTATTGCGTTTTTAGCAAGGTGGGATTCACCAGTAGAAAAGTGCGTTTTCGTCATTCACTTCATTTTTGAACAGGTCTCACTTACTGTTAAAATTTCAGTAGTTGAAAAGAAAGTAATGTCGTTAGTGCCTTGTCATTGTAGTAGGCAGCCTCTGACTTTGTTCTCACAGCCTGTTACACATAGATAGCTCCGTGCGGTTACGGTGCTATGCGCGCGCCTGTAACATATTCCGAAGGAATATGTGACCTGTTGTCGAAGTCGTGGCTCATTAAGATCTCCTTACATCGAAGTGTTACTCGTAGCTTGAATGTGATTGTTTCGTAGTCATCAGCCAAGCCAACACTCCCTCGCGGGAGCTGTGACACGTTTACAGCTCGGCTGTCTTGTGCGCTCTTATAAATGCTAGCGAAAGGAGGTATGCTGATGTTTCTGTCAGTTTTAGTTTTGTTTGTTTGCAGTTGTCAACAATGAAACTAGAGACAAATCTATTTGTGGGGATACTTTCTGTAAGAAACGAAAGTACGGAGTGGGATATCTGTGGTCAGACACTAAGTTTCAAAACTATGATTATTCACTTGAGGAATTATCTGGAGCGAGGGCATCCAACAATCAATTTATCAGTGTATAGACAAAATGCTACATTAATGTGACTGCTGGTTTCAATTTACGGTACGTCACAGCCCTTGTGGAATGTATTAATTGATGAATTCAGGGTGTGTGAGAAAAGTAATGGGACTGACAACGCTGCGAGCGAGCTGACAATTTCCCGTCGTTCTCCTTGTGTAGACCTGTGTGTTCATCCCTTCCAGAAGCTCAGTCCGAGTTCTAGATCAGTACAACTATCACCTGATTTTTGAGAGCGTCATCAGTGAAGCTGTGTTTTTGTTTGTGTATTACGAACTTGGAACAGCGGAATTTAGAGCAAAGTTATGCAGTCAAGTCTTCTGTTAAACGTGGGGAATCTTCGAGTGTGACCTTTGAAAAGTTGGAACAGGCCTGTAGGGAATATTCCTTATCAAGAGCATTGGTTTTTCGCTGACAAAAAACATTTTTGGACAGCCGAAAACGCGTTGAAGATGAACGTCGCTCTGCGAGATCTTTAACTTGGCGTGCTCTTGTGATATCAGACCGACATCTAACAATAAGGTTGATGATGATGATGATGATGATGATGATGGGTGACCTATTTAAACACATTGGCTGTATGTCATATTTGGACAGAAGATGTGCACATGCGAAAGGTTTGTGCCTAAATGGTGCCGAAAAAACTCACAACGGAGCAGAAGGACAATCGATGAAACGTGTACGTTGATCTTCTTGAGAGGACTACCAATGACCACAAATGAATCAGTCGTGGGATCACTGGTGATGAATCTTAGACTTAAGAGTACAATCCTAAGACGAAGCGGCAAAGTGAGGGGCACACTAAGACATCACCTCGACCGAAAAAAGCTCGAATGAGCGGATCAAAGATCAAAAAATGCTGACTTACTTTTTTGACAGTACTGGGGTCTTCCATAAGTTTTTTCTTACTCCAGGACAAACTATTAACAAAGTCTTTTACAAACATGTACTTGAAAGGCTCAGAGGCTCAGGAAATGGTGAATCGAATGAGACCGGGCATTGCCGACAAGTAGATGCCCCGTGTCACATAGCCACTTCCGCAGGCGCCGACTCCCTGAGCCTGAGGGGTCCCGAGCCCCCTCAAAGATTCGCTTGGGGGGCGGGGGGCGGAGCCTCCCCAATAATTTAAGAAAATTATTAGTTATATTATGCTTTGTAAAATCACAAAATTATGTTGGAATTTTTTATTTTCCTTGTTTGACAATAGCTGCCTTTTAAAATACATTCAGTAATGAGTTAAAACAAAAAATTATTACGGTAGTAAGCAGGTTAACTGAAAACAAGTGGTGTGAGTCATGATAGTGTTGGTACTGCGGGCACACTTAGAATTTGTCCCGGTGCGCGAACCTTCGGGTAAAGTCTGGCGCCGGCGGGCCAGCGCTGCGGCCGCGACGACATCAAAAGAACTGGAGCAGAAGCGCCTGGAACCCTCAGCCTTGCGTCGCCTTGACGCTTCGAGACATTACGACGCCGGGGCTATGTGAAGTCCACCTTGCTGTCGCAGTCATTCAGTGTGGATACTTTCGTTCAGTGCATGCTGCAGACGTGTTTAGTGTTCCGACTTTAGTGGCAAGTCAACCTCCAACAATTATTGTGACGTCATTTGCTTCGTCGTCGTCAGGCGAGAACTGTTCACAGCAGAAACCTGGGAAACCGGTAAGGGAAAATCATTTCAGAAGTCTTGGTTGGTCATATATACATGGCTAGAATATGAAGCATCTACCGAAAAAGTGTTTTTGCAAAACCTGCAAAGAGGCAGATGCTAAAAATATATTACAATTTTCTTCAAACAAAGAAGATGCATTTACTTCTGTAGGGTTTTCTAACTGGAAAAAGGCTTTGGAAAAATTCCATCTTCATGAAAATACTTTCACGAATAAAGAAGGTGTTCTGAAACTAAATTACATCCTCACAATCGAATGAACAGTTAGATAGTGATAAGAAGAAAGTTCATTTAGCTCTTGAGACAATTTTTACCAACACTTAATTTCTGTGCCGACAAGGACTAGCAATTAGAGGGCATGAAAATTTAAACTCAAATTTTTTCAGCTGTTGGAACTCCGAAAGAATGACATACCTGAGTTTAAAGATTGGTTAGGGCGTTCGGAGTATAAGTGAACGTCCCACGATATTCAAAAGAGAGCATTGATCTACTAGGAAAGTCTTTGTTGAGAAAGGTACTGGCTTCAGTCAAGAAGACTAAACATTTTTCTATTATAGTTGACGAAACAAGTGATTCTCGATTCACGAACAAGTGTCATTTTGTATTCGTACTGTCGATGATTCCTTAATCATCAACGAAGCCTTTATTGGTTATACGAGACTCCCAACACTGAATCAAAAACTCTGTTTAGTATTTTAAAAGACGTATTTGCTCGTCTTGATGTGTCAATGGATAACGTAAGAGGACAGTGATACAGTGATATGATGATACCTCGAATATGAGAGGTAAGTTCAAAGCACTAACAAAAAGTTAGTTTTGGATATACAACCAAAAGCACGTTATGTGCACTGCACTGCTCATAGTTTAGACTTGGCAGTTGTCGACAGTCTCCCCCATCTTACGTCTATGAGAGGGGTATTATGACTGTATTAATGCATTAACTCTGAGATATTGTTTGTATTTAATGAACCCTGAGCCTTAATGAAAGCTTAAATTAGCTCTTTCACTTATTAATCAAAGTGCTATTACTGCGCGACAGCAATATTTTATGTTCTATTCTCTTAATGATAGTCTAGGATTTATTTAAATATAATTTCAGTCTTTTCAGAGCTATATATTGACTATTCTGTAGTAGTATATAAGCATTATTATTACTGTAAATTAAGTTAGCTTTTTATGAAAATATCGTGCGTCTTTTATTTTTTGTTTCTTTTTTCAAAGCCAAAAAATGTGTCAGGCTTGTCGAGTTTCCCGGAGTGTCGAGTTATGAAGAGTGCAGCTTTCGGGGTCCTAATGTTGATCATATGACTCTAAAATGCATAAAAAACTAAAATTTAGAAAATTTTCTGGGGAAAGACCCCCAGTATGCTCCCGCCCCCCCCCCCCAATATTTTTTTATAAGTCGGGTCCCCTGGCCACTTCTATCACGGATTTTTTGACCTGAAAAGGCATTTGAGTTGTTCCACAGCCCCCCCACTGTTCACCTGATCTGAGTCCTTGTGACTTTTTTCCTTTTCCAAAATCCGAAATTTTTTAAAAAGACGTCGTTTTTGGATTGTGGAGAACATTGAAAAGAATGCGACCGACATTTGACAACTTTCTGCGCTGGTACCTGGACTGCGAATATCGACTCCGCCGGTGTGTAGTTGCCAACTGGAACTACTTTGAAGGTGACAATATTTTTGTTTGAAAGAAAAAAAAGTGGTGGATAAAAAATCAGTCTCATTACTTCTCTCACACACCTCGTAGGACTTTGAGACCTATTATCTTGTTAGAACTGGAACATTGTATCCTATTACTGGTAGTTAATAGTTTATCCCATTCCTGTTTCGGGACCGATGGCCCTCTCAGCCTGGTTCCTTCAATCCCACGAACCAGCAACCATGCCGGCCGAAGTGGCCGTGCGGTTAAAGGCGCTGCAGCCTGGAACGGCAAGACCGCTACGGTCGCAGGTTCGAATCCTGCCTCGGGCATGGATGTTTGTGATGTCCTTAGGTTAGTTAGGTTTAACTAGTTCTAAGTTCTAGGGGACTAATGACCTCAGCAGTTGAGTCCCATAGTGCTCAGAGCCATTTTGAACCAGCAACCATTCCTGTTTCACGCCGCACTACTCAGCGTCAGAAGATGATTTATGTGAACCTAAAAATTCAGTCGTGTGCATCCTTTTTGGTGTAGAAGTATCGTTTCTCAGTTTTGGCGACCGTGACAGGATAGAGTATAAAAGTGTACCGAGGCCCGCAGGTGACTTGCGAGGGCAGGAAGAGACAGCGACCTTTCGGGGTCAGTACGCTGCCCCAGCAGCTGGCACAGGAACGTAATCGCCGGCAGATGGACGGTGCGGCTGGGCGCCGTACAGACGGCCGCAGCAGCCGGCGCGGCGCGGCTCGCGTGCCCATTGTGCGACGCGGTCAGAAGCGCAGGCAGGCACGCACGAACACAAGAGTCCTCGTGGCGGCGGCACCGCTAATCAGCGCACAGCACCGGCCTCCTGTGTGCCGCCGCCGCCGCCGCCGCCGCCGCGTATCGTGGCTCGAGGATCGCTTTCGGCGCGGGCGCGGGCCCACAATGCGCTTCAAACGGAGCCGCGAGACAAAGCGCCGCAACCCGACACTCGCGCTGCGCCACGCCGCTCCGCGCCACTCCAGGCACCTGCGGCCAGTCGCTTCCGCGCTCCTCGTGCTCCCGAGGACGGAACCCAGCCCCCAGGCCGAAACTGTTTCTATTGGGTTGGTGCATAAGCGTTTTTCCGTAAGTTTAACAAACACAATTGATACACGTAACAGAGAATTTAGTCATCAATAATATGTTGACAGATGTGAAAAATACCGAACTATCAGTTTAATAAGCCACGGCTGCAAAATACTAACACGAATTTTTTTGCAGACGAATGAAAAAACTGGTAGAAGCCGACCTCGGGGAAGATCAGTTTGGAAATGTTGGAACACGTGAGGCAATACTGACCCTACGACTTATCTTAGAAGATAGATTAAGGAAAGGCAAACCTACGTTTCTAGCATTTGTAGACTTAGAGAAAGCTTTTGACAACGCTGACTGGAATACTCTCTTTCAAATTATTAAGGTGGCAAGGCTAAAATACAGCGAGCGAAAGGCTATTTACAATTTGTACAGAAACCAGATAGCAGTTATAAGAGTCGAGGGGCATGAAAGGGAAGCAGTGGTTGGGCGGGGGTCCGCAGCTCGTGGTCGGGCGGTAGCGTTCTCGCTTCCCGCGCCGGGGTTCCCGGGTTCGATTCCCGGCGGGGTCAGGGATTTTAACTGCCTCGTGATGACTGGGTGTTGTGTGATGTCCTTAGGTTAGTTAGGTTTAAGTAGTTCTAAGTTCTAGGGGACTGATGACCATAGAAGTTAAGCCCCTTAGTGCTCAGAGCCATTTGAACCAATTTTTTGGTTGAGCAGGGAGTGAGACAGGGTTGTAGCCTATCCCCAATGTCATTCAATCTGTATAGTGAGCAAGCAGTGGAGGAAACAAAAGAAAAATTCTGAGTAGGAATTAAAATACATGGAGAAGAAATAAAACCTTTGAGGTTCGCCGATGACATTGTAATTCTGTCAGAGACAGCAAAGAACTTGGAAGAGCAGTTGAACGGAATGGACAGTGTCTTGAAAGGAGGATGTAAGATGAACATCAACAAAAGCAAAACGAGGATTATGGAATGTAGTCGAATTAAATCGGGTGATGCTGCGGGAATTAGATTAGGAAATGAGACGCTTAAAGTAGTAAAGGAGTTTTGCTATTTGGGGAGCAAAATAACTGATGATGGTCGAAGTAGAGAGGATATAAAATGTAGACTGGCAATGGCAAGGAAAGCGTTTCTGAAGAAGAGAAATTTGTTAACATCGAGTATAGATTTAAGTGTCAGGAAGTCGTTTCTGAAAGTATTTGTATGGAGTGTAGCCTTGAATGGAAGTGAAACATGGACGATAAATAGTTTAGACAAGAAGAGAATAGAAGCTTTCGAAATGTGGTGTTACAGAAGAATGCTGAAGATTAGATGGGTAGATCACATAACTACTGAGGAGGTATTGAATAGAATTGGAGAGAAGAGGAGTTTGTGGCTCAACTTGACTAGAAGAAGAGAACAGTTGGTAGGTCATATTCTGTGACATCAAGGATCACCAGTTTAGTATTGGAGGGAAGCGTGGAGGGTAAAAATCGTAGAGGGAGACCAAGAGATGAATACACTAAACAGATTGAGAAGGATGTATTTTGTAGTAGATACTGTGAGATGAAGAAGCTTGCACAGAATAGAGTAGCATTGAGAGCTGCATCAAACCAGTCTCTGGACTGAAGACCACAACAACAACAGTATGTTCTTCACTATTTACGACAGTTTGCCAACGCTGGGTTAACTTTCGATTCCCCGACTGTAGTTTTGAGGCGAAAATCGCGTCAAGTTCGGAACGCATTTTCATCCGGAAAGGAAGTTCATTGAAAGAGGTGAAAAATCTGTGGACGCAAGATTATGTGAATAGGGTGGATGCGGAATGACTTCCCAACCCAACGCCTGTGTATGGTTTTTGTTGTCAGTTTATCAGAATGCGGGCGGGCGTTAACGTGGAGCAGCATCACTACAACCATTCTTCTTGGTCGTTTTCCTTGGAGGGTGCAAATTCTTGCGTTACCTTTGTCCATATTCCGTGAAGTGTTAACAAAATTCCACATTTAGTGGAAAATAAATGCTCTCTCGACGCGTCGTCGCAATCTCTACCAACGGTTTGATAAGGCGCGCTGCGTAATGGAAGGTACAATCCTATGAAGCGGGATGTAGTTGCTCCTTTCGACGCAGTTGGGCAGAGAGAGGTAAGGGGGACTCACCTGCTCGTTCGTCAGATTACGCGCTATACCAGCCGGGGAGGGTCCTCGACACTTTTGTGGGCTGGGTAGGAAATTTTTTGCATTGACAGGTCCAGAAGAACCGCAAATCTTAACTACAGTCTGCACCGTGTTTTGTGAGTCCTTTTCCCTTGATGTTTTGAATTGCCCCAAGTCTAGAACGCAGAATTCAACGATGCCGTCGTAACTCTCTCATAACTGAAACGAGGGTGTTTAAGTACGTAACGCAAAAGACTAATAAGCTACTGTTAAAAGACACTAACTGGAAATTACGGCACCAGCTGCCTCATTCCAACTTCCTCACCACGTTTAAAAACGTTACCAAAAGTTTTGACATGCGAACACATTCGAGCTTTCTTTAATATGCAACTCGCACTTCTCCAAGTTCTCCTAGCTATAATTCGCCCTTACCCATGAGTAAAATTATACCTTCGCCGACTGTAATTGCACTTTCATTATGTTTTCGTTAAAGGAAAGTTTCACAGCTTGCAATGTAGGAACTGCTAAATCGTTGCATCTTTTTAAGTAATTCGGAGTTTTTTTCACCCGTGCTGAGTGTAAACGTGTATTTAAGTTGTACAAAATAGTATTAAATATGTGGAATATTTATTTACACTGATGAGTAATACGATGAAAACTAACTGGGCAAAGAAAACCATGGAAGACCTCAAGAAACTAAATATCTCCACAGAAGGCTGGCCGGAGGGGCCGAGCGGTTCTAGGCGCTACAGTCTGGAACCGCGCGACCGCTACGGTCGCAGGTTCGAATCCAGCCTCGGGCATAGATGTCTGTGATGTCCTTAGGTTAGTTAGGTTTAACTAGTTCTAAGTTCTAGGAGACTGATGACCTCAGAAATTAAGTCCTATGGTTCTCAGAGCCATTTGAACCATTTTTTATCTCCACGGAAGAAATAACAGACAAAAATCAGGAAACAGAAATTCGAGGAAACACCAAATGAGAAAAAACCAGGAAAGAAGTGGACAGAAGAGAGGAAGAAGAAATACACTGAATATATGAGAGGTTTTTGGGAAGAGAAAAGAGAGACAAAAAAGTGCCATGAAAATTGTGTTTTAACGCTCTCCTAAATGGGGAATTAACGACGCTAATAATAATAATAATAATAATAATAATAATAATAATAATAATAATGAAGAATATGCACATATTTTTGGAGTCAAACTATTTCTTGCAGAAAAGTAAGCGTATGGAAATGATAAGGGTATGTATTTTACGGTTAGATTTTAGGCACATTTATGCATTACGGATATATTACTGTAATTTGTAATTTATAAAGAAATCAGAATGTGATCTGTGATGTAATTATTATTAGCAGTCATTTGATTTGAAATTGATGTGTGTTTGCAAAAGTCAGAACCGGAATTTTAGAACCTGATTGTTATGAATGCCGCAGATGAAGACCTATTCATTCGTCGCATTCCGTTGACAGCCACTGATTCAAATACACCCATAAATTTAAAGCGATTGCAGTTTCCCATGCGGCTTGCTTTCGCTATGAGTGGCAGCAAGGCACGGGGCCAATAACTCCGTGTGGCAAATATTAAACAACTCGGGCAACGCCGGACACTGCAACTATTTCGTTATAATTGAAACATCTGTATATTTTCTTTGCATCTAACATATGCGGATGTACAGGCGAAAGTTCTCTGAGCGGGGAATAAAGGTAATAAGGCGAGCGAGTTTGCAGGAGGGAGTGCATTTGGTCAGGGCACGGAATATGTACTTGCGTTTCTTACCATTCCTTCGTGAAGAACCAGACGCACATTAGCATACCGTATTTTTTAGCTGCGCTAAGTCATTTTCGCCCCGCTCTGCCCAACAGACAAAGCGAATTTTTCTACCCTCTTTATCTCGCACATGTGTGAGCGTTGCGCGCGTAAGCCAGAGCGAACGAGAGGCCGCGGCCGCGTGCTCAAACAGTGCGGTGCAGGAACGAAGCAGAAAGAAGGGAAACAGTATTAAAATAAGCGAGACGCAAAAACCTCATTATCCGCAGCAGGTGGAGGACGGGGGGCGGGATGGGGGAGCAGAACAAGTGCGCGGCGCACGGCTAGCTTTGTTGTCCGCGGCCAGGTAATGAGTAACGGGAATTGCCTCGGTTCTGCCTTGTCACCGGCAATTCTTCCCCCGACCGACGAGAGCGGGGCGCAGCGGAGCGGTGCGTACCGGTTATTACGACTTTCGGACGACAGCGAGAGTTTTGTTATAAAAAAGATAAAAAGGCACTAGCGCGCACGCGCTCGTTCGCTCGCTCGCTGTGCCAGTCAGCCAGCCAGCGCCGTGCTCCATTCAGCGACTGCAACAAAAGCGTAGCGCTTTTCGCCAGATGTAGCCCGACGACAAGAGGCAGTTTTCCAACCCCCCCCCTCTCCCTCCCACCTCACCCGCCCCCTCATCCAACTATCAGCACAGTCACCGTGTTTTGCTGTCTTTCATAATGCAGCACTTCCCCCGTTCCCGTCAAATGGGTTTTTCCGTCTGCCTTTGTGCGCCCGCTCTGCGGAGATGTGATTGGGAGTCGAGAAAAAGAGGGGCGGGAGAAAAAAGTCCGCAGTCAGAAGTGAGGAAACTGCCGTAAGGCATCGCTTCGGGTAGTTTAGCCACCCTCCCGCGTTGCCCCCCCCCCCCCCCCCGCCCCCTCCTCTATCTTCACATCGAGTAGCTGGTTTCATTTTGCGGCGCTTTCCTTGGGAGGCGAAGACGCGCAAACAATCCTAATTGGCTCATGCTCGTACACATTAATCCAGCACTACAGTTTTTAATTATTCACCCCATACACACCCAAGCCCAGTTAAAACTCAGCTGTATGCTTTCTATCGTAAATACAGACAGACACGTCGTAAGCGTAAAGTCTCATGACAAGGAGTTCAGTTGCATGCTACACCATATTTAAAATATTAGGCGACACACTTGATCTTACAAGTCGAACTCAATGTTATTGCATCTGGGCGTGAGGGTTCTATTATAATTACAGTACGAGTACCAAACTTGACAACTTGGGGTACAGCATTGCCTTGGCTCCGGCCCCGGACCTGCCTGCTCCGTGACCTTTGTCAGTTTCCCATGGATGGTACCCCTTCTCTTGTTTATCGTCGGGCATTTGCTGCTCTGTGCGCACAAATGAAGGATGCCACATTTATTTACACTGATGGCTCAAAAACACAATTTGGTGTTGGGAGTGCCTATGTTGTTGGCGACACCCCTAATCGATTTCGGCTTCCCGACCAGTGTTCGGTTTTTACTGTGGAGCTTGACGCTGTTCTCCAGGCTGTCCAATACATCCGTCGCCATCAGCGGATACAGTATATTATATGCTCACATTCGCTCAGCGCTCTCCAAGCTCTCTACCCTGTCCAGCCTCTGATCCACCGGGTTCAGGACTGCCTCCACTTGCTCCACTTGGAGGGCGTCTCTGTGGCGTTCCTGTAGATCCCGGGACATGTTGGATCTGTGGAAACGAGGCAGCCGATGTAGCGGCTAAGGCGGCAGTCTCTCTTCTTCAGCCTGCTGTTCGCATGGTTCCCTACGCCGATCTACGGAGTGTTTTATGTCGTCGTGTTGCTCTTTTATGGCACGCTCATTGGTCGACACTTCCCAATAATAAATTGCGGGGCTTGAAAGCTCTTCTGAGTGCTTGGACCTCTTCCTCCCGAACTCGTCGTCGGGAGGAGGTAATTTTAACTAGACTCCGGATAGGGCACTGTCTTTTTAGCCATAGACATCTTTTAAGTGGCGATCCTCCCCCGCTTTGTCCCCACTGCTCTAAACTGTGGACGGTGAGGCACCTTTTACTTGAGTGCCGCTATTTTACTCCGTCACGCGCCCGTCTACAGCTATCGCCTGATATATCTTCCATTTTAGCAGATGACACGCGCTCAGCCGATCGCGTTCTCGAGTTTATTAGTGTCAGTGAGATGACGTCCGTCATTTGAAGCTCTTTTTGGGGACAAAAACCCCCCTTCTATACTGGTTTTTTAAGCTTTCCTTCTGTTTTTAGTTTCCCCACTTTTTTTGAGTTTCGCTCCCATTGCTGCTGGTTTCCAGTTTGGTTCTTTTTTATTTATTTATTTATTTTACACCTTTTCCTAAGTCACAAACCGGGCGCTAATGACCGTAGCAGTTTTGCGTACTAAAATCATAACAAAAAAGTACCAAACTTTAGATAGCATTACTGTTCAGAGTATGGGGTGCATGATTTCCATGCGTCGCAGCGTCACTGTCCACTTCCAACTATGGCCACCAGGTGCCGTGATCAGTCATCGTGATTCATAGTCACACACACTTGATCAGTCGCAGTGCAGTTGTTGGCGTGTCAAGATGAGCTTGGACAAAGGGAGCAGGGTATTATTGGTGAAATTCTATTATTAAAACATCAGTAATCCTTCGGCTGCACTTCGAGAATATCGCCGGCTGAAACGATAATGGAATAGTCTCCTTTCGGCACCTGCTGTGCGGAGCATGATGAAGAAGTTCGAATCAACTGGAGAACTGGGCGTCGCTCCGGGAAGAGGTCGACGTCCGGTTGTACGACAGGTGGTTGATGAAATCGCTGTTGCTGTGGTAGACAATGCTCCGCTCAATTCCCGATCGTCAGTCAGTACGCGTGCTGTGTCACGAAAGTTGAACATCCCGTGGTCCACTGTACGGAAGGTGCTTCCGAACCATTCTCAGGCGGTATCCGTACAAGATCCACATCGTACAGCAGCTTGCACCACAGGACTCACAACGACGTATTGACTTCGATCTCCACTTTCTCGCAAGCATTGGGCGAGGGCTGGCCGTGGACTATCCTATGGACAGACGAAGCTCATTTTCCTCTGACGGGTGAGCTGAACACCCCAAGATTGCCGAGTGTCGGGATTGTCACCTCCAGTCTCTGTGCATTAAGTTGTTCTGTATGGTGAACTAATCACCGTATGGTGTGGCTTCACGACTAAGTTCATTATTGTCCCATTCTTTTTTAAACAGATTGGCGGTCAAGGACCAAAGACGTGCAGTGTGACTGGCCAGCGTTGCTGCGGTATGCTTCACCAGCATGTCATACCCGCCCTACAGGAGAGAGACGCATTGAACTCAACAGTTTTGATGCAGAATGGGGCCCCACCGTACTTCGCTCGTGAAGTTCACCTGCTTCTCCGAAACATATTTGGTAACGATCGAATTATCAGCCGATCGTTTCCAAATGCTTGGCCGGCACGATCACCTGATCTTACTCGCTGTGATTTCTGGTTGTGGGGCTACCTGAAGGATAGGCTTTATCAGGGGAACATTCACACATTTGATGATTTGAAGTGCAGCATATCAAGAGAGGTAGCCAGCATACCTACGGACATGCTTCGCTCTGCAGTGCAGAATGCAATCCTGCGCTTTCAGACTCTACTGGACACTGATGGGCGCCATATTGAGCCCATTTTGTAGCAATAATGGTACCAGTATGCAACGGTGTGATGTATCGTAGCAGCACATTAAAAATGTTTCAGTTGAATTTATTCTGCATTCTCTTCCCCATGTCCTTGACTTTGATGCTACCAAGATTGATACTCGGACGGTATTTAGTTTCCGTGTTATAACGTGTTAAATAAGGAAAGTTTAATTGTAACCACCCGGTATTTGCACAACTGACCTGAAAGCATTGGCATTCCGATGCGTTTTATCGGTCACCAGTGTTCTTGTTTACTATAACGTCACCGCGTGTTTCCGGTAACCGACCAAGTGCAGTAATATAGTGGATGAGCTATACCTTGACTTACAAGCAGCATCGTCATAATATAAGGCTGAAAGGCTAAGAACAACGACGTTTCCAGTCTGCTGTTCCGCGACAGAATGCGCGCTCCCGGTATGGAACGGGTCTGCCCACGGTAAAGAAGTCTTCAAGCCACTGAATGACACTGCACACCGAAATACAAATTCTGCACATTATTAGAGGAGAAACAAGGGAAAGCCATCAGTCTTCGAACGAAGTGAAGAGTTATGAGAAATGTGTAAGCGTCTCTGGCACAATTGGTAAAACAACTACTGATCATCTTCATTTTCAATATCTCTCTTCTATAAGCACAGCATTCAGTGCTGCGCACGTTAATGAAGGCAAAAAAAGAAGAGAATTAGAATGACGCCGCGTATTGAGCTATTGCTACAAAGTTCGGACAGATAGAAGGAAAAACATACCGGAATGTTACGAAACTACTTCACAGGTTGGACAACGTTTTTCCTGAATTACGTTAAAAAGTTTTAAGAGTCGCGGTTCGGAAAAGTTCTATGCAATGCAGATCAAAATGTGGAACACGTGAAACAATATATGGGGCCATCAAGAAGTTCGAAGGCCGTACATTCCAGAATAGGTATGCCAATCAGTCCAGATTGCCTGAGCATTGAGACAATCATCCCACGAACGTATCAAGTTCAAGATACCCGTTTGGCAAAAGACGGTGTCCTGCTGCGCGAAGAAGTCCATAGCTGCCTGCTTGCTGCACGTCCTTGTCCAACGGAATCATCGACCGTTCAAGGCCTATTTTAAGGGACCGAAGGCGTGATAGTCGTACTAGGAGAGATCAGGACTATAGGACGGGTACTCGAATGTCTCACTCTTGAGTTGGCGTAACTTCTGTGTTACGACATTTGCAATATGGTGGCATCTTGTTTCGAATCTCGACGTGCAGTGAACTTTTCGCAGCATTCCACAATGCTGGTTTTCGCCAGACGTGCTGCCCCGTACACATTCTTCATTCTCCGATGGACGTCTACCGCTGTTTGTCCTTCGGTAGCTAAGAAAAGTGCAACAGCGCATTAATCCTGTTTGGATGCTTTTGGTAATAACGTCACCATAGTTAACGTTTCCACATTTACCGCACGCACGTCGGACAAACACGAATGCCACACTAATCCCTTGGTTAGATGTCGATACTTATATACCCGCATCTGAATCGCTCTATGTTGCAGCAACGCCCTCAAACAGAAACCTATTGATCGCCCCTTGTATCATGGTACCTTATCAACTACCGAGACACAGTGATAGTCGAACGAATTACAATTTTAACGGCATGTATATAAATTTGACGAAGATATGAACATCACTTCTCAATCTCTAACATGAAGTTTGTTCGTACATCTGACCACAAAACTGGGAAGAGGACGGTTAAGCATCCAGCTGACTAGTGCTAGGTTTCTGATGTCAGAAACAGGAATACATGTATGGTAAGGAAGCGTGACGGCAGGTCTCGTGCAGGGGATGTCTGTGGCCTGCACCATTTGCCAACGTATGGTATCTGGCTGTGTAATGCTACGCCAGACACGCGTCGTGAGAGTGCTGCCAGGGGGAAAGAACAAACCTAGTGATCAAATGCAACCATCCATTACGTGATAATGTACCAAGTGTCCAGAGATTGAGGTCCAGAAGAAGCCTCTTCCAAATGATCATCCAAAGCATCAAAGAAATTGTGGAAGGCACAGATAGTAGACAGTCCGCATAGGCCTCAATCATATGAAAATCTCCTTCCTGGTCACGAAGAGAAGTGGACTACATAGTGTCCTCTCAGTCACCTATGGTCTAAAGTCTGGGATTTCCAGTCGTCACTAGCAACTGCATCTGCGCAGAAACACAAACCGTGGATCTCTTGTTCTGCTGGCGGATTGGTCCTGCGTCCTACACCGAGGCAGGGCTTCTTCAGGTAGCCCCAAATGCTCTTGAGGTCGATCTTCCACGCACTTATATCCGGACATGTTTACATTAAGTTTCTCGTTCTGTGTATTCTATAATGTCTATTTCCCGTTTCTGTGTATTAAAGTTCCTCGAGTAAAACACTAACAATACACTCTCCACTGATTGACTCGAAGTTCCAGCCACAACCAGTTTTATTCCCCGTTCAGTTTTGAAATTCTAGCTACCGCATTGAAGTCTAATGAGTGCTATAGCATTGACTGTTATACTGTTTTAGTATTCTAATGTAATTTTTAATCAGCGTCTTACAATTGCAGTACACATAAATTAATAAAAGATGTAAGAATTAAATACAATTAACGCTAAATTGTACGTCTTGTGTGGATGGCGTTCGTGTTACAAGTTCTTAAGTTTCTTCTGTAACCATACGCAGAGAACTCGTTTTCTATTCCTTTCTATTATAGTGAACAATAGTTTGTCTATCAAAGCCACGATAGCCGTCGTGTGGTGTGCTAGATATTAGGCCTCCAACAAATGACATAATCCATATAGGCTATAGGCCTACAGCAGCCTGTGCATAGTGCATCGAATAATTAGAGTACTGCTTACTGGCGGTTTTCATGCCCCTTAGAACAATCTGGTTTCGTATCTCTACCGGAGAAGCTGAGCTTGTATGCACTGAGAACATAAGGAGCATCTGGCGCAAAGTTTGCATGGTACACTCGTCAGTGACGTTTGGCTCCTCCCCAGTTAGTTGGTTTAATTGTCATAGTTAACTGTTTCGTCTCCATATAGGCCACAGTCAGTTGGGAAAAATACGTAGCATGTTATCACGGTTTAGAAAAACTTTTTGTCGTTTCAGACGTGTATTCACAAGTTGGTTGTTTATATATTCCGCTTGATTGTAGACTTATGTAACAAATGTCAAGATTCCTTATACATGTTTCGCTCTAACTTCGAAGGTAGTTCAGCTGGTATTTTACAGTCCTCGTTTCAGTCTTGTAGTCAGACCAATTGCCACAAAACATAAGATGTGATCTTTATCATTTTTTTCAGTTACCTCTACAGTTTCTCGCTTTTTCTTGTTGTTTGTTCTTTAATAATGTTCAGAATTTGTATTTCACTGTGTGATATTATGAATTTGGAAAATATTCGTCATGAAATGTTCTACATGCGTTACCAGTAAATCTAGTTGCGTTTGCTGGCACTGCAAAGTAAGTACAGCGAGCTATGTCTACATCGCGGTGAACGTTCTGGATGTAGATTTCATTCTCACAATTTTCAAAAGAATTTGGTACTGTTACTGACATCAGACATCTAGCATTGTCCAGTCTTAGTGCAAAAACTAGAAGAAGAAGAAGAAGACAAATAATTGATGTACGCATGTAGGTAAAAATTTGTATACTAAAGCTTAAATTATCGCTCGTGAGTGGTACATTAAAAGCATGCAAATGTTCCATTAATTATTATTTTTATTTCAAGAATTTCTGCCCACAATTATTAATATTGTTATCATTATTTTCATCATTATTATTATTATTATTATTATTATTATTATTATTATTATTGTTATTATTATTGTCATGTAGACTCATTTTGAATATTGACACCCATTTGGATATGAACATTAATATATGACTTCCTGATGCATTCCATTACTTGAATCTAACCAAAACTGAAAACATTTAAGCAAATGAAATTCGATAGGCCTAGTTTAACTGAATGGAATACCTGCTGGTGTGGAAGCTGAAACATGTAACTCTTAATCCACAAAGTGTGTTTACAGATAACCAAAGATATGACACACGAGTAAAAATACCTACATAATTGTTGTTTCAGTTGCGTACAGGTTACACATGTATTTTCAGTTTCCAAGAATATCTCTGTTCTGTTGTTATGCTGTAGGCAATGGAACAATTTGGTAAAAAAGCTGACACCTTTACAGCCGTGCTCTCCGTTTAACAATTATTCCCGTCCTTCTTTGTAATATTACTAAATTCCCTCACACAGTTACTCGCAGTGACACATACATGGTGAACATTAATAAAACCGACAAACGGGAGGGACGGATTCCTGACTAGAAATTGAAGAAACGAGGTCCTATGTACGTGTGTCTGAAAGCAGACGGAATGCATGCAACAACAAATCGTCCGAGAACACAGTACAGAGCCGCATCGCATCCACACCACAAGAGATGCTCAAAGTTGGCTCCATGGGATTGCAGGCGATAGGGGTAGTAACGGTTCTCATGCAAGACACACATAATCGTATAATGGCTTACACCTTGTTGACCTTGCTGGAGCTTTGTACTATTGTTCATCTCAATATTCTGTAGAATTCGATCCTCCAAACCTTGTTTACGCACATTCCGACGCCTCCCTGTACGTTCGTCTGTCTAAAAGGGACCCTGATTAGAGAAACGCTCAAAGAGGGCTTGAAATGTTGTGTGATGTGGTTGGTCTGTGAGGGTACTTGGTTTGCTGTAGCCGTATTGCCTCTCGACCGTTTCCATCTGCTTTGCCGTACACCAACTCTCTTTGTTCCCGACATGAATACCGGACCATTCTGTGGCCTACAGTATGCTGTATTTCTAGGCTGAAGGTGAGTACGTTGTCATTAGAACTGATGACATGCAGAGGCTCATCTGATTAAGTGAGATCGTAAAAGAAAGTAAGTAACTGTCTATATGAACACTAACTGTTAAGTTTGCTGCAACCCCCTCATTGTTTTTCTTTTTTTAATTTTTTTCAATGCTATGTAATAATTGTAGAAAAAATATCTTTAAGCTTTACCTGTAATAACTCGTCTACGGTACTGTTTCGATGAGGTACCTGTGTCATCATTTATTTTAAACAGAACCTGCAGCTATTTGTCACTCCTCTGTAATGACCGGTTCTGTTGAGAAACGCAAATTAAAATCAGTAACTGGATGCGCGGCCTTGGTGTTTGTGTTTCTTATTTCTCAAAAATGGTTCAAATGGCTCTAAGCACTATGGGACATAACATTTTTTTTAATCAGTCCCCTAGACTTAGAATTACTTAAACCTAACTAACCTAAGGACATCACACATATCCATGCCCGAGGCAGGATTCGAACCTGCGACCGTAGCAGCCGCGTGGTTCCGGACTGAAGCGCCTAGAACCGCTCGACCATAGCGGCCCGCTTTTATTTCTCTCTCCTCCCGCCTCCAGTGCAGTGAAGTAGTGGTTGGGTCACCGAACTCGTATTCCAAGTGGGTATTGGACGTTCAGATTTAGGATTCCCTAAACGATGTGTGTCCGCCTCCGTGGCTGAGTGATCACCGAAAATAGCTGCGCTGCCATGCGAAGGGCGACGGTTCGATTCCCGGTACCGCCAAGGATTTTTCCTTGATGGAAGGACTTAAACGACATGCACTGAGCCTCGTGAAGTCAATTGAGGAGCTACTTGACCGAGTATTAGCGGCTGCACGGCCTGGATAATCTATAAGACGGTCAGGAGAGAGGCGTACTGACCATATGGTGCCTCCATACCCCCATCGGCATGACGCCGCAAAGCAGAGGACCAGTAGGCATGTCTTGGGCCATCACGGCCTGGCGAGGATCTCGGACAAATAAAAAAAAGTATATATGGCATATCCTAGAGATGCCGTAGTCGTTTATACTTTTTAAATTTTTCATTCTCGTCTAATTAGTCTAGCGCCCTACCTAATCGCCTCGGAGTCAGGAGACGTTGTACTTCAACCTACCTTACGTCTCCGTTTACTCAATGTCTGCATAGTGCTTGTGAGAACAGACGAGTCACAGAGTAAAGCTTGAAACAACAGAATTCTACAGTAGCAACTCTCTTTCGAAACTGATGAAGGCCACTGATGAATAACAGCGCATCGGCGCAGCTTCGGTACCGACGGTAGTAGGGGACATCTCGTGATCGTAGCAGGCGGTCAATTTTCACTGAAAACTGAATAATTTTTACGCAACGGTTTTGCATAACAGACTCCAAATTGTAAGTTCCATGGCAAATTATAAAACGCCGCCTCATTAGACACTTCATTTTTACGACAGTACCGCCACATACGTCATGGGAAACACTTATTAGAATAAGAAATTACAATTTGTGTGTCACACATTCTGGATTTTTCTGTAATGATGTGACACCTTACAGCAGAGATCGGACTTCGTCACAGGAGCACTGCAAACAGCTTTCTTTTGTACGTCGGAAACGTTATTAAGATTTACGATATGCAGTCATTAGCAGATTAAAAACGGACCATTATTTCCCTACCGGTGTTGCTTATTCTTCTGCCATTGAACTAAATAGATATTTGGTTTCATATTACAGATATTACCCTTGTGGAGTTAAAATAAATGTATATCTAGTTTCGTATCCCGTTCTGCCACGACTGATGAACAGAAGAGCTTTGTGCAGATTGTATGGCTCTTTATAAGAATCAGCAGACGTAGTTTCTCGTGTCTCGTTTAGGGCAGATACAAAAAAAAAAAAAAAATTGTTGGTATAAGTTTGTTATAAGTTCATTGGTGATTGATTTGGGCTACTGACTAGTCAGCTGAGTGGTAATAATGATGGGTGAACAACAGTAGTAATGAAATGCCTGTATAGAAATAAATCTTACACATGTTAAAGCTTATCACCCATTCCGCATAGCTGCAAATGATGTCTCATTCGCGTAACTTTTTTGTCGAATCTACGATGCACCACAATTCGAATTCCACTGTCATGCCAGACATCTGGACAGAGCTCTCACGCCTTTCACTCACCGAGCGAGGTGGCGCAGTGGTTCGCACACTGGACTGGCGTTCGGGAGAACGATGATTAAACCCGCGTCCGGCCATACTGACTTCGATTTTCCATGAAGTTCCCTAAATCGCTTCAGGCAAATGCTGGGATGGTTCCATCGGAAGGGCGCGGCCGCTTTCCTTCTTCGTCCTTCCCTAATCCGAGCTTGTGCTCCGTCTCTAATGACCTCTTTGTATCGGGATCTCCTCCTCCTCCTCCCTCCCCCCCGTCCTCCTCTTCCTCCTCCTCCTCCTCCTCCTACTGCTACTCCTTTTTACTCATAGGAAGTTCTCCACCTGTACACTGACCAACTTTATTCTTTTTGGGACACATCGTAGTCATCGCTATCTATGGTACTATTTTTAAATGTCTTTCCTTAGCAGGAACAAGGAATAGATATGATGTGTGAAGTAGAATATTGACCTTTTTGCAGAGACCTCTCTAAGAATGTTGAAAACTTGCACGTTTTCTCCTTATTGGTGATTGTGGCTAAAAATAAAAATAAATCAATTTAACATAAATTGCTGTTAACACACCCACAGTATAAAACTAAAACAAAAGTTCTATGTAGATTTAACTTATTTGTTTTTTTGCTGAAGGTGAGATGCACTCTACTGCGAGGGTATTCCACGAGTTCACGTAGGTCATATTGCAAGAAACTGGCTTTATGACACTCTTTCTGACCGAACCAGTGCGTGCATCCAGGCCGGAGGGTTTGCAGCGTCACACTAATAAGTGGGGTCATATTACCAAGTTCTTTGTAAATGTGAGTCGACTTGCCGGTCATGGTGGCCGAGCGGTTCTAGGCGCTTCAGTCTGGAACGGCACGACCGCTACGGTCGCAGGTTAGAATCCTGCCTCGGGCATGGATGTGTGTGATGTCCTTAGGTTAGTTAGGTTTAAGTAGTTCTAAGTTCTAGGGGACTGATGACCTCAGATGTTAAGTCCCATAGTGCTCAGAGCCATTTTTTTGAGTAGATTTTGTAATCACTGAAATAACATCACATACTCTAAAAAACCTGTGAAGTTTCATTTCGCTTTCTCCTCCCCTTCTGAGTCCTTTACCTTTTTTTGTCATGCACTATATGTGTAGATTGAAGTATAGAAGTTTCCTCTTAGTTGCAAGAGTTGTTGCGATTTTTATTGTAAACAGGGTTCTGTTCTTACAACATCTAGGAAGCTGATGATGTTCGATAAATGCAGCCATTTAAATATCACACAAACTAGAAAGGAGTTATTTGCTATTACTGAGCAGTAAGAAGAGTTTTTTTTTCTTTTGTTTAGTAGCAGATTTCCTGGTTCTTTTACTATGTTCGATGTAGAATAAAGAGAAGCTGTCACTACCACGAAGGTTAGTATGAAGACCAGCAGTACTTTACTAGACATGGTGCTGTTGAAGATGGTATGCCCTTGCCTTCCTGTGGCCTTAGAACTGACTGACACAGCCAGTTATGAGGAAACCTACAGTTTAACGTGGGCTCCTAACGATAGTCCGCAGCTCGTGGTCTTGCGGTAGCGTTCTCACTTGCCGCGCATGGGGTCCCGGGTTTGATTCCCGGCGGGGTCAGGGATTTTTCCTGCCTGGAGATGACTGGGTGTTGTTGTGTCATCATCATGCATCCCCATTACGGTCAGAGGAAGGCAATGGCAAACCACCTCCACTAGAACCTTGCCTAGTACAGCGGTGCGGGTCTCCCGCATCGTCCCGTTCGCTCCTCTGAGTATCATCATCATCATCATCATCATCATCATCATCTACCGATAGAGCAACTTGGCATTTTTCGCAGTAGCCAACCTTTTGTATAGGTGAGTCACATAAAATTCTCCCATGCAAAGAAGCTGAAATATATTTTAAGAATTATTGTAGAAATAAAAGAATAGCTTAACTCATCGCATTGCTGAAGGCTAGTTTTCATCATGAAACGTCGTGGGTATAATTTTTTTAAATGTAGGAACTGTCATGGCTGTCAAATTATAGTAATGTAAGGAGACCTTGGATGCTTGCAATTAACAGCCGGCGGAAATATGAGTGAGCGTGGCTGTCAACACACAGAGACGATGTGGTGCTTTACGGCCACTGCCACTGCCCGGGCGATATGAAGCCTGTATGAAATAGCAGTAACCGCAGACACGCGGCGGAGGCAAACACGGAAATGGTAGCAAAGCAGTCGTGTTTGAGAATCATTTCCAACAGAGGTCCGATGTTTCTAGAAATTAGGAAGACTTTCGGTAGCTGCTAGAGAAACTCTCGCCGAAGTCAGTGGAAAACCAGTATCGAAGCGACTAGCGCACAGGACCAA
The DNA here is from genome assembly GCF_023898315.1 of Schistocerca nitens. Classification (NCBI taxonomy): domain Eukaryota; kingdom Metazoa; phylum Arthropoda; class Insecta; order Orthoptera; family Acrididae; genus Schistocerca; species Schistocerca nitens. The sequence goes on from NC_064622.1 coordinate 188,916,094, forward strand.
AGCAGTCGCTGTCGAAGGTAGTACAGTGAGGGAATGATTACCCGGAAGCAGCTACTACAGGAGCCAAGTCGTCGCGAATTGTCGCTTTAGAGTGACACTTCGATGCTGACGCAGTAAAAATTGCGAGAAACCTGCATACGTTCGATGGACGACATCTGACGTTCTCGAGAAGTATCCAGTAACAGTAATTATCTTGACTTTTCTGACTGTTACATAAGAACAAGCTCTGTAAAGTGTGTCTCTAGTAGTAGCAAGGAGTTACAGTCACTAGAAACACGCAATAGTTACTGCGAGGGAGGCACTAAATTTTTCTCCTTCCGTTAGGTTGCGACATCTGTTCGCACACCTCTGGACTACGTACTATAATCCCTAGTAACTGCAACTAAAAGTAATATCTCTGTCAGCTGAGTTAAGGCAGCCTGTGAGATCGAACGTGTTTCATAATCGGCTCGAAACAAGGTCATGTTTGATCCTACCGAAACCTATGATGATCTGAAGAGTGTGCATGAGAACTCTGCAATATATCGGTGAGCATGTTCCCGTCGGAATCGTGCTTTCAGAATGGTTGGGAAAACGATGAACTTCAGGGAGAAGCAGGTGCACTTGTTACTACATAACAGTAACAACAATCAACACAGCAGGTGTCATTATTTGTGGTGATTCACGTCTCACAGCGAGACAGCTTGTAGACATCCTTGGGGTATTAGCTGGTGGCACTCACACAGTTTTAAGACATTTGCAAACATCTAGTGTGTGTGAGCGCGATGGATACGGAGATTGCATACTGCACAACAAATGCAGGCTCATGTCGATGTGTGACGCTGTTGGAAGCAATGTGCAAAAGACGAGGGTGATGCTTGGTGCCAAAACATCATCACATCTGACGAAACAGTGGTGCACTGCTATCACCCACAGACGAAGCGAAGCATCACAGAATGGGTGTAACATGGTGAATCCCCGACACAAAGGTATGATCGCAGAAGGCACCCAATAACGCCCTGGTTACCACTTTTTCTGATTACCAGGGGATGGCGTACACTTATACAGATCCAAACGTATACATAGCCAAAGCACACTAGTCACTGCAGATTACTATACGAACGTTCTTAAACATCTGACGAAGCTTCACATCGCCAAAAAACGAAGGAACCTCATTGGACACTGGAAGCCTCATAATGACAATGCCGAGCCACATGTTGATAATGGCGTTATCGAGTTTCTGACACAAAAACGCATCTCTCAGGCACCCAGTTTGCCTTATAGTCCCGGCCTGGCTCTGCATGACTTTTTTCTTAACCCGATGGCTGAAAAGAAACTTAAGGGGCGTGAATTCGACAGCAAAATCAAGGCAATGAAAGCTTTAGAGGCGATTCTGAAGAGGATTTCAAGGAACAGCTTCCTGCAAGTCTTCCATGAATGCCGGCCGAAGTGGCCGTGCGGTTAAAGGCGCTGCAGTCTGGAACCGCAAGACCGCTACGGTCGCGGGTTCGAATCCTGCCTCGGGCATGGATGTTTGTGATGTCCTTAGGTTAGTTAGGTTTAACTAGTTCTAAGTTCTAGGGGACTAATGACCTCAGCAGTTGAGTCCCATGGTGCTCAGAGCCATTTGAACCATTTTTTCTTCCATGAATAACAAAGGAGGTGGGACAAGTGCATTGCATGGGCACGAAGGGAGGGGGGATATGTTTGAGGGGGACAAAAGCCTGTATGAGTGACTTTTTACACTAAATTGTATGAGCGTTAGTGCCAGTTACACGCCTCGTATTTTCTATATGTACACAGGAACAAGTGCTGTCTCGCACTTGTCTCCTATTGTGATTAAAGTATTTCATTACTTATTGTCAGAACGAGTTGCAAGCAGAAGCAGAACTTAAGAACAGAGAGCTGCAGCACAACTCTAACAAATGGAGTGGTAAGGTGTATTCGTTAATGTGCGAAGTGCGATGATATAGAGCCACTCGAAGACATCTCCCCGAATAACGTTGACTACTAGGAAAAATGGTAGAAATGGCTCTGAGCACTATGGGACTCAACATCTGAGGTCATAAGTCCCCTAGAACTTAGAACCACTTAAACCCAACTAACCTAAGGACATCACACACATCCGTGCCCGATGCAAGATTCGAACCTGCGACCGTAGCAGTCGCGCGGTTCCGGACTGAAGCGCCTAGAACCGCTCGGCCACAGCCTACTGGAAAATAAATTGTTCTTAAAATGAATCCCTAAGTGCTTGTGCCCTTATTCACTTGCTACAAACCAACCCCTCTCCGGTCCAAAGTCACCTATTCTAAGCTAACAGACTTTTTCATTCTCATTCCTAAATTAAAAATATTAACCTCAGCCCCCATTGTCGTCAACATACTAATTTCGTCACGCAGACCACACCTTCGTCCAAAGCTGGTGACAGGACATGTGCCAGGACGCGACGTAGAGATACAGAATACAATGAATAGCTGGATGGACGGATGGAGAAATGACGAAGCGCTGGACACTTCGGAAAACATTGAAGGAGGTACGTCAGTAGCAAAAGAGAGTCCTGAACCACTGTTGGTGTGCGCCATCTAGCTACTCAGCACTCTGCCTGATCCCTCCGTCGAATGTCACCTCGTATTCTGAGTCCCTTTGTTGGGAGAAAGCTAATCAGAGGGGAGAGAGCTGACGCAGCGAGCGCGACAGCCGTGGGAGGGTGTTACGAGCCGCAGCTTACGAATCTATTGGCCGAGTGACAGCCCGTCAGGGTCCTTTGACAGTCTAATACGACTTCTTTTTGCCCGTTTCTTTTTTTATTATTATTTTCTCGAGTGCCGATTCGAATGTAGTGCGTCTGTGCGCGTGCGAGCGAGACAGAGAGGAGAGCTCGGCGCGGCATTAAAGAAAGGAATAAAGAGCGAGAGGCCCCGCGTGTCCAGAAAGCCTGCCCGGCCGGGGGTGGGCCCTAGATGCGGACCGTCCATTCATCCCCCGGCGGCCGATCTTAATTAATTTGGCGAAGCGCGCAGATGAAAAGCGCCGCGTGCGTGTGCGTTCGCCCCGGCGCGTATCCGGCCGCCATCGCCACCACCGGCGCAGTTCCCGTGGGATGGGGAGGAGGGGCAGATTGCCTCGCCATTTTACATGATAATGCTCCCCCAGGGCGCGGGCAGGGGGACGTGCCAATCAGCCGGGCCAGAGCCCTGCTCCCAGGGCGGAAGAGCGGGCGAGCGAGGCCGGTGAAGGGGTTAACCGTTAGTCGCGACAGGCCCTCCACGGGCGCGGATCCTGCCCCCTCCCGTGCACAAAAGGGGGAGCGGCCCAGTGACACACCCGCCTGCTTGCTGCAGGGGCGCGAGGCCTGCAGCGCGGCGTCGCTTTCATGGCGGCTGCAGATAGCCGCTAAAGAGAGAGATGGCCAGTGAGGTCTTCATCGCGCCCTTCAAAACAAAACCAACTTCTAAGTTTCGTATCTGTCTGTCGTTATCACTCCTAAGACATTCTGATGCACTTTTGCATACCAGCCTCACATTGTGCGAATCTCTTCATACACTAAGGTGACTCATGGCATAGCGATATGCACATATACAAATGGCGTTAGTATCGGGTACACAAAGTACAAAACAGCAGTGTATTGGCGGAGCTGTTATCTGTACTCAGCTGAACCATGTGAAAAGGTTTCCCACGTGGCTTTCTTTGGCCGCACGACGTGAACTAACAGACTCATAGCGCGGAATGGTAGCTATAGCTATACGCATGGACATTCGGTTTCGGAAATCGTTCGGAAATTCGATGTTCCGAGGTCCACAGTGTCAAGAGCGTGATGACAATACCAGATTTCAGGCATTACCCCTCACCACAGACAACGCAGTGGCCGACTGATTTCGCTTAACGACCGAGAGCAGCGGCGTTTGAGTGCAGTTGTCAGTGCTTACAGACAAGCACCTTTGCGTGGAATAACTGTAAAAATCAATGTGGGACGTCCGTCGAACGTATCCGTTAGAACAATGTGGCGAAATCCTTTATGGGCTATGGTAGCAAACGACTGACGCGAGTGACTTCGCTAAAAGCACTAAATCGCGTGCAGCGCCTCACCTGGGCTCGAAACCATATCGGTTGTACCCTAGAATACTGGGAAACTGTGACCTGGTCGGACGATTCCCGATTTCAGTTGGTAAGAGCTGCTGGTAGGGTTCGAGTGTAGCGCAGACCCCAAGAAGCCATGGGTCCAGGTTGTCAACAAGGCACTGTGCAAGCTGGTAGTGGCTGTGTTTACATGGAATTGACTCGGTCCTCTGGTCCAACTGAACGGATCATTGACAGGAAATGGTTATGTTCGGCTACTTGGAGACCATTTCCAGCCATTCAAGGCCCTCGTGTTCCCAAACGACGATGGGTTTCTATGGATGACAATGCGCCATGTCACTGGGCCACAATTGTTCGTGATTGGTTTGAAGAACTCTCTGGACAATTCGTACGCCCGACATGAATCCCGTCGAACATTTATGGAACACAATCGAGAGGCCAGTTCGTGCACAAAACTCCACACTGGCAGTTATAGAGGTGACATGACTCAGTAGCCGGCCGCGGTGGTCTAGCGGTTCTAGGCGCCAAGTCCGGAACCGCGCGACTGCTACGGTCGCAGGTTCGAATCCTGCCTCGGGCATGGATGTGTGTGATGTCCTTAGATTAGTTAGGTTTAAGTAGTTCTAAGTTCTAGGGGACTGATGACCACAGATGTTAAGTCCCATAGTGCTCAGAGCGATTTGAACATGACTCAGTACTCCTGCGGGGGACTTCCAACGACTTGTTGAGTCCATGTCACGTCGAGTTGCTGCACTACACCTTGCAAAAGGAGGCTCGACACGATGACACTCGTCACCCCAGTGCTTAAGCTGCAACAAACTGCGGGAAAGCAGCCGGATGAGGTCTGCGACAACAGCCGATATTTCGAGAGGTGCACGCCCTGTCACTTTCAAGGCTGTGTGACGAGAGAGAAGGTATGACAGGCCACAACTGCAAGAGACCCGCCTTCGCAAAGCAAGATCATCCATTACAGACACTAAAAGTGCCCTAATATTAGACAGTGGGGAAGTGTGGGGCCTAAAAATTGTAGAGAGAGACCAAGAGATAAATACAGTAAGGAGATTCATAAGGATGTAGGTTGCAGTGCTCACGCTGGAGTAGCATGGAGAGCTGCATCAAACAAGTCTTTGGACTGAAGTCAACAACACTTATTTAGTTAAATTTTCTGCAACAACGGAAAAAATAACAAAATTCATTCTCTCTCTCTCTCTCTCTCTCTCTCTCTCTCTCTCTCTCTCTCTGTGTGTGTGTGTGTGTGTGTGTGTGTGTGTGTGTGTGTGTGTGTGTGTGTGTGTGCGCGCGCGCTAGCGATCGTGCGTGCTTCGTCTGTTGTATACCCACACTAGCGACACAGGGAGCGGTGTACACGACCGTTCGTGGGAAGATGAGCAACGTACCCACGAGGATCAGCGGCGGCGTGGTGCCGCTGGTGTGTAACAAAATGGAGCAGACCGGAGCGGCTGACCGCGGCTACAAAACTGGCGCGGTTAGCGCGCCTTTGTTCCACGCGAGGCCACTTTACCTCGGCAGCGGCTGCGGGGCGAGGATTAGCGACGCCGGCGTGTTTGCCGTGACGCGCCACGTAAATGTAAACCAGGCCAGCCGCGCCACACAGCGCCGCAGTTTGTTCAAACAAGCCGCGTCAGGTGCCTCCTCTGTACGGAACGCTAACGCTGCGCTCCGGCCGCACGTAACGCAGCTGGCGACGTGCGCGTCAGCCGGCCCGGCTCCGAAACACACACACACACACACACACACACACACACACACACACACACACAGTTCCCACCCCAAGGCAACAAGGCGCGGTCTCCTCTACCAGGCTGCTCGCAATTGAAATGTAAATTTCCGCTTTTCTGTCCGATTACACAGCGAGCAGCTGCGGTTAACACTCCACGTGGTCCAGCAAAGGTCTCACCACTTCCGAAACTGCCCCTTACCGAACAGGTGCTGTAACAGATACTCATTTGCACCGACTCTTCTATACTTACATACTTAATTCGCAACTTAGCTGAGGTGTTAATCGACTTCAGCAAGTAGCGATCTGTGATAATACACTAGGGAAGATAAATTTCTTTGCTATGATCGCTAATAACAACCTTTATTCTCGATAACCGGTTTCGTTTATCATTGTTGCCATATTCAGATCTAGAGAGACAGGGTATTGCATATTGAATATCTGGGAGTATGCCTACGGAACGATTTGAAGTGGAATGATCATATAAAATTAATTGTTGCTAAGGCGGGTGCCAGGTTGAGATTCATTGGCAGAGTCCTTAGAAAATGTAGTCCATCAACAAAGGAGGTGGCTTACAATACTGTACTTGAGTATTGCTCATCAGTGTGGGATCCGTCGGGTTGACAGAGGAGATTGAGAAGATCCAAAGAAGAGCGGCGCGTTTCGTCACAGCGTTACGGAGATGTTAAGCAAACTCAAGTGGCAGACTCTGCAAGAGAGCCGCTCTGCATCGCGGTGTATCTTGCTGTCCAGGTTTCGAGAGGGTGCGTTTCTGGATGAGGTATCGAATATATTGGTTCCCCCTACTTATACCTCACGAGGAGATCACGAATGTAAAATTAGAGAGATTCGAGCGCGCACGTAGGTTTTCCGGCAGTCGTTCTTCCCGCGAACCATACGCGACTGGAACAGGAAAGGGAGGTAATGACAGTGGCACGTAAAGTGCCCTCCGCCACACACGGTTGTGTGGCTTGCGGAATATAAATGTAGATGTAGATGTCGTAAAATAGCAGTAAAAGTATTCTTGCTCATGAAATGGCAGGTACGTAACAGACTACAAGAATCATGCAGCAGCATGTCAGAATTAAAGTAGCTACACATCTCAAAAAAAGTTTTGCATCACCTCGGTTCCGAGAGTTCCGGAACCTGTACAGAAAATTTTAATAGATATCAACATAAACACCATTTCCGCCCTTTTTATTGCCCATGAAAACCACACATTGCATGTCGTACCACAATACAGCGAGACCTTCAGAAGTGGTGGTCCAGTTTGCTGTACACACCGGTACCTCTAATACACAGTAGCACGTCGTCTTGCATTGATGCATACCTGTATTCGTCGTGGCAAACTATCCACAAGTTCATCAAGCCATTGTTGGTCCAGATTGTTCCACTGCTCAACGGCGATTCGGCGTAGATCCCTCAGAGTGGCTGGAGGGTCACGTCGTCCATAAACAGCCCTTTTCAGTCTACCCAGGCATGTTCGATAGGATTCATGTCTGGAGAACATGCTGGACACTCTAGTCTAGCGATGTCGTTATTCTGAAAGAAGTCATTCACAAGATGTGCATGATGGGGTCGCCAATTGTCGTCTATATAGAAGAATGCCTCACCAATATGCTGCCGATATGGTTGCACTATCGGTCGGAGGATGGCATTCACGTATCGTACAGCCGTTACGGCGCCTTCCATGACCACCAGCGGCTAACGTCGGCCCCACATAATGCCACCCCAAAACAGCAGGGAACCTCCACCTTGCTGCACACGCTGGACAGTGTGTCTAAGGCGTTCAGCCTGACCGGGTTGCCTCCAAACACGTCTTCGATGATTGTCTGGTTGAAGGCATATGCGACACTCACCGGTGAAGAGAACGTGATATCAATCCTGAGCGGTCCATTCGGAGTGTTGTTGGCCCCATCTATACCGCGCTGCATTGTGTCGTGGTTGCAAAAATGGACCTCGCCATGGACGTCGGGTGTGAAGTTGGGCACCATGCAGCCTATTGCATACAATTTCAGTCGTAACACGACGTCCTGTGGCTATGCTGGCGTTGCTGACAGGGTTCTTCCGAGCCATAGTCCGTAGGTAGCGGTCATCCACTTCAGTAGGAACCCTTGGCCAGCCTGAGCGTGGCATATAATCGACAATTCCGGTCTCTTTGTATTTCCTCCATGTCCGAACAACATCGCTTTGGTTCACTTGGAGACGCTTGGACACTTCCCTTGGTGAGAGCTCTTCCTAGCACAAAGTAACAATGCGGACGCGATCGAACCGCGGTATTGGCCGTTTAGGCATGGTTGAACTACAGAGAACACGATCCGTGTACCTCCGTCCTGGTGGAATGACTGGAACAGATCGGCTGTCGGAGACTACCCCCGTCTAATAGGCGCTGCTCATGTATGGTTGTTAACGTCTTTGGTCGGGTTTAGTGATATCTCTGAACAAACTGTCAAAGGGGCTGTCTCTGTGATACAATATCTACAGTCAACGTCTGTCTTCAGGAGTTCTGGGAAACGGGGTGATACAAAACTTATCACCACATACATGTCTTACGTCCCTCACAACGTAGTGCATAATTGCAGCCAGGGCACCGCTAGACAGTAGAAACCTACAATGGCAATTTTGGTGCAAACTATAGTTTTCTCGTATACAAAGTGCTTGACATGGAATTGAATCCCAGAATCTCATGAGAGATAATCACGTGACCTACCGCGCTTTGTTATTAATCCAGTTAATTGGAAAAGATTAAGTTACAAATAGATGGACCTATAAACTTTCTGTTCCGTAGACACATTCTGAAAAGAGATCCTGGACGACGCAGAACATACCATAAAAATACATAACAGCTACTTACAAAAAAGAAAGATTTATGGTAATGTTCCTTCCACAGATCCTAAGTGAAATTCTGATCAAGGATGCTTATAAAAAATCTGAAAGCTATTTTCATTTAAAAGTTAGTGAAGGTGAGTGTGGATTTTTAAAGAGACTAAAAATCTAAGGTTATCAACTCCCCTGTGTCCGCCCCGGTAGCTTAGTGGTCAGCGTGACAGACTGTCAATCCTAAGGGCCCGGGTTCGATTCCCGGCTGGGTCGGAAATTTTCTCCGCTCAGGGACTGGGTGTTGTGTTGTCCTAATCATCATCATTTCATCCCCATCGACACGCAGGTCGCCGAAGTGGCGTCAAATCGAAAGACCTGCACCAGGCGAACGGTCTACCCGACGGGAGGCCCTAGCCACACGACATTTCCATTTATACCTCCCCTGTCCACCGCTCCCTCCATGACGGAATGTGTGTATCCCATCTGTGTGCGTCTAGAGTAAATCTCGTGTGCAACTGTGAGAATGTTTTCTAAATGTTCTCGTAGCGTATATCGGTGGCGGAACGTGCGCAACAATCTGGTATTCACTCAGTGGGATTTAAGGTTTAATATAAGATCCGTCATAAACATGTAAATGTACTATACAAAGTAGAACATAAGGTATTTCGTAGGACGTAGTGGCTGCGCATCATCAATCAGAAAGTAGTTTACAACACGTATTTCCACAGGCTACATAACTGCGTGGGAGATGTGGCAAACTAAGAATTCACATATTTAATATTATTCGTACGTTATTTGATGTTATATATATCCAAAGATATAGCGTTTAGACTCTAGTTATATTTTATTAGTAGTTAAATCTTTTTAACTGCTGGCAAGTTACTGAAAAATTGACACTTGTCTTGAACAAAGTGACTTTATATCTTTATGTATAAGGTGACAATTATTGAACTATGTGAAAAAAACGTAAATTAGCAACAAATTCCGGGGTGCACACACTTTATTAAACATGGTTCAAATGGCTCTGAGCACTATGGGACTTAACATCTGTGGTCATCAGTCCCCTAGAACTTAGAACTACTTAAACCTAACTAACCTAAGGACATCACACACATCCATTCCCGAGGAAGGATTCGAACCTGCGACCGTAGCTGTCACGCGGTTCCGGACTGAGCGCCTATAACTGCGAGACCACCGCGGCCGGCTATTAAACATGTAAACGTCACTACAGATATCCAGATTTAGGTTGTACATGTTCGATATGCCTTCCATCATTGGCGATAATATGTCTGTTTTCAGCTCAGCACTGGTTTTCTAGTTATTGCTGTACACCTTGTGTTTAATATAGCTCCACAAAAAGGAGTCGCATGGGTTCAGATCCGGAGAACATGGCGTGCAATCTAGGATTGTGCCAGTGGCCAGTGTGCCAGTGGTACTCCAGAGCCAGAATGCTCTCCCAAAATTGCTCCTCCAGGACATCAAACACGCTACTGCTTCGATGGGGCCGTGCTCCATCTTGGGTGAACCACATCTTGTCGAAATCAGGGTCACTTTGGATAATGGGGATGAAATCATCTTTCAAATGCTTCACGTACCATTCGACAGTCACTGTGCCGTCAAGAAATATCGCACCGATTATTCCGTGACTGGACATTGCACACCACATAGTCATCTTATTGACGAACCCATCCAAATGAAAGTGGGCTTCGTCACTAAACCTGCACATACTAATTCCCATCATGCCCCGCGGCCAACCGTGCAGTTTGAACGTCCTAACGCAAACATTTCAGAAATTATGACGATTCTGTTTCATATAGTTCAATAATTGTCACCCTGTAAATTATTCTTCCTTCTGTCATTGATCCTAGGAACTGATCTGTTAGATTGCAAAAAATATACACTGACGTAAAAAAGCGCAGTACCCAAAAATAATTGATGTAGTGTATTGAAATTTCGGGGATACATTTGTCTATGTAACATATTTAAGTGCAGAATCACAGCTTAATGTAAGCGCTAGATAAGCCATTACAAATGTAAAATGGGTCCCGTATGTGCTCGATTTGAGACAGATCTCGTTACTGAGCAAGCCAAGGCACTCTGTAGAGCGTGTTGGAGTACAACAGTGGTATGTGAGGGAGCATTGTCCAGTTGGAAAACACCCTCTGGAATGCTGTTCATAAATGGCAGCACAACAGATTGAATAACCAGACTGACGTACAATTTTGCACTTAGTGTGCGTGGGATAACCACTTGACGAGATAGCCAAAAAACGTTCAGTTGGCAGTAACCAGTATTGAAAGGAGAGAGGTGAGGTTACAAGTGACTACCAATATAAGAGATCGACTGTTGTAATCCGTGGGCAGACGATGTAAGTGGATAGGGTAGGCATAAAACTGGTCAGGCAGAAAAATAGGTGATGCCTTACCAGTGGAACCTAGACGACAGCGTTTCGAAGCTCTGTTAATCTTCGCGTTTGTTCATCAGCACTTGCGCCGGAACCTAACCTAACCTAACCTAACCTAACCTAACCTAACCTAAGATCCGTGTTGTCTGGGGCGACAGCGAAGTGTAAGTGGTTGTCGCTGCTTGAAGAGGTCACGTTGTCGTCCCGCCGAGTGGAGAAGACGAGGCAGAGAGACCGCCAGCCCCTCGACGCGACAGCGCGCACTTACTGGGGCTCTCCAGCGACGCACTGCTCTGCCCTAATTGGGCGTTAATTAATGGACCCATTTCGTCGCGCCAGTCACTCGTCTGGAGCGCTCCAGCCTCTGATAACTTCTCTTTGTCGTCATCCTTGTAAATTGTTAATGGAGCTGAAAACCCGCTGCCAATCACTCGCGTTCACTTATTTCTTTATTTTTCTCCTTAACTGCCTTCCGAGACTTGTTATCAAGTAGCCGGCCGAAGTGGCCGAGCGGTTCTAGGCGCTACAGTCTGGAACCGCGCGACCGCTACGGTCGCAGGTTCGAATCCTGCCTCGGGCATGGATGTGTGTGATGTCCTTAGGTTAGTTAGGTTTAAGTAGTTCTAAGTTCTAGGTGACTGATGACCTCAGCAGTTAAGTCCCATAGTGCTCAGAGCCATTTGAACCATTGTTACCAAGTCTGGGTCTCGCTTCTAAATGGTACGTCGGGATATTCTGTAACCTGCTAGCAATCGTGGTCGAACCTAGATTGGTAGCAAGTTATGAAAAATTTCCGCGTACCTCCAGGATACGAAGTGAATGTGAGTGGCGAGCAGAACGTGACGAAACGAAAGGTACATTAATAGGACGCATCGTGATGCACCAGGATGTGGCTTTAGTTTCCTCTTTATTTTTGCCTATGGTTTCATGGTCCTTACAGACATTCATGATTTAACCCGCCAGGATAGCCGAGAGCGCTAACGCGCTGCTTCCTGGACTCGGGTAGGCGCGCCGGCCCCGGTTCGAATCCGCCCGGCGGATTAACGACGAGGGCAGGTGTGTCGGCCAGCCTGGATGTGGTTTTTAGGCTGTTTTCCACATACCCCTAGGTGAATACAGGGCTGTTCCCCACGTCCCGCCTCAGTTACACTAGTCGCAGACAGTCGGGGTACACTAATTCCTTCCGGGGTGGGGGGGGGGGTACTGCTTGGCGACACGAATGGCATCCGGCCACCCCTTAAACTAACATTGACACATCCGATTAACCATGCCGACCCTGCGTATCTCGGGAAAAACGGCACCAGCAAAAGAAAAGAAAAAAGACAGACATTCATGATTTACACTTATTAACAACTATCATGCAATGATTAGACACACGAATAATAATATTACTGCACTTACATTGGAACCCTACTTACCTGGTCCTCATTTATCCGAATGTCCAATTCGTCCGGATTTAACAGTACAGTATTCGATACACTGGAAGTAATAATGGCAATAATCAAAGACGACAATCACTAAATTAAGGCCGGCCGGGGTGGCCGAGCGGTTCTAGGCGCTTCAGTCTGGAACCCCGCGACCGCTACGGTCGCAGGTTCGAATCCTGCCTCGGGCATGGGTGTGTGTGATGTCCTTAGGTTAGGTAGGTTTAAGTAGTTCGAAGTTCTAGGGGACTGATGACCTCAGCTGTTAAGTCCCATAGTGCTCAGAGCCATTTGAACCATTTGAACTAAATTAAGTATCAGTCAACCACCATGTAAGGATGCTGGTAAGATGTCAGTAAACAAGTTAACATTGAACTGTACGTTACTTTATTGTGCCCGCCCTTGGTTGCGATTGTAAAATGATGTCAAAGACAGAAATGCTCGGAGAGCCCAGTGCCCATGGACGAAGAAGAATTACTGAAAATCATAAAATGTCGTTTGCACCTTCCCTAGTTGGATAACTGGGGTAGGTTAGGAACAGGCTAACCGCCGAACTGGCGTCCAATAAAACGACTTGCAGCAGGCCATTCACTCGAAATTATTATACTACTGAAAATTATTGATACTGGTACTTCAGCGGTGTCACTTTGGAAGAATAGCCTATGACCAGCTATTTTTGAGTCCGCTGATGTAGTTTGCTCACGGAATAAATACACTGGTGGTAATGTCGACCTGTCGGAGTTCGTTTAAGCATTTGCAAGAATTCCAGGACGTTCACACATGGGCGTTAATGATGCAAACGACCGGCTGCGAAGTGATGACGTTGGCTACACTATGATTTCTTATGAAATTATCGTAGTTCGTTTGTATGCGGCAATGACAACAGCGATGATGGATTATCGGAAGAATTTTTCATTCAATCTATAGACATTACGACACGTACAGAGCCAACAACGCAGCTGAACTAAATTAATGTTCATTTGGAACTCCAGGGGGGAAAAATTTCGACCGATTTGATACTGGGGTAACACTTACGTGATTGTGCTGCACATAAACCACGTCAGATCTGGTACGACAGAAGTTTACGTATTATTTCAGTGTACGAAAATTCACTGTGTTTTCGTTTCTGTATGTGCTCAAAATTTAAGCGAAAAATGTACACTTCTGTGTTTACATGAAAATACACTATGTGATCAAAAGTGTATTGGGTGCATTGCGCTTCCACCTACTGCCAGGTACTCCATATCAGCGACCTCAGTAGTCATCAGACATTGTGAGAGAGCAGAATGGCGCGCTCCGCAGAACTCAAGGACACAGAACGTGCTCAGGTTCTTGGGCGTCACTTGTGTCACACGCCTGTATGCGAGATATCCACACTCCTAAACATCCCTTGGTCCACTGTTTCTGATGTGATAGTGAAGTGGAAATATGAAGGTACACGTACAGCACAAAAGCGTACAGGCCGACGTCATCTCTTGACGGACATAGATCGCCGACAGTTGAAGAGGGTCTTAATGTGTAAAGGCGGGCATCTGTGCAGACCATCACACAGGAATTCCAAACTGCATCAGGATGCACTGCAAGTACTATGACAGTTAGGCAGGAGGTAAGGAAACTTGGATTTCATGGACGAGCGGTTGCTCATAAGCCACACATCACGCCGGTAAATGCCAAACGACGCCTCGCTCGGTGTAAGGAGCGTAAACTTTGGACGATTGAACAGTGGAAAAACATTGTGTAGAGCGAGGAATCACGGTACACAACGTGGCGATCCGATGACAGGGTGTGGTTATGGCGAATGCCCGGTGTACGTCATCTGCCTGCGTGTGTAGTGTCAACAGTTAAATTCGGAGGCGGTGGTGTTATGGTGTGGTCGTGTGTTTCTTGGAGGGGGCTTGCACCCCTTGTTGTTTTGCGTGGCACTATCAAAGCACAGGCATACATTGCTGTTTTAAGCACCTTCTTGCTTCCCACTGTTGAAGAGCAATTCGGCGATGGCGATTGCATCTTTCAACACGATCGAGCACCTGTTCATAACGCACGGCCTGTGGCGGAGTGGGTACACGACAATAATATTCCTGTAATGGACTGACCTGCTCAGAGGCCCGACGTGAATGCTGTAGAACACCTTTGAGATGTTTTGGAACGCCGACTTCGTGCCAGGCCTCACCGACCGACATCGATACCTCTCCTCAGTATAGCACTCCGTGAAGAATGGGCTGACATTCCTCAAAAACCTACCAGCACCTCATTGAACGTATGCGTGCAAGAGTGGAAGCTGTCATGAAGGCTAAGAGTGGGCCAACACCATATTGAGTTCCAGTTTTACCGATGGAGGGCGCCACGAACTTGTGTGTCATTTTCAGCCAGGTGTCTGGATACTTTTGATCACATAGTGTAAATATGACGTGTGTGCATGGCATGTAACCGATGTCATTCAAATCTTTTCTGTATTACGCGGATTTTCGATAATCCCGATGACCTAAGGTTCCACCTAGTCCGGGTAAACAAGGTTCCACTATACGATAGGAAAAAAATTAGCTTAGACAGTATGATTTCATAAATGTAGAGGAAATTTATATCACCGGCGCACTACAGTACGTATGGCCACTTCATCTTGTACTGATTTGGGTCAAGTTGGAGTCATTCGTTCATGTGATGCGTTTTTTCGTGTCTCTTGTTCTCCATCCTGATGTCGACATCTCGTTGCTGCCTCATTCACATGTGGTCTTTTATTGCATGTCTTACTGGCTCATTCTCGGTCCGCATCTTGACTCATTTATAGAATATAAATGTGCCGTTGCCTGAGTATGGTAACACCTAAACCCTTGAAGAGTGTGTACTGAACTCCGAGTATGAACTCTGATGTCTGTTGTCCTAAGCAGAGTGATAACGCGGTAGAAGCCTTAGTTCTTTATATCACAAACTTTCAAGAACTTTTTTTCCGAGACATGGTACTGTGATGTGGTTCACATCTTTTTCGTCTCTACACGTAAAAAGACGGGGGCTTAATCAATACAAGTCGAATAGGTGATATTGAAACCGACCTTGATAGAATTTCATACGTACTATTGTTTTATAAAATTCTCTTGGCACCGTCTGAAACGCCAGTGAGTTGTCGGGGTCACAGGGTGTATTTCTGTATGTTTCCTTTTGGTATTAATTGTTCTCCGTTTCGCCCACCTGATTTAGGAGGGAAATCAGTATGCGGTACCTTTGAGTGATATGATATGCCCATCGTAGTTCCTTGTTTAGCCATTTGGTTACTGCGTTTGTTATCGAATGTGCCACTGCGCTCTTTGGTGCAGATTAACGTAACTCCTTTGCACTGAGTTGCAACCAACTCACTTCTTGTATAGTTTCATAGAGAGCAGGAATGTTGAAGAATAGTTCATTTTTTAATGGAGAGAAATGTGGTGGATAAAAATTGTAGGGGAAGACGTAGGTTTTAATACAGTAAGCAGCTTCAAGTGGATATACGATGCAGTAGTTATGCAGAGGTGATGAATCTTACACAAGATGGACTAGCGTCGAAAGGTGTATCAAACCAGTCTTCGAACTAAGGACAACAGTGACTACTGTTACTAATTCTTCTTCTTCTTCTTCTTCTTCTTCTTCTTCTTCTTCTTCTACACATCCCATCCTTAGTGACTTTTTGTTATATGGGACCTACATCGTGGTCCAAAGCATATTTGTCTGCCTCACGTTACGTCTCATAACGCTGCAGACATGAGAGGCTTGTTAGAGATTGAACCTACTGCCTGAGTCGTTAGCTTCTGATGATGTTTAGAGAATTAAGAAACGAAACTTCAGAAATATGCCTTAGTGTCCTAACGCCCATACAACAATATTAAATCGCATTTTTCTGTCGTTGTTTTTAGAGGACTTCTTCAGCAATTGTCATATCTCTCGTTTTCCGTCATTAGCCATCCGTGCACGACAATTCCTCATACATAAATTTGTCCTCAAGACGTGGTAGTACAAGGGTGGGGCTACTATAAGACCCGCCTGTCGGAAACGTGCTATATCCATTGCACTTGGTGAACTGGCACTGCTACTTAGCGATGAAAATTACACCACTAGCGGTGTAGAGGTATGCGCTATTTAAACATTCACAAGCGTTGCACTTGCGATGTTTTCATTTTGACGTTACTGTGTCAGTTGCTGTTCGCCGCTTTCCGGCAATTTTCGCTTTAACTGTGTTTGCTTGCCTGTTGACGAAGGCTAATTATTTTCGCAGTTTTGCAAGTAGCATTTAATTACTGTTATTAACGTCTAGATGCTGCAGTGTTACGTGTTGCTGATTAAAACTCTGTGCGAAATCACGTTTATAATTTCTTCGGGGAATTAAAAGTTGTTTTGTTGTTACTTCCGTCAACGCCAAATCTGTCTTTTTCCCGTAGTTATTTAGTGCTTCAGTGAACAGTCCGTCTATTTTATTATACCATTTTCTGCGCCAGGTGATAAACATATCATAGTGCTTTCGCTGCTTCATCTACAAGTGTGTTCTATAAACAACTGACGTTCGGCCGCAGGTACTTCGTTCCATTAATAGCCTCTCTCTGTTCTCTTCCATTCGCATTTGACCGAAGAATATTGACTCTTTTTATGCTTCTATGTGCATCATTACATCTCTGTCTTATTCGTACGATGACCCTGTTGTTGTTGTTGTGCTGATGGTGGCGGTCTTCCGTCAGAGGGCTGGTTCGGTAAGTATACCTCCTCTAGTCTCTTCACATACGCAAAACTATCGCGTTGTACGTTCACTTGAACCAGCTTATTGTATTCATGCTTTGGTCTCCCGCTAAAATTCTTACCCTCTATACTTCCCTCCATCAGTAAATGAACTATTCCCAGATGCCACAGAATGTGTTTTCCTAACCGATCGCTTCCTTTATCCATGTTGTCCCAAAAAAATTCTTTTCACTCTAATTCAGTTCTGTACCTCCTCATTTGTTATCCGACGTACATTTTTCTGTTGCACAACATTTCAAAAGCTTCTGCTACCTTCTTGTCTGACCTGTTTGATGTTCACCTACATTGCAATAAACACTTTCAGTTAAGGCTTCCTACCACTTAAATTTATATTACATGTTAAATCTAATACCAGAAACGCTGTTCTTGCTATTGTAAGTTCACTTTTACATCTTTCCTATCTCCACCATCATCAATTATTTTGTTGCCTAAACAGCAGCTCTCATCTATGGTTCAAATGGCTCTGAGCACTATGGGACTCAACATCTTAGGTCATAAGTCCCCTAGAACTTAGAACTACGTAAACCTAACTAACCTAAGGACATCACACACACCCATGCCCGAGGCAGGATTCGAACCTGCGACCGTAGCAGTCTCGCGGTTCCGGACTGCAGCGCCAGAACCGCTAGACCACCGCGGCCGGCAGCTCTCATCTACTTCTCATAGTGTTTCATTTCCTAATATATTTTCCTTCAGCATCTCCTTATTTAATTCGATTACATTCCAGAATATAAGGACACTAAAGAGACGCAGTTATTGGGAACGTAGTGAAACAGTGTTGTAGCATATTCCCCGCGGTGTACAATCTGTACGTTGAGCGGACAGCAAAGAAACTGAAGAAAATCTGGAAATGTAGTTAAAGTTCATGGATAAGAAATTAGGTTTGCCAGTGACACTGTAATTCAGTCAGTAACAGCCTTGTAAGGTAATGCCTTCAAAACTAGTTTAAAGGCGAGAGTGTCATGCCACTGTGACATCTTTTGATTTACTTAGCTGACGGTGGGCGAGCAGTTAAGTACACGCGTGTTCTTACGATCAGTCTAACACTGTTGTTGACGATGTCTGACACGAGACAGGAGAAACTGACGCTGCAGATTTGATTACTTGACAAATATGTCCAGTTAGCGATGAACGCACACATACACTACTGAATTCCATTCTTGACCTGCTCGTAACATTTTTACACTTCGTTTTCAGCGAGGTTGCCAGGACATTCCTCTATTTTTTTGTTCATCGGGTGGAGTTGAAGAAAAAGTTCGTAGTAAAAGGCTCGTTCATCGCCACTAAGGCACTCACTTATAAAGACACTGTTGCCACAGTGGAAGGTCACAGTTCAAGGTTGAAAAACGGGTGCGCGCTAAGTTGCCGCGAGAATAGTTCCTTAGTGGTGGGTGAGCAATTTCGAGATGGTTGAATAGTTGCGCAGTTTCGAAAATGGGTTCTGTAAACTTAGCCAATAGCCTTTCCGGAAACACTGTCACCTTCCTTTAATTTATTTTACTTTATGCCCCAGAAATCGTATGTACGGGATAGGAGAGAAATACATTCTTACTGAAAATTGGTTGTAACCTAATCCTTAGTATCCACAAGGGACATTTTCGGCGACCTGATCTTCATACAGCGTGGGCCCGGAACTCCTTTACATTTGCAATCCGTGCATGGATCGAGACCTGTTTCTCACGAGAATGGTTTGGTTGGAAGTCTAGCAATGTAGACACATTATATTTCAAAAGAATCGATGAGAAATGAAATGAGTTTTGCATTTAGTGTTCGGTAGGCAGTTAATTCTCAATCGCCTTGTACACACTGTCTTGTTAATTATAGAACGTGGAAGAGAAATTCAGTTTATGCGTCCACCAACAAGTGTTTTTATGATATGGAGCACTTCTCTGGAAAGAGCGGAATAGTTTTCATTAGTTGTTCGTCGAAAATCTGTGTCGCCACGCGGAGTGGCCGAGTGGTTTGAGGCGCCATGTCACGAACTACGCGGCCCCTCCTGCCGGAGGTTCGAGTCCTCCCTCGGGCATGGGTGTGTGTGTTCTTCTTAGATTAAGTTTAAGCAGTGTGTAAGTCTAAGGACCGATGACCTCAGCAGTTTGGTCTCTTAGAAATTCACACACATTTGAACCATTTGAAAATCTGTGTCAAGGATCATTTAGGGGCGCCTCGTACTGGAGAGACAAACTACACCGAGAGCTTCATTGACGTTATTCGTAAATTTTAAGGGCGTGTCTACTTTTCTGTGACGGGCTATATCAGATGGGAAAGAAACATATGAACGTACCACCCGAAGGAACTTACAAATTAACTACGGCACATACCTTTAAACTTAAAACTAACAATAAAACAGCTGCAGTAGTCTTTACACTGTAACTACGTTTCGTAATAAATACAGGAAGTTGCAAAACATCAGAAAACGGCAGGCCATTTCGTGCCCTCCCTGGCAGGTTAATATGAAAACTGACATAAGGAAGCAAATCGGTGCGCCCGGTTGGGGATTTTGGTGTTGGTCATTTTCATCTGGTACTTTTTAGTCTGGTATTAGCACCGGATTCTAGGTTTCCGGTTTTGAGCAGTCGTTCCCTATACACGTCCCCCACGAGAGCAACGCCGCAACGTGCCATTCGGTGACTCGGTGGCCTTTGTGAGCTTCTTCCACGCTTGTTGGAAGAGTAATGCGGTAATTAATCCGCCTGTAACGGCCTGGAAATAGACGGGACTTAAAACTGTTAGTGGGGAGGGGGGGGGGGGGGAATGGAAGGATGAATGGTGGTAGGGCGAGGGAGGAGAGGAGAGGGGAGAGGAGGGTAGGGGAAGGGAGTCGGGCAGCGGCATGGAATTAGGGCGGTTATCCAGTTTCTGTTATTGGGTTAACTTGCGCTGGCAACTTCTTTTAAATAGCTGCCAGTAATAAACCGTAACGACGGAAACGACACGCAGACGTAGGTATTTTTTGTGTGTTTTGATTTTGATTTTATATCATGTTTGTCCCGTCAGTAACCGTTCACCTGAATAATTATATGGTCATTTTTTTTTTTTTAATTCATGTGTTCTTCCTCACGTTATTATGAATTATTACCGCCATGTGGACAACAGCACTACCCATTTTTTTATTACTTCTTGAAGTCAAGTTACAGGAAAACGCCTTTCGAAGCCCCTTTGGGGTTGGACTGGGATTTTTTTACTTTTTTTATTTGATGACAAAATATATATCATGACTGAAACAGGTAATTTACACATGGAGCAGCCTTCTAAGCCGGTTGTAAACATCATAAGTAACAGATTCTTTCTATTGTCAATTTATTCATACAGCCTGCAAAAATCATGTGTGTATAACTTGTACTAAGTTGTAAAGGGTGACCTGCAATTTCTGTTACATATTTCTGCTTTTTTTAAACGATCCTCAGTAGATAAAGTTTTTATACAATAACTTATTTGCGGAAAGAAGGATAACCTAATCGATCTATTTTACTTTTACTCTCATCTTGTTGAGTTTTAGTCCGCCTTCCTCTATTGTAGGTGATCAAACTGGGTGCCTACGTTGTACGATCACACTGTCCCATGATTACCCCATTTTTCAGGCTGCTTCATAGATAGGATTGGCTCTTGTCATTCAGTAGCTTGTGAAAGTGGCAGTTAGCATGCCTGAGTACACGTGGTCAAAAAATGATTCAAATGGCTCTGAGCACTATGGGACTTAACTTCTGGGGTCATCAGCCCCCTAGAACTTAGAACTACTTAAACCTATCGAACCTAAGGACATCACACACATCCATGCCAGAGGCAGGATTCGAACCTGCGACCGCAGCGGTCACGCGGTCCCAGATTGTAGCGCCTAGAACCGCTAGGCCATTCCGGCGGGCCACGTGGTCAGATTTGACTCCTGTAGACCGTTTCTTGTGAGATCATTGAAGGAGTCTGCGTTTGCGAGGCCCCTGTACTTTCTGAGGAAGGCTTTGCTTTCTTATGTTACATGTGTGGTAGAAATGATTCACTATTCTCTAGCTGTTGTTGGCAGAGTGTATCAAGTCTTACTTTCTATATGCCTGTTGTCATGCTGGTCCTCATAACGAGTAATTTTTGTACTTAAGCACCTAGGAAATACTAACAAGGGAATTAAATATGAGAGTCGATATTGTTACGTATTCTCCTTCGTAAATTTCATCGACAAAATTCCTATTACCCTCTAGAAGCGTGAACTAGGAAATGCGGACACACTATATATTTGACAGTGATTAGCAATCCTGCCAGACGCAAGTAATTACGAAGGAACATTAGTTTGTGTAACATTAAATGTTATAAACGGGACCGACGGAACTCTTGATTCTGTGAAGAAGACAGTCCATCGTGTTCAATTCACGGTTCAGATACTACCTCTTACCTTTCGTGTAAGACCCCCAATTCCTACCAGCCAGTGACACTTCCATGAACATGTCTGTGGCTGAAACCCTCCTCCATCCTTCTGCATTCGTTGTGCGCTTTCCTTAACCGTAAGATTGGTTTTAATGCCACAGTGCGCCGGCCGCGGTGGCTCGCGGTTCTAGGCGCTCAGTCCGGAACCGCGCGACTGCTACGGTCGCAGGTTCGAATCCTGCCTCGGGCATGGATGTGTGTGATGTCCTTAGGTTAGTTAGGTTTAAGTAAGTTCTAGGGGACTGATGACCACCGATGTTAAGTCCCATAGTGCTCAGAGCCATTTGAACCAATGCCACAGTGATTAATTAGGCATGGCCCTGTTGGAGGTGACATGGCCCTTGCTTTAGTCCGATCTTTGAACTGACGAGCATAGCTAGTTACAGGGGCCTGCAGTTAAACGCGGTCTCCGGGCCTGGTATTTTTCACGCACGCGAATAATTACTAGAAGTGAAAGAAGCTATAAGCGACAGAAAAAACTCCCAGAGGCAATTGAAGGTTGAAAGGCGGACTTGTGCAACAGTAGTCTCCGAAAATTACTCACTAAGCCAGTGAGGCACTCGTTTTTGGTCCTTCGTTAATTATATCCAGCCGGCGGCGGTGGTCTAGCGGTTCTAGGCTCTCAGTCGGGAACCGCGCGACTGCTACGGTCGCAGGTTCGAATCCTGCCTCGAGCATGGATGTGTGTGATGTCCTTAGGTTAGTTAGGTTTAAGTAGTTCTAAGTTCTAGGGGACTTATGACCACAGATGTTGAGTCCCATAGTGCTCAGAGCCATTTGAACCATTTTTTGAATGATATCCAGGTGAATTTGATATTGTAATATACAAATCATGCTCACAGAAATAGTTCGTATTATATAAACTATCTACAGCTGCTGGCGGTGTTTATTGCAAATAAATGCATTGTCTGAGATGGTGAATAAATATTTATTGTTAGCTCGTACTTCGGTTAAATCTTTCTGCGTCCATAAAGTGCCGTTGCGAAGCAACTAGGTGAATACAGTAACGAATTGATTGAGAACTTAATTGTGTCAGCGGCATTATTCGCATAAGAGTGTTAGAAGCGAGTATGCGTCTTCCTAGAATACTTCCGTCCAGTGTCAGTCGTAGCAGTCATACTTGGGATCCCAATCACTATCAAATGTGTGTGAAATCTTATGGGACTTAACTGCTAAGGTCATCAGTCCCTAAGCTTACACACTACTTAATCTAAATTATCCTTAGGACAAACACACACACCCATGCCCGAGGGAGGACTCGAACCTCCGCCGGGACCAGCCGCACAGGCCATGACTGCAGCGCCCTAGACCGCCCCAATCACTGTGAATTTGACATTTTTCTCTTGTACAAGCGTAGTCGAGGACGAAAGTCCCTTGAAGAGCTGGAGAATATCAATTTACTAAAATGTGGAACCCGAAACTTTCGTAATAATTAACAGAATAATACCACAACAGTCGCATTCTTTGAACCTCTTGAAATCTCTTGGCAAGCCTGATATCGAATTATACTCATGTACCATGACATTGATAGCTGCTTTGTGTCACAAAACGTGCCTCTATGTTTTGGTTTGTTTTGTCCAATTATATTAAACTACCACATCTTCCATAGACAACATTTACAGTCCCTCTTGGCCATGTGTCGTCTGTGTCCTACATAAGTATTACAGAGAACATGTTGCATTACCCTTGGTGGCATCCCTTCAGGGCGAAGGTGCAACCCCCTCAGACAGCCGCTGAAGGAGCACCAAAGAATAGGGAGGCGCACAGTACCGGGCGATTCGCAAACCTCAAAAATGGTTCAAATGGCTCTGAGCACTATGGGACTCAACTGCTGAGGTCATTAGTCCCCTAGAACTGAGAACTAGTTAAACCTAACTAACCTAAGGACATCACAAACATCCATGCCCGAGGCAGGATTCGAACCTGCGACCGTAGCGGTCTTGCGGATCCAGACTGCAGCGCCTTTAACCGCACGGCCACTTCGGCCGGCTTCGCAAACCTCGTCGTCGTTCTACGAAGCAAAGCATATGCGACCTTAATAGCAGCCAGACAGCAGTAAATCCAAGTTTGTATTAACAACGCACTCTGCGCCGCGTTTGCATATTTAACCATTACACTCTAACCGAGCTGAAAGCGCTCGTTGTCTACTTTTAGTTACGGAGGCAGTGTTACATAGTTATGACTGTGCCTAGAGGCTCGCAGGGAAATTCCTGAGGTAATAAATATACGATCCGCCCTGATGCAGTTGTACTGTGCAGTTTCTTTATATTTATTTCTTATTCAAAATCCTATGGGCTATTTCCCTGTACTTAATATTCACTACTAGTTTGCTGAACTTAGATATACTGAACAACAGCAGCTAATGGTACGGACACAAGAAATTGCGGGGGAAGTACTGATCTACAAGCATCTTTCAATCGCTGCACTTGTGTCTAGAGTATCCGAGAAAAAGAATCTTGCACCGAGGCTGAGGTGTAACATCTATCACAGAACGTCAGTATGCGGTTTCGCGCCGTAGGTGCGTACAGTTAGCTTTTATCCAGTAAGTACGAGACTTAAAAAAATAATCCATCGCCGAATAATGCTCCGTACGATACTATTCTATACAATTACAAAACGTGGTCTGAGAGTTGTGAATCATCCTATACAACTCACTGTTCCTCATTATTTCCTCTTTCACAGTACTTGGAATAAGGAAATCACCTTTTTTTCTTTTCCGTGTTAAAAGTAAAATTTTCGGGAACCGAAAAATATACTAAGGAAGCGAGTGGAAAAAACATACACTAGTCAAATGGCTCTGAGCACTATGGGACTTAACAGCTATGGTCATCAGTCCCCTAGAACTTTAGAACTACTTAAACCTAACATCACACAACACCCAGTCATCACGAGGCAGAGAAAATCCCTGACCCCGCCGGGAATCGAACCCGGGAACCCGGGCGTGGGACATACACTAGTCAGTTGTGTTGAAAAAATCTCTCTGGGTAACTCATTTCGAGGTCATTGTAGCATTCTTGTTATTTCATTTATATACTGTGGCTATCTCGACTGTAGCCATGAGTCGTATGGTTGTGTAGACTTGCTGAAAGAAAGCTGTCCCTAAAGATTTTTGTAAAACTGAATTGCGCAGCTAAATGGCGTTCGATTTTGTCGGACATTTCTGCAGGATATTTTTCACGTGAGCGGTGAGTCATATAGAAAAGTTCGCTGTGCTATTCACCAAACTTTCATTGCTTAGCCATCATACCGTCCACAATACTTAGACAGTCAAATAGTTGCGTGTTGTAAACAAGGTGCGCCTATTTTATTCCAAGATATCGAAATAAGGTTTTCGGCAAATGATAGTAGTAAGAGGGTAACCTAATTTTGTTTGGGTAACCGAGATATTGATCAAGTATGTTTTTTTTTTCATATAAGTGAAAGATGTACGTTTCTCATTGCATTCGAAAGCGCTCGAAAAAACGAGTATAGTGCATATCCCTTCACGGGGAGGGAAGGGGGAGGGGATTACAGCGCCTTTCCTCCCGCTGGAAACTGCAGCACAGAATTTTTATTCTTATATTGAGTGGCGACAACGCCGAAAAGTTGCATGACAGCCCCACTGGCGATGCTTATGTGGAAGATATCAGATTCCGAGCGCTTTGCCTTTCAGTGTCATCAAATTTCTCGCATTCATTTGTGAAAGGTTGCGATGCCACCCTCAGCGTCACTGTACTCGCCTTTGCATAAACCTTTGTACGCCGTTAAAAAAGTGTGTCGGTCTACAGATGAAATTGGAGTTACTGCGTCTTCTGTGTCTGTAATAAACTCTCACTTGGACCAGACGCAATTAGCTAAATTTAAAGCATGTTTAGTGGTCAGTCTTTTGACTCATACATTGTTTCCATGCGTTCTTCTGATAAAGAAGTTCGATTTTGAGCACTATGCACTGTACTGTTTTCTCGATTGCATGTTTTCTGTATCCACATTCATCTCGTGTATTCGTCAACCACAATTTTATTACATCTGGGAGTGAGGGCGATTCGGTCGGCATGTCGCGAGTTTTTCTTATCGTGATTTTTCACGAGGACACGCTGAACCGCTTGATAGTACATGCATAGCTGTCTCTAAATTTTTCACAGTGCGATGCGTTTTTCCTACTAACCACAGTACTTGTTTATTGTAACGTCATAGCGTGTTTCCGATAATGGCCACGGGAGGCCAAGTGCAATAATATCGTGATCAGGTAATACTTACTTTCGTGTGCGCAAAATGCAATCGTCTTTTGTTTTTATGGCTGTGGCTACTCCTCTGTGTTTCGATGTTTCCACCTCTCTCTTTCTGTGTAGTGTGTGTGTGTGTGTGTGTGTGTGTGTGTGTGTGTGTGTGTGTGTGTGTGTGTGTGTCCTACTGAAGATGCTTTAAATAAAGCAAAACGCGTCCGCTCCAATTAAGACATTATTACAGTCACAAGAGACGAAACTACTCGCATGGTAGTTGATAATTGAGATTCTGTAAAAGAGGCTCCAAAAAAGAAAAGGACACCTTGTATATCGCTTCGATATCTCGTTTGTCACAACCAAATTGCTTGCCCCTCTGTCTAGCCTATTGTCATTTGCCGAAAACATCGTTTCGATACCTTCAACCGTTCACGAAATAAAAGGGATGCAAGTTTTCGGCGATTGTCCCTGTTTGTGAAGGCCTCCGTGCCCGCAGTAGTTTTCCATAACACTGTGGTGCAGTTGTCCACTGCAGTGGACGGCTGTTAATGTCGCGTCTTCAGCGTTTTTAACCAGTCGTGTAAGCTGAAAATTTACCCAGCACACAGCATCAGTAGGAAGCATCCACTGGAGTGGACTGCGTGAATTTGCAGCCTCCGGACTGATTAAAAACACCAAAGAAGCGACATCATCAGCCGTCCACTGCAGTGGGCAACTGCTCCGCAGGGATAAAATTATTTTGACTTGGTGACTGGGTCACGGAAAACGAACGACAAAATAATTTGATGGAAAAAAAAAGTACGCGACGATTGAGCGTCTACTTCCAGTAACGTTATTTTAATACGTTTAACGCGTTATTTTCTGCGTAAGTGACACCAAATCTGCCGGTTTATGGGAGGGGTGTCCTCGCGGACGTCACCGGGCGCCGCCAGCCGCGCACCTACAGCGAGCGCGGGCCGTCCAGGTGCGATGTGCTGCACTGCGGTCATCGCGGCGGCATCGGCGGGCGACGCGCCGCGTGTCCCTGTCCCCTGTCCGACGGCGACGGCGGCGGCTGCGGCGGCCCGCCATTGGCTGGCGGCGGCGGCCCGCAGCTGTCGCCATTGGTCGCGCCCGCCTCAGCCCATTGGCCGAGGTGTCAACATGGCCGCGCCGCTCCCGCCGCCGCCATGTCCGGGACCCCGCAGGGGGACCCCCCGGGGCGCCGCGCGCGCTCTAGTGATGGGGTGGGGGCAGCAGCCAGAACCCCAGTCGCGCAGCGCCGCATCCGGCCTAATTGCATCGCATCGCGCCGCACCGCGGCCCGCGCGATAGCCGCTGCTGCCTCCCAAAAGCGGCCACGATCCCCGCACAAAGACTAAACCTGTATATATAGATATAGGCGGCCGCGCACGCGTGTGCGTACGCGTGCGTGCGGGATGTACCGCCCGCCGCGCTAAAACGAAATTACGGCGGCAGGTCATTGTGCGCCGGCGCTCTCTCTCCTCGTTATGGGATTTGGAGAGCGGCGCCCGCTTCCCGCTAATTGCCCAGCCGGAGCGACTTTGAAAAGGCCGCCCGCCCTCCTACCGGCGTCTCACTACCACCGCCCACCCCACTCCCACTCCGAACCCCGACCACTGCAGCACACCGATTTTGCCGGATTTACGCAGAAGCAGTTCTGACGCTCTCGACAAGCGGTCGGCTCTGCTCACGCCCTTTGCCCTGCCTTGCTGGGCTCTAACAAATGCTGCACAGGTAAGACGGTACCACTTTCATAAGACACTTAATTAAAATCAATACCACCTACAGCAACTTCCTGAAACGAGAAGCCGCTGCAGCTTGCAGGCATCTGAGCTGTCGCCGCCGCTACTTCCTGAACCACCAACATTGGGCTCCTTACCACAACACACTGAGACGACAACAGTCATGAGACAGCGGTATGCAGACACAAATATGGCGTTAGTATCGCGTACACAAGGCATAACAGGGCAGTGCAGTGGCGGAGCTGTCATTTATATTCAGGTGATTCATATGAAAAGGTTTACGACGTGATTATGGCTGTACAACTGGGATTAACAGACTCTCAGCACGGAATGTTGGACCTAGACGGATGGAATTAGGGAATCCAGTCTCAAGAGTGCGTCGAGATTACGACATTTCAGGCCTTACCTCTCACAGCGGACAACGCAGTGGCCAACGGCCTTCACTTAACGATAGGGAGCAGCGGAGTTTGCATAGAGTTTTCAGTGCTACCAGACAAGCAACACTGCGTGAAATAACTGGAAATAACTGCAGAAATCAATATAGGACGTGTCCGCCCCCTGTAGCTGAGTGGTATGCCGGCACGGTAGCTCAGCGTGTTCGGTCAGAGGGTTAGCTGCCCTCTGTAATAAAAGAAAACTGAGTTAATGGATCAACGACGAACTGAAACGGGTATCTTGCGACGTCCGCCCCGAGCAGGTGAAACGAACAAAATTAGATTAAAAAAAAGGTGGTCAGAGCGACAGAATGTCAATCCTAAGGGCCCGGGTTCGATCCCCGGCTGGGTCGGAGATTTTTCCCCGCTCAGGGACTGGGTGTTGTGTTGTCCTAATCATCATCATTTGAGCCCCATCGACGCGCAAGTCGACGAAGTGGCGTCAAATCGAAAGACTTGCACCCGGCGGTCTACCCGACGGGAGGCCCTACTCAAACGAATTTATTTATTTATTTTTAATGTGGGACGTATGACAAACGTATCCATTTGGACAGTGCGGCGAAATCTGGCGTTAATAGGCTATGTCAGCACACGACCGACGCGAGTCACATTGCCAACACCGCGACATCGCCTGAGCGCTTCTCCTGAGCTCATGACCATATCGCTTGGACCCTAGACGACTGGAAAACCGTGACCTGGTAAGATGAGTCCCTATTTAAGTTGGTAACAGCTGATGGTACGATTTTAGTGTGGCGCAGACCCCATGAAGCCATAGAGCCAAATTGTCAAGGCACTGTGCACACTGGTGGTGGCTCGTTAATGGTATGGGCTATGTTTACATGGAATCGACTGGGTCTCTGGTTCAGCTGAACCGATCATTGATTGGAAATGATCATGGTCGAATACTTGGAGACCATCTGCAACGAAACAGCGATAGAATTTTTATCGATAACATTGCACCAATTTTTCGCTATTGGTTTGAAGAACATTCTCGACAAATAGAGCAAATGGTTTGTCCACTCATCCAAATTTATGGGACGTAATCGACAGGACAGTGCCGGAACAAAATCCTGCACAGGCAACACTTTCGTAATTATGGACGGCTGTAGAGGCAGAATGGCTTAGTACTTTACAGTGGACTTCCAACGACTTGTTGAGTCCGTGCCATGTCGATTTCCTGCATTTCGCTGGGCAAATATTAGGAGGTATCCCGTGACTTTTATCACCTCAGTGTAAAATATATTCGGAGTGAGAACTTAACAACGAGAATATTCGTTGATGCCATTCCGAACCCACTAAAAATGAGGAATAACTCCAGAATCTGGTGAATGGAATGAACAGAATATTGGGACGAGATACGAATTCACACTAAACAAAAGAAAGATGAAAGGAGTGAGGAGTAACAGAAATAAGAAAAGCGGGAAGCTTAACATCAAAACTGGGAACCACGGAGATAACGAAGTTAAAGAACTCTGCTACATTGGAATCACACACTCTGAACGAAGCAAGGAGGATGTAAAAAAGATACTAGCACAGGCAAAGAGGGCGTTCCAGACCAAAAGGAGTCTTAAGTTACTAAGTAGTATCAAACATAAAGCTTTAATTTCAGGAAGAAATTTCTGAGGATGTACGTTTTGAGCCCAGCGTTGTGTGGAAGTGAATCATGAACTGTGGGAAATCCAGATAAAAGAGAATCGAAGAGCTTGGGATGTAGTGGTGTAAAAGGATGAAGGAAACTGGAGTAGTTTTCAGAAGATGATATATGAGGAGATTCTCCGTAGCTCTTTGAGGAAGTGACCAAGTGGAAAACACATATAAGAAGAAGGGAAAGATTATACGACATAGATTAAGACGTCTGGGAACAGGTTCCATTGTGCAGGGTGTAAAAATTGTAGCGGATAGACAGAGATTGGAACAGATTCAACAAATAAATGTGGACGTTCGGGGTAAGTCGTACGACAACATGAAGTCGTTGAGACAAGAGAGAAAGTCATGGCGGACCGCATCGAACCAGTCAGAAGAGTGACAACCTAAAAGAAAATAAATGCCTACAATGAGCTGGTTGAGGTTTACCTCTAGGACTTCGCCAATCGTGTTGCGCATATTCGTTATCCCTCTGCTAGAGTAAAACTTACGGCGCGACCATAGTAAAACACTTTAGCGCGGCATCATAAAGGAATTTACTAAGAATTAGATTTTCGTGGTGCAAAGGTGCACACGGTAATTCGCTTTTTGATTAAGTGTACATTAAGTACCATTTGGTAGTTCCAGTAGCACAGATAAGCAGTCATCGTCTTACAGCTAAAGGTCAGTCAAAATGCCCGTGTTGAGCAGTCTCGTTGCATGGTCCACACCTCTGAAATAAGAAAATTTGCTTCAATCTTCCACTTAAAACGAGTTCATTCTGCTAGTGAAAAACAGTCCGCAAGAGGTGATAACAGAATAAACGACATATGATTATCTCTCTGTATTTTTTGAAGAAACGTCCGTCGACTGTCTAAAATTCCCTTTTCCGATAGAAAATTTCAAAGTGAAACCGCCATCGTCATGGTTTTCAGACACACGTGAGGCTTCCCGTCACGACCCGGTACACCAGTCGTGCGTGAGGGAAGTTATGTTATATAAATATAAGCGCTAGTAAAGACAAGCCACCGCTCTGTAAAATACTTATATATTGTGAGAATGTATTTCACTGATAAGAAGAAATGTAAAGCTACGTGTTCGAGAATTAGCACGTGCAAGGTCCGTAAAGGTTATAACGACTGACACTCATACCCCTTCAAACCGCACCCAAATAACAACGTTAGCAGCGGATGTCACGCTATTCATGGTCTGAACGTGCAGTTTTCAGAAAATATAAAAATATTATCTGAACTAAGAGTCAGACTGGAGAGAGAGAGAGAGAGAGAGAGAGAGAGAGAGAGAGCGTGGTGTGAAGGAAACATTTCGTTTTACATTGGTGGCCATACTCAAGCCATAGGTACAGTAGTAAATCGAGGGTGATTTTATGGTGTAAGTTATTTCCTCATTCTGATCGCAGAACAGTATTAACATCCATTGCCTAGTTTCTACATCCGGTAAGATAAATTGTGTAATTGATAACACTTCGCAATTTCACTGGTCTTTCACTTTCTTTTGTCAATAGTGCAGTTTCTGCTTTATAGTCCATTTCCAAGAGATTGTTATCCTATTGTAATTAGCCACATTACATGGCTTAGCATATGTAAACGCCATAATATGAAACTTCTGACAAAACACTGACGGAATGCTAATCTTATTTGTCCATTTCGCAGTCACTGCAGGTCATAAAAAGCGAACAGCGCATAGCTCCCACCTTCAGTAGCTTGTAGTTAGCGATAATGGAGGCAAATCTGTCTCGCACTTTTAAACCGTGGCGCTTCACATTCTATTTGATGATGACAGAGAGACCATCGGTTTGAAAGTGTGTTCGTATTTACAGGTAATTAACTTCCGTCGGGCTTTTGTTCCTGTATTTTACGTATTTGGCCGCGCCGGTTCGTCGGCCGTTACACAGTCCCCCGCATTGCAACAATTTGTTAAGTGTGCAGCATTTGCACTGTAGATTTGGACAGAGCGCGAGCTTTCAGATACCAGCCTTGGTAATGACGCACAAACCGCCATCCCGTCGCTTTCAAATAACACAGAACAGCGGTGTTAGCACAGAGCTAAAGCGCGTAATATCGCCACGCGACTCTTACGGAGAATTACTGATACTTTTACTCTTTGCCTTGTTCCAGGTTTTGTAGCACGTACGCGCGTGTGGATTTTATCGTCGAGGAGACAGCGGGGCAATGCAAATCTAGCTTGGCGTGATTCTGTTTCAAAGATGATTCAAACTGTCATTCTTATTCTGATCAGTATCTTTTATGCTTGAAATGTCTGTGTTTTCGGAGCTTTGAGGTTGCGGAAAAAACATGTGACGCAACGAAGTTCGTCATTACCTAAAATTTTGCGAAATAGTGGCTTTCATCACGGAACTTTCAAGAAAACGATAAAAATGACAAAGGTGCCGTTTTCTGAGAAGACATCGGAACTATACTGAAATCGGATTGTTTCCAAAAAATTTCATGGAAAGCGAATACTGATCCACTCATTTATTTATTTAGTGTTTGTTGTAACGGGACATCCTCCTCTAGCGTTACTTTTCCTCAACAGTAATTGTCTATACCAGTATTATTTTTCGAATTTTGGACATGTGAGTATTATCTCAGTTGCTTTCCTGAAAATTTTCATATACTTTTATACACAATATGTTATATTTCAAGCAAAAATTGATCAAAAAGCAATTACTTTATTTTAGATGCTACAGTCGATAAGTTCTAGCTCTGTGTGTACAGTTAAAATTATTTTTTTAGAATCATTTAAAATTACGAATTATTTGGCAGACTGAAAATTTCTATTATTAACTTCCCAATGTAGTACTGTTTACTATGTTTATATCTGGATTCATTAATGAAATAATATTCGAAATTAATAGAAATTCATTTGTAAAGTAAAGTTTTAAATCCTTTGGAATATGGTTATTACGGCAGAGTGAAGTACTAGTAAGCATGCCTCTGATGTGATGGGACGTATATTTGTATTTTAGGCGAACATTGTAATTTTGGTTTTGTTAATGTGAAAATTCAAAAAACTGTTTGAGACACTAAAATCTGAAAAAATATATTAACATAATAACAAAAATTCTGCAACAACCATCTTCAAATGTATTTAGATCAGTTCAAGTAGGAGCAGCTAAAGTGTGAACGTTGTCTAAATGATCCGTCAGAATTTTGCTCCCCGTTGTACATATGACTGTCCTTTTACTTATCATCAGCATTGGCGCCTGCTGATAAATGTATCATAGTTCACAGCAATAATTTAGCAAATATCCTTCAGTTAACTATTAACATAATAAGTAAGCGTCGAGGGCATATTGAGATTAACGAGACTTACACTGGCAAGTGTGTAACGAACGTTGCTAGCTCTCGAGCCTTACATTACATAGTAACGCTAAAATTCTCCAAAATTCAGCGTCTTCAGTTGATGACGTTGACTTTCGTGTGAAGAGTTCAGCAAAACATTAATTGTGGCGAAACTCCACAGAACATGTGTCAAACAACGGTCTGTATCATTGGCTGTTTGTTTAAATGCGGTGTGAAGTGCTCTTTTTGTTCTAAGAAACTGGTAACAAGGCTTCATAGAAAGAAATGATTTCTCAAGCGATGTACAGATAGTTCAGAACTCCTAACACTTTCTGTTGGATGCAGATGTTACCATGGGAATCTAGATTCTCTTTCCTCTTTCGATTTCTCAAATTTTATTTTTCACTTAAGCAGGTCACGGATTTTTCATTCTTCAGTGCCTCGCCTATCCTCTGCAAATTTTGATGTGGACACGAACGCTATTTTTTTATAATGAAATCATTCTATCCGCTTTCACTTATCCAGTATGTTCGTATTCAAGCAGAAGATGGGGACTGTTATACTGCTGGGAATAGCTTTACATTACTGTTGGTTATAGTTTGATCCGGACACGAATGCTGTTTCTTGATAATGAAATCATTCTATCCGCTTTCACTTATCCAATATGTTCGTATTCAAACAGGAGATGGGGACTGTTGCGATACTGGGAATAGCTTTATATTACTGCTGGTTATAGTTTGCTCCTCGTCGTTACATCAATGTAAATAAGTAAGCAGATACAACCATGTACTGCCTGTGAAGCTCGGTTATATCTTTCATAAACTGTTCGGGTGTACGTTATTAGCATGCTTTAGTCTCGTACGTGTAATATTTGTGCTAACAACGTTGTTTTCATTGTTTTCTTTTCTAGTTCGTTAAGTCTTAAACTTGAAACGTTTCTCAGCGACTTGTCCAGTGCAGATCCGTTCCGCTTTTAATAACATTTATCTTACGCGGAACAACCTAAAATGCACGCTAAGTAGTGTTAGCTTTTATTTTTCTTTCTATTTCAACGATGTCTGGGCACTTTCCAGTTGCGTGCACTTCAATAAATGACGTATTTTCGCCTGGCTTCCAGTTTGTAATAAACGCAATGTCACTTCCCTAATTAAGTACTACCCTGTTTGAGGTCTGTTTCTATAAATATTATCTATAGAGTTGAGTTTGTTTACTTTCACTCTTAATAGGGCAGAGTACAATAAGAAAACACAGCAAGAATTAAAAAGCAAAGTAGTGTTATGCCGCGTACCAGCAGACTTATTATCAATTTGCGAGGCATTTTATAGGCTACTCCTTCTATACACTGTATTAGTAGTTCAAATTTAATGTGAATGAAGATTTATACCGGCGCGTTTTGTCGTTGGAAAAAAAACTGTATCGGACTGCTAAGTAGACGCCGTGGGAAAGAGTTTGTAGATCTTGTAGCTTTCTGTATAGAGCTGGCAGAACTACCGTAAGTATTATGTCGTGACTGTATAGTATCATAAATTTTTACGGCCTGCAAATGGAAGTATTTTAATAATCCTTCATTAAACAAAAGGCCGGTAAAAGACAATTTTTACTACACAGATTACATGTTGAACTCCAGGCTGGCAAGTCTGAATCCGCTTAATTTAGTGAGAAAAGAAGTAGACGTACCTAGTGCATTTTTAAAATATACTTGTCGGAAGTATTGCAGCGTCCATTTGGTCGATCTGCCTAGAATACCGCATAGAACGCAAATGACTTTAGGATTCCGTGATAGTAGTGCGTAAGTACTTCCAAAATCAACAGGATTTTTACATACACTAAGTACGGCAGATATACGGGGATTCTAGATACGAAACAGGTTTAGCTATTACACGGAGGAATTAAATGTTTCATATTGTAAGTTCACCAGAACTGAAATGCAAAGAGGAATAATCATATTACACTACATATGAACATAGGAAAGCATAGATAACTAATCAGCAATTATATACAAGCACATCAGCTAAAAAAATTCGAGAGCAGTGTAAGATATCACGAAAAACTAACATTGCTGCAACACTGAGAAAAGGGTATCAGTTACATTTTATGAGTAAAAGAAAGAATTGTTGAATCGAATGGACTGACCATTTATTAAGGAATTTGGCTTTATCAGGAAAGAAAAATTTAGGAGTAACAGCTGAGAACGCTATTTTATTTCGCTACTTCAGAAAGAGGCTGCTAAATAAAGGTGTGAAACTGAAGGTTCATTGAAACGCCACAGTGCCGTACTAGGCTTGGTCGTATTAGGAAGTGGAATGTTTGAACTTTGAACTGATTTACCTAGTGAGTTACTGGGCGGCGTAACTGTGGTGCTTCGTGCCATTTTTCATATATGCAAGTCAAGAAGAACGCAAACAAGAAATAATGAAATGGGTACGGATTAGTAGAGGGAAGTATCAGAGCTGCAACATCTCTGTAATACCATAGGAGTATACCCTTGAATACCATACTGGGGAACTGTGTACCTGAATTAGCTAATTAATTAAAATTAATATTTCAGTAGTGAAAATTCATTGTTTTACTGCTATTGAATTGCTGTTAGCAGTCTAAGGGATTAATGGACTTAGTTTCCCAGGATATTTTACGCACAGTCAGGGCGTTAAGACATTTCATGCGTGTTGCAAACAAACCTTCCGGCCAGAAACAAGTACAGCAGCGTCTTGCTCCGGCAGTATTCACGTTTTGGATGTTGTGTGGGTTTACAATGTGAGGTTCTTTCCCAAAAAATATCATTTCATCGTCGAATATGACATCCCCTTCAACTGATCACCATCACTGCACGCATCTTAGTCTATATAATAGCCTCCACAGTCGTCTCTTCCGTGAGCATCACTTTCATCTTCACTGTAAAGCATCTAGTGAATCCCCTCACTCAAAAACTTTTTCCTCGCCGTTTTAACCAATTCTGCTTGATGAAATAAATAAAGGATTAGTCTACTTATCTCTGGAACCTGTATAATTTATAATTATTAGCTCTACAATAATAATAATAATAATAATAATAATAATAATACTAGCACAGCTTTCTATCACTATCAAAAAACTTCTTTAAAAAAGAGAATCTGAAAAAGAAATGCTTACGGTAGCACTAGTTGGATACGTGTGCCCCTAGAACGCTGTTAATGAGAAACAACCAATTCAGAGTGGTTTCAACAGGCTACTGGATAACGTGTCCAGAGATTAACTGTATTCTCAAATAACAAGAACTGCGATCTCCTAGAAATACTGGGTGGTTATAATTAAAGTGCAGCTGTTCACAGCTGTCCATTTTTTTGCTATAATTATCATATGACCGCGAAGCTTGGTGTTTAATCTGTTAATGCGGGACCGATTTACGCTGAAAAAATTAATTCAAATTTTGGCCTCCAGGTGAAAATCTGGCGTTGTGATTGCAAGAAATAGGTATAGATTTTGTTTGAAACGAGTAAACTGCAGTTTGACTGTGCGTTACTGTATCTTCTGTACTATCTAGATTTTGGCTTTTATGCCATTATCAAGTACAATGCTGGAAGTTGATAGACCTTTATTATGTCATGCGATGACATAATAATGATCTAACGGCTTTTAGCATTGTGCTTAATAATGGCATACGAGCCGAAATCTAGATAGTACAGAATATAAATACAGTAATACTCTGCCAAATGACGGTTTACTCTTGTAATAAATATTGCTTACGGTAGCACTAGTTGGATACGGGTGCCCCTAGAACGCTGTCAGTGAGAAACAACCGATTCTGAGTGTTTTCAATAAGCTATCGGATAACGTGTCCAGAGATTAACTGTATTCTCAAATAACAAGAACTGCGGTCTCCTAGAAATACTGGGTTGTTATAATTAACCATGGAAACTTTTTACTTATTGAAGTAAGCAAAAAAGAGAATTAGTAACGAGATGTGGGAAGAAAAGCTGAAACAAGCGATGAATGTATAAATTTGGTTTCATTATTAACCGCCGCTTACACAGTTTGTTCAATATGAGCACCGCAGACGTGGACGAGATTCTGTACAACCCAAGATTTACACGTAGTGGCCAAAACCGGAACTAATTTTTTTCCCAGTGTAAACCGGTTCCGCATTAACGCATTAGCATATTTACCAATTTTCGCTGCAATGCGATAATTACAGCCCACAATGAACCTTCGTGAGTAGCTGCACTTTAATTATAAGCACCCTGTATATAAAATAAAAATCGGTGGAGGATACAGTACCCCACCATAGTACACCAAGGTTAAAGAAGAATAATAGCGTAAGGCTAACAACTGACAACGATAGCAACTCGATGGGAGACAGAATTAACGTTCAGCCTCCAACTGATCTCACCAACGAGCCAAGCGCTGCGATAGTGACAGTTCTGCTGGCCTGTGGCGTACCATTCATTTATTCATATTTTTTTTATTTTTTTTTTTTTAAGTAAGAGCGTTTCCTTTCCTCTCGACGGTATAGGCCCCGGCCGGACTGGGCTATGCGTAAATCTGGCACTGGGACCTATATGCAATTGAACTGCAATATAACAGAAGCATGGCACAAGTTAACTTAGAGATGATGTGGCAGATTAGGCGGTGTTTGGTTGGACGAATGCGAAGAGCAAAGCGTGGCGGAACATAAACAGAAGGCCCCTCTGTTACTGCAAGACGGGGCTGCGTCCAATGGTGCGGCACGTCTGCTTTAACGTCTATCTTACGAACTGACAGCAGGCGGAGCGGTCGCTTTAACGGAGGCCGCTGGCGCCACCGTGCCTGCCGCTAATTACGAGTGGCGAGAGTACACTCGTGGTCACGGCGGGCCTCAAATGTCACCTCGGCTGGCGTGAATGTCATTCTGGGGTTACTTTGGAAGTATCGTCCAGTTTCTTATAAAACATTGAAGAAAATCAGAAACTTGAAATATGCAATCATTTCGTAAATTTTAAAAAGGCATATGGTTCACTTGACGGAAATGCACTAATGACCATTTTAAAAGAACTTTAACAGACACAAAATCAAAAGTAAAATTTATGTGGGAACTGTCAAAACCTTTTGAAATAAAATCAGGAGTAAGACAGTGCCATGATTTATCACGCCTACTCTTTAACTGCACGTTAGAGAAGGTAGTGAGCCACGTGGGATTAGCCGAGCGGTCTAAGGCGCTACAGTCATGGACTGTGCGGCTGGTCCCGGCGGAGGTTCGAGTCCTCCCTCGGGCATGGATGTGTGTTTGTCCTTAGGATAATTTAGTTTAAGTAGTGTGTAAGCTTAGGGACTGATGACCTTAGCAGTTAAGTCCCATAAGATTTCACACACATTTGAACACATTTTTTTGAAGGTAGTGACAGAATGGAGAAAAAAGCCACCGGCACTAAGGGTGTTCAGCTAGGAAGAAACCCAGATAAAATCACCGTAGATTGTCTAGCTTGTGCAAATGTCGTGGCATCAGTTACTGACTCACTGCAAAGTGCCAAAGAACAAATCACAGAACGGCAGAAACAAGCGGACAAAGTAGGACTAAAAATATCATTAGGAAAAACACAATGATGCCCCCTCCAAACCTTAAGAATAACAACAACACAATAGGAGCAAACTGTTTTAAATACCTTGGAAAATGGATAACAAGAAACACAAGGAAACAATAGCTGTACAAAACAGTACATAAAATAGAAAGGGCATTCCAAATGACAAAAACATATATAACAAAAAAACTTTGTCTTGGAACACAAAGCGCGACTGCTACAGTCGCAGGTTCGAATCCTGCCTCGGGCATGGATGTCTGTGATGTCCTTAGGTTAGTTAGGTTTAAGTAGTTCTAAGTTCTAGGGGACTGATGACCTCAGATGTTAAGTCCCATAGTGCTCAGAGCCTTTTGAACCATTTGGAACAAAAAACTGTGACACTGGCACACTGCAGTAAGGCCTGAAACGCTGTATGCAGCAGAAACATTTAAACGAACAAGTTTTGGGGATCGTGAAAAACTGGGAAAAGTTTAAAGAAGAATTCTGAGGAAAACACTGAGACCTAAAACTAATAGTAGTACTGAATACAAATTAAGATCAGACAGAAAGCACTATTTGAAAGTGGAAAAAGTAGCTGATCTAATGGGGAAAAGAAGACTACAGTTCTATGGACACACATTCCGAATGGGTACTTACAGACAGATCGTCAACTTACTAAACAGCTACAAATCCATACGGTTCGCCGGAATTGACAAAGATATGAAAACCACATGAATTAGAGTGAACGTAGGAGATCAAAGAATATTTTTTAAAGAAGCGACACAAAAGTCAGGATTACGGGAAGGAAAGAAGTCTGTAAAATGAAGAACGTGGACTCAGGAAGAAAAGGAACAGAAATCTCTAAGGATGAAGGAAGAATGGGAGCAAAAATTAAACACAAAGGTGTGAAACGAAAGTTGATTTATCGTATACTCGGGTAGGGTTAATTGAATAAATAAATAATATAAAGCGTTACAGATTTTTAAAAGTTTTTTGTATTTAATTCCTTACATATTTACCTGTTTTTCTACATAGTTTTCATGTTTGTTGAAACATTTTCCACAGCATTCTACAAGTCATAGACGTCTGCCGCCTGTGTGACGCCATTCCATTGACTGTCGTTTAGACTCTGGAATCATGAGACAAACCCCTGTACCGTCTCCTGTGACAGTGTTCTCTAAAAAGTGATCACCTTACTTGCGAAATCTGACCAAGAAATCAAGAGCAGAAGCCTTTCTTTCCATTTAGTGTTTCTCAGTACCAAGCTTGGAAAGCCAGCGTGCGCACAATTTGCGGAGTTGCAACTTTTCAGAGACAATTTTGTGCAAAGTTATTCGACCCACATACGGAAATTCCACTGCTAAAGTTGAATTTATGAGTCGCCGGTCTTCATGAAAATTTCCGTCCACGACTTTCACCAATTCTTCTGGGATCACCGGTGCTCTCTCTCATCGCGGTTCATCATCAAGACAGGAGTGTAGTCTTGTGCCGCTACTGTTCTATTTATACATCGAAGAAGCTGTAACGGAAATAAAAGGAACGTTCAAGATTGGGATTAAAATTAAGGGTCGTAAGACTAGCTGATGACCTTGCTATCCTCAGTGAAAGTGAAGAGGAATTACACGACGTCTTGAATGGAATAAACAGTCTCTAATGCGAAGCGAATGTCGAGTGAGAGTAAACCGAAGAAAGACGAAAGTTAGGAGGAATAGCAGAAACGATACTAGCGATAAACTTGACATCAGAATGGGTGACAACCAAGTAGATGAAGCGAAGGAAGTCTGCTGCCGTGAAAGCAAAATAACACATGGCAGACGAAGCAAGGAGGACACAAAAAGCTGACTAGCAAATTGAGCATTCCTGACAGAGACACATCTGCTACCATCGAGTATCGGCCTGAATCTGAGGAATACATTTCCAATAATATACTTCTAGAGCACAGTATTATATAGAGGATACATGGACGGTGGGAAACAGCTGAAAAGAAGAAACTCGAAGCGTTTGGGATGTGGTGATGTTGAAGGATGCTAGAAATTAGATGGACTGGTATGATAAGAAATGAAGATGTTTCCCACAGAATCGGCTAAAAGACGAACATACGGAAAAAACGCTGAAAAGAGGAAGGGTCAGGGCGATAGGACCTGTGGTAACTTCTGTGGCACTAGAGGGAGCTGTAGAGCGCCGGAAGTCGAAGTTTCACCTGGGCACCTATTACGCCACTGTGTGCGTGTCATGTAATACATACTGCGGGACTACAGAGGTAAGCCAGAAACGGAACAAAACCACATGATTCACTAACAGCAGCTGCTCTGGCGTGACCAGCTAGTCTGCGTGCAACGTTTAAGCAAAAAAAAAAAAAAAGGTTCAAATGGCTCTGGCAACTAAGGGACTTAACATCTGAGGTCATCAGTCCCCTAGAACTTAGAACTACTTGAACCTAACTAACCTA
Source organism: Schistocerca nitens (assembly GCF_023898315.1). Classification (NCBI taxonomy): domain Eukaryota; kingdom Metazoa; phylum Arthropoda; class Insecta; order Orthoptera; family Acrididae; genus Schistocerca; species Schistocerca nitens. Next base: position 188,956,966 of record NC_064622.1, read on the forward strand.
AGGACATCACACACATCCATGCCCGAGGCAGGATTCGAACCTGCGACCGTAGCGGTCGCGCGGTTTCAGACTGAAGCGCCTAGAACCGCTTTTTTTTTCTCCAATTTATTAGTCATAACATTCCACAGTAGTAATAATTTTCAACTGACATTTAAAAGTAATAAAACAAACTCGGCCACAGCGGCCCAACTTTTAAGCATTTTTACACTACTTTGTTGGCAGAGACTGAAGTGATCACCCGTTTCAGGTCAAATGTCGAATGAAAACAGTTAAAATATGAAAGCACACAAAACAGAGAGCCAACAAACAAGACTGCACACACACTATTTCCACACGCCTCTCCCAACCTCTGCCCGTCACCTACCAAGTTTAAATATTGTGTTGACAGGAAAGGCATCATACCACAAAATCAGAAATTCTGCATCTAGCGTGGAATCAGACCTTTAACATTTTCTGGAAAACAAGCTTCTCGTCACTTATCCGCCAATGCTAAACTCCTTAAAATCAAAATCAGCCGCCTGATAAAGCCGCCGGCACTAAGGGTGTTCAGCTAGGAAGAAACCCAAATAAAATCACCGTAGATTGTCAAGCTTGTGCAAATGTCGTGGCATCAGTTACTGACATCAGAATGGGTGACAACCAAGTAGATGAAGCGAAGGAAGTCTGCTGCCGTGAAAGCAAAATAACACATGGCAGACGAAGCAAGGAGGACATAAAAAGCTGACTAGCAAATTGAGCATTCCTGACAGAGACACATCTGCTACCATCGAGTAGCGGCCTGAATCTGAGGAATACATTTCCAATAATATACTTCTAGAGCACAGTATTATATAGAGCATACATGGACGGTGGGAAACAGCTGAAAAGAAGAAACCTACCGTTCACATAAAATTCCTAGAAATATAAATTGTTATGTCAAAGACGTGAGACCATTATTATTAGTACCTAAATATTTCATAGCATGTTAAATGGAAATGAGCGTTTGGCGTCATTGGCCGGGAGGCCCCTTGCGGGGCAGGTCCGGCCTCCTTGGTGCAGGTCTCATTACATTCGACGCCACATTGGGCGACCTGCGCGCCAGATAGGTATGAAATGATGATGAAGACAACACAACACCTAGTCCCTGCGCGGAGAAAATCTCTGACCCAGTCGGGAATCGAACCCGGGCCCGTAGGACGGCAATGCGTCATGCTGACCACTCAACTATCGGGGCGGACTTCATAGCATGTAAATTTTGTTTGGTTTTCAGCTCACGGATTCCACAATCTCTCTGCTCAAGAATAACTTTTTACTTTAATATAATCGTCTAACAGTTATGTAACGACATAACAAAATCTGGTAACGAGTTAATTATATTCTTTTGGCATGCATGATTTAGATTTTTTTTCTCGTTCTCTATCTTAGACAGCGTTTCAAGTTTTCTAATATTTTGTACCATCTAATTTTAACTTAATTTTTAAAGCCAAAATGTAAAAAAAATTGATTTGTGAACTTACCCCGATGACAATAACATTAAAGTATTCTAAAAATGGTTCAAATGGCTCTGAGCACTATGGGACTTAACTTCTGAGGCCATCAGTCCCCTAGACTTAGAACTACTTAAACCTAACTAACCTAAGGACATCACACACATCCATGTCCGAGGCAGGATTCAAACCTGCGACCGTAGCGGTCGCGCGGTTCCAGACTGTAGCGCCTAGAACTGTTCGGCCACACCGGCCGGCCAAAAGTATTGTAATTCTACTGTGATTTGCAAGGAAACGATTTGTAGTTTTGATATGCCAAAACCTCTCAAGAACTACGAACAGAAATTTAAACAGGTGAGCATCAGTACAAAAGTAGTCAAAATTTTAGAACCATAGGAAATACTTCATCATCTGGAGTATCAATCGCAAAGAGGGAAAAGATGGACTACCAGATTTCATGCTTCTTTAAAATTGTGTCATACCAGAACTTATTACAAGTAAATAATGTTTTGAAAATTGAACGCTTGCAATATCGGTATGCTTTGTAAGTCGTTACCGACAGGTTTTCGGCTAAATAACATATCCCCTTCAATCGCGTAGAGGCGGCCGCGAAAATTATTGAACATCGCGCGACAGTGGAAAACGGTTTTAGACCAGCACTAAAAGGGAGATGATTGGCGTCCGCTATAAAGTGAAAGATTTTTTCAGCTTTAAAGTAATCTTTACCCTGTTGTGCTGCTCTAAGCCTCGCACCAGTAACGAAAGATTAAATAAAGCGGATGTGGCACGCTATTTATACGAGTATATTAAACGCGGCGCTCTTTTTCTACCGCAGTGAGTAAACTCGTTGTCTGATGTCGTTTGATAAAATAGACACTATTTTTGGACTTTCTGTTAAAATTTGACAGGCAGAATACCAGTTTCACAAAGACATGGTGAGCAACAGTGAGTGTTTTAGTCCAAAGACATGGCACTAGAAAGAGGTATTTGTAACAGTGCAAATTTCGTATTACTGTAATGATATACGTACTTTGTGATACGCACTATACGGAACTTACCCTTCCCTGTAAGTATGTCCTATCCACATATCAAACTGTTGTTCAAGCAACGATATCTTTTTTTTTTACATTGCTTGTAATGTGTGTCAAAATCAATACTAGGAGCTTAGCCGTTCCATGGCTTTTAATATTGTCCTAACTTTTTCCCGAAGCTTTTAAACTCCCGCCCCCTCCACCCCATCCCCAATTCTTCTGCAAGAAATGTGTCGCGTCATAGTGTACAAGAGTCTGTTTGCAGAAATAACTCCGCTGAGAGAAAATCTTCTGCTTTCTTCGCTAATAAGTGTCATTGATTGAAGGCCAACTTTGAAACCTACAGAAGTCCATCTGACCGTATTACAAATTCACGAATATTATTTTACAGTTGTCGTGAACAACTTCCTTATACATAAACTAGTTCAATTCGCGAATTATAAAATATATTTAATCGTGGATGATTTACAAAAACGGCAGACACGGGACAGCCTTCCTTTTCTTACTTTTTCGTTTCTCATTCAGATTTTTCATAAACTTCACAAGTAATTTTTATTGTTACATTGAAATAACTTATTAGATTGCTTGATACCTGCTAAACAACGACTCCTGTAATCTAATGTCTAGTATGATTTGACTGCCTGCAAGAGCAAATTCGGTGGTAGACCCTAAAGGGTGAATTTTAGATTATTGCCCCTGTGGTTTCATTTTTACGCTGGCGGAGTAAAAAGAATTGGGAGGAAATTTGGGAAGAGTAATAAAAATGTGTAAGTGTCAGAGATGTGACTGCGCAAGTTTGCCAGTAATGATGATGAACTTCTGGCCGAAAGCTACGAATGTTTAGAAAACCTGTCCAATGGAACATACAGGTACATGTCTATACATTTCCTGCAGTTATGATTAAATTACTTTCGACAAAAACTTGGCCACTTCCAGTGCATTTTCTGTTGCTTGTTGAAGATCACCTTCTGCACAGGAGACTGGGCACAATCGACACCGAAGCATGTGGCGAACAGTCTGTTCTCCAATGTCACACCGAATATCATTTGGATCAGTGTATCCCCATCTTGCCAAGTTAACTTTTGATCTTCCAGCTCCAGATCTCAGTCTATAGAGGGACTTCCAGTATGTCCATTCCCCGTCATGGCCTGGAGGTAGAGCTTTACCAACTCTTTTCCAACACTTTAATGTGTCCAATGGAATGCTTAGCTCAGAGTATGGCTTGAGAATAAACACAGGAAATACGAAGGTGATTCCCAGCATCAAAATTGGGAACGACGCAGTAATAGGAATAATGAAAGATTTCTTCCATTTGGACTACCTGATCATAAGCATATGGATATCCTTGTGTAATGCGGAACTAACCACCAGATGTCACGAGAAATAGACCTGCCAGTATCAAACTGACTCTGCGTAGAGAGTTAGACAAAAATGGGTTACAGCAGTCGAGTGGGTCCTCATAAGGCGCACATTTATGTACTCAGTGCTCAATAGAAATGTTCAGATGTGTGTGAATTCCTAAGGGACCAAACTGCTGAGGTCATCGATCCCTAGACTTACACACTACTTAAACTAACATATGCTAAGTACAACACAGACACGCATGCCCGCGGGAGGACTCGAGCCTCCGGCGGCAGGGGCCACGCAATCAGTGACATGGCGCCTCAGACCGCGCGGCCTACTCAGTGTTAAGCGATGCTTGGGGCAGTTTTAAGAGCAACGCCAATGGACAGTGGGTGATTGGAAACGAATCATTTTGAGTGATGAATCACTCCGATGGAAGGTTTTGGGTTTGGAGAATGCCGGGAGAACGCTACCTGCCATCGTGTGTGGTGCCAACAGGAGGAGATGGTCGGTTTTTTAAGTGGTTAGGGTGGGGACCCCTTATTGCGCTTAAGAAAACACATTTTACTGCATTGTGTACCGCGTACAGTAGAGCAACAGTTGGGAGACATTGATTGTTTAGTATCAGCATGACAGTGCACCCTGTCAAAAAAAGAGCATTTGCGAGGCAGTGGTTTGTGGACAATAACATTCGTGAAATGGACTGCCCTTACCTGAGTCCCAACCTAAACCCACTGGCAATACCTTTGGTACGAGTTATACAGTGTAGACTTCTCTTTAGAACCCAGTGGCCGACATCACGACCTTCTGTAGCTTCGGCTCTTGAGGAAGAATGGGCTGCCATTTCCCTATTGGCATTTAGAAACATCATCGAAAGCGTTCCCAGCAAAGCCATCACAAAGGTGGAGGTTAGACACATCACGTATTAATGACCATTAATATGTGCCCAAATGGTTCAAATGGCTCTGAGCACTATGGGACTTAACATCTGAGGTCATCAGTCCCCTAGAACTTAGAACTACTTAAACCTAACTAACCTAAGGACATCACACACATCCATGCCCGTGTCAGGATTCGAACCTGCGACCGTAGTAGTCGCGCTTTGCCAGACTGAAGCGCCCAGAACCGCTCGTCCACAGCGGCCGGCTAATGTGTGTCCACATACACTATCGGTACACTCCCTAAAAGTATCCGGGCACACCCAAAAACATACGTTTTTCGTATTAGGTACATCGAGCTGCCACCTACTGCCAGTTACTCCATATGAGCGACCTCAGTAGTCATTAGACATCGTGAGGGAGCAGAATGGGGCGCTCCGCGGAACTCACGGACTTCGAACGTGGTCAGGTGATCGAGTGTCATTTGCGTCATACGTCTGTACGCGAGATTTCCACACTCCTAAACATCCCTAGGTCAACTGTTTACGATGTGATAGTGAAGTGGAAACGTGAAGGGACACGTAAAGCGCAAAAGCGTACAGGCCGACCTCGTCTGTTGACTGACAGAGACCGCTGACAGTTAAAGAAGGTGGTAATGTGTAATAGGCACACATCTATCCAGACCATCACACAGCAATTCCAAACTGTATCAGGATCCACTGCAAGTACTATGACAGTTAGGCGGGAGGTGAGAAAATTTGGATTTCATGGTCGAGCGGCTGCTCATAAGCCACACACCGCGCCGGTTAATGCCAAACGAGGCCTCGCTTGGTGTAAGGAGCGGAAACACTGGACCACTGGACAGCGGAAAAACGCTGTGTGAACTGACGAAGCACGGTACTCAATGTGGCGATCCGATGGCAGGGTGTGGGTATGGCGAATGCCCGGTGAACGTCGTCTGCCATCGTGCGTAGTGCGAACAGTAAAATTCGGAGGCGGTGGTGATACGATGTCGTCGCGTTTTCCATGGAGGGGGCTTGCACCCCTTGTTGTTCTGCGTGGCGCTATCACAACACAAGTCTACAGCGATGTTTTAAGTACGTCCTTGCTTCCCACTGTTGAAGAGAAATTCTGGGATGGCGACTGCTTCTTTCAATGCAATCGAGCAACTGTTCATAATGCACGGACTGTGGCGGAGTGGTAACACGAAATAACATCCCTGTAATGAACTGGGCTGCACAGAGTCCTGACCTGAATCGTATAGAACACCTTTGGGATGTTTTGGAACGCCGACTTCGTGCCAGGCCTCACCGACTGACATCGAGACCTCTCCTCAGTGCAGCATTCCGTGAAGCATGGGCTGCCATTCCCCAAGAAACTTTCCAGCACTTGATAGAACGAATACCTGCGAGTTGGAAGCTGTCATCAAGGCTAAACATTACCGATGGAGGGCGCCACGAACTTGTATGTCGCTTTTAGCCAGGTGTCCGGATATTTTTGATCACATAGTGTACGTGTCATGAAATAGTATAGGAAACAAGAAGTACATTGATACAGGCAATGTATGCTTTCTTCAATTAAATGACCTCTGCTCGAGTCAGGTGTTCAGATGGAGTTGCGAAAGATGTTCCTGAGAGTGTACTAGTAGAGCTCAGTATTGTATGGAACTGAAATGTCGGCCGTAGGAATCCTGGAGGAGAAGACACTGGAAACATAAAAAATAAGTGACTAGAAACGAAGAAGTGTTTGGAAGAAATGTGCACGAGAAACGTCTGTAGAAACCCTTACCAAAAACAGAAACAGGTTTGGAAGACGACTGCTACGGAGGTGCCATCTTTAATTTAATAGAAACACAGCTGCCGCCAGGAGTGCAAAAACATTGTAATACTACTTTGAGAATCATTAGAATTTACTCATGCGCGTATAATGTATAGGCAATATTGTAATACAAATACTTCCTTTCCTCGTGTGATACTGATTTTTTTTTTCTTTTAGTGTAAAGCTAGCCGTTTGTAGTTGCGATAGTTACGATTTTGTTACATCTGGAGCAAATTAATGACTGTATAGTGTGTAGTCTCTTAAATCACGCGTTGAATATATATAATCTCTCCTTTTTTGCCGCTGACGTTTAGGTTTTCTTTAACCGAAATGGTGATGACATGCTTCTGTAGCTGGAACATTACTCCGCTTTCACTGCGGAGTGTAATGTTGAGAGACCGGTTATCAACGGCGCCAGCGCCAAAGCGCTGCATACATCTGCTCATTTCGGCAAGCCTTAAGGACCCTTTGCGCAAGGGTCGTAACGTTTGTGTAGAGTACCACGGAGGTCTCTAATCGGCTCTAACAGCGGTCTCATTGTTGCCTCTAATTGCTCCATTTATTCCTGTGAGGTCTGTCGGGTCGAAATATTTGTACTGCATTGTAAACAACACTCGAGATGAATCCTGTACTTCAGCGATTGTATTAATGCTCTTTTGTTGATCCATTTAACTGTTGTCCTTTTTTCTGTTGGCGGTGCAATAAGCGTTACGAAGAGTGTGAATTTTTCTCATTTTACTTTGTGATAGATTTGTGATCAGCGGCAGAAATTCTCATTCTTTTTAAGGAACTACAGTAGCTCTTCTACGAATTATATCCAAATTCTCGATTAAGACACTGGAATCGTAGTCGGCAGGACTGCGTTTCAGACCCCCGCCCGGCCCTCCAGATTTACGTTTTCCGTGATTTCCCTAAATCGTTCAAGGCAAACGCCGGGATGGTCCTTTGAAAGCGCACGACTGTTTTTCTTTTCTAACTTTCCCCAAATTGAGCTTGCGCTTTACCTAATCTTCCTTACTTTTACGTATCAATAATTCTGTTATGGCTTTCTAATACCTGTTGAAAGGCCTAAAATTTTATGTACGGTGGTAAGAGCTCTCGTTCAATTTTATACTGAAGGCAGTGTATTAATTGCGTTTGTCTTTTATGATTCAGTGTTACTAAAAGCATTGAATCCTTGAGCAGGTATGCTGCTAAGTTTGTTTGCATCACACGTCGCGCCATGTTACAAAGAGTTGTAATTGGAACTGGGACTGAAACGAGTAGAACACAGTAATGACAACGGGAAGATATAACTACGCAGCTCCAGTATCGATGAATGTAGTGCTCGACGGAACCACTAGCGTTGAAGTATTTTCATAAAACCATGCTTTGAACGTTTAAAAAGAAGTAAACCCATTGTCGAGAAATCTGGCACAGTAACAGTAAAAGTATTTACTCTCTAAGAGGAACTTATCTCATATATGCCCACAACTTTTTTTTAGGAGGAGTTCTATGGTTTTCACATATATCATGGCCATAGACAACAGGTGTAACAGTGATTTATAGTTGTGAGTTCTGAAAGGAGGTTTCTTTCAGTGAGTCGCCAATGACACCGTGGACACACAGTCGTGCACTCTTGTGGAACAGGAATGATTAAAATGAGAGAGACTTTACGCTAATCAATCTTTATTATTAGGGATTTCATAATCAGTCTTTATTATTGCGAGTTATGAAACATTAAATAATCATATTAGGTGGGTAAGGAACATAAAACATCATTATGTGTAAACTCTGCAAAGCATTTGTCAAGCAGGTTTACGTTACATTTGAAGCACATTTTGACAGTCTTACTTTCACAAAGCGTACCTCTTCTTCTGACCTTATTAGTGAGAATAATTGTCGGCTCGCAGGTTCGTTATTGGTCCTGTGGCATATATGGGTTAACGACGTCGTACAAAATTTACATATCTTTGCCGCTATTATGTTATAACTAAGAACTACAGTTAAAGCGCCGCGGGATAATTGTGTTACTTTTTAGTGTTTTAATTGGAACAGTTTTTACGAACGCAGAACCGTTTCTATCTGTGTGCACAAAAATAATAAAGGAAACAGGACAGATGACTCCCCTGATATTTCCGTGAATTATTCATAATAACTTCAGTGCTGAAGATTTACCGATAATCCGAATAACACAATCTGTAATAGATTTACTTACAGTTGCTACCCTTTGAACGTTTTCTCTATCGTGTGTCTACAATTTTTAGCACGCCACACGCGATTTAACCGTTTATTCCGCTCTCGGACTACCCTACCACGTGGCGACTATCGCCAACGCGCATGCTCCGTAATTCATAAGCGCAGTTTAAATCTGAATGTGCTTCTGAGACCAGGCGCCTGGTTTCTGAAGTTCCTTTTGCTGCTTTACTTGGGTTTAGACAGTTCCTCAAGATTAAGCGAGCCCTCTAACGGAAAAACTGGTTTGGCAATACACTCTTTTCAGGTGACACGGTCCAGTTATTGCTTTGCTTCCTTTTTGTTGGCCGTAACACGTTAAGCTGATGCTGTGATTCTGGCTGTGGTTACCGTGAAGTGTAGACCATTGCAGATCCTGTTATTTAGCACGCGTAAAATGTTTTGTTGGAGTTGGAAGTCGTATCTAATGCAGAAAAGGGAACAACGTTTGTGTGAATAATCCAACACTTTAATGCGCTTCGAAATCACACAGCGGTGATTGTCTCTGCTGATGATACCCTACTCCGACATAGCAGATACAGCGAAGTAACAGAAAATTCACTAATTCGGGAAATATTGACAGTTGCGCGATGCGGTTGCCCTATAAATGCACAGAATAATGGGGATTTTTTTTAAACTAATGAAACTATATATGGACAGTATAATTGAATATTTCAGCAACTGTTGCAATCTCGCAGCGCCCGCTTGTGTTTAAGTAAACTGATTTGCTAGATTAGTCCAAATGGAAAAATAGTACGGGCTTCCTACTAAAGGACGTGTAGACAAGCGAGGCATATCTACCATTCAGTCCTACTGTTCACACGGGTAAAAATGTGTTTTGTTCTTTGAGCCTTTCAATTAACCTTTCTCGATGCTTACTGAATTTTCATAAGCAAATCTTGTGTTGCGTGTGTTCGACTTCTCCCAGCGTAATTCATGATTAGATAATTCGCGGGTAAACGGTCGGATGTCATTGTCTAGCATGCACAATATCTCGACAGCCATCCAATATGTAAACTGATACGGTCCGCTTACATGTTGAGTAGCTACAGCTTACACGTATTGTCATGCGTTCATATAGATGTAATGACTTCCTCTCATTCACATGTCGTATTGGGTATGGACTATATAAAATCTGGCCACAATTTCAATTACGTGCCATATTTTATGTGATGCATTATATGGTGCTCATCCACGCATGTTTGATTATGATGTAATTGTCTAAATCGGCTGATACCACAACCAATAAGAAATAAAAAGGGTACAGCCTACTAGGGACCATGCCTTCCTTCATCTAATCATTTACATACCCTCTGATGATGATCGAAGTAGAGAGGATATAAAATGTAGACTGGCAATGACAAGGAAAGCATTTCTGAAGAAGAGAAATTTGTTAACATCTAATATAGATTTGTCAGGAAGTCGTTTCTGAAAGTATCTGTATGGAGTGTAGCCATGTCCGGAAGTGAAACATGGACGATAAACAGTTCAGACAAGAAGAGAGTAGAAGCTTTCGAAATGTGGTGCTACAGAAGAATGCTGAAGATTAAGTGGGTAGATCACATATCTAATGAGGAGGTATTGAATAGAATTGGAGAGAAGAGAAATTTGTGGCACACCTTCACTAGAAGAAGGGATGGGTTGGTAGGGCATATTCTGAGGCATCAAGGGATCATCAATTTAGCATTGGAGGGCAGCTTGGAGGGTAAAAATCGTAGACCAAGAGATGAAGAAGCTTGCAAAGGATAGAGTAGCATGGAGAGCTGCATCAAACCAGTCTCTGGACTGAAGACCACAACAACAACAACAACCCACTGATGGTTTGTACGTGTACCAAGTTACATTGGCATTGGACACGTCTCGCCAGTGCCTCATTCTTTTTGACAGCCATTGTGTATAGAGACTGTGCTTCGAATTTTTGTATACTACTATCTCCTTAAATATTTGCTATTCATGCTGAAACACCTTTCATACAGGGTGTGTATCCTAACAGTCGGTAGGCACGTAAGTGGAATTTTACGTGCTCATTCGAGAGAGCGTTCCCAGATTAGTGTGGTGCGGAATTCGTTTTATCACTGCGTGGCAACAGTTATACACGAAGAATAACGGACATTCCAGTAGCGACAGCATCGTCCTGGCCCGCGCTGATTGCCACCACCATGCAGAAGCGCTGCTCAGTCGCTACTGGAGTATTGATTATTCTTCGTGTTTTACTGTTCCTGCTGATGCATATCGATAAAACGAATAATGCATTAGACTAATCTGGGCTCTTTCGGTCGAAAGGGCTCGTAAAATCCCACTTTTAAAATCACCTTTTTTCTTATGGGAAACAAACCGTCGCTTTCCATCCACGATGAGCGTCGTATGAAAGACATGATGAGCAGGATTTGTTTGGGCTGATTCCAGCCACACGATTCAAAAACGAAATTGCAAATATATTTCGAAACACCAAAGAAAATGTGCCTTGACGACCCATGGAACAGGCAGCCGGTATGCACTGAGGTGACAAAAGCCATCCATAGGATACCTCCTAATATGGTGTCGGACCTTCTTTTGCACGGCGTAGTGTAGCAGTTCGACATGTCATGACTCAACAAGTCGATGGGAAGTCTCCTGCAGAAATATTGAGCCATGTTGCTTCTATAATCTGCGAAGGTGTTGCGGGTGCAGGATTTTGTGGACGAACTGACATCTCGAACATCTCCCATAAATATTTGATAGAATTCATGTCGGGCGATTTGGGTGGTCAGATCGTTCGCTCGAATTGTTCAGAATGTTCTGACATGGCGCATTGTCATCCATAAACATTCCATCGTTGTTTGAGAACATGAAGTCTCCAAGTAGAAAGTGGTCTCTAAGTAGCCGAACATCATTTCCAGTTCATGATCTGTTCAGTTGGACCAGAGGACCTAGTCAAATCCACGCCAACACAGCCCGCATCGTTATGCAGCCACCAGCAGCTTGCTCATTGCGTTTTTGACAATCTGGGCCGATGACTTCGTGGGGTCTCGATCCCTATCAACAGCTCTTTCCAACTGAAATCGAGACCCACCTGGACAGGCCACGGTTTTCTTGTCAGCTGAGGTCCAACCGATGTGGTCACGAACCCTGGAGATACGCTGCTGGCGATGTCGTGCTGTTATCAGTGGCACTCGTGTCGGTAGTCCGCTACCATAGCCCTTTAACGTCAAATTCCTTTGGACTGTCCTAACGGATACGTTCGTCGTACCACTCACATAGATTTCTGCATTTATTTCATGCAGTCTAGCTTGTCTGTTAGCACTGACAACTCTATACTAGGCCGCTACTCAAGGTCGTTAGTGAAACACGTTGGCCATTGCCTTGTCCGTACGCGAAACGTGGTACTCTCGGCACAGTCTTGACACTGTGGATGGCGTAATGTTGAATTTCCTACCGATTTCCGAAATAGGATGTCCCTAGCTCCAACTACTATTCCGCGATCAGAGTCTGCTAATTACCGTCGTGCGACCATTATCACGTCGGAAACCTTTTCACATGAATCACCTGAGTACAAATGACAGCTTCACAAAAGCATTGTCTTTTATATGAGGGTTGGAACTTAAATAGTGGCAGCTATTTATTTACAGCTCGTACAAAATAGATACGTGTTTCAAAGTTTTACTGACCTTCAAAGTAGTCATCAGCATTGTGTATAACCCGTTGCCAGCGATGTGGAAGTCGTAGGATACTATTAGCAGTGGCAGTTGTGTTGAAGTTCGAGCAGCGCGGTCTGTTGCCCGACGAATTTGTAGAAGTTCTGAAGCGAATGCCGTGAAGTGTTTAGAAATCGAGTTGAATTACGAAGGCTTAAGTCAGGGGAGTGCAGTAGGTGGTATAGCACTTAGCAACCCCATCAGTCAGACAAATCAGTAACAGCTTACACTGTACGTGCTTGAGCACTGTCCTGCAAAATGATGGTCAGATCAATCAGAAAATGCTATCAGTTCTGTCTCTGTGCTGTTCATTTTTCGAACACAACCTACGACCAGCTTAGAGACAGAAGTGATGACACTTTCTGCAGGGGCCATCCGGAGTGGCCGCGCTCTTCTAGGCGCTTCAGTCTGGAGCCGCGCGACCGCTACGGTCGCAGGTTCGAATCCTGCCTCGGGCATGGATGTGTGTGATGTCCTTAGGTTGGTTAGGTTTAAGTAGTTCTAAGTTGTAGGGGACTGATGACCACAGATGTTATGTCCCATAGTGCTCAGAGCCAGCCTTTCTGCAGGACCTGACCATCGTTTTGCAGGACAGTGCTCAAGCACGTACAGCTGTTGCTGATTTGTTTGACTGATGGGCCTGCTAAGTGCTATACCACCTACTGCACTCGCCTGACTTAAGCCTTCATGAGTTCAACTCGATTTCTAAACTGAAGGAAACACTTCACGGCATTCGCTTCAGAACTGCTACAAATTCGTCGGGCAATAGACCGCGCCGCTCGAACTGTCAACACAACTGGCACTGTTAAGAGTATCCTGCGACTTCCACATCGCTGGGAACGGGTTATACACAATGCTGGTGACTACCTTGAAGGTCAGTAAAACTTTGAAATGGTTCAAATGGCTCTGAGCACTATGGGACTTAATATCTAAGGTCATCAGTCCCCTAGAACTTAGAACCACTTAAATGTAACTAATCTAAGGACATCACACACATCCATGCCCGAGGCAGGATTCGAACCTGCGATCGTAGCGGTCGCGCGGTTCCGGACTGTAGCGCCTAGAACCGCTCGGTCACCCCGGCCGGTAAAACTTTGAAACACGTATCTATTTTGTACGAGCTGTAAATAAATAGTTGCCACTATTAAAGTTCCAACCCTCGTATCTTTTGTACAAGATACTACTGCCGTCGGTATGTGTGCGTATCTTTATCCCGTGTCTTTGTCACCTCATTGTATGTAGGCCCAAGTTCGTATTTTCCATCTGTTGCAAACGGTTGCCGAAAAGCGCTGTCCTCGGGTCGTGTTCTCGTTCGTCGTCGCCGTGACTGCCCATTCCTGGCGACTGTCCGATATCTATTGGGTCCGGCCGGCCCCGAGGTCCGACCGGCCGGGCGGTGTCGCCGGGGATCGATACGGGTGCCCGAGAGACTGCCTCCCTCCTCCCTGCCCAGCGTGCTCGAGAGCGCTGCCCCCTCTCCCGCCCCCGCCCGCGCCCCTCGGATAGCCATCCCTTCCCGCCGCAGCGACCGCGCCGTCCGCCCCCGCGGCCGCGTCGTCTCTGGCCCCGTCGCTCCCAACCGCGCTGCGGTTTCGGGCCGAATAAAAACCGCTCGCTGTCGCCGTCTGCGAGACGACGTCGTCGGCAGTCGCCGGCGCGAGATGAAAGCGGCCGCCGCACTAGCTATTAGATCAGCTGCCGGGCGCCCCTGCGGCGGATCAAAGCGTTATTAGCGGCCGGAGGCACGGCGCCCAGAGCCGCGTCGAGTGCTGCTGCTGCTGCCACCGCTACCGCTGCTCGCTGCAGCTGCGGCAGAGACCCAGCTGCCGGCACAACGCCAGCCACTCGCCTGGCGTCAGCGAGCGCGCGCTGACGGGTTCCCACTGGGCGGACCACTGACTCCTTCCGTAACTACTCACGAATAATGTAATCAGTGACGCAACATCCGAGAATTCAGCTGTACCAAACTTTAACTGCAGCTAACATTGCGGCTGTAAACCGGTCAGCCACCTTCGGAACAAGCCGGAAAGACTTGCGCTGCCGTCCACGTTACGCAGCAGGACCGGCCACGGCGTGCTTAACTTCACGCGCAGTGTGTGCGGGCAGCGGGTGGGCCAAGGCCCGATCTGTCACTCGGCTTCGCTCGGCCCTTCTCGGAAGTATCCGGAACAGCGCGAAATTTCAGTTGTCATAGCAGTGCGGTATTTTGCGGTCGGCACAGCTCCCTTGAGTTCGACAGACTCGTGGTGTCAGCGCATTTGTTCGCGGTATGAAGGACGTCCACAGGTCCAGTGGCGCTCTGCACCAAAAGAGGCAGTCTAGCGACCTATCGTCACAAGCCTTTAAAATGAATGTTAATGACAGAAGAGAGAGATGAGAATTCTCACTTCGCATAAGCGACGGGTACTGCTTCGTTGCTACGAAACGACATTATTGTACCATGCTGAAAAATTTCAAACTTTAGATGACAATAAAAGAACAAAAAATGACAACGATCGAAAGGCGGCATTCATTGTTCTGTACGTTAAGAAACACTTTGTGTCAAATTTGCAGGCATGGAGAACTTCGCCGGTCGGTGTGGCCCAGCGGTTCTAGGCGCCTCAGTCTGGAACCGCGCGACCGCTACCGTCGCAGGTTCGAATCCTGCCTCGGGCGTGGATGTGTGTGATGTCCTTAGGTTAGTTAGGTTTAAGTAGTTCTAAGTTCTAGGGGACTGATGACCTCAGATGTTAAGTCCCATAGTGCTCAGAGCCATTTGAACTTTTTTTTTTTTTTTTTTTTTTTTTTTTTTTTTTTTTTTTAGAACTTCAAGAAACTGATCGAACAGCCACTAAAATTTCTAAAGTCTCGCCCATTACTCCATTTTCAGTTGCACCAGTTTTCAGTGAAAATGAGCTAAAAGTATGGAGATTTCATATATTAATGCAGAGTACGTTCGTTAAGTAAAGGGGCATGCCCGGAAAGATGTTTCGATTTAAATCTCGTTGTTGTTGAATTTATGAAAGTAAAAGAAGTGCGGGAACAGGAAAATTAGAATATCCGGAATGGATTGCAGACTTCATATTTTAAATGGACTTGACTGCGCACTTCCAACCGTAAACAATGCAAGGTCACTTCTTCCTCATTTGATCGGGAGACATTTAAAAAGAAAATCGCATTGTAGAAGGGTCACGTTCTGACAAAGGCAGTTATCTTCCCAAAGTTGTTAAAGAAAACGCGAGGTATGAAGAATTCATTGCGGCCTTGGAAGAATTACAAAGTTTATTTTATAAAGATTCTGAGGACAGTGTCAATCTTACATCTGTTTCCGTGCTGTTTTTGAGACCGTTTGCTGTTTTAGTTCAAATGGTTCAAATGGCTCTGAGGACTATGGGACTCAACTGCTGAGGTCATTAGTCCCCTAGAACTTAGAACTACTTAAACCTAACTAACCTAAGGACATCACAAACATCCATGCCCGAGGCAGGATTCGAACCTGCGACCGTAGCGGTCTTGCGGTTCCAGACTGCAGCGCCTTTAACCGCACGGCCACTTCGGCCGGCTGCTGTTTTAGTTGAAAGCGCCCCTGTGCATATGCCGATATAACAGTGTGACATGCAGTGCAGTTCCAGTTTTAATAACAAATCTTTTTACTTTAACACTGTCCAGGAAGTCTGCGTGTCTTTCCGCAGGTAGAGTTTCCAACTCTCCACAATGAGGTTGCAGAAGTGCTACGGTATTTCGATCGACATATTCATGTGAAAGACCTTTTTTCGATTGTGAAAGTAAATAAGTCACGATTACGTGGCAACTTGAGTACTGAAAACTTGTTGTATTGTGGTCTATGTTTTTGAGGAATGAAATATAATATCAAGTCGTGTGCAGTGCGACTTTGTTGCCATTTAAATGCGGCGCGTTCAGTGCTTTCCCCTCTTGCCCCTCCTGGCGGCGTGACAGTGGGGGAATGTAAAGCGAGGCTTAGCGCGTTGGCACTCGGGCCCGGGGGTGATCCTTAAGCGAAAATCTTGGCCACCCCTTTTACACAGGGTGATTCAGCCACCTCCATCTATTCGTTTTATGCAACATGCAACGCCTTCAAAAACCACGCGCTAGATTTTAATATTCTCTTTCTCACTACACGTAAGCCATTAGTCCTACAGAAAAAAAGAACAGGACTTGTTTGGGGAAATTGAATGTAGCTAAATTTTGTACTGGGATACGTATTCGCTGGAGGCCATAGTTTTGGAGTTATTCAAGAAAAACTCATATGAAAGTCACTTTTGTACGATTTAATGAAATACCTTTACAGCTGGGGGCCTGCAGCGAAAATGTATCCTGATGCAAAATTTAACTGTACTATACTTCCTACAAATAAGTCCTGTGGATTTTTCCTGTAGGTCTAATAGTTCACACGTAGCGAGTGAGTGAATATAAAAACATGTGCAATGGTATCTCATGCTGTTGCAGGCTGCAGAAAACCCAATGTTACAGCCAGCTGAATCACCTTGTATACTGGTAGGACGAGCCAAGTGTGTATGAGTGCCCAGCAAATCATCGGACAGGCACTATCTTATCGAAAATATCCAGTCACCTGTCAGTGGGCATTAATATGGGGCTTGTCCAGTCTTCGCTTTTATGGCGACTTGAACTCTGCTGAAACACTTTCAACCAGGTGTCTGAATGAATGTCTGTGGTGGTGAGATTTGAGAAGGTAGCGTTGGGATGAATGCTGGGATCTGGAGCAGAGTCGACGATCTAACTCAGCCGAGAGGTGTTCCATTGAGTTCAGATGGGCTCTGGGCAGGGCAGTCCATTTCAGTAATGTTACTGTTCACGAACCATTGCTCCACAGACTGCTTTATGAAGGGGTGGATTGTCATTCTGGTACAATCAACATCTTGAACTGTCCCTCGCACAATAAGGGGACCACATCACAATCACTTGAAATACCTCTATACTGTAATACTGCTCCTCCGTACTTCGATGTTGGCGCAACACGTTATGGCAGATAATGTTCTCCAGGCACTCGCCAAACCCAAACCTTCTATTGTCACAGGGTACATAATGATTCACCACTCCAGATCACCTGTTTCCAATAATCCAGTGACCAATGGCGTCGCTCTTTACACCATCTCAAGCGTCGCTCAGCAATGACTACAGAAGTGTGTGTCTTATGATGGTCTGCTTGATCGTTGTACCCCATTCTTTTTAAGACCCTGCCCACGGTGATTGTGTTAGCTGGACTGCTGGTAGCACTTTGGAACTCGGAATGATTCCTTCCGCTGATTTTATATGATTTTTTTACAACAGCCCTCCGCAATGCTCGACTGTCCCCTTTCATCAGTATATGAGATCTGCCTGGTCTTGGGTATGCGCCGATTGTTCCTTCGCATTTCCACTTCACAATCACATCACCAACAGTCGACTTGGGCGGCTTTATGCACATAGAAGACATGTCCGTGGTGGATTTAATACTGAGGTGACATCCAATGACCAGTTCTCCTGATCGACCAGTACTGCTGCCACACGCTCTCTGCTGACGACGCAATACTGTCCGCCTCCTTTTATATAGGCGGGCCCACCTCCCGTGACATCCAATGGTCAATTTCACATTACATAAGGTGAACGTGTGACCTTTGCCATCATTCTTTCTGGCCCAGATCGAAGATGTCCGAACTGTTTACAGCCGAAAATATTATCAGCACACAAAGTTTGGTTTTGGGTGAATTCTCGCTTTTTTATGGATCAAGTAATAAGCCGTGAGAATATGAAGATTTTCACAGAGGCGCAACAGCTTGAAATGAACTCGACAGCACAACAGATTTGATGTGTAAGTCCCAGCACTCACAGAATGAACGACAGGAGTGACTTTAACTGACACACATGATACAACAGACGAACAAAGAAGTAGATAACGGAAACAAAGTAAGTGACAAGACAGAGGAGAATGCCGATCACGACACTAGTTAGTCCATAAGCCATGACGAAACTGTGCTGTATCTGTAGCCGGTTTGTACTTTAATATGGGGAAAATAGAACAGCTCACTAAAGAAGAATGCCTAGCAGCGGGCGCGAGGCTCGAAGTCCTTCCGAGGTGTCACTCCCAAAGGGGGGACAGT
Source organism: Schistocerca nitens (assembly GCF_023898315.1). Classification (NCBI taxonomy): domain Eukaryota; kingdom Metazoa; phylum Arthropoda; class Insecta; order Orthoptera; family Acrididae; genus Schistocerca; species Schistocerca nitens. Next base: position 188,975,489 of record NC_064622.1, read on the forward strand.
GGCGGCAAATCTAGCTACTCCTTCGAACATTCCAGTCATATCTGTGCTTTCTTCAGTGTAAATTATTAATTTGTAATTTCTCAGTTTTATGTGTATGGTGCATTGTGTTATGTCTATAAACAGATCTTGAGGAGAGGAAGTGATTTAGCAAATAAAAGATTTAGGGTGCTATTCAGAATAGACGTACTTCTGCTTATATCGTTTTAACAACAAAGTTACAAGAAAGGCAATAATGCTGGTTAAATTTCCATCTACATCTGTACTCCCCAAACCACCTTACGGTGTTTTGCCGGTAGCTAAACAGCATCTGCTTGATACATTTTTATTTTGATTCTGAACAAAAGGCTATTTCAGATGGTCAAGGTAGTGTAGCCGTTCGTTATCAGTTAGAGGGCCCGCACAACAGATAAGCAAGCTGAGCTGCCGACCTCCCATCAAGAGTTCATATCAAAACATCAACAAACTTTCCGCATAAACACGACACTACTTCGTGAAAAGCCATGTGACAGAGACCCATCAATTGGAACTAATGTGACCAAGTGTAGCGCTCTGCAGAATCGGTGTTACAAGCACGCCCTGAGTCAGGCCGGCAGTGTGTACCTTTAGCTAGGACAGCTCCGGCCAGTAGCTCTAGCCCAGTAGCCTCGCGGTTGTCATTCTGTAGAAATTTGTATCTTGTTGGACATAATGCCACTTTGGAACTGTGTAGCGTAGTATTTTGGTTGTTGTTTTCATTATCTTGTAACATTTATCTGGCTTTTGTCACCACAAGAATTATTGTTGTTCTTGAGTTTGGAAATTAGTGCACTCCAAGAAGGCGTTTTAATTAAATAAAGTGTATTCATACTTGATCGTTAGTTCTTTCCTGCTGACCGGAGAGCACTACACAAGTTAAGTTGAACATTCTGTATATTTGCCACTCCTCCACGTGGGCGGATCACGGGCAACAAAGCGAAGGATTCCGAACCAGAGACCCACATTTATCATAGTGGACAACTCGGATCAGGCCGCGATGAAAACATGATCAGTCGTAACCCATAAACCGATATGTCCATTGCGACCAGCAAGCGAAAAAGAAATGTTGGCGAATGCAAATTGATCAGAAGTCGCTGTATGAAGTCAACAACAATGCAGAACTTCTGAAACATATCGCCACTGGTGATGAAATATGGATTACTGATATCACGTCGAAACTAAAGCTCAGTCATCGTAGTGGAAGCAGTGTGGACCACCAAGATCGGAAAAAACTCGCCAAGTGAGCTCAAATGTGAAGATTATACTCACATTGTTCTTCAGTTTTAAGATCATAGTGAACCATAAATTCTGACCACAGTGTTGAACGATCAGTAAGGAATCCGTGAATCGTTCAAAAGAAAAAAAAAGGGAAAAAAACACTTAGATTTGTGGCAAAACAATTGGTGGCATTTGCACATTGCTTGTTCGTGAGTTTTTTGACCAAAAACTTTACTGCAATGATGCCACAGCTCCCATATGCGCCAGACATAGCCCCGCGGGACTATGTTACTCCTCACTGTTCACAAAAATAAAGAAAACCATGAGACCGTTGTTTTAAAAGCAAAGGTAACGTTGAAAACGCATCACTAAGAGAGCTAAATCCTAACGCAAAGATCAAAGTCCTCAGTTGTTTCAGCGAGTGGAATAAGTACTCACATAATAGGCTAATATCACACAATGTGATCAAAAGTATCCGGACACTCCAGAAACATACGTTTTTCATATTAGGTGCATTGTGTTGCCAACTACTGCCAGGTACTCCATATCAGCGACCTCAGTAGTCATTAGACATCGTTAGAGATCAGTATGGGGCGCTCCGCGGAACTCACTGACTTCGAACGTGGTCATGTGATTGGGTGTCATTTGTGTCATATGCCTGTGCGCGAGATTTCCATACTCCTAGACATCCCTAGGTCCACTGTTTCCGATGTGATAGTGAAGTGGAAACGTGAAGGGGCACGTACAGCACAAAAGCGTACAGGCCGACGTCGTCTATTTACTGACAGAGACCGTCGACAATTGAAGAGGGTCGTAATGTGTAATACGCACACATCAATCCAGACCATCATACAAGAATTCCAGATTGCATCAAGATCCACTGCAAGTACTATGGCAGTTAGGCGGGAGGTGAGAAAACTTGGATTTCATGGTCGAGCGACTGCTCTTAAGCCACACATCACGCCGGTAAATGCCAAACGACGCCTCGCTTGGTGTAAGGAGCGCAAACATTGGACCGTTGGACAGTGGAAAAACGTTGTGTGGAGTGACGAATCACGGTACACAATGTGGCGATGCGATAGCAGGGTATGGGTATGGCGAATGCCCGGCGAACGTCATCTGCCTGCGTGTGTAGTGCCAACAGTAAAATTTGGAGGCGGTGGTGTTATGGTGTGGTCGTGTTTTTCATGGAGGGGGCTTGCACCCTTGTTATTTTGCGTGGCACTATCACAACACAGGCATATATTGTTATTTTAAGCACCTTCTTGCTTCCCACTGTATAAGAGCAATTCGGGGATGGCGATTGCATCTTTCAACACGATCGAGCACCAGTTCATAATTCACGGCCTATGGCGGAGTGGTTGTACGACAATAACATCGTTGTAATGGAATGGCCGGCACAGAGTCCTGACCTGAATCCTATAGAAGACCTTTGGGATGTTTTGGAACGCCGACTTGGTGCCAGGCCTCACCGACCGACATCGCTACCTCTCCTCAGTGCAGCACTCCGTAAAGAATGGGCTCCCATTCCCCGAGAACCCTCCAGCACCTTATTAAACGTATGCCTGCGAGAGTGGAAGCTGTCATCAAGACTAAGGGTGGGCCAACACCATAGTTAATTCCAGCATTGCCGATTAAGGGCACCACGAACTTGTAAATCATTTTCAGCAAGGTGTCCGGATACTTTTGATTACATAGTGTATATGGGGACTGCTATGAAGGAAATAACAATGATGTAGACGAATAAGTAAAATTCGAGACCAGCCATAGTCTCATCACTACCTTTCATATAATGAAATCGAGAGAAATTTGTCTGACTAAATCTTGTTGATGAACGGGACCCTAGTAGCGTTTTTAAACAAAGTTTCTACCGGGCTCGGTATACAGTTATCTAAAGTTTTCTTGTTGTAGCATCTATCCCTCAATTAAGGAGAAAAAAGGCAGGACTGCTTGCCAGATCACAACTAAGTTGGATGAAATTCACCCGGGCTCCAATGCTGAAGACCATTTTCTTTTGAAGTGCTTAAAGTTCAGAGTGACCATGTAGGTACTGAAGAAGAAAATAACTCTTTCCGCCCTGTGGAGGAAGGGAGGGAGGAAGATCAGAGTTTTAACGCCGCGTCTACGTCGAGGTCATTAGAAAGGGAGTACAATAATGAATTGTTTATTATAGGAAATGGCACTTGCTCTTCTAAAGGAACCCTCCCGCCATTTTCCTGGAGCGATGTAGGGAAATGACGAAAAACCTAAATCCGGAGGGCCGGACGCGGATTTGAACCGTCGTCCTCCCGGATGCCAGTTCAGTCTGCTAAGCACTACGCCACCGCCCTCAAGGTTGAAGTTAAAACAACGGACATCTCTAATATTTCTATGATGTAATGCAAGACCGCAGAATGAAAATACAGGACGACGACTCAATATCCTGACGAGAAACTAGATTGTTGACTTGTCTACAAACGTTTCCGAAAGAAAGTTTCGACGCAGTCTTTTTTTGTACAGATTCGTTATTGCAGTTGAAATCCGGTTCAGTCACCACCCGTGAAAGAGTGAAGTTCGATGAGAAGCTGCCAAATCGGTTTCTTCAGCTATCAAGATGACGACCGTAGTCTTTTTAATTTTTATTTGAGGGCGTAATGCTCATTTATTACTTGGAAAATGTGAAGAACCGTAACTGGAGTCATATTGTTCTTCATTGTTGGCTCCTGTGAAAGATTAGTTGAATGAGCGAGATGCACGAAATACCCGTTTGTTTTAAGGGGTGATGGAAAGACCGTGCAATGCTGATTCGGTGTGCCAATCAGGCAAAAACGCCGTGAGCGTTGAGACAACCATCCCACTGACGCACTAGCTTGAAGATATCCGTTTGGCAAGGAAAAAAACCATGTACTGCTGCTCGAAGACGTCCTTTACTACCTGCTGCACATTCTCGTCCGACAGAAAACGTTGACCCTTCAAAGCCTTTTTAAAAAAAGGGACCGAAAGCGTGATAATCGCATGGGCAGGGATCAGGACTATACGGCAGATTCTCGCGTTACACGTGGAATACGGGGACGTGTGTTATCATAAGCAGCTGTACCCCTTGGCACGCCATTCCACAATGATGGTTTTCAACAGATATTCTGCCTCATAATATTCTTCATTCTCTGATGCATGTCTAAACGTGTTTATTATCCAGCAGTAAGAAAAGACTAACAACTCGTTGGTCCTGTTTGAAAGTATTTGGTAATAACATCGCCATAATTCACGTTGCCGCATTCGCTGCATGCACCTCGGAAAGACACGAATGCCATAGTGATCCCTTGCCTTCATGTCGGTGCTTACACTGAGGTGACAAAAGTCGTGGGATTCCTCCTAAAATCGTGTCAGATCTCCTTTTTCCCGGCGTAGTGCAGCAGCTCGACGTGGCATGCAATCAACTAGTGTTTGGAAGTCCACTGCAGAAAAGTAGAGCCATGCTGCCTCTATAGCAGTCCATAACAGCGAAACTGTTGCTGGCGCAAAATTTTTTGCACGAACTGACCTGTCGATTATGTCCCAAAAATGTTCGACGGAAGTCATGTCGGGCCAAACCATTCGCTCAAATTGTCCACAGAGCTCTTCAAACCGATCGCGAACAATTGTGGCCCAATGACATGGCTCACTGTCATCCATAAAAAAATCCATCGTTGTTTGGGAACATGAAGGCCATGAATGGCTGCAACTGGTCGCAAAGTAGCCGAACGTAACCATTTCCAGTCAGTGATTGGTTCATTCAAAGTAATCACAGTCCACACCATTATGGAGCGACTACCAGCTTGCACAGTGCCTTGTTCACAACTTGGTCCGTGGACTAGTGGAGTCTGCGCGAAACTCGACCCCTACCATTAGCTCCATCTGACCAGGCCACGATTTTCCAACCGTCTATGGCCCAGGAGAGCTGCTGGTGGCGATGTCGTGCTGTTACCAAAGGCACTTGCGTCGGTCGTCTGCTGCCATAGCCCGTTCACTGTTAGCACCGAAAACTCTACGTCAACGCCCTCAGTCGTTAAATGAAGGCTGCCGGTCTCTGCGTTGTCCGTGGTGAGAGGTAATGCGTGAAATATGGTATTCTCGTAGACTCTTGACACTATGGATGGCGGAATATTGAATTCCCTAACGATTTCCGAAATAGGATGTCCTATGCGTCTAGCACCAACTACCACTCCGGATTCAAAGTCTGTTAATTCCCGTCGTGCGACTATAATCACATAGGAAAACTTTTCACATGAATCATCTCAGTACAAATGACATCTCCGCCGATACACTGCCCTTTTATACCTTGTGTACGCGATACTGCTGCCATCTGTATATGTGGATATCACTACCTCATGACTTTTGTCACCTCAGTATACATACCCGCATCGGAGTCGCGCTACGTTGCGTAAACGCTTGAGCAACGCGGTCGAATGGAAACTTCATGATCGCCCCTTATAGTACAGTGGACGATTCCAAACTGAAGTAGTTACAGTGGAAAAATACATTAATTGTGATTCTAATAGTTCTTCATCGACACAATCCACCATATATTGTTCGAAGTGAGTTTTTTCTACTATACAACTTGAAAATTCCGCCTACTGAGAAGAAATCGGCGTAAAATCAGGAACTGACCATGGCTGTCACTGTCTATTATCCATTGTTTGCAAAAAATCTATTTCTTCTTCGTACTGAAAAAGTAGAAATTCTTTGGACAAAGTGTGCTGCGATGAATGGAGACCGTGTTGTAAAATAAATAACTCTTTTATTCTTAATATATGTTTTTTTGCTATTTTATCATATTTATCAAATGACGCTCATACGCCGAAGTACAGGCAACCGCTTTTTTCACGCGTGGTTCACGAATGGACTAGAGGGCAGGAATAACGATACTGGGGTGCACTGCGTACGAACGGCTTCTTACCTGTTGGCAGCTTCCAAGAATACATTGGCTAACTGTAACGAAGACCTGTCTGCAGACGAAGGCACACCGAGGTAATTGATGGTTTTAGTGCCATTGACAACAAAAGCTCGAAAGATAAGCTACGTTCTGAACGGATAAGCGCAACTCTCACGTCCTGAAACTGAGAACTTCCATTCACCTGTTGGGTTCGGTACACTGGGTGATGATCAGATAACTATGTATGGAGCTCAGTATCAGATGGCAAGGCCGGACTCCATGTCTATTAACGTGACCCTTTCATGCTCAGTATAAAGTCTGGGACAGCTCTTTGAATACTAGATTCTGACATTGGACTATGATTGTCCTTATCCATTGAAAATGATGTAGCATGGTCTAAAAGATACCCTTCTCAAATTTGAAACTTCCTGGCAGATTAAAACTGTGTGCCCGACCGAGACTCGAACCCGGGACCTTTGCCTTTCGCGGGCAAGTGCTCTACCAACTGAGCTACCGAAGCACGACTCACGCCCGGTACTCACAGCTTTACTTCTGCCAGTATCTCGTCTCCTATCTTCCAAACTTTGCAGAAGCTCTCCTGCGAACCTTGCAGAACTAGCACTCCTGAAAGAAAGAATATAGCGGAGACATGGCTTAGCCACAGCCTGGGGGATGTTTCCAGAATGAGATTTTCACTCTGCAGCGGAGTGTGCGCTGATATGAAACTTCCTGGCAGATTAAAACTGTGTGCCCGACCGAGACTCGAACCCGGGACCTTTGCCTTTCGCGGGCAAGTGCTCTACCAACTGAGCTACCGAAGCACGACTCACGCCCGGTACTCACAGCTTTACTTCTGCCAGTATCTCGTCTCCTATCTTCCAAACTTTGCAGAAGCTCTCCTGCGAACCTTGCAGAACTAGCACTCCTGAAAGAAAGAATATAGCGGAGACATGGCTTAGCCACAGCCTGGGGGATGTTTCCAGAATGAGATTTTCACTCTGCAGCGGAGTGTGCGCTGATATGAAACTTCCTGGCAGATTAAAACTGTGTGCCCGACCGAGACTCGAACCCGGGACCTTTGCCTTTCGCGGGCAAGTGCTCTACCAACTGAGCTACCGAAGCACGACTCACGCCCGGTACTCACAGCTTTACTTCTGCCAGTATCTCGTCTCCTATCTTCCAAACTTTGCAGAAGCTCTCCTGCGAACCTTGCAGAACTAGCACTCCTGAAAGAAAGAATATAGCGGAGACATGGCTTAGCCACAGCCTGGGGGATGTTTCCAGAATGAGATTTTCACTCTGCAGCGGAGTGTGCGCTGATATGAAACTTCCTGGCAGATTAAAACTGTGTGCCCGACCGAGACTCGAACCCGGGACCTTTGCCTTTCGCGGGCAAGTGCTCTACCAACTGAGCTACCGAAGCACGACTCACGCCCGGTACTCACAGCTTTACTTCTGCCAGTATCTCGTCTCCTATCTTCCAAACTTTGCAGAAGCTCTCCTGCGAAGTTTCATATCAGCGCACACTCCGCTGCAGAGTGAAAATCTCATTCTGGAAACATCCCCCAGGCTGTGGCTAAGCCATGTCTCCGCTATATTCTTTCTTTCAGGAGTGCTAGTTCTGCAAGGTTCGCAGGAGAGCTTCTGCAAAGTTTGGAAGATAGGAGACGAGATACTGGCAGAAGTAAAGCTGTGAGTACCGGGCGTGAGTCGTGCTTCGGTAGCTCAGTTGGTAGAGCACTTGCCCGCGAAAGGCAAAGGTCCCGGGTTCGAGTCTCGGTCGGGCACACAGTTTTAATCTGCCAGGAAGTTTCATATCAGCGCACACTCCGCTGCAGAGTGAAAATCTCATTCTGGAAACATCCCCCAGGCTGTGGCTAAGCCATGTCTCCGCTATATTCTTTCTTTCAGGAGTGCTAGTTCTGCAAGGTTCGCAGGAGAGCTTCTGCAAAGTTTGGAAGATAGGAGACGAGATACTGGCAGAAGTAAAGCTGTGAGTACCGGGCGTGAGTCGTGCTTCGGTAGCTCAGTTGGTAGAGCACTTGCCCGCGAAAGGCAAAGGTCCCGGGTTCGAGTCTCGGTCGGGCACACAGTTTTAATCTGCCAGGAAGTTTCATATCAGCGCACACTCCGCTGCAGAGTGAAAATCTCATTCTGGAAACATCCCCCAGGCTGTGGCTAAGCCATGTCTCCGCTATATTCTTTCTTTCAGGAGTGCTAGTTCTGCAAGGTTCGCAGGAGAGCTTCTGCAAAGTTTGGAAGATAGGAGACGAGATACTGGCAGAAGTAAAGCTGTGAGTACCGGGCGTGAGTCGTGCTTCGGTAGCTCAGTTGGTAGAGCACTTGCCCGCGAAAGGCAAAGGTCCCGGGTTCGAGTCTCGGTCGGGCACACAGTTTTAATCTGCCAGGAAGTTTCATATCAGCGCACACTCCGCTGCAGAGTGAAAATCTCATTCTGGAAACATCCCCCAGGCTGTGGCTAAGCCATGTCTCCGCTATATTCTTTCTTTCAGGAGTGCTAGTTCTGCAAGGTTCGCAGGAGAGCTTCTGCAAAGTTTGGAAGATAGGAGACGAGATACTGGCAGAAGTAAAGCTGTGAGTACCGGGCGTGAGTCGTGCTTCGGTAGCTCAGTTGGTAGAGCACTTGCCCGCGAAAGGCAAAGGTCCCGGGTTCGAGTCTCGGTCGGGCACACAGTTTTAATCTGCCAGGAAGTTTCATATCAGCGCACACTCCGCTGCAGAGTGAAAATCTCATTCTGGAAACATCCCCCAGGCTGTGGCTAAGCCATGTCTCCGCTATATTCTTTCTTTCAGGAGTGCTAGTTCTGCAAGGTTCGCAGGAGAGCTTCTGCAAAGTTTGGAAGATAGGAGACGAGATACTGGCAGAAGTAAAGCTGTGAGTACCGGGCGTGAGTCGTGCTTCGGTAGCTCAGTTGGTAGAGCACTTGCCCGCGAAAGGCAAAGGTCCCGGGTTCGAGTCTCGGTCGGGCACACAGTTTTAATCTGCCAGGAAGTTTCATATCAGCGCACACTCCGCTGCAGAGTGAAAATCTCATTCTGGAAACTTCTCAAATTTGTTTACTTTTGCATTCCGCTGTGTTTTAAGCACAGCATTCAGATTTCACATTTGCACTTACACTAGCCAGTCACATAAATGTGACAACATCTGAAAAGCTTGAGTAACCACCGTTTGGAGCTCAGAGCGCTGCGAGACGCACAGGAAAATAGTGAGGTTGTGGAAGGTGCCGACAGGAAGGTGGAACCAAGCTGACTTTCCCTAAATCACTCCAGCCAAATGCTGGGATGGTTCCTTCGAAAGGGCACAGTAGATTTCCTTCCTCATCCTTGAATCAGTCTGAGCTTGTTATCCATCACTCGACGTCCGAACGTTAAACCTAATTTTCATTTTCGCTGCGCCAGGTTTCTCGGTTGAGTATCCATGTCGCGAACAGCCCGATCGAGGTGGTGCAAAAGATTCTCGGTAGCTTTTAAATCGGGGAGTTCGGTGTGCAGAGGATTACGGGAAACTTATCCAGGTGTTCTTCGAACCACGCACGAACGCAGCGACCTATGTTACACGTTGTATTGTCCTGCTGGAAGAGGCCATCCTGCAGAGAAAAAACAAATTGCATGTAGGGATGCTCGTGGTGTACAAGTTTAGATACATACTTGAGTTGATCCATTGTGCCTTGCAGAATGAAGAGATTACCCATGGAATGCAATTAAAGCATTCATCACACCATTAACGCAAGCAGGGTGTGTGGGTTCAGAAGTTTCACGCCGTACACGCTAACGGCCATGTTTCCGATGGATCGTAAAACGTGACTCATCTGAAAAGGGTACCAGTCGCCACACAGTGGACGTTCAGTTGCTGTTTTGGCGTGCCGATATCAGCCTTCGTCGCCGATGAGCAGCAGACAGCATCGGTGCATGAGCCAGACGCCTGCTACGGACACCCATATGCAGCAACGATCACTGAACAGTCGTTGAGGAGACACTGTTGGTAGCCTCTTAGTTCATCTGGGCGGTTGGTTGTACAACAATTGCACGTCTGTTTACCTGTACATATCTCTGCAACCGTCGTTGACCCCTCTAATCTATTGGCCGTGGTGCATCACAGTTGTCTTGGCGCCAGTTTTGGATAGCGCCATTTTGCTGTGAACGCCATACTTTAACCATGGTGGCACGCGAACAGTTTACCAACGTAGCCGTTTAGGAAATGCTTCCACCCTTGGCCCGAAAGCCAATGATCGTGGATGTCAGACAAATCACTACGTTTCCGTATTGCTACAACGGCTCTGCACTGTTGTCGGCGTCCGCACCGACACGCTTTATGTACCCTCCACTGCTGGTACTGCTGCGAGCCATCTGTGTGTGGTTATTGCACTTTGAAATCAACGTGACTCGACCGTATAGATAACCAATGAGAGAGCTACTCCATTTAGGGAAATAAGCCTTTGTACTATTTGTGTTAACAGACATTGTCTCAAGTAAATTTTTACCTTTTCGCCAAATAATATCTCTTTATCGACTCTAGTGACTCTGCTGGTCCTAACTGTCTGTCTCTCCTGCTGTTTCTTGAGCGACATGTGTTTTACTGATCTTTAGATTTCATGATCTTCAAACATTTATTCTACACAATGAATGGCAGAACAGAGACATTTCCGTATTTCAAAATATTTTTTTATTCTGTTTTAACCTTTATAGCTGGGGTAGCTTCACTTGTTAGCTTAACGCTGTGGACGAAGTCTAATCAGAAGCATCCACACACCCCTATGTAATGCGGAATCGACCACCTCGTGTCACGAGAGGCGGGCCCATTAGTATAGAAGATGGGGATTATTGTTCTGTTAGTAGGGCAGCAGTAGCCGCTCAATGTATCTGCCGGGAGAGCTCAGTGATTTTTAACGTGGACAGGTCTTTGGATGTTACCTGACTAACAGGTCCATTAGGGCAGTGGTTCCAAACCTGGGGGTAATTACCTCCTGAGGGGTAAAACTAGACGATTCGACACTGTTTTAGTTACGAAACTTACTTCAAAAGATCAGTACTATTATCACAATTTTATAAGACGCTAACATTGATTATATAAGTTATCAATAATTACTTTTTCTCAGTTAGCAGCATTAATGCGTTGGAAGTTACATGTTCCTCACATAGTCCACCCCCGTACACACGTATGTTGTGCTCTGCCCCGTACATCACTGATGATAAAAGTGAGACATATACGTAACAAATGATAATATCTCAAGAAAATGGTTTATCCGATTTGTTGATAGCACCTGCAGTAGTCCAGGAATTGCTTCAGTACTCGCATCGAAACAGATAAATGAATTAATTGATAGCACGACACAGCAGTAACTACATAATGGCTACTACAGTGCTGTGCACTGCGTTATTATTATTATTATTATTATTATTATTATTATTATATTAGGGGCTGTGGTAAGACACAAAGCATTAACAACCTGAAGTCTTCCAATTTCTGCCAGTTCAGAAGTTAGGAGTGCAGTAGTCATGTGATTTACGAACAGTAAGTGTAGTGCACAAGTGCACACACATTAAATGGAGTTGGTGTGTGCAAAAAAAGCAAGTGCCGCAACGGAGAGGAGTAATGGAGGGGAAATATGTTTATTAACAAGTGTCTACCCTTACTGTGGTTAGTTAGATTTCTTATTTGAGAACGAGTTGTGGGTTGGGTTCCACTTGCGATGCACCACAAATTTCTTCGTCATTCGTTCTAAACACACACACACACACACACACGCAAACAAACAAACTGAATATAATTCATCGTTCATCGTTTTAAAAATAAAAGTGGTCCAAGAGAAGTCTTTCATTCCCCAGAATAATTTAGGTGAGGGGGCGGCAACAGCCAGCAGGGTGGGGAGTGGGGGGGGGGGGGGGGGGAGTGGGGGTACTAGCTAATGTCTAATTGCATTCAGGGGTAATAGTATAAGAAATTTTGGGAACCACTGCATTATGCATATTTCAACCCTTCTAAGGCTGCCTGAGCCGACTGCTGGTTATGTGATTGACAAGTGGAAACGTGGAGGAACAACCACTGCAAAACCGAGATCGGATGGACTTCATTTACTGACTGACAGATACCGTGGAGAAATGCGGAGGGTGGTTGTAAAACATCGCATGAAATCAGTAGAAGTAATCACCCGTGAGTTCCAAAGTGCTGCCAGCAGTCCAACTAGCACAATGACTGTGCATAACGAGTTAAAAAGAGAGGATTGTAATAATGAGCAGCTCCTCATAAGCCAACCATTTCTATAGGCAGTGCAAAGCGACACTTGAGGTGGTGTAAAGGACGACGCCACTGGGTAGTGGATGACAGGAGAAGAGTTGGAGTGAATCGTGCTATACCCTGTGGCAATCCGATGAAAGGGTTTGGGTTTGATTAATGCCTAGAGAACGATATATGCCATCATGTGTGGAGCCAAACAATGAAATACGGACGTGGCTGTGTTACGGTTGCTTTTAGTTATTGGGGTGTGGTCCCTTTGTTGCGCCTGAGAACACGCTAAATGCAGAAGGTTATGAACACAATTTACAGTACTGTCTGCTGCGTAAAGTAGAGAAACAGTTCGGAGACGATGATCGGTTGTATTAGCATGACAACCATTCTGTCATAAAATAGTACCGATGAGGCAGTGGTTTGGTGTCAGTGACATTACTAAAATCGCCTGGCCTGCCCAGAGTCCCGATCTGAATTGAATGGAATACTTTTGGGGTGAGCCAGAATGTTAACTTCGGCACAGACCCCAGGGTCCATCATCACATCAGTGCATTCTACTGTTTCGGCTCCTGATGAAGAGTGGACTGTCATTCCTCTATAGACATTCAGTTACCTCATTGAAAGAGTTCAAGCCGTCGTAAAGATGAACGTAGGAGATACCCTATATTACTGTCCACTAACGGGCGTCCGTATGCTTCTGATCAGATAGTCATTTTGTTCTGCTGTTAATGTAGCCGCTAGAATATTGCAGACGCCCATTACTACAATATATTCAGACAAAGACTTCATTACGCAGTGTATGCGACAAAAAAATTAATGCACGACATGGCTTAAAATCCAGGCCACAGAGAAAGCAGTACTTTACTAGCTTGCAACTACAGCTTTGTTCTTGTAGCAACATTGTCATTTTCCTCCTTTCTTTATTCGCTTTATGCTGCGCGGGGAGGGGCTAATATTCAGGAGAGTCGGCTTCATATTACACATATTGTAAAGTGAGGACGCTGCTGTACAAGAGGCTTTTGAATTTTGTTGAGTGCTGTCGAGCTTGTTTATCGACCCGAACAGGACGCGCCTAACCGTGTTCTGCTATACACTCCATGCAACATGGCAGTAGTGCGTGTGGCCTAAGCGGTCTGGCGTAAACGTTGCTTCGGCAGTGTAGTAAGCGAGGACCATGTCCGTTAACTACGTCTACCTCATGTTCCCGCAAGAGAAAAGTTGTCCGTATCTTAAACGACGCTCCTCCTTTTACGCGCTCTTCTGTATTTGTTCCATTTGTAAATGTCCCATCTCCTTAGTTTCTCACATGGTGCCGACAGGCTACAGTGTTCAATTGTGTTAGTTTGAAATCAAGTTCAGGAATTACCAAATAGTCCCCGGAAATTTCCTTTGCGGAGCGATTAACATATCAGAATGACTCAGATCTGCTCAACGCTTCTCTCAAGCCTTGACTCTTTCAGGAAGATTTTACACTCTCAGTACATATCTGTTGATACATCCTTCCATATTTCCTCCACCTTGCTTACAATTCCCTAGTCATTTTGCCATCCGTGCCGGAAATCATCTCTGAGATAATCACCTGATTTGACAGGAGATTGCATTTTATTCACTTGCACTTCGCCAAGCAGTTCGGTTTGAAAAGCAGAACATTGCTAAGAGTGTATCCCAAATACTAGCAGCTGCCGTCGCGTGAAAGCGAAGCATCCGATATTGCGTAAAAGGCTTCGCCATTTACGGTTCAACGATCTGCCACCGGTCAACGAAGACCAATACATCAGTAACTGGTTCATATAGTAATACTCCTTTTAAACTGCCCAGTGGGATCAAAGCACTAAGATGGGCAGGGCAAGCGTAAAGTTCGCCCGCCGCACGCATATCCAGTCACTTAGTAACTTCACACAGTACTCTTCCCTCCATGCTTCGAACTGCTCGTGTGGCCCCATAGTACGCAGAGCATCGTTATGTTGTACTCCTCCTGATTCGTGGCAATATCTTCTTTCTTTTGATAAGTGAAGACAACATATTGGTTGAAAAAGGGACGAGATAACATGGAAATATTTACATAAAAGGATGCATTTCTGGACTTTTTTTTTTTTTTTTTGGGAACAGGCAATTTTGATCAGCCACTGTCCTAGTCCACATTTTTGAGAACACAGTTTAAACATATACGTGGTGTAGAATTTTAGTTATCACACGAAAAATTCTTGATACCAAATGAGCAATAAAATGGTTCAAATGGTTCTGAGCACTATGGGACTTAACATCTGTGGTCATCAGTCCCCTAGAACTTAGAACTACTTAAACCTAACTAACCTAAGGACATCACACACATCCATGCCCGAGGCAGGATTCGAACCTGCGACCGTAGCAGTCGCGCGGTTCCGGACTGCGCGCCTAGAACCGCTAGACCACCGCGGCCGGCAAATGAGCAATAACAAAGAGCAAGCGTGAGTTTGAAAGCAATCGAAGAAGATGACAATTTTATACCGGTAAGCAGCCATATGGACGGTAGTCATAAAAATAGAATTTTTACTGTAAAAAATCAAGCTGAGATCGCGAAACTTGCTGATGAGACGGTCGGGGAAGTGTTCGCGTGAAAGTGTTCAAATGGCTCTGAGCACTATGGGACCTAACATCTGAGGTCATCAGTCCCCTAGAACTTAGAATTACTTAAACCTAACTAACCTAAGGACATCACACACATCCATGCCCGAGGCAGGATTCGAACCTGCGACCGTAGCGGTAGCGCGGTTCCAGACTGAAGCGCCTAGAACCGCTCGGCCACAACGGCCGGCGCGTGAAAGTGTCATCGAGGTTCTTGCCATGTGAGCCGTAGCACCGTCTCGTTGAAACCGGTCATCCCCAAGTCCATTTTTTCAAGTTCGGGAAGGAAAAAAAGTCAGTCATCTGGACACAACACTCAGCAGAGACCGTAACTGCTCTATCGTTTTCTTCTAAAATCAATGAGCCAATAATTCATTTTTGGATAATGCACGCCAGACAATCACACTTTGTGCATGCAGGGGCTGCTCATGAAGTTGGTGCCACTCCAGTGTCGCATATTTTGATGATTCACTTATCCAGACAAATGAAAATACTCATCGTCAGTGAAGAACACAAGGGAGTCATGAGGCAGGCTTTCGATCAAGGCTTCACATGCGTTTTTTCGTGATACAAAGTCACGTGGATTAAGTATTTGCAGCACTGCCAGTTTGTATGGACGAAATTTCAAGTCTCCATGAAGAATTCGTCTCACTGTACGATCAGAAATTGCAAGCGCGGCTGCATGTTTGCGTGCAGATCGCTTGGCGGAATTTCAAAATCTCGAGCCATACTTTCTCGGTGTTTTCTGGTGTCCTGGTGTTCCTGAAGGTCTAGGTTTCTTCTTCCGCAGTCAACAACTCCTGGTCTCGCGGTCGCGTTCTCGCTTCCCGAGCACGGGGTCCCGGGTTCGATTCGCGGCGGGGTCAGGGATTTTCACCTGCCTCGAGATGACTGGGTGTTTGCGTTGTCCTCATCATTTCATCATCATTCATGAAAGTGGCGAGATTGGACTGAGCAAAGATTGGGAATTTGTATGGGCGCTGACTACCGCGCAGATGAGCGCCCAAAAAATGGTTCAAATGGTTCTGAGCACTATGGGACTCAACATCTGTGGTCATCAGTCCCCTAGAACTTAGAACTACCTAAACCTAACTAACCTAAGGACATCACACACATCCATGCCCGAGGCAGGATTCGAACCTGCGACCGTAGATGAGCGCCCAAAAAACCAAACATCATCATCTTCTTCTTCGTCTTCCTCTTGTGCACACTACCCGTATCCATAAACGTGTCCGTTCACATAAGAAACGATTTTCGCCCAGGAATATTGCCTGCAGGCGCGATATGAATATACCCTGAATGCACGCTGGGTTGCGATCACCGAACGTCCAGTGGAAAGGTAAGACATCACCGTGAACGCTCGCTTCCACTGCACGATCGCTACTGAACTAAGCTTTAAAAAAGTTGGGTCCCGGCCTTATGAAATGCGGTCAACCCCACACAACAATAACACCTGCAGTGTGGTGTGCGTTTGAAATGAGGAATTCCCGCGCTGCATCCTGTATTTCATGATCTACAGTAGAGTATTGAAACCGAAAAAATAGATTAGAAAAGTGGACTTAGAAAATGTAAGATATTGGAAGTTTTGCAACAACGCCACGCACCGCCACTGATAAATATAGCATTAGATGTATCTCTGTGTTACATTTTACTTCATTCCACAAATTCGTGATTTTACGTAGATGTCAAAACCATCAACGTTTAATGGTCGATTATTATCGGCCATCGATATCTAGACATTGATGATGATGATTCGCCAGCATGGCACATCCGTAATGTCAACTGACAGCATACTCCCTTTCTTCAGCACACGACCATCAGCTCCGAGTCATATGCGCGAACAATAAGACGTTCCAACCCTTGCCGCGCTCGTCGAGCCACCCACGCGGGTCTCCTCGTGAGTCACTCCTGTTGCCATCGAGGTCGGTCACATCGCCTTCCCTTATCCGCGCCGGCGGCCAGGCGCGGCGTTACCGTCTTGGTAGTGGGCGGCGGCGTTATTGTTCTAAAGCCGTGTCCAAACACGAAGATGGGCCGGCCCCACAATGGGGGAGCGGCGCTCTCAAACACGCTCCCGTCTCTTTGCCTTCCTCTCCAGCCGGGCCGTAATGTGCGCTGCGACCCTCCGCCGCCGCTGCCGCCGGCTCTGTCGGCGCGTTTCATTGTCAGCGCCCCGCGGGCACGCCGGATCAATAGACCCGCCGGCTGCTGCCATCTGCCGGCGCTGCCCGAGCAGCTGCTGGTGCTGCCATCTCCGCGCGCCGGCGGCAACCGCGTGAGGGAGGTGAGAGGTGGAGGCTGTAAGACCCCAAAAGTAATTATAACTACAGGAACCGCGATGGGGTGCGATTTGGCCACAGTTATTAATTCAAGATGGGGCGCACTGCTGTGCCTCACGACATACAGTGTACCCTGGACTGTGACGAGACCAGAATTTAGTGTGCGCCAGGTAGAGAAATCTACTCCAAACGATGAAAGTCTGAAGAAAATTAGAGACATTCGGTTGATAAAATTTGAACTCTACAGGGTGCACCAGAAATATTACGACAAACTTCAAGGGGTCGTGGAGAGTGTCTTGAGGAACAAATAGAGGACAGCAACCCGCTTCCGGAAATGTCATCCAACGAGGCTACAGAGCGTCAAAGTTACAGACACAAAAGTGCTGGAAAAAGGGTTCGAGTCATACCTCGCTAACAGGAAACAAAGGGTGTCAGTGCAAGGGACTAGTTAATTATGTCATCAGTCATCATCAGAATGGGAAGAAATTAAATGTGGTGTCTTACAAGGATCCATCTAAGGGCCATTGCTTTTTCTTGTGTACATTAATGATCTCTCATCAGTTACACTGCCAGAAGCAGAATTCGTTTTGTTTGCAGATGATACAAGTATTGCAATAAATAGTATGTCGAGCGTAGTTCTAGAAAGATCTGCTAATGATATTTTCATGGATATTAACAAATGGTTTAAAGCCAACTCACTGACATTAAACTTCGAAAAGACTCACTATATGCAGTTCAGAACCTGTAAGAGGTTTCCACCCAGCATATGCATAAAGTATGAACAAGAGCAGATAGAAGAGGTTGACAGTCTTAAATTCCTGGGATTACAACTTGACAATAAATTCAGTTGGGAGGAGCACACCGCAGAAACGCCTTAACAAATCTGTATTTGCAATTCGAGTCTTACGTGACATAGGCGACATAAAAATGAAAAAGCTTGCTTACTTTGCCTACTTTCATTCCATAATGTCATATGGTATAATATTTTGGGGTAACTCTTCAAGTCAGACAAAAGTTTTCAGAGTCCAAAAGCGTGTAATACGTATTATTTGTGGAGTAAATTCACGGACGTCCTGCAGAAACCTCTTCAAAGAACTGGGTATACTAACTACTTCCTCTCAGTATATTTACTCCTTAATGAAATTTGCCCTAAATAACATATCTCTTTTTCCAACAAACAGCTCAGTTCATACATACAATAACAGGAACAAAAATGATCTGCACAAGGACTTTAAAAGCACTTACTTTAGTTCAAAAAGGGGTCCACTACTCAGGAACACTCATCTTCAATAATTTGCCAGCAAACGTAAAAAAATTTAATTGCAAATAAAGATCAGTTTAAAAGGAGCCTGAAAGACTTACTAGTGGCCAACTCCTTCTACTCCATTGACGAATTTTTTAATAGAAACAAATGATGTATATATTCATACTATTAGTATTGTTATTTCAGCTTAAAAAAAATTGACATGTTCCACATCCACGAGGATCTCCTCAGCACGGATCTATGGAACGAAAAACTAATCTAATCTAAAGACGCCCGGCGCCTGCCACTAGGCCACCCTTTCGCCAGCAAACATGTCTTTGTACGCTGCCGGACTGTACGCGAAGCGTCTCGCAACACTGTTGTTCGGTGATCGCCACAAACGCCAGTGGAGAAGATGGAGTTAGCTTCTGCGTAGAAAGGCCTTATCTCCTGTGAATGCGATGTTCTGTTGCCTTAGTGGATGACAGTTTGGACACAGGTTTCCGTCTGCAGTTTATTTTTATTATACCGAAAACAATGGAAATTTTAGAAGCTTCCAAGAAAAAAATAAAATGCGGATGGAAACACGTGTCCGAAACCCCCATCTACCGAGGCAACAGAGTATCGCATTCGTAGGAGACGAGGACCGTGTACGCACCAGAGCTAGCTCCATCTTCTCCACTGGCGATCGTGGAAGTCAGTTGCGACCACTGAATAGCAACCATCACTGGAGACGTTCCGCCTACGCCGTCAGCGTACAAAGGCACGTCTGCTGACGAGCTGATAGCCTAGTGGCAGGCACTGGCGTCATTAACTTCGACGCTCTGTCGGTTTTGTGGATGACTTTTCCGGACAGTGGATTTCTTGCTTAAGACACCTTGTATAACAGCATCACCGACAAAAAGCTCCATTGAACTTCCGATGCACCCATTTGGTCATTTATACATATTGTGAAAACTGATGGTCGTATGAACCCCCATGGAGTAAGCCTCAGCTTACTTTTACGTCTGAAGATTCCTCTCCGTTAATCCTTTCACTATCAAGGGGATGTGTATGTCTAACGAACCAGTGAGATTTTTTTGCATGTTATTGATATGTATCAATGGCAAACTGGTATAGGGAAGCCTGCTAATGTTTGCAGAATTCTTATAATTACAGTCTGCACCTGTAGGTTGTGCTGTCTTCTTGTTTCGTTGTTAGTCCTGTGTTCTGTTCCGCATCGAATTACACTCATCCCCATAAATTAAGGATAATTGCAGAATGTGGTGCCACACAACGTGGCACTACACAAAACTGGCGCTAATGGCATAGGCGCATAGGGAACACACACGACACAGATCAAGTCCACAGTGATAAGTTGAGAAAACCGTCCCTAAACACATTTGCTACAAAACGCCACTGTTTCCTGCGCATGTACCCCGACATAAATATGGGATATGATCACCATGCA
The DNA here is from genome assembly GCF_023898315.1 of Schistocerca nitens. Taxonomy (NCBI): domain Eukaryota; kingdom Metazoa; phylum Arthropoda; class Insecta; order Orthoptera; family Acrididae; genus Schistocerca; species Schistocerca nitens. Next base: position 188,995,436 of record NC_064622.1, read on the forward strand.
CACGTACACAGGCCGCACAACCGGGCATACTCTGGATCAGGTGGTCGAGCATCTGCTGCGATATAGCCTCCCATTCTTGCACCAGTACCTGAAGTGTCGGAGGGGTTTGAAGACGTGCAGCGATACGTCGACAGAGAGCATCCCGGACATGCTCGATGGAGTTTAGGTCCGGAGAACAGGCAGGCCACTCCATTTGACTGATATCTTCTGTTTCAAGGTACGATGGCAGCTCAGTGGGGCCGTGCGTTATCATCCATCAAGAGGAAGGTGGGACCCACTGCACCCCTGAAAAGGCGGACATACTGGAGAAAAATGACGTCCTGATACACTTGACCTGTTACAGTTCCTCTGTCAAAGACATGCAGGGATGTACGTGCACCAATCATAATCCCACCGCACACCATCAAACCACGACCTCCATACAGGTCCCTTTAAAGGACATTAAAGCATTGGTATCTGGTTCCTGGTTCACGCTAGATGAAAACGCGGCGAGAATCACTGTTCAGACTATACCTGGACTCGTCCATGAACATAACCTGGGACCACTGTTCCAATGACCATGTACTGTATTCTTGACACCAGGCTTTACGGGCTCTCCTGTGACCAGGGGTCAATGAAGTACACATTGCAAGTCTCCGGGTGAATAAACCATGTCTGTTCAGTCGTCTGTAGACTGTGTGTCTGGAGACAACTGTTCCACTGGCTGCAGTAAGGTCCCGAGCAAGGCTACCTGCAGAACTCCGTGGCCGTCTGCGGGCACTGATGTAGAGATATCGGTCTTCCTATGGTGTTGTACACTGTGGACGTCGCGTACTGTAGCGCCTGGGCACGTTTCCTTTCTGTTGGATTCGTTGCCGTAATCCTGAGATCACATTATGTGGTAGACAGAGGGCTCATGCTACGACCTGCTGTGTTTGACCAGCCTCCAGTCGCCCTAGTATTCTACCCCTCATAACGTCATCAATATGTGTTCTTTGAGCCATTTTCAACACACAGTCACCATTAGCACGTCTAAAAAAGTCTGCACACTTACTCGCTGCACCGTACTCTGACATGCACCAACACACCTCTGTGTATGTGGACTGCTACCAGCGCCACCGTGCGACAACCGCAGGTCAAATGCACCGCAAGACACACCCCGAGGTGATTTAAACCCGCAACCCGCCCACCAGAGCGTTGTTTCACCATGTATCAGCATTATCCTTAATTTATGAGCATGAGTGTAGTTCGCGACTGCAGATAGCAACCCACTGCACAGATTTGCAAGCTAGCAGCGTGTCGCACCTTCCCAGAAAATTCGTGTCAAGTAATTGCACGGACGCATTGACATCTGCCGCGTCACTAACGGTGCACATGTTGAGCTCGTATAATGCAAGTTAAAAACTTGGAGAGATGCTTTGTCGACTTTATTTTCTCTTCTGAATCCCTGGGGGTACTTAAAAATAACCGTGCTTGTCCCACCTCTCCCCGTATTGGAAAACGAAACTGTGGGAAATATTCTTTTTCATATTGTTACTGGTCCTTAACACTACATTAAGATCTCTAAAAAAAATTTGGTATTGAAAACTTTAAGAGAGATGCACCCAAGCTCCTCCAACAAAATTTTGTTGATGGATATTGTCTAAGTTTTTTTTGTCTGAGGGACCCGCCGTCTCTGGTGGCTCGTTGCAGAGTATTCGGTTTGTTACCCAAATTACCAATGTGTCCGTGAAAACGCCCTCAGAACAGTGAAAAGACTGTAATATGGAATCACCACAATCTATAACATGATAACAAGTGACACAGAGTAACGCAATAACTGTCAGATGTAAAATTACTGCTATATGGTTCCCGTCACAGTGGGAACAACCCAGCGTAGCGTCGTTTTGCCGCTCTTCCACTGTGTTCGGTGAACCCACACAAGAGGTGCATATCGGACAACACGTCTTCAGTAAAGCTTCCCATACTGTCGTGTATCAACTAACCCTGCCGGAAAAGGCGAACACGTGACAGAACCTAGGAATACTGAATGCAAGCCAGAAAGCGAAGAGTGAAATGGGCGTTACTGTTACCAACAACAGATTTGTTTCAGAGCAAGAAACACAGTTGACAGTTTCACTGTTATGCAGAAACCTTCAGTAAAATACAAAAATGTGGATCAGAAATCAAACGAAATTCAATTATCCTGAAATGAGGTAATGGGCGCCATGGATCCCTTACACCTAAATACTCGGAAAATGGCCCTGAACAACTCCCAAAAATTTGTCGGTGGAATTCGGACTCATCCTGTAGAAAACACTAATACGAGCATAATAAATACCAGCGGAAAAACACTCCTGTAATAGCATTAAAAAGGCGAATTTGTTATTGTTCAGAAACCTCTGTCAGAAAAATGGGGAACTAGCTGTGTGAATGCTCATTCCTCCGTCGTCAACAAAAATTTTGGCATGCAAATATATTCGCGTTCCTCTAACACAAAACAGTCTGTTGTTATAGTTAAGCCTTTATACTCAGCATCTCTCTCTCTCTCTCTCTCTCTCTCTCTCTCTCTCTCTCTCACACACACACACACACACACACACAGCATCACATATGGGTCTCTCTCCCTCTGTCTCCTTTTATTCCCATTGACATACGGAATAGCCCACTGCCATTGTCTCCTCTCTCACAGTGTCTCCTTTTGTCTTTCTTTCCCACTGCCACGGTCACCAACATACAACTGCCGCTCAAAAATTCTGGGGTATCCAACTTAAATTTTCCCCTGCATCCGCGTGTTTAAAATTTTAATTCAAAATGCGCCCTTCCTTATTCTGTCCTGTACTGTTGTGATAGTGTGATTGTATTCCATTTATTATTTATTTATTCGTGTGGCTCACATGCAGTGTATACTAGTATATAATATTAGCATGTATACATAAAATGAATACAGAAAGACAGAACCTCACATAAAACGAATTAAATGTCAGTAACTAAGTTCCTAATCAACATAAGAGCTGTATCGTCAGCTTTCATGAGGTCGCTCCAGCTCCACTGATAGGAACGCTAGGGCGTTCATCTCTAATATGCGTCACTGTCTCGTTCGGACACCCACAGTCACAAACCGGAGACTCTGTAGCACCCCATCTGTAAAGTGAGTCTGCTCATCGACCGTACCCAGTGCGAGCTGTGTTCAGTTTGTCCCACAGTTTCCTGTCGAGTTTTGTGCCTGAAGTATCACAGTTATACTTTCGGAACTCTCACGCTTTTCAGGATTTTCAATAAGTTGACAGCTCTGGCCCCTCAAGTCTCTCGGCCCGGTGTTACTGGCATCTATCTGCTCTGCTTGCCGTAATGGTAGATTTCTTGAACGGAGTCTATTTCGCCGTAGACTTGATATGCCTTCCTGTATGGGTAATTCCAGGTTCTCCTGTAACTTGCGGTATTCCCTAAGCAAGGCCTCGCTTCTGCGGATTGCGGGTGGATAGATTTTGCTCAGCAGTGAAAGTCAATAAATCGGTGTTGGTCGGATTGCCCCAGTTATTAACCGCATACCCTACTTCAACAGGACGTCGATCTAGTTGGTGTGGCAGCTGTTTAGCCACACAGGTGCACAATACTCGGCTGCTGAGAAGACCACCAGTATTTTAAGGTGTTTTTTACATGAAAGGGTGCGATCAAGGGTGACACCAAGGTACTTAAAGGTACTTTTTATGGCAAAGTTTCGCTCTGAGCTCCGAGAGAGATTGTTTGTTGTTCAGGTGGAATGTACACACTTCAGTTTTACTTGTACTGTGTTTAAGTTGCCACTTTCTAAATTAGGAACTTATCACGGTTAGGCTTTCTGTGAGAACTGCCTCCGCTTGTCAGAGATCTTTTGTTGTTCAAGTAAGAGCGACATCGTCCGCGTAGCAGAATTTTGTTGATCTGGTATTGGGGATCGGAGGTATATAGGTTGAACACTGGGGGGGGGGGGAGGGGGGGTTGCTGGGGGGCTAAGACGGAGCTCCGTGGTAGACCATAACTTTGCTCACATTTTCTGCCAAGTATTTATTGTTTATCGTGGTATTGATGAGAGTTCCAGCCTTTAGGCATCGGGCTGTTTTTGGTAATTTGTATATCAACCTTCACTCCAGACTGTGTCATATGCCACGGTTAGGTCTACGAACGCGGCAGATGTCTTCACGTCTTCTTGGAAACCAGCCACTATGAAAGATATTAGGACCAGTACCTGGTGGCAGCAACTTCTCTGGCCTGAAACATTCTTGCTCAGCTGGGATATGTTCCAGAACGAAGTCGCTAATTCCGTTATAAATGAGCCTCTGCGAGAGTGTGTAAGTACAGCAGAAAAGGGAAATTGGTCTGAAACTTTGAGGCTGGTCAGCTGGTTTACCTGGTTTCAAATTTTTTTTTCTCTTTAGTTCATTGTCCAATGATCCATAATGTAGGACGTTGGAGAAGAAGGGAACCAGCCATTTTTTTGCACCATGGCCCATGTTTATCAGAAATTGTTGTATTCTAAATTGTCCCCGATAAAACTTTCTCAAACAGGTACACAAGGTCTGTCAAAAATACATGTACAATCTCCTGCGATTGGCGTCCACGCACCAAAACGGGAGAAAAGTCCATACAACAATATTTGGTAAATTATTCTTTTTGTCGTTACTAATGAAACAACATTTTACAAAGCTTTCAAGTCAGAAACTCGTACTAAATCTGCCAAATGGCTTCCGCTATCTCGTACACAAGCATGGGCTCTTAGCATCGAGATCTGTTGCACCCTTTCAGCCATCCCCGGACGCTGTCGAATGATTTTCCGAGCTTCCATGTCACTTCGTTTAAGTGCTTGTGTCTGCGTTAGGAACATCTAATGCACTGTTTTTTGTGGGACTACAGATAATTATCCAGACGACTGTGGTCGGGGAACGTGCAGGCCATGGAACAGGTCCTCTCCTTCTCTCACGCAAAAAGCACGTGCTTTCCCGTTTTTCAGGGCACTTCCTCATTCGCAACATACTTTACTTCGAAAAGCTTTCGTTAGGAGCTCAAAAACCTAATTTCCAACATTCTAACATGGCTCTGAGCACTATAGGACTTAACTTCTGAGGTCATCAGTCCCCTAGAACTTAGAATTACTTAAACCTAACTAACCTAAGGACATCGCAAACATCCATGCCCGAGGCAGGATTCGAACCTGCGACCGTAGCCGTCGCGCGGTGCCAGACTGTAGCGCCTAGAACCGCTCGGCCACCCCGGCCGGCGGTGTGCAGAGTCTGCATGTCTGTAAAAGTTTTACTGATAAACCTTGTACATCTGCATTGGTCTCTAAACAAACAGAGAACCAAGTAACACTAACATGCACCATAATATGTGGTACTGATTAATTGGCCTCACTAGTATATACATTATACCAAAAAGGCACACAATTTCCAACTAGTCCGACGGCGCCTCAAAGGAATCAGAAATTGGAAATCAGAGCTCACCCTATAGATCAAGTTAGGTCTGTTGATCAAGTTAAGTCTTCATCTGTACTATTTTGTCGCGAAAAATCCTAATTGGTACTGCTAACTGAAGTGAGAACTTCAGTAGTTGGCATAACTGCTGAAATGCGGATTCAAACTGTATTACTTTAATATAATGTTATCTCCTTCATAACAGGTACCACAGCAACGAATTTATTGCGAGAATGTAGCATTTTCCACTTGTTGTTGTTGTTGTTGTTGTTGTTGTGGTCTTCAGTCCTGAGACTGGTTTGATGCAGCTCTCCATGCTACTCTATCCTGTGCAAGCTTCTTCATCTCCCAGTACCTACTGCAACCTACATCCTTCTGAATCTGCTTAGTGTATTCATCTCTTGGTCTCCCTCTATGATTTTTACCCTCCACGGTGCCCTCCAATGCTAAATTTGTGATCCCTTGATGCCTCAGGACATGTCCTACCAACCGATCCCTTCTTCTAGTCAAGTTGTGCCACAAACTTCTCTTCTCCCCAATCCTATTCAATACCTCCTTATTAGTTACGTGATCTACCCACCTTATCTTCAGCATTCTTCTGTAGCACCACATTTCGAAAGCTTCTATTCTCTTCTTGTCCAAACTAGTTATCGTCCATGTTTCACTTCCATACATGGCTACACTCCATACAAATACTTTCAGAAAAGACTTCCTGACACTTAAATCTATACTCGATGTTAACAAATTTCTCTTCTTCAGAAACGCTTTCCTTGCCATTGCCAGTCTACATTTTATATCCTCTCTACTTCGACTATCATCAGTTATTTTACTCCCTAAATAGCAAAACTCCTTTACTACTTTAAGTGTCTCATTTCCTAATCTAATTCCCTCAGCATCACCCGACTTAATTTGACTACATTCCATTATCCTCGTTTTGCTTTTGTTGATGTTCATCTTATATCCTCCTTTCAAGACACTGTCCATTCCGTTCAACAGCTCTTCCAAGTCCTTTGCTGTCTCTGACAGAATTACAATGTCATCGGCGAACCTCAAAGTTTTTACTTCTTCTCCATGAATTTTAATACCTACTCCGAATTTTTCTTTTGTTTCCTTTACTGCTTGCTCAATATACAGATTGAATAACATCGGGGAGAGGCTACAACCCTGTCTCACTCCTTTCCCAACCACTGCTTCCCTTTCATGCCCAAGTTTACAACTGCCCTTTTTCTATGTGGGAACTGGATTCTGCATTGTCTGGAGCTCGTGACACTTCCCCTGGTCACGACAGGATCCATTACAGTATGCTATGGCACCTCACAATGCGCAACAAAGAAATCCTCCTCGCACTTTTTAATGCCATTTGGGCGTCGGGTCACTTTCCTGACGCGTGGCGTGAGGCAGTTTTAATCCCTTTTTTAAAACCTGGGAAAGACCGCACGAGCCCCAGTAGCTACCGTAGTATTGCCCTCACTAGTTGCATAGGGAAGACCTTGGAGCGGATGGTCAACCGCCGCCTTGTCTGGATGTTAGAATCCCGGCAACTCCTTATTCGCTTTCAGTGTGGGTTCAGGAGGTTTCGTTCCACCTTCGATAACCTTGCCCTCCTGGAGGCGGCTATACAACAAGCTTTCCTACGCCGTCATCACCTTATAGGTGTATTTTTCGACATCGAGAAGGCCTACGATACCACTTGGAGGCGTCTCATCCTGGAGCAGCTTCACGAATGGGGTTTTCGTGGTTGTCTTCCTCTTTTTATTCAGTCTTTCCTCTCGCCACGATATTTTAGATACCGAATTGGTGACGTCCTGTCTGATCGCTTTGAGCAGGAGAATGGTGTCCCTCAGGGTAGCGTTTTAAGTGTGACTCTCTTTGCCATCGCTATTAATAGCATTACGTCCATAGTGAAAAGTCCTGTCCAGTGTTCTTTGTTTGTGGATGATTTCTCTTTGTTCTGCTCTTCTTCAAGCCTTGCAACGACAACTCGTCAGTTGCAACTTACGATTAGGCGTTTGGATGACTGGGCGCTGAAGAGTGGATTTAAGTTTTCCACCGAGAAGTCTGAATGTGTTCTTTTTAACCGTTCTCGTTCGATTTTCACCTTTCCTGAGTTGCGCTTGAGGGACACTATTCTGTCTTTTAAAGACACGGTGAGATTTCTGGGGCTCATTTTTGACTCGAGGCTCACGTGGTTACCTCATCTTAAAGACCTGAAACGGCGGTCGCTTCAGGCTTTAAGTATTTTAAAATATCTTAGCCACAGTACATGGGGAGCTGACAGGACTTGTCTGCTCCAGTTTTACAGGGCGTTTGTGCGATCTCGGCTCGATTATGGGTGCACGGTGTATGGGTCCGCGAGGCCTTCTTACTTAAAGATTTTGGACGTTGTGCACCATGAAGGGCTTCGGTTGGCCACTGGGGCATTCCGAACTAGCCCCATACCAAGCCTCTGTGCAGAGGCTGGTGAACCGCCACTTCATATGCGGCGACAGCTACTTACGGTCCGCCAGGCGTATAAAACTTTGTCCACACCATACACCCCTGCATACCATACCGTTGCTCAGCCTCCTCTGGCACGGTTATTTCATAACCGGCAACGTGCGACGCAGCCCTATGGGATTCGCGCACAGGATTGCCTCGCTGCAATGTCTATGGCTGGTCTTCGTGTTTTACGTCGCGGTTGGAGCAGTTCTCCACCTTGGCTCCTCCGAAGACCCAAACTTATTTTAGATTTGACTCGTTTTAAGAAGGATGGCACGCCAGATTTTACATTCCAGTCACTGTTTTTTAACATTTTAGATGTGCATCACGGTTTCACTGTCGTTTATACTGATGGCTCCAAACAGGAGACTTCCCTTGGCTGTTCTGTGGTGTTCCCTGATCATGTTACCCGGATTCGCCTCCCTGCTGAATATACCGTTATCGCAGCAGAGCTCCACGCGATCCTGAAGGCACTGGAGCAGATGAATCGTGTTCGCGGCGATCGATTTCTTCTCTGCTCCGATTCTCTTAGTGCCTTACAATCACCGCAGAACCTATACCCGACTGAGGAGATGGTCCAGCTGATACATGACCAACTGTACTTACTCCAACGGCGGGGTAAAGAGGTATCCTTCTGCTGGGTGCCTGGTCATGTCGGCATATGGGGCAATGAACAGGCTGATCGGGCTGCCAAGGCGGCCTGCAGAGAGCAGGATGTGGTCCAGTGTCCTATCCCCTTGCAGTCAGTCATCGCTGCACTCCACAGGAAGAGCATGGAGTTGTGGGAGGACGAATGGCTGGCGGTGACGGCCAATAAACTGCGGTCGGTAAAGTCAACCACTCGGCCGTGGCGTTCCTCCTGCCGGTTGCTCAGGCGGGAAGAGGTGGCCCTCACACGTCTGCGGATCGGGCACTGTCCTGTGACGCATAGCTATTTATTACGGCGGGAGGATCCTCCGTTTTGTGATGCCTGTGGTGTGCACATCTCTGTCCGGCACATTTTAACAGACTGCATTTTATACCGTGATGCAAGGGCAGCAGCACAAGTTGATGGGGATCTGCCTTGTGTTTTAGCTAACGATGAGACGTGTGTGTCTAGGGTTTTTAAGTTTTGTGATGTGTCTGGACTCTGGCCTAAACTTTTAGGCTGGAGGTTTTAGTGTATTGCAGAGTGGCTGACTCCTCCCTTTTTTTCCTTGCGGTCAGCCAGCCACTTCCATCTGCTACATTGTTTTAGCTCCCTCTCTCATTTTCTTCCTGTGTTGTCCATGTTTTACTGCTGACGCCCTGCTTCATCCCACGCTTCAGTGTGGGTGAGCACATATTTCCAATGATTGTTCCCCGTGTTTTATGTTCCGTTTTATGTAAATGTTCTGAGCTTATTTTTTTCTTGACACCCGTCTCACTAGGATACTGAACGGGCGCTGAAGACCTTGCTGTCGTGCGCCCACCAAACCCCTCTACTACTACTACCTTTCATGCCCCTCGACTCTTATAACTGCCATCTGGTTTCTGTACAAATTGTAAATAGCCTTTCGCTCCCTGTATTTTACCCCTGCCACCTTCAGAATTTGAAAGAGAGTATTGCAGTTAACATTGTCAAAAGCTTTCTCTAAGTCTACAAATGCTAGAAACGTACGTTTGCCTTTTCTTAATCTTTCTTCTAAGATAAGTGGTAAGGTCAGTATTACCTTACGTGTTCCAACATTTCTACGGTATCCAAACTGATCTTCCCCGAGGTCGGCTTCTACCAGTTTTTCCATTCGTCTGTAAAGAATTCGCGTTAGTATTTTGCAGCTGTGACTTATTAAACTGATAGTTCGGTAATTTTCACATCTGTCAACACCTGCTTTCTTTGGGATTGGAATTATTATATTCTTCTTGAAGTCTGGGGGTATTTCGCCTGTCTCATACATCTTGCTCACCAGATGGTAGAGTTTTGTCATGACTGGCTCTCCCGAGGGCATCAATAGTTCTAATGGAATGTTGTCTACTCCCGGGGCCATGTTTCGACTCAGGTCTTTCAGTGCTCTGTCAAACTCTTCACGCAGTATCTTATCTCCCATTTCGTCTTCATCTACATCCTCTTCCATTTCCATAATATTGTCCTTACACTGTAATAATTTTAATGAGTGACTACTAAAATTATTACAGCATAAGAGGTAAATACCACCTTATTTTACTATAGGTCATTACTCATTAGACATCAAGGTCTTTTGTACGATTCAGACAATTATATCTGTGCAACGCAAATTTACTCCAAAGCGGCTAAAAAAGCGGTCTTTCAGAGAATCAACCAGTTCGGCTCAGTCATTATTGAAAGGTACGATATCGCAGCGCCTGTATTGTTAAGAAATACTACAGCCGTCATGAAATACATTCATCGTACTTCTTAACGATACAGGCACTGCAATGTCGTATTTAACCGCCGATACCAAGCAGCGACTTTCAATTAAAATCTCGCCTCCCCACTGTACGGGAATTACAGGACGTGTACGAGTGCAGGCTGTGACACATTGAACGACGGCATATTAAAGTTCGGGTCTGACCGTGAGTGGTGCAGCGGATAGCCACAGCGGTTAAGGCGACCCCTCGCAGAAAGCGGGAGAACCGCGTTCTAGTCCCGGTACGGCTCATACTTTCACTGCCGTCATTCCATTATACAGCTGATGGTTGTCCCTATTGGCAACAGCGAATACATTTCATATATTATTGGAACGACTTCCGGAAAATTAACTTTACTATCTCCTGGAGGTTCGAATGTTGGGCAAAGCGGAAGAGGCCTTTTTTTAAAAAAAAAGATAATTGCCATTAGTTTGTTATTATTTGTTTCTTTCGGCTCATAGGAGCCTCGTGCACGATAAATTTTGTTTCGTAGAGAATCCCGCTCCATTTTTAACCAACCGTGAGTTCGCGCTTACAAAGGGAAATGCAGTTATTCTCCCTTTGTAATAACGTAATCACGCAACAAAAAGGTGCCGTAATACACAGTGCTGGTGGACAAAGAACTTCACGATATTTTTTGCCTCGTTTGTTACACACGGCTCGGACTGTAATACCGCGTCGGTCCTCATTGTCTGGTACACTCTGTGAGGTCGGGCGCAGCTTGTTTTCTGTAGTATTGCGCAAAAAAAAAAAAAAAGGTATCACACCGTGTCGTCTGCTGCCTGTCAAAATATGATAACAATAACGGCCATATGCTGCACGCCAGCACGTTCCTATGTGTGTTGACATTTTTCGTAAAGAGGTTTCCTCATAACTTTGTTACGACAACGCTTGGTGTTCTGAACAGATTCTGAAAACATCTGCGAAATCATTGTTAACCATTGAAACGTCCTATAGCGTGGTCCATAGGAGTCGGCCGTTGTGATAGAGCGGTTCTAGGCGCTTCAGTCCGGAACCGCGCTGCTGCTGCGGTCGCAGGTTCGAATCCTGCCTCGGGCGTGGATCTGTGTGATGTCCTTAGGTTAGTTGGGTTTAAGTAGTTCTAAGTCTAGGGGACTGATGACCTCAGAGGTTAAGTCCCATAGTGCTTAGAGCCATTTGAACCATTTTTTGGTCCATAGGGGTGGGATAACCTTTCCAAAACAAATCAGGAGGACAAACAGTCAAATGACTTTCATCACTGGCAACTCTTCGGATAACTGAAGGAAATAAGGTGCTGAATCCGTGTGGAACTGCTTGGTCAGTGAGAACTGAATCGGCGAGTGTGTTCTCAGATCGAAGCTTCGGACAAATGGTTCAAATGGCTCTGAGCACTATGGGATTTAACTTCTGAGGTCATCAGTCCCCTAGAACTTAGAACTACTTAAACCTAACTGATATAAGGACATCACCCACAGCCGCGCGGGATTAGCCGAGTGGTCTGAGGCGCTGCAGACATGGACTGTGCGATTAGTTCCGGCGGAGGTTCGAGTCCTCCCTCGGGCATGGGTGTGTGTGTTTGTCCTTAGAATAATTTAGGTTAAGTAGTGTGTAAGCTTAGGGACTGATGACCTTAGCAGTTAAGTCCCATAAGATTTCACACACACACACACACACACACACACACACACACACACACACACACACACACATCCATGCCCGAGGCAGGATTCGAACCTGCGACCGTAGTGGTCACGCGGTTCCAGACTAGCGCCTAGAACCGCTCGGCCACCCTACCGCCAAGTTACGGACATGTCGCCTCCAGTAACGACATATATAGTAAAACATTGTTGTATTCCAAGCAAACCTAAGATTGATGAAAGGTCAACTTTTAATTTTATGACCCTGAATGATACCTTGTAGAGGTTGGGTGTCTTACGTGCCTCAATTGTGCAGACAGCCGCTAGTGGGTATCTGTGGAGAGACCAGAATAACCCCTGGCTACACGAATGCATTATGAGTTCTTTAGGACGTGTCCGAAAGAAGAGACGCCACGCATTTTCGAAGTAGCGAGAGTGGGAGACATGGACTGCGGCTCGGTGGTGCCAGGGGGGAATGTGAGTCGGCCGATAGGCGTGCCGAGATAGTCCGCGCAATTGCGATAAACACTGTGTGCGGGTGGCGCAGCGGTGAACGCCACTGTCTCGTAAGGAGGAGGCGCCGGGTTCGAATCCCGGTCCGCAACACGGTTGGTTGGTTTTGGGGAAGGAGACCAGACAGCGTGGTCATCGGTCTCATCGGATTAGGGAAGGATGGGGAAGGAAGTCGGCCGTGCCCTTTCAGAGGAACCATCTCGGCATTTGCCTGGAGTGATTTAGGGAAATCACGGAAAACCTAAATCAGGAGTGCCGGACGCGGGATTGAACCGTCGTTCTCCCGAATGCGAGTCCAGTGTCTAACCACTGCGCCACCTCGCTCGGTCGGTCCGCAACACATTTTCGCTCGTCGCCGCTGATTCCGTATAAAGTCCCGATGCAGCTGACATCAATAGTTCCTTCCCTTTCGTTTCCTTTCTTCCCCCTCCACCTTCAGTTTACATAGCCCTTTAGCTCCTGGCGAGGGGCAGCATCCTTGATTTGCTGGTGCTACGAACGGCTGAAAGCAAAGTGAAACTGCAGTAGTTATTTTCTTCCCCATTGCCATGCAGTTTTGTTGCATGATATAGTGGTCCAGTTTCTCCAGTCATCCTATGAAATAAGCGAGTTTTACTTTCTTTGGGAAAACTATTTAAGCAGTCAACGTAAATATTTTTGCACAATATTTATTGAGTCTTGTACATTTTCTGATTTTTAAAAAAAAAAAAACGTTTAGTCATCATGAAACCCCCCAATCGAGGACTTAAAAGTTGCGATGTCCAGTGTGAGACACGCCCGTGACGGAAGTCCTGCAGTGTGCAAATCTTATCTGAAATTTTAAAAAAAAGTTTTCTTAATCTGTAGAATACTGAACAGGGAGTAATAGCACAGTTGTTTTTTGCAATTTGAAAGAATAGTTACGTCGTTTTTCAGTAACTAATGAATAAATTAAAATAAAAAATAGCCTGTTACTCCTTGTAGACATGCCGGCCGGTGTGGCTGAGCTGTTCTAGGCGCTACAGTTTGGAACCGCGCCACCGCTACGGTTGCAGGTTCGAATCCTTCCTCGGGCATGGACGTGTGTGATGTCCTTAGGTTAGTTAGGTTTAAGTAGTTTTAGAGCAGGAGACTGATGACCTCAGATGTTAAGCCCCATAGTGCTCAGAACCATTTTGAACCTTGTGGACATGACCGAGGAGTAATTCAGCCAAATTTCAGAAAAATATCTGTATTAGTGTGCGCGCAATCCGTTCCGTCAGCTTGAGATACAGTGTATTTCAATCTGACGTCAGTGTGCAATAACCAGACGGCGGATGGCACCACTAAAAGTGGACCGTATACACAGCGTGTTGGGGAAACGCGGAAAACAGTGCAGCCGTTGTCGTAATGCGGAAACTGAGCGAGTTATCTGACACCAAAAACATTATGATCGTAGGCTTTCGAATCAAGGGAGTAAACATTTCCGGAACGACTAAGTTTGTAACCTGTTCGCGTGTTGCCGTGGTTAAAGTATACCGTGCCCGGTAAAATGACGGTATCCAAAACTGGCAGCGAGGGAACTGTGGTGGACCACGGGCCATAGATAACAGCGGTGAACGACAGCTGCGGAGATGTGTACGGGCGAATAGATGTTCACCCGCTGAGCAACTAATTGCCCGGATGAACCAAGTGGCTACCAAAAGTGTCTCCTCAACGATTGATTAGACCGGCCGCTGTGGCCGAGCTGTTCTAGACGCTTCAGTCTGGAACCTCGAGACCGCTACGGTCGCAGGTTTGAATCCTGCCTCGGGCATGGATGTGTGTGTTGTCTTTAGGTTAGTTAGTTTTAGGGGTCTGATGACCTCAGATGTTAAGTCCCATTTGAACCATTTTGAACGATTGATTACCGAACGTTGCTGCGTGTGGGCCTCCGCAGCAGGCTCCTGGTTCATGCATCTATGCTGACTGCTGATCGTCAGCGACGAAGTCTTTTATTTGCATGCCAGTATCGTACAGCATGTCTGAAAGCAAGCACTCTGCAATCAGAAGGGTGCGTTATGGGCTGGGGAAAGCTTTCGTGGCATTCCCTGGGTGATCTTATCATTCTGGAAGGCACAATGGATTAACACAAGTAAGCATCAGTCGTTGGGGGACCATGTCCGCCCCTGAATGCAGTTTGTTTTTACTCGGCACGATGGGACGTACCAGCGGGACACTGCAGTGTGTCACACAGCTTCTATGACTGTGGGATACAAAAGCTTGTGCACCGACTTAACAAATGTTTGGATAACGGCGGTGATTATGTCGAAAAATAACAAATAATCGAGTTAATAAGATGTAACTGACGTTTTCTAAATAAATGTTCTATTTAAGGACTGCGTGCCATTGTATCTTTACTTTTCGAAATGCCCTCCTATATAACAAGGTTACAACGCCAGAAGATTGCAGCGAAGTGCAGGAAGACCTGCTGAGGATTGGCCATTGGTACAGGGATTGTCAGTTGACCCTGAACGGATATAATGTATTGGTTGAGAAATCTCTGGAAACAGTAAATGCCGTAAACTATTTAGAAGGAACCATCAGGCTGGGCTAAAGTAGAACAACCACATGAAACAAACGGTAGAAGAGATAATGCGAGGCTGAGATTCATTGGGATAATTTGAAAAAAAAAATGTAATTTATCCACGAAAGAAGTGAATTACAGCTTGTTCCACCGAATCTCGAGTATTGCTCGTCAATGCGGGACTCTCTTCACGTTGGATTAATAGAAGAGGCAGAGGTTCCAACGAAGAGCGTCTGGTTTCATCATGGGATCTTTTAGTCGGCGCGAGAGCATTAGGGGACGCTTAACGAAACTACGGTGGCAGGCGCTACAAGACAGGTTTGCTGTTTAAATTCTGAGAGTCCCCGTTCCAAGAAGAATTCGGCAGAATAATCGTGACAGGAAAATCAGACAACTTGAGCTCATAATAAAGTTACACTTCCATTCCTCCCATGCAACACTCACGAATTAAACCTATGTCTATGCAGAAAGTATCGTTTTGTTATGAAACGTAAACATATTTTACAATTGCTTGCCACAAGCACATTTGAGATGTCATACTGAGTGCAATATCCATTTCTGACCAAATGGTTCAAATGGCTCTGAGCACTATGCGACTTAACTTCTGAGGTCATCAGTCGTCTAGAACTTAGAACTAATTAAACCTAACTAACCTAAGGACATCACACACACACACCGCACGGCCACTCCGACCGGCCATTTCTGACCACTGGTTCCTTATTTCAGAATACTCAGTTTAGGATCATGTTCCTTCAGCTTTGACCCTAAGGATTGGAAAGACCTGTACATGTCACTTTGCGATAGACTGGGGAACAAAGCGCGGTATTCCGGAATATTCACTTTGGGATATCCAGATTTCACGCATAGATCGTTCGAAAGCTCGGAACACCATAAAGGCGTTATTTACTGAGAAACATGAACACTTCACTGTGAGTAATTGTGGGGAAAGGCATGGAAACGAAACGGATGGGAAAGAGATAGGAAGGAAATAATGACTTCTAGTTGCAGAGGGCATTGTGGCAATGCAACGGCGAAAGCTAGAACTTTGTGTCGGATCGTGACTCGAACCCCAACGCTTCGCTTCTCTAGAATGGTTGCGTTAACCGTCTCGGCCATACGGACACGCTCTCTGTCGGACCCAAAATCCCAACTTCCCTCACGCCGCACCGCAACGACCTCCGCCCATTATCCCCCTTCTCGCAGATTTCTGATTCCCGTAGGCGGATGCACAACCAACGCCCGAAATCTTACGGGAGTCAGAAATCTGCGAGGACATTAATAGGCGGCGGTCGTTGCGGAACTTGGGTCTGACGGACAGCGTGTCGGGATGGCGTAGACGTTAAGGCAACCATGGTAGAGAAGCGAAGCATCCTATCTACATTGATAACAGGCAAAAATCGTCGAGATCGTCGATTCCCGGCTTGGATGAACTGTCTATATACATAACTTAGTTTGGACGGGGACCTCAGAGGGCGAGCCCTACACGCACCTGGCTTTTTTTTTCCTGGTGGTACCTGTGGACTTGCGGACCGTGTCTGTTTACATGTTGGCAGCAAACACATAACATCAGACTGTGAATGGGTGCCTTTTCCTGTGTGGAATGTTTTCTGCCCTCTGTCAGGCCGCAAACCAAACCACCTCAGGCAAGCAATTGAAAAGAATCCTGTCTTAAACATGTTTTGTAATTTTCTAGAATATCTTACATTTCTCGAGACTCTTAGTGTTCATGATAATTTGTCAGAACATTGCCTGAAAAACTGATATAAGAGTTTTTATTGTTGTTGTTGTTGTTGTTGTGGTCTTCAGTCCTGAGACTGGTTTGATGCAGCTCTCCATGCTACCCTACCCTGTGCAAGCTTCTTCATCTCACAGTACTTACTGCAACCTACATCCTTCTGAATCTGCTTAGTGTATTCATCCCTTGATGCCTCAGAACATGTCCTACCAACTGGTCCCTTCCTCTTGTCAAGTTGTGCCACAACTCCTCTTCTCCCCAATTCTATTCAATACCTCCTCATTAGTTATGTGATCTACCCATCTAATGTTCAGCATTCTTCTGTAGCACCACATTTCGAAAGCTCCTATTATATAAGAGTATGTGAAAATATAAAGGCATTTTATAAAATGTCCTTTGAATCCCCTCCACCTCACGAATCCACGCTTGGAAAAACCCAGTTGTCACTGCTGCAAATTCCGACAAATGATATCACTTGTAACGCCCTAATGCGGCGTGCACAGCTGTGGATAGCCCTACACCTCCCCCAAGCGTGCACTTCCACGTTGGTGGGCTGATACGATAAGGGAAACTCCGCTCTCATTTGCGTGCCGGGCCGTCGCTGTAGGGGAAACGTTCGGTTTGAGTTGGCCTGTGCGTAGAGGAGGGGCCCCCTCGCCAACACCCCGCCTCCACGAACGTGTGTCGTCTCGCACAGGATTATTTAAAAATAAAAGCTCCGGATAGGGTAGTTTCCCGAGGGCGGCGACCAAAGGCGAGCGTCTCCACGCACTCTCTCTCTCTCTCTCTCTCTCTCTCTCTCTCTCACACACACACACACACACATACACACAACGGGCACAAGGGCAAGCAGCAGGCGGGGGCGCGTCGTGCTCACAAAAAGCATGCGAAATTTGTTTCTAAAACGTATTTCGCCCCCGCCTCGCAGGCGGCGCACGCAGGCAAAACTCCTCGCCTCCCTGTGCCCTCTCCCACCTCCTTGCAGCTCGTCCTGCACGCCTCCTCCTCTTTACTTCTTCGCTTTTTATTTATCTTTTTTCTTTCTTTTTTTTTCCTCCGCCAACACACGCAGCCTCTTCTGTCAGAGACAGTTTCGCTCTCTGTGTTTGTCAGCAAGTGCGCGGCTATCTGTAATCTGGGTTCTTTGAGCGTACTCGGGTCGGAGCAAGGAAATGGTGGAAGGGAGAGGGGTGAACATCTCTCTCTCCCTCTCTCTCTCTCTCTCTCTCTCTCTCTCTCTATTCTTCACGTTTCTAGCAACTAGCTCGAGGCAGCTTAAAAAGAAATAGAAAACTGCGACGAAAGGTGGAACAAACAATAATAGTTTAAAATTAAATTCGTGTAATTTCTCTCCGGTGTCGGAACCACAGTTCCTGGAATCTTAGATACTCATTGTAAAATGAATGAGAAAAAAAGAAAAGAACATTATTTCCTTCCAGCTGTTCGTGAGTACATCAGTTCACATAGGTTACTATCGCGAGAAGTAGAAAACCTTTTCTTGTATTTTTCAATTAACACAATGTACTTTGGGCCAACTTTCTGAAAGCGCTGCCGTGTTTTCTGTCTTTCTCGGAGACGAAGTATTTAATAATTCTTCTTACGAACTACGAGAAGGAAGGAAGGGAGCTAGATTAGGGTTTAACATCCCGTCCACGACGAGGTGAGTAGAGATGGAGCACAAGCACGGCACCGGGAAAGGACGGGGAAGAAAACTGGAAAAAGGAATCATCCAGGCATTATCCTTCAGCGATATAGAAATATTGTGGAAAACTTAGATCTGGGCGTCATTTTGAATCCTGCTCCTCCCGGAGACTAGAGTCTTAACCAACGCGCCATTTCCTTTTCTTGTAGATTAGATCTTGTCACGCAAGAGGAATCTGTTAAGTGAGGACCTAAGTCTGTTATAGTAACTTTTGGCCATGCCAGCTAGCGCGCGAAACTACAGCCCACTTACGACCACTGACAATAACTGCCAACACGGCTATCTTAGAATTTGATACCCTCGACGTAGCGAAGCAGCTTAATTCGCGTAATAAAGGGAAAGCATTCAGTCCAGATTGTATACCAGTCAGATTCCTTTCAGAGTATTCCGATACAATAGCTCTGTACGTAGCAATCATATAGAACAGCTCACTCTTCGTAAGGTCCGTACCTAAAGTCTGCAAAGTTGCACGAGTTACACCAATATCCAAGAAAGGAAAGACGAGTAATTCGCTGAATTACAGATCCATATCATTACCGTCGATTTGCAGTAGGATTTTGGAACGTGTACTGTGTTTGTACATTAGGAATTACCTCGAAGAAAACGATTTATTGACAAATAGTCCGCAAGGGTTCAGAAAATATCGTTCTTGTGAAACACAACTTGCACTTTATTCACACGAAGTAATGAGTGATATCCACACGGGATTCAAATTGATTCCATATTTTTAGATTTCCAGAAGGCTTTTGACACCGTTCCCCACAAGCATGACTACGGGGTAAAGTCTCGGTTGTGCGACTAGATTCATGGTTTCCTGTCAGAAAGGCCACACAGTTCGTAGTAACTGACGGAAAATCTTTGAGTAAAACAAAGTAATATCTAATCTTTGTGTGCACGTCCTTGTAATAGATCGTTACGACTTCGGCTGTTCCATACGAAATGAAAACACCTGCAGCCGTCTTTTTTTTTCACTTAATTTATTTGCGCAACCACTTAGGCGTTGCTTTACACCATCTTCAGGCCCCCTGACCAATGTAAGTTGAGAGGAGTCCAACGTCGTGTTTGATCATAGCAGGAGCCAATAGAAAGTAACCGGTGTCCGTTCGTCTCTGGTTTACACGACACTACCCCTTCGTTCGTCAACCAACCGTAAAAAACAATTTGTACCTGAAAATATTTTTCTGTCATCGCTTTTGTGAAAACTTTAAAGGTGTACCTCGCCGTGTTTGGGGTGCCTATGGAGATGGTACAGTCTGGGGCCAGTCTCGTATCTTAAGAGCCAATTAATTTTCAGGATCCTTCCAGAACACCACATCTCAAACGCTCTAGTCCTCTAACCTTTTAGGTTTCCATGCCGTCCATGATTAACTTCCACACAACGCTATACTCTAGTGGTACATTATGAGCTATTTCTTCTTCAATTTGAGACTTATATTCGATACTATCTGTTCCGGCCTCGCATTACTGTGGCTCAGTCCGGTGAAATGGAAAATAAAGAGAAGAGGAAGCACACGTTTTTAATAAATGTGGGAATTGGCTATATCCTTCTCCTCCCTGTCTCTGTCCATCTCCGCCTTTCCCCCGCTTTATCTATATTCTCCTTCTTCCCTCTCTCCATCATCTCTTCACCCCGTCTCTTTCCATATTCTCCTGCCTCCCCCTCTCCTTCTCCTCCTCCTGCCTCTTATCTCCTCCCGTCTCTCCCTCTCTCTATCTCCTCCCACATTTCTATGTCCATCTTCGCCACGCCCCTCTCTCTCCGTCTCCTATCTCCTCCTGCCTCCTCCCCCCCCCCCCCCCCGTTCGCAGTCACAGCTCGTGGTCTAGTGCTGCCTCTGGGGACTGGGTGTTTCATTTCTTCCCACCCCTTTGTCCATCTGCTATCCCCGCCCCCTCTCTGACCTTGAGCTCTGTTTATTGTCGTTGTAAATTCAGATTCTATAGTGGTATTCTAAATCATTAACCGATAAACCATAAATACAACTTTCCTGTTTCCTAACGACGTTTCACTTATACGGTAACGTGTAAAAATCTGAATTAAATCGGTCGAGTACTTTTTGAAAACAGTGTTTCCCCTTTATATTTTACATATACTGTGTGAAGAAAAAATGCCACACTTGGAGGTGGGCATACGATGCCTCGTCAAGATTCAAGACGAAAGTTAGCAAAATCAGATAGGATGCATTTTGAAAACACGTGTATGAAAACGAGGAGCTGGCAACACGGTCACATTTAACTTGGAGCGGTGTCATGTGACGTCCGCCCAGACCAAAAGACGAGAACAGTGACGAGCAAAATCAAAAGAAAGAAAACGAAAAAAATTGAGCTATGGTTGGAATCTTCGTGATGTTACTTTTTTTATTTTTTTTAGTCATCCGGTCCCTAGTTCTCGTCGTTCGGAAGCAGGATATCATTTTGTCACATGACAATAGCCTATCACATGACAGTGGATTCCATCCATTAAATTGCATGCATGTGTCTACTAACAGCATAGTGCGCAACCATAACTAGTCCTGTCGAGGTCAAGTATGGCGGTTTCCCGATGGAGTGCACAAACGATGAATACCTTGATGTCCATTTGATGATGCGGGTATCCGGTAACTTTGGTGCTGCCGCTGCTCGTGCGTATGCTGTACGGCACCCGCAAAGGCGCCATCTCGGTAAGAACGTTTTTCGTTTCCTGTAGCAACGCTTTCTGGAAACCGGCAATCTTCGTCCTCAGGTAGTAGACATACTCAACAAACAGTGGACACGATGTTTGAAATTGTTCCCAATTACCTCACAAAAGTACCCGTAATACTGCAAGGAATTTCCGAATATCTCAAAGACTCGCTGTTAAAGTATTACACTTTGTAAAACTGCACCCAAATCATTGCATGTTAAAGTAACGAACATTTTGTAAAAAAACGTGACATCAACTGACGAATCTAGCTTCCCTCTTGAAGATATTTTCAACCTCCACAAAAGCCATTATTGGTCGGAACACAACCCACATGCTTTGGCGTTAACCTGTGGGTTGGAATCGTGAGAGGATTGTTTTTGGGTCCTTACCTGTTTCCGGAAATGCTGAATGCGCCCGGGAATCGTACGTTTGTTTGCAATACTTTGCCTGACCCATTAGATAACGTTCCACGTAGTGTTCGGCGACAGTTATTGCTTCAGCATGATGGTGCACCGCCATACTTTAGAGTGACTATGCGACACTATTTAAATGAAGGATTTCCAGGGAAATGGATTGGTTGAGGAGGTCCAATGTTCTGGTCTCCACGTTCCCCGAACATTAATCCACTAGATTTTTATGAATTTACACGACCTAATAGCACCTTCGGCAGTGGTGAATGTAGGTGTGTTGCGCAGGGTCGAACAAAGTGTGATCCAGCGAGTGGCGTAGTGTTTACAAATCCAAGGTGGTCGCTTTGAACATTTTCTCTAAAGTGAACGTTACTCATACGTGTACATATCGGCTCTGTGAAGACAGACCTGGACATCAAACGTACAGAATAGAATTGTTGTACCTAGCATAACATGCAGTCTAGTGTAGCCTACCTATTGTGTTTTTATTGGATACAAGTGGTAATATGAATACATTTTGGTATTTTAACTGAAAAAAAAGTTTGGCCGAATGCGATTCCAACATCCTTGTCTGCATGTCCGTTCCCCACGTCATTCAGCTCCAGCACAGTACAGAGTTCATGCTACCCGTTCTTGACCACACTGCTCCCAGTTGCAAATGTATACGCCATATGGCGCATCATTAGATACATTGAAACGGGCGCCTATTCGAATGTAGCGTTGTGTAAAAATTTCAAACGAATCGGCGAAGAACTTCCAGAGATTTAAGATGTTGAACAAACGAACTTGAGATGTTTTCTGACAACGCCCCCCTTTTATTACTTTATATATATTTATGTATCACATGACGCTCCAGTAGGTACATAAAAAGATGCTCATATTCGATTGCAAGGTTGTGTTAAAATTTCAAAGTGGTTGGTGAAGAACTTTCGGAGATATACGATTTTCAGCAAACATACATTCACATTTACTTGTATCAATTATAGACTCGCCTTCGGTAGAGTGCAGTTTAAATTCCTCTCTGGTCATTCTCATTTACTTTTTCCGTGGCATTCCTAATAAGTATAGGAGACTGCTTGGTCTTCATTGATCTTGTCAAAGAGATGTTAAATTCCAAATTCCTTGTTATTTTTCTCTTCAGTGATAAAGCATTTTCTAAGGTGTCAAGTATTGCGCTAGTTCATTCTTTCACTGTTTGTGAAGGTTTAAGTCACACACTCGCGTTGCACTTTCACTGGTCTCTTTCAGGGAGGTCGTTGTCATTTGAATAATATTTCGTTTCAGTGTAGTTCAAAAAACTTTGTGTCACACACAAACTCATACAGACTTCCACTATGCCGTTCATTGTTCGCCAGTTAGTGCCAGTTACTTTGCAGTAAAGCGAAATGCTTGTGATGAAATGTTTTCATTCTATTGCACCAATTCAACAAATACAATCTCTTGTGCTAAAAGAAAATGTGATTGATGCAACTGATCATTTAGATGTGTGCTACTCTTATATCAGAAAATTTTGTGTGGATATCCTATGAATCATGGACCTTGCCGTTGGTGGGGAGGCTTGCGTGCCTCAGCGATACAGATGGCCGTACCGTAGGTGCAACCACAACGGAGGGGTATCTGTTGAGAGGCCAGACAAACATGTGGTTTCTGAAGAGGGGCAGCAGCCTTTTCAGTAGTTGCAGGGGCAACAGTCTGGATGAGTGACTGATCTGGCCTTGTAACATTAACCAAAACGGCCTTGCTGTGCTGGTACTGCGAACGGCTGAAAGCAAGGGGAAACTACAGCCGTATTTTTTTCCCGAGGACATGCAGCTTTACTGTATGATTAAATGATGATGGCGTCCTCTTGGGTAAAATATTCCGGAGGTAAAATAGTCCCCCATTCGGATCTCCGGGCGGGGACTACTCAGGAGGACGTCGTTATCAGGAGAAAGAAAACTGGCATTCTACGGATCGGAGCGTGGAATGTCAGATCCCTTAATCGGGCAGGTAGGTTAGAAAATTTAAAAAGGGAAATGGATAGGTTAAAGTTAGATATAGTGGGAATTAGTGAAGTTCGGTGGCAGGAGGAACAAGACTTTTGGTCAGGTGATTACAGGGTTATAAATACAAAATCAAATAGGGGTAATGCAGGAGTAGGTTTAATAATGAATAAAAAAATATGAGTGTGGGTTAGCTACTACAAACACCATAGTGAACGCATTATTGTGGCCAAGATAGACACAAAGCCCATGCCTACTACAGTAGTACAAGTTTATATGCCAACTGGCTCTGCAGATGATGAAGAAATTGATGAAATGTATGACGAGATAAAAGAAATTATTCAGGTAGTGAAGGGAGACGAAAATTTAATAGTCATGGGTGACTGGAATTCGTCAGTAAGAAAAGGGAGAGAAGGAAACATAGTAGGTGAATATGGATTGGGGGGAAGAAATGAAAGAGGAAGTCGCCTTGTAGAATTTTGCACAGAGCATAACTTAATCATAGCTAACACTTGGTTCAAGAATCATAAAAGAAGGTTGTATAATGGTTCAAATGGCTCTGAGCACTATGGGACTTAACAGCTACGGTCATCAGTCCCCTAGAACTTAGAACTACTTAAACCTAACTAACCTAAGGACAGCACACAACACCCAGCCATCACAAGGCAGAGAAAATCCCTGACCCCACCAGGAATCGAACCCGGGAACCCAGGCGTGGGAAGCGAGAACGCTACCGCACAACCACGAGATGCGGGCGAAGTTTGTATACCTGGAAGAATCCTGGAGATACTAAAAGGTATCAGATAGATTATATATTGGTAAGACAGAGATTTAGGAACCAGGTTTTAAATTGTAAGACATTTCCAGGGGCAGATGTGGATTCTGACCACAATCCATTGGTTATGAACTGCAGATTGAAACTGAAGAAATTGCAAAAAGGTGGGAATTTAAGGAGATGGGACCTGGATAAACTGAAAGAACCAGAGGTTGTAGAGAGTTTCAGGGAGAGCATAAGGGAACAATTGACAGGAATGAGGGAAAGAAATACAGTAGAAGAAGAATGGGTAGCTCTGAGGGATGAAGTAGTGAAGGCAGCAGACGATCAAGTAGGTAAAAAGACGAGGGCTAATAGAAATCCTTGGGTAACAGAGGAAATATTGAATTTAATTGATGAAAGGAGAAAATATAAAAATGCAGTAAATGAAGCAGGCAAAAAGGAATACAAACGTCTCAAAAATGAGATCGACAGGAAGTGCAAAATGGCTAAGCAGAGATGGCTAGAGGACAAATGTAAGGATGTAGAGGCTTGTCTCACTAGGGGTAAGATAGATACTGCCTACAGGAAAATTAAAGAGACCTTTGGAGAGAAGAGAACCACTTGTATGAATATCAAGAGCTCAGATGGCAACCCAGTTCTAAGCAAAGAAGGGAAGGCAGAAAGGTGGAAGGAGTATATAGAGGGTTTGTACAAGGGCAATGTGCTTGAGGACAATATTATGGAAATGGAAGAGGATGTAGATGAAGATGAAATGGGAGATAAGATACTGCGTGATGAGTTTGACAGAGCACTGAAAGATCTGAGTCGAAACAAGGCCCCGGGAGTAGACAACATTCCATTAGAACTACTGATGGCCTTGGGAGAGCCAGTCATGACAAAACTCTACCATCTGGTGAGCAAGATGTATGAGACAGGTGAAATACCCTCAGACTTCAAGAAGAATATAATAATTCCAATCCCAAAAAAGCAGGTGTTGACAGATGTGAAAATTACCGAACTATCAGTTTAATAAGCCACGGCTGCAAAATACTAACGCGAATTCTTTACAGACGAATGGAAAAACTGGTAGAAGCGGACCTCGGGGAAGATCAGTTTGGATTCTGTAGAAATGTTGGAACACGTGAGGCAATACTAACCTTACGACTTATCTTAGAAGAAAGATTAAGAAAAGGCAAACCTACATTTCTAGCATTTGTAGACTTAGAGAAAGCTTTTGACAGTGTTAACTGGAATACTCTCTTTCAAATTCTGAAGGTGGCAGGGGTAAAATACAGGGAGCGAAAGGCTATTTACAATTTGTACAGGAACGAGATGGCAGTTATAAGAGTCGAGGGGCATGAAAGGGAAGCAGTGGTTGGGAAAGGAGTGAGACAGGGTTGTAGCCTCTCCCCGATGTTATTCAATTGTTATTCAATCTGTATATTGAGCAAGCAGTAAAGGAAACAAAAGAAAAATTCGGAGTAGGTATTAAAATTCATGGAGAAGAAATAAAAACTTTGAGGTTCACCGATGACATTGTAATTCTGTCAGAGATAGCAAAGGACTTGGAAGAGCTGTTGAACGGAATGGACAGTGTCTTGAAAGGAGGATATAAGATGATCATCAACAAAAGCAAAACGAGGATAATGGAATGTAGTCAAATTAAATCGGGTGATGCTGAGGGAATTAGATTAGGAAATGAGACACTTAAAGTAGTAAAGGAGTTTTGCTATTTAGGGAGTAAAATAACTGATGATGGTCGAAGTAGAGAGGATATAAAATGTAGACTGGCAATGGCAAGGAAATCGTTTCTGAAGAAGAGAAATTTGTTAACATCGAGTATAGATTTAAGTGTCAGGAAGTTGTTTCTGAAAGTATTTGTATGGAGTGTAGCCATGTATGAAAGTGAAACATGGACGATAAATAGTTCGGACAGGAGGAGAATAGAAGCTTTCGAAATGTGGTGCTACAGAAGAATGCTGAAGATTAGATGGGTAGATCACATAACTAATGAGGAGGTATTGAATAGGATTGGGGAGAAGAGGAGTTTGTGGCACAACTTGACAAGAATAAGGGACCTGTTGTTAGGACATGTTCTGAGGCATCAAGGGATCACAAATTTCGCATTGGAGGGCAGCGTGGAGGGTAAAAATCGTAGAGGGAGACCAAGAGATGAATACACTAAGCAGATTCAGAAGGATGTAGGTTTCAGTAGGTACTGGGAGATGAAGAAACTTGCACAGGATAGAGTGGCATGGAGAGCTGCATCAAACCAGTCTCAGGACTGAAGACCACCACAACAAACAACATCCTCTCCCATCAGTCATCCCAAATGGAAAAAAGTGCCTACATTGTACGTGACCTTTGCATGTCAGGTGGCTGTGCAAATCGAAAAGATTTAATGTCATACTCATGATGTATATTTATTCAAGACTGTCTGTTGTTCCCGTTTTTATCGATGATTTTATAACCCAGCTTTTCGTGAGACCATGCCTGACTTGCCTCCAAGATGTGTGTGACGCAGATTATTTAGTATCTCGTATCAGTCAATAGGACACCCTGATAACAATGTAGGTCTAGTACGAGCAAGAAATGCGATTAAGTTCTCAGCGCATCTGCCATGATTCAGGTTTGCTATGGAATTCACCAAACTGCTTGATGTAAACACACAAGTTTTTTTCAAGGGTTCAACAATCCATTTTTACGACATCCTCTTATCTGTCCAAGCCAGCACTGCGTGACTGGTAGAGTCGCTGTAGATATGCAGCATAGCTCTTCTCTTTAATCAATATCCTCCATTAATTTACTCTGGAAAGACATTCAACATTACTGAACAGTATTTAAGAGGAATTTTTAGAAAATATGTCGCTGACAGCCTGAGAATCGGCTGCAGTTGTATCTCAGGTTGTGTGCGACATTTAAGAAAGTGATGCCTGTTGCCACCATGTGTTCATTTTGTTGCTCTTATTTTGCATGACGCATTTTTTCTTTTTTTCGCAGGTGCAGCACTTTTTGGCCAAGGAGGCATTTTTGATATTCAGCTTCAGAATCAACAACCCAGCGTGCAGGTAACGCCACAGCAATGTTTACTGACATTACATCATTCCTAACATATAGTGGACCATCTTGTGTGTTTATTTATTATCTTTAAAACATTAAGCTTCAGATTTCACTGCATCATCATCTACATTCATACACTGCAAGCCACCATATGGTACCTGGTGGAGTGTACCTTGTACCACTACTAGTCATTTCCTTTCCTGTTCCACTCGTAAATACTCATAGAGCGAAGGATAAATGACTAGCTATATGCCTCCGTATGAGCCCTAATTTGTCTTATCTTCGTGGTCCTTTTGTATGTATATTGGCACCAGTAGAATCGCTCTGCAATCAGCTTCAAATGTCGGTTCTCTAAATTTTCTCAGTAGTGTTCCGCGAAGAGAACGTCCTTTTCCTTCCATGATTCCCATTTGAGTTGACAGAGAATCTCTATAATACTCACATCACGATTGAATCTACCAGTAACAAATAAACAAATCTAACAGTACTTTTTTGAATTGCTTCGAAGTCTTCCTTTTATCCGACTTGGTGGGGATCCCACACACTTGATAAGTATTCGAGAATGGATCACTCTAGCATTCTACACACTGTCTCCTTTGCAGATAAACCACAATTTCCTAAAATTCTCCCAATAAACTGAAGTCGACTGTGTGCCTTTCCTACTACCCTCCCTATGTGCTCATTCCATTTCATATCGCTTTGCGTATGTAATCGATGTATCTGTGTGAAACACCACAGCACTGATACGGTATTCGAAAATTATAGGACTGTTTTCCTTACTCATCTGCATCAATTTACATTTTTCTACATTTAAAACTAGTTACCATTCATCACACCAACTAAAAGTTTGTCTAAGTCATCTTGCATCCTCTGTCAGTCACTTAACGAGTACATCTTCCTGTACACCACAGCATCATCAGCAAACAGCCGCAGTTACATAACTGGGGATCCAAAAAATTATAGACCAGTATCCTCAACATCACTTTTGTATGGAATCCTTGAACATGTTCTTAGTATGGATATAACAAATGTGATTGATAGGGAAAAGCTTTCATCCACATATCAGTGTGGATTACCTTGTGCTTCCTGAACAGACCAATTCCATTAGCGACACTTTGTCTGTATTACCATCAAGGAAAATGTGGCAGTGTTGATTGAGACCAACTGCATTCATATTCTGTTATAGTAACATGATTTAAATTTTCTTTAATATGCATAATAGACTCCTAAATCCAAGGCTTCTAACGCCTAGCATCTGTTGACTTTGTGTCAAAAAAGCATTGCACTTTAATACAAATGTCTTTTGTTGTAATTAAAATTTGTTCGCAGATGTTTGTCAGAATCATGTATAATATGAAATGCTACATCGTATCAAAATCTGAAATCTGATAACACTCACAATAAGTAGACTGTAGCTGGTGTTTGTTAATGCAGTGAAGAAAATAGCATGCATTTTCCCAACATAGTTGAAGCACAGTTGTTAAGATATCGTACTTCGAACAAGAACAAACTGTGAGAAATTTAGAAAGTACAACTAGATGCAATGATGCTCTGATTTATGTATGGCTTGGTTATCATAAAATGAAAATTTGAAAGAAAAGTCATGGAAAAACAATTGCAGTACTGAGTACAAATTAGATAAATGTTAGACTATAACATTTTGATGGGCAACCAAGTCAGTCACATTGTTGTTAATCAACAGAGTGGGCCTGGTCCAAGATTTACACTTCAGGTAGATGCTGGAGAAGAAAATGGCAGAGAGGAAATACCCCCATGGGAGCTCGATGCTCTGCAGCAGGAACAACTGCAGTCTGCCAGGTAAGCTGGAATGTCTTAATTACATCACTGCCCAGCCGATTTTCAATTTATATTTGTGTAGCAATGTTACTTCTTATAATAATGTTAAGTTATTACTTGCATGGCTCATGGTCTAAACTTTCAAGGCTATGAAAAAGTTCAGGTGTACATTAAGTGTAGCAGCTGTCATAAATTGCATTAATAATCAACTGTTGTTTAAGTGCAAAAACCATTTCTGACTGCTGAAGTTGCTTAAAGTGGATGCACTCATTTTTTGTCATAGTTCCCTTTTAGGTTAATTCACTTTGTGCAGACTTCTGATGGGTTTGATGCTGCCCATCATGAATTATTGTCCTGTACCAACCTCTTCATTCATAGCAGCACCTGTACCCTACGTCCTCAATTCCACTCTCTTTCTTCCCTTGGAGTTTCTACCCTCAACAGCTCCCTCTAGTACCATGGAAGTTACCCTTGTATCTTAACATCTGTCCTGTCATCTTATCCCATCTTCTTGTCACCCTCTTGCCTGCATCTCTTTCTTCACTGATACTGCAGACAAGTTCCTCATTCGTTGTCTAATAGTCCACATAATTTCCAATGTGCATCTATACCACCACATCTGAAAATCTTAAATTCTCTTCTTTACCACTGTCCCTACAGACCATAATTCACTTCCATACAGTGTTGTGGATTTAAAGCTGATGCTTGACACAAGTAAACTTCTTTCAGACACTAATGCCCTCATTGCCATGCTAGACTGCTCTTTATGTCCTCCTTGCTTGATATGTCATGTATTATTTTGTTTCCAAGGTGGCAAAAGTTTAACTTTACTCATTAGACTGTTCATGCTACTCAGCAGATCATGCAATGTTTCATTGTTTTCACTGAGGATTGCAGTGCCACTAGCAAATTTTATCATTGGCATCCCTTCCACCTGAATCCTAATCCCACTCTTTCTGTTTCCGTCATTGCTTCTTTGATGATGTATAGATTGAACAGTAGTGGTGAAATACTGCATGCCAGCCTAGTACCTAAACTGAGCACTTCTCTCTTTGTCTTCCATACTTACTGTTCTCTCTTGATTCTTGTACATATTGTATATTACCTATCTTTCCGTATAGCTTACTCCTATTTTTTCAGAGTTTTGAATATCTTGCACCATTTCACAATCTCAAATGCCTTTTCTAGGTCAAAAGATCCAATGAACATGTCTCGAGTTTTCTCACATCTTGCTTCCATTATCAAGTGCAACATCAGAATTGCCTCTCTGGTGTTTTTACCTTTCCTAAAGTCAAAATGATCATCTAACTGATCCTTGATTTTCTTTTCCTTTTTTCTGTATAGTAGTCTTGTCAGCAACTTGGATGCATGAGTTATTAAGCTGCCTCTGCTTTAGTTCTCATTCTTATCTGCCCTTGCTGTCTTCGAGATTGTGTGGATGATATTTTTCTGAAAGATTGATGATATACACCGACTTGAATAGTCACTTTGTTGCCACTTCCACAATTGATTTTAGGAATTCTGAAAGGATGTTATCTGTTCCTTCTATCTTTTTTGGTCACAAGTCCTCCAGTGCTTGGAATTTTCCTGTCTCTCCGTTTCTTTCCCAAGTATACTTTCTTTTCTTGTGACTTCTATAGAGTGTATTCACTATTACTAACTGAAATCTGTAGCCTAATTCAGACTGACTTTCTCCTCTCATTCCTACTGCCAACTCCATATTCTCCAATAACTCTTCTATTTGTTCCCCTGCTACAGTGCTCCAGTCACCCAAATTGGTATACTTTCATCTACCTGTATATATTGAATTAACACATTCAGTACAATCAAATACTTTCTCTACCTCATCATCTTTTGCTTGTGATGCCAGTATGTATGCTTCAGCCATTGTTGTTGACATTGTTTTTGCTATCAATTCTAATGAGAATTACTCTGTCACTGAACTGTTCGCAGTAAATCACTCTCCCCCCTACCCTCCTGTTCATAACAAATCCCACTCCCATGATACCATTTTCTGCTGCTCATTGTAGCACCTAATATTTGTGTGACCAAAAACCTTTATTTTTCCATTTCACTTCACAGACCACTATATTTAGACAAATGCTAAGCCAAGGACATTTTGATTACTGGTCAAAAATGCTGCCCCTAGACCATGGGTGTACAGCACCGTAGTAGACAGAATCATTGCCCTGATCAAAAATGATTTTTGTCCTTCGAAAGCCAGTCATCCTTTCATGTAAACTTTTATCCATTATGGATGAGGAACACTGCAACTTTGATGAATAGAGGTTTCTTGAAATTACTGCAGACAGTTGCCTTTTGTTTTGTTCTTCAGTTCTTTTATTTTCCCATTACCAGTTTCAAACCGCTTAGCGATTCATCATCAGATGATACATA
This sequence comes from Schistocerca nitens, assembly GCF_023898315.1. Classification (NCBI taxonomy): domain Eukaryota; kingdom Metazoa; phylum Arthropoda; class Insecta; order Orthoptera; family Acrididae; genus Schistocerca; species Schistocerca nitens. The sequence goes on from NC_064622.1 coordinate 189,026,865, forward strand.
TTTATTGTTTGTCTGCAGCAGCGTGGGAGCTATGTAGCTGCGGCAAGATGTATAAACAAAACATGTAAGCACTGAGTATGGCAAGAATTATTCACATTATGCAATAGATTTTGTTGCTTTCTTACTGTTAATCAGTATCAGTTGGTTGCATGTTCATGTACACACCACTTCGGAAAACATAATGAATGTTTTCCAGTGATTATAACTGTATTATACTTTGCATGCTTAGCCACAGGTAACAAGTTCCACATGCTTTACAAAACATAAATAAACGAAAGAGTATGGCTGAAGTTATGTCAAAAAGTTTCTGTTAGGACAAAGAGTCTCCTTCTCCAGCTCTTGTAATACACACTGGCATCAGTAAGTATGTATCTCTCTCTCTCTCTCTCTCTCTCTCTCTCTCTGTGTGTGTGTGTGTGTGTGTGTGTGTGTGTGTGTGTGTGTGTGTGTGTGTCAATTCTCACCACACTCAGTGCTTACATGTTTTGTTTACACATTTTGCCACAGTTACACGACTTCCACACTGCTGCGGACAAAACAATAAATATGTACCATCCAATGATGAATTGGTAGATGGTTAGAAAAACAAATAATGGGAAAATGAAAGAACTGAAGAACAAAATAAAAGGCAAGTGGTTGCAGTAATTTCAAGAAATCTTTATCCTTTCATGTATCATTTCATCCAGTTGATTCAGAAGAATATGTTTCTTTAATTCAAGTCCATCATCACAAAAGTTGTCATCAAACTATTAACTTTGGTCTGTCGTGACCACCTTCAGGTCTGTTTAAACATATCCTAATATGAGAGTGGCTGTATCAAGATGATAAATTATGTGGACGACTTGCCAGTTGTTGTTTTACCCTATCCGACCTACGTTGTCTCATAGTTAATTCCTGATATAAAAATTGTGTATCCTTTCTTCTTATATATGTACCATATCATTAGTTTCTAAACCGTAATCACTTATCATCCAGCACCATACTGTGTAATTCCTTTATCTCAACAAAGGTGAAAGGTCAATCAACAGCTGCACAGAAAAACCTTTATTTGGTTTGCATATAGCTGACAAAGGGCACAAAATGAATCTTTAGAAGTTGTGTAAACATACCTGCTTTAACTCTAAAAGATTTACTGAATGTCCAACTTGCATTGAAAAACAGACTGTTCTTTGATTGTCTAGCTTCTCTGTTAAATGATTAATAGTAACCTACTTCATGTCCAACTCGTGTTGTATCTGACTACACAGTCAAAGCAGGCTTTCTCACAGATTTTAAAGTAATTTTATATTATTGTTTGTATCCAATACGTATTAATGGCTTCCTTGTAACATAGAGTTTTTACTTTCTGATGACGTCTTGTCAGTATAGCCATGAATACTCCTCATTTTAGCCATGACTACTGCTTATTTTTAATGTGTAAATATCACATGCAAAATTGCTAAAACTCCTACCAATATTTATTAGCTTCCACACCTTAGCTTTTATTTAGCATCTATAAGCTACAGGCACAGCGCTGCACACCAAGTCATCTTTGTATACCCACTCTGGGGCCCCTCACACACTGTTAGGTCAGGGCAGTCCACTCCCTGCTGTCAAAGCCCCGAGTGCAACTCACTCACTTGTGTTTGCTGTTGATGCACATCCAGTGGCTGGCCTTGTTTCCAGGATACTGAACAGTTCAACATATTGTGGCTGTTCCAGTGGCCCTTTGCTTAGCTCTCTTTACAAAGTACTGATTCTTTTTTTTTTTTTTTTTTTTTTTTTTTTATGTCTGCTTAACACTTGATCCTTGGTTTATTGTCAGTTTAAATGCTACTGCTAATCTTTTTGTACAGTTTTATAAGGTTTGGTGCACACTTGTCTTGCAGCTGTTGTAGATTTAATTACAGTACACTGGCGCTCTCACTTTGTGATAAGCATGGGGAATGCACTTCATGTCATCAGTGTCTTGGCTGACTTGCGTTGCATGTACTATGCACGATTTCCAATGTGGCAGTTCATGTTTGCGATTCATCATACATATATATTTTTAGTGATGTCCCCCTATTTCATTCATTTCATAACAAAGATATCTTATGGCTCCCAAGCTTAACATTTCACATTTGCTTTAACAAACCTCCTTCTGCTGTTCAATCTTTGAACATTTGTTTCCTATGTACTTGCTTTATATATGAATAATTTGCCATAACCATTATTTTTGTAGGTGGCTTACCAATGATCTGAGCCTATTTCACTTCTGAAGATGACAGTTTAAAGTGTCAAAACCAGTGAAGTTAAGCAAACAAAATTTTTCTTGTGCAGCTGTAGACATGTTTTTTCGTTGATGAAATATTCTGAAGCTACTGAATTCCATATGTCAACAAAATCATAATTTATGTTTTATTTTGCATGCAGTTTTGAAAGATCAGTGATGTTGAGTATCTGCAGTGTGAATACAGTCACATTTGTACCAACTACACCATTTCTTAATTGCTGAAAATGAGGACATAGACTTTGTATAAACCTTCATCGTCTTTGTAAGAATTCCAGTCATGGTGAACTGTCAAAAATAATTTATTTACTGATTGCATGTTGTTCTCATTTATATTCCTTTGAGTGAAACATGTGTAAACAAAACTATTCTGTTGTTCAAGCTCATTATGTGCTATCCTTGACAATGCCAGACAAATCATCAAAAAAAGTCATTGTGAAAATGTCGTCTGAAGATTCTGAGACAGAAGCCAACAGGCAATATGTCAACAAGTGGCCACAGAAGCCTGAACGACATGTACTAACTTAATGAAATACCAATGCCTGTGTCAGGATACAACAGACTAATAGCAATAGCAGTAATAGTAGTCGTAAAGTACTCAGAAGGTGAAAATGAAGCAAGGAAATACCTATATTTTCCATAATCTGGGAGAACAAAGACAAATGAACTTGTTTTATTTTATGATCAGATATACGAAACAAAACAAATGCTCATCATTAAGCTTCTAAAGTATAAAGTTTGATCATTAACTTTGTTGGGTGAAATTTTATAAAATTCCATTTAAGAGAGACTGCACAATATTGTTTTATTATTTTCAGTTTCTGCAGGTAACAACACCACATGATCTCTTTTTACAAACACAAAGATTTGCAAGATGTGTACATGCTATTAATTGGCGGGGGGGGGGGGGGGGGGGGAATGTTAGAATCAACTTATCATTGAATGTGACCCTTGATCGACTTCTGTACATTGTTGACCATCAGAATTTCCGAAAGCTTATTGTTGTTGCATATTCTACCACATTTTGTTCTAGATGGAGTATGTGTTAACTGAGAAGTTCTATTGCAATTTTGTCTCACATGACTGTCTTTGAAACAATCATTACAACTGCGTGTGTTGTTCACATACCATAACTTCCAACTGTCTCAGACTCAAGTCCCTAAAATGCATATACTCAAAATAATTTGATCCACAGTCTTATCATTTTACAATGTGAATTGTGAGCCATCTGTTTTGAATGTATTCCATTATTAAACAGCTCTTGCAATTAAATGATGCCTATTTGATCTTTCTTATGTGATAACCAGTTCTACCTCTCTGTGTGCTTTGATGGCTGTTTGTCAGATTTTCTACTTTTGCTTAGGAAAAGACTTAACATTCTTCTACTTGTTTTGTTACATTATAATAACTTTTTCTGTCTGTTACTGTAAAATAGTGTGAATAGAGACAGTTTTCAACTTTAAAAGAAGAAACTGATAGTTTTGAAAAGAAATATGAAAATCAGATTTATAAGATAGTGTAGCTCAATCTTTTATAACATAAAGAAATAAAAACTATACATTAAGTCACTGACCTCATGCTCAAAAACAGTGTCTTTGAATCTACAAGTCATACCACAAGAACCAAGGAAGAGCTTTCGAGCAACATCTCCTTGACTAAAAATGGCTCTTTATGTTTTAATCAGCTTTGTTTTTCTTTCAAAAAGATATAAACGTAACCTTTGCCATCTAAATAATAAATTCTACATGCTTACAATCTAAATGACTGCTTACGTTTTCATATACTTTAATGGCAACATAATCTCCTCGGCTGAGAAAAGTGCCAGATGGTTCTTCATTTCTGTCAAATTCTGGGTCTTCCTCTGAAGAAACACTGGCAGTCACTGTTTCTGTTCACCCCACAAATTCCAAAAGCAGAATCCTACATTTTCAATTAGCTGAAACACAAGTCAGATTAAAGAATACTTTAAAAGTTACTTTTGGTTAATGAAATGGGATTGCAAATTTACTTGCCGTGTACTTAAATTAAAACAACACAATTTATACTGACACCTTATTTATAAGTTTGAAGTAAGCAAATTCAATGGTACATCCAATTTTTGTTATAGAGTGAACAAAACATCAACTGACAATAACATCAACTTTGAAATTCCTTATTTCCCCATTAGACTGGTTCACTACCAACCTAGACAAATAAATCTTTTAATTGTTTGAATTATATTCCCATTTGTGTACCAAGACAATACCAGAGAACTTTCTTGGATGTTTCATTTCTATTTACCCCATTTTATGTTGTTTGTTGTGGTCTTCAGTCCTGAGACTGGTTTGATACAGCTCTCCATGCTACTCTATCCTGTGCAAGCTTCTTCATCTCCCAGTACCTACTGCAACCTACATCCTTCTGAATCTGCTTAGTGTATTCATCTCTTGGTCTCCCCCTACGATTTTTACCCTCCACGCTGCCCTCTAATACTAAATTGGTGATCCCTTGATGCCTCAGAACATGTCCTACCAACCGATCCCTTCTTCTGGTCAAGTTGTGCCACAAACTCCTCTTCTCCCCAATCCTATTCAGTACCTCCTCATTAGTTATGTGATCTACCCATCTAATCTTCAGCATTCTTCTGTAGCACCACATTTCGAAAGCTTCTATTCTCTTCTTGTCCAAACTATTTACCGTCCATGTTTCACTTCCATACATGGCTACATTCCATACAAATACTTTCATAAACAACTTCCTGACACTTAAATCTATACTCGATGTTAACAAATTTCTCTTCTTCAGAAACGCTTTCCTTGCCATTGCCAGTCTACATTTTATATCCTCTCTACTTCGACCATCATCAGTTATTTTGCTCCCCAAATAGCAAAACTCCTTTACTACTTTAAGTGTCTCATTTCCTAATCTAATACCCTCAACATCACCCGACTTAATTCGACTACATTCCATTATCCTCGTTTTGCTTTTGTTGATGTTCATCATTTTATAGCATTCATTTTATTCGTGCATTCCATTACGAGGTGGAACCCAAAATTTTCGGGACTGGTGCTGCCGTCTGGAAAGTAGGAGTAGTAGATCTTTGCACCGCTAGCTGGCGAGAGCTGCATATCTGGCGAGTCAGTGTGCATAATGGCATTCAGCTGGGAGCAGATGTTGCGTGTCCACAATGATTCCCGTCATACTCTGTGTTTGGTGTGTGGCGATTTTACGATGGATCTGCAAACAGAACAGCGCATGTGTATCAAATTCTGTGTGAATCTCGGGATAAGTGCTACGGAGACCCTCGCAATGATTCAGCAAGTGTTTGGGGAACAGAGCATGAGACGTACGCTGTGTTTGAGTGGCATGCTCGGTTCAGGGCCGGCCGCACAGACGTTGAAGATGATGCTCACACTGGAAGGCCTGTTAGCCGCACAACACCAGACATTGTTGCCAAACTTCAACAATTTGTTTGTGCAGATTGATAGTGAACCATTCAAGATGTTGCAGATGAAATCGGTATTGATTATGGGACATGTCAACGAATGTTGACTGATAAATTGGGCATGCATCGTGTCGCCGCAAAATTTGTGCCAAGGATCTTGACTGCTGATCAGGAACCACAGCATGTTGAAGTGTGCACAGACCTTCGTCAGACCGCATCTGATCATCCAACCTTCTTGTCACGGGTTATCACCGGTGATGAGAGCTGGATGTACGGTTATGACCCAGAGACAAAGCAACAATCATCCCGCTGAAAGAGCCTGGGCTCTCCAAGACCCAAAAACGCGAGACAAGAGCAAAGTGAAGAGCATTGTGGACAAAGCATTTGTCCCACCCAACCAAACAGTGAATTCCGCATACTGCTGTGACGTTTTGCGATGGCTCCGTGAAAACATGCGGCGACAATGGCCCGAACTCTGATGTCAAGGGAACTGGCTGCTGCATCATGACAATGCGCCCTGTCACACATTCATGCTCACTGGGACCTTTCTGGCAAAAAACAACATGGTGCTTGTACCCCACCCACCATGTTCGCCGGATTTGGCACCTTGCAACTTCAGGCTATTCCCAAAACTGAAACTCAAGTTGAAAGGCCGTCAATTCGACACTCTAGAGAGGATTCAAGAAGCATACCTGGTGGTGATAAACTCCTTCAAGGAACAGGACTTCCAGAAATCGTGATGGTGACCATTAGTCCAAAGGTAAGGTTTTCAACAGATGACAGCACCAGTCCTGAAAATTTTGGATAGCACCTCATATTATCAATTTTTGTAAAATGTTACTGTTTTGCACCCTTAATTCTATTAGACACTGTTGCTTTAGGATTCCTTGCATTAAATCAGTAACTGAATTTTATAATTCCAGGTCTAGTATGAAGTGCCCCAAAATCTTCTATGGAACCAGAACACACATGCAAATAAAACATGTCGTTTCTGAGCTGCGCAAAACAGCATATAGGGATGTGAGGTAAGATAGCATAGCATACAGTCTGCATAATGTATAAACACTCTTCAGCTATGAACTATTTGTAGCCTACCTCTGGTTTGATATTTGTGACTTAAAAGCACAGCCAGTATGAAAATCATCTACATACATTGAGTGAGATGGAGCAGTGATGAAGACACTAGACATATCTGGATTCCTGTCTGGCCACCTTATAAATACTATGTAGTAAGTTAAATGAAAAATGTAGTATTGCAAACTCTTTAGGTATCTACAGTTGAAAATGCTCTAACTAAGTGTGTTACCTTCTTATGTGTTTTTTATTTGTGCAGTGAAGATGCACCATGTGTTATGCAGTAATAAAAACATCAGTGACTTGCATCATTACATGAAACCACAGTTTCTCATATTTTTTTCAGGATGTGTGTCCTGGCTAGTCGTGAACAGTTTTGCATTCATGAAGCAGCTGATGATAAACAATTCCAAAGCAAAACTGAACTCTGTCGCCAACTGCTAGAAGAGGAAACAGTGAAGGTTAATGGCGCCATGGTAAGTACCAAAGGCAATTAATTTCTTATTTCTGATGTTGATGAGGTTGGACGCAATGTTGAGCATTGTAATATGCACAGATTATTTCATCTATGTAGCCCAAGTGCTTCTATAAGCTGGGCTGCAATTAAACAGAATTCCTGCTAAGCCCTTGCTTGTTGCATTGCCATGTATTTTCTTTCTTCACCACAAAGAACATTATACCAAATGCCTACATATCCGTTTTCCACAGATCATGAACTTCATACAGTTCACAACAAAAAAATTCAGTAAAAATGTTGTGAAATGTTCAACAAGTTATTTTAAACACAGAAAAATGTTTTAAAATGTTCAAAAATTATCATGTGTCTAAGGAAAATCTTCATGATTTGGAATGAGTAAAATATGCATCAGTTTAAATGGAGCCAAGTATTAAAAATTGATTCTGAACCAAATTCACACTTGGCTTCATTCAGGCTTCATTCAACATGCAAGTGACTTACCGAGCCAGTTATAGGACCAACCTATAGATAAACGTAGCACCCTAACCACAGTGGAACTCTATTTCTCACATATACAAAGCATTTCTTAATGTTAAAGGTACATCAACTGGCAGAAAAAATTCTAACAATCGCTAGACCTATGGATTTGTAGTTTTAACTTTTTTTTTTTTTGTGCTCATCATATAGTCATGTCTATGCAATATTATTATTTTTTTTTTCAGGGTACTGGCTGTTCCTATTGTGACAATGTAGGCATAATAAAGACACATGATAATCTCAGCCGTCTAGGTTGCCCAACACCAATGGATATAGAAGATCTTGTTGATATAGGGCGCAAAAAACATGCTTGCCCTTACTTTGCATCACGTTCCTTAATTACTACAGCAGACCTTATTATCTGCCCATATAACTATCTGCTTGAGCCTGCTGTAAGAGATTCAGTAAGTAATACCAGTTAAATTGTAATAATATAATACAGCATAAGAAGTTGCATTCTTCAGGAAAATATTTTTAGTGTAATTAATAATCACTTTGGAGCTGGGATTTTAAATATTGGGTGAGTAAAATTTCTCATCATCCTTTTATTTGAGCATAAGAAGAAATAAAATAAATTATGAGCAATTTAGAGCTGGAAGAAATGCAGATGGAAGAGTGAATACTTTCGTCTCTTCAAACTGTGAAACATTAAGGAGAAAATGCAATCGTGCAAATATATGATGTTTCCGTGTTTTATCATTAAGCTGAAGAGCACTGTGCACTATCAGTAAGACAGAAATGCACGAAATGTGAAGTTAGTGTAGTAGTGGAAAATATAGATTGACATAAATATGGAAATGCAAGCCTGACTTACAGAATTAAAATAAGATTGCAAATAACAGTCTGTGACTATTGATAAGTTTGACATAAACAAAAGTATGGCGTTAGACAGCCCTCAAAGGAAATATTATCAAATCTGGAGGAGGAGCATATAAATATTGTAATTAAGAACTTCTGATGCAACAGACAACATTTTTAGCAGAATCTTACCAAAAATATTTCAGTCCATCATAAGATACAGACAGCCCTACATCAAATGTGAATTTGAGACAAAACAGAAATTACTACTACTGAAGCTAAAAAAGTTGCGCTCTTGAACTGTTTAAACACTTGGTCCACAGATATGAAGCAATTGTAAATCTAAATAACATTCATTGAATTGATAATGATTTGCTATCTAGATGTTCATTCAGAAGTTGCTGTAAGTGTGCTTGTTGAAAGACAAGATTTTGTGTACAGCAGACACTAATGTGGGACATCAATACTACAATAACTGAAATTGTCTAGGGGTGTCTTCTAAACATTTGAGAATTACTATAAATAAAAGTTTACTGCAAAATTTTTTTGGTACACTGCTTTTGAAAATGTAGTTTATGTAAAATAAGTGTATTATTCGAAAGAGAAATCTTAGTGGACTGGATGGTAACACTTACGGAAATATCTGATCTTTATAATACTGTCTCCTCTTTTTTATCATTGTGATTTAGTGTGACTAGAAAACAAAGAGTGGACTAAATATAACTGACTTCCATTTTACTTTTCAGATGCAGCTAAATCTGAAAGGAGAAATAGTAATCCTAGATGAAGCTCATAATATAGAAGATATAACAAGGGAAGCCGGAAGTGCATCTTTCAATATGCTGTCTGTTATAAAGGCCAAGAAAGACTGTTCTACATGTGCTGTAAACAATCCACTTTATACTCCACTGGTAGGCTTTGTTTTCTGCAAGTAAAGTCTCATAATCATTCTGAGCCACTTGCATTTGATTTCTTGCTCTTATGCCAGCTGTGACAGATAGTAGCAGCTCCTGTCATGTACTAGTGAAATAAAACCATGGAATTCATACTGACACTTATTCAGTTATGGAATGCTAAGGATTTTTTTAAAATCACTAAAAATAAATAATAAATAAATAATGGCAATTGTATCATCTTTGTTATAATTAAGAAAAGTTTAGTATTTATTATTCACAATCACAGCACTTCCTTATGCTAACAAATGAATTACTGGTAAATTCTACACCTATTGATTTTTGCTTCTCATGTTTCTATATATTTTATTTGCATCTGCATACTGTGCATTTTTACTATCTTAACTCTCATCCTTGATCTGTTAGTTTCCTGCAGCTCAGTATTGTCAGTAGTTTGAAATTTTAAACTTTGCAGATAGCTTATTGACTGTTCTAATTCTTTCTGTCAGTTTCATGTGTCTCCTAATCTAGAGTAGAGGGTCATTTTTTGCTCACAACCCAACACTTCAATACAGTACCTAATTTCTGGATTTCCTTTACTTGCCATATCCCCAGTCAGTAGCAGTAGTAGTAGCAGTAGCAGTGACAGTAGCAGTGTGAGAGTGTCTGTAGCCATACCACTGGATGGTGGTCTGGATTACTCCAAATCCTGAATCATGAGAAAGACAAGACAGAAATGAGTCAGATTTACTAATTTAATAACAGTTGCGATTCAGTTTCCAGGACGAGTTGCCAGTGCTTTATACTTATAGGTAAAAAATACAGTTAAACTCAAAAGAAATCTTAGTATTTCAAAGGATTGTTAGATAAAATAAGGGGATGAGAAAAATATGAGACCTGGCGAATCAAGGAAAAGTATATCATTACTTTTATATACGAAAGAAAATATTAGAGTGTGTCAGACTGGAGAATGAAAACAGAGAAGCAAAGAAATTTGTTAAAAATAAATGTAGAACAAACCTTGAGAACAGTATATGTTTACTTTCTTGTTTAATAAACCTGATAAAATGCATGTTTCTTGTGAAAAATTGAGGATAATGGAAAGTTTGTGATGGAACATACATTCTGAAATATAGATTTATATTGAATTAGACAAGAGAGAGGCTTTCAAATGCACTAGTGCAATACATGTGAATGAAAGCATATATTGGCCATTTCCCCTCCCCCTCCTCCCCCCTACCTCCTCCCCACTCCCTCATCCCCCCTACCTCCTCCCCCCCCCCTCCCTTCTGCCCTCAGACTGTGTCATATACAAGTACCATTGTGTATATGTTTCCTGTTTTCAGGCAGAATTTTTAAACAGCTTCCATGCCTGGTTCACATCACAGACATTGGGGCAAAGAGATGATGCGGGGAAGGAGACACTAATTCTTCCGGGAGTAAAAGCTATTGCTAGTCTGGGCCTGCATAAAATAGATGAGCAGAGAATTGTACAACTTAAGGTACGGCACTGCTTAGTGTAGACAAGTTTATACGGCTTCGTACAAGCCTTATTTATATTGAAGTGAACTTTTAAAAAGTTTTATCTGTTTTTAAAATAGTTGTAACTTCTGTTTATACCTTTTATCTGATAACTAATATTCATAAATAGAAAATTGTAGTTTTCTTACATGTCACCTTTACACTGCAACATAACCATGAAATTATTCATCAGTCAATGCAATCAAAGAGAAAGTTGAGTGCCTGCATTGCTCATATGACTGCTTCTTTTCATGAGAAACTTTAAAAACTGTCCCAAGTGCTTGAAATGTATGGGCACAAGTTTATGACATATATTTATTGAGAAGGGTAGGGTAGGGTAGGGTATATGTAGCAACATGATTCAGCTGTTAATTTACATTAATGTGTTTTGATGGTCAGGACTGCAAATTTTCCTAATTATTAATTATGTGTGTTTAAAAACTTTACCTTACAGCAGACGGAGCCCTCTCATCCTATTGTCTGACTGACATGCTCTTCTTTTTTAAACATTCTCAACTCTAATGTATCTTTCTTTCCTCCTTGACATGGGAACAAATAGTTTCAAAAGCTAGGATAGCTTCTACTAATTTTATTGTTTCTGTGTTACAGTACTAAGAATTTTGCATCTTGTAGGTAATTAAGTACTGATCAATAGTATGTCATAATTTTATAGTTTTCTCAAGTGAATTTTCCTTTTGATACAAAAGTGAATCATATACACTTAGAGTAGAGTGATGTAGAAACAAAATGAAGAAACAAGTAATTTAAAATATCGTAATCCCAGTGGAACAAAATGATTTTGTAGATATGGTATATACTGAAGTCCAACTAGAAAAGTTTCAACTGTGTTCACATCAAATTACCATTCTTCTGAGACACATTAAAAAATAGAAAAAACTGCTATTTCAATTGTTTGAAAAATATTATCTGAGTTAACGCATGTGAAACAGAATAAAAAAGGAATACTTAAAAATTCCATTACAGAATCAGCTCGGTGACATAGTAGAAGAAATACGACAAAGGAGAGAAGAAAGGAAAGAGAGGAGACAGAGAAACAACAAAAAAATTCCAATATCATTTTCTCCAAACACTCGTCAGTTGCTTGAAAGTGTTGTTCGTGTTCTTCAGTTTGTTTATGGTGAAAATCTTAAGCATTTGGAGGATTATGATTTTGTCCTGACAAGAGATAAGCATCAAAGAATGCCAAAGGGTCTGGTAAGTTCATTTCTAACTACCCAGATGTTGTAAATCCATCATACAATAAACACATAATCAATATATGCAGTGTTCTTGTATGGTCCCAAATTGTATTCTGTAGACTTCAGCCTGCAGGAGAAAATTCAAGAATTCATTTAAAGTCATGAAGTATATTCTTAAACATTAGTGACTACTTCTGTGCACTACACTAATATTGGCAGTAGTTTCACGTACCTGATGTCAGTTAAGACCATGTGGTTCATTCTTTTCCAAAGGTTCATTTGAATATCCCAGTGTTCTACAAGACTAGGCTCTATTGGAGAGGGTATGTCCTTGCCCTCTTTTAACATGTTAATCTGCTTACTCCGACACACAAAGTAGGCCACATATCATAGAGTGTCCGTACCATACCAGCTTGAATTCCTCACATACACAAGAGATGAAGGTACTTCGTTTGCAGTAAGGATTCTAGTTTCACTTGAGTTTGTATTCCACCTTTAATCACCAAGTAAGGAGGAGCAGATGTTAGCACACTGGACTTGCATTCAGGAGGGCAACAGTTCAAATCTGCATCCAGCCATGTAGAGGTAGGTTTTCCACAATTTCTCTCAATTAATCCACTCAAATGCTGGAATGTTTCCTTTGAAAGGGCACAACCAATCTCCTTCCTCATCCTTGAAACATTGACGGGATGTTAAACCATAATCACCCTTCCTTCCTCCCATGTTAAATTACTGACTGATATGTCCTCCCCCAAAAACAAAACAAAAATTACATTCTGAGTACTGAAATAAATTAAAATCAGTGGAATTGTCTTGAGAAAATATAGATAGTAGGAAATAGACTATTTGAAGTGAGAATGAACATCTATTGAAATTATGATACATTGGTTAAATTAAGTTTATATAACTTATGAAACTTTCATATAATTCATTCTTATCTCTAGCTGATAATAACTTTTGGTCTGTTGCATCGTCTTTGTAGAATGAAGCTGACTTGCGTGCTGGATCACTGTGGCAGTGCAATTTGGATATTTGGTGCCATAATTCAGCTGTTGTCTTCAGTGAACTTAGTTCTGTTGTGCGCTCCTTGTTACTATCTTCAGGGACATTGTCACCAATGCATTCCTTCTCATCAGAGCTGGGAGTCAGTTTCACAAATTCTCTACGTGGTCAGCATATTGTTGACAGTTCCCAGGTATATACCAGTTTATAGTCTCTGAAAAAAATTTGTAATTTTATTTGTCATTATCTCATGTCTCCAAAAATGACATATAATTCCAAAGATGGTCAAATATAGTAGAAACATAAATAAAAATGTGAATAAATAAATTTTACAGTTCTTATATTCAGGAGGTGATTTCCATTATTGCTGATAAACACATTTAAGAGGTGAGGATTAATAGTCCATTCTCATGGAGGAAAGGTGTGTCATTATGATGCCAGCTCACAAATGAGAGAAGGTGAAGAATGTTTGATGCCTCATGTATCCAGTCAACCAAGGCAAGTGGCGAGAGACAGAAATGCAAAGTATTCAGGCAGCAGTGATGGCTAAGCAACAGGATAACAGGTTTTCCCATGTCCATATAGCATACCTGCTGGCTGAGAAAGTTAGACTTGAGACAAATGTAGAAAAAAGGACAAAACAAAGATGGAAATCAATATATTTGAATGAAAATATATTACAAACTTTCCAAACATATTACAGGAAAATCAGGGATGCCAAAGAAATCCTGGCAATGAGATGAGATCATTGCAACTTAATTCTTGACCTAAAATTATGAAAGTTGTGATTGTTTCTAATTACTGTAGTTTATAAAATTAATAACAAATGAACCACCAATGCAATATGCTCATAATGTGTGTCATAAGAAAGTTGAGAAAGGCAGTAATCACCTCAACAAATTACATTTCAAATCGGGCATATGTATAAAGAATTACAGAAGATTTATTAAAAGTTTAATATGCAATGTGCCAATACCAATGATGCTCCACAGTTACACATAAAATGAAAGCAGCATGCATGTCCCACAACCTTAACTAACATCCATAATGGATGAGAAAACACTATCTGCTATTTGATAGGTTTGAGAATGAAAACATGGTCCAAATAGGCTGTATTTTTATTTTCTGTGCAGTTGGCTAGTTTCAACCATGGGTCATTTTGAACACATAGGTTAAGATTTCAGCTTCATTTCACATTCTAATGCATCACTGGTACATGTGGACAGGTATACATCATATTTCTGTGAGTATGTGGCACAAAAACAATACAGTCATACACATGATTATTTCCATTTGCTGATTCAAACAGTAAACTACCATATCATAGTACAGATGCAGCTGTTGATATCATAACAGCTGTACCTATACCGTGAAGTGACAGCTTTCTGTTTGTGTCAGCTAATAATTACAATAATGTGCATTGTATTGTTTTTGTGCCACATAAATATGATGTATACCTGTTCACATGTACCTGCAATTTATTAGAACATAGTGAAGTGAAGCTGGAAGCTTATGATATGTGCTTGAAAATGACCCATGATTGAAACAACCAATTGCATGGAAAATAAAAAGAATACAGCCTGATTCACAGAAAGTAAAAAGAGTACAGCCTACTTAGACCATGCTTTCATTCTCAAAACATGGTGTAGCCATGGACCCTACACAAAGATAAAATTTTAAAATATTTGATAGATATTTATTGCAGTTAAGTTTTGTTGCATTGCTAGGATGGATGTAGGTATGCAGTCATTAACTTTGTTGATAAAATGTTTAAAATTGTGTAGATACTTTCATGAGAGGTAGCAAGGTAATCACAGTAATTTTGTCTGTTTTGTAGCACATTATGTCATGTGTAGTAAGCTTTAAATTTGAATGATGGCTATTATTTAAGCAAGCGAGGATGACATCACAAAGGGCATTTAAGCATAAGCAGGAAGCCATAGATAGTCTTTTGCTGGTCGGCAGTTCTTTGAGCAGTGCCTTTAGTAAGTTGTGAGAATCGGTGAGTTTGTTGAGGAGGCTACACGGTGAAGCAGATGTATGTGTGTGTGGTAGATACATTGGAAAGTCCAGGATGGAATAACAATAATACTGTGAAAAGGGTACATTGCTGCTCACCATATAGAGGAGATTCTGAATCATGGACAGCTCAACGAAAAGATTGACATACATTCAAATGTCTTCTGAAGTAGAATACACACACATCCACAACTCACATGCATGACCATTATCTCCAGCTTCTGTGGACAGAAGGCAGACAGCAACTGCAGCTGATTGGAGAATCAGTCTGGTGTGGGTGGTGGATGTAAGGGAGGGCTGTGGCAAAGGGGGGAGGGGGAAGGAAGGGGATAGCAGGGTAGGGGTGGAGAAAGGTGTAGTGTTACTTGGAGGAGCATTCAGGGATGTGATGGGGGCAGGTTAGGGCTGCTAGGTGCAGTCAGGAGGTTTGAGGAAAGGGGGGGGGGGGGGGGGAGAGTCAAAAAAGAGAGAAAAGAAAAAATATTTGTGTTTGCACTAGTGGAATCAAAGTGTTGGAGTGGGAGCAGGGTATGGGATACGTAGGTGAAGGACAGGAACTAGTGAAGGTTGAGGAAACACAGGATATATTGCAGAGTGTGTCCCCACCCACATAATACAGTAAAGCTGGTGATAGAAAGGATCCAGATGGTGCAGGCTGTGAAGCAGTCTTTGAAGTGAAGCACACCGCATTGAACATTATGTTCTGCATTGAAATTATGTTCAGCAACTCAGTGATCCAGTTGCCTCTTGGCCATAGTTTGTCGGTGGCCAGTCGTGCAAACCGACAGCTTGCTAATTGTCAAGTCCATGTGGAAATCAGGACAGAGGTTGCAGTTTAGTGTGTAGATCACATGACTGCTTTTACATGTTGCCCTGCCTTTGATGGGATAGGAGATACCTGTGATTGGACTGGAGATGGTGGTGGTGGCAGGGTGTATGAGGCATGTCTTGTATCTAGATCTATTACAATGATATGAGTCATTAGGCAAGAGATGTGGAGCAGAAGTAGAGTAGCGATGGGGGAGGATATTGCATAAGTTCAGTGGGCAGAGGAATACTACTGTGGGAGGGGTGGGAAGGATAGTGGGTGGCATATTCCTCATTTCAGGGCACCAGAGTAGTTGGAACTTGGGCAGAGAATGTGATTGCTCCTTTGTGGTTGGATGGTGGGTATGTGGAAGGTGGTAGTTGACTCGAATGGCAAGGCATAGGAGATCAGTTTCTGTTAAAGGTTGGAAGGGTAATTTTGGTCTCGCTCTCCAAATACACCAAGGGCCTCACTGAAGCCTTCACAAATGGAAATTACACTCATAACCTTGTACAGAAACAGATCTCCAGTTCCTTTTCTTTCCAGTCACCTTTTGTCCTACATACCGACAGTCTGACTATGAAGAAGCAATCCCCTTGTGACTCAGTGCCACCCAGGACTGGAGCAACTGAACTGCATTCTCCACCAGGGTTTCATCTACTTTATTTTTTGTTAATGTGTCTGTCTACTAAATCAGAGTTTGAGAAATATTTCTATATTAAATGAATGGGTTTCAAAGCAACTGTGTGTGACGGGTTCCTCAGACATAATGAGGAGACAAGCCAACAAAGAATTAGATCGACCATCGCCCACACCGGTTGTGGCATATAAAACTGCCAACGTGTTTGGGAAGGAGGGAAGTTCACTCTGACCCCAGGTTGAGTAAGATTCACATGTTGTGTACACTACTACTTCCCCTTCCCCATCCACTCCAGATTACTGCTTGCATCCCACATGGTAGCTGGACTCTGGCCCGAGGTGCAGAAGTTGGCAATCGTGTGCATGAGGTGTGCCTGCTTGTATGTATGAATGGTGTGTGTTTCTCTTTTGCTGGTGAAGGCTGTGGCCTAAATTTTTATGTAAGTGTCTTTTAATTGTTCATATCTGCAACTTAACATGCCTTGTTTATGGTTAGTAGCAGTCTGTCTTGTTGATATTCCTTCCTGGAGTTTCCATTGTTTAAACTTCAGTTTTTGTTACAACTGAAAGTGGGAGCTGCAAATACGGACATAAATGTTTCTGTTGGTTTTCATGAGGTACAGTGCAATTAAATTAACTTCGTTCACACTTGTTTCTGTATTCAATGCTCTGCTTACACTGTGTAACTACATATTTTGCATCACTTAATGAATCATTTTAATTGTTTTCATTTGAATGTGAAAATCCATGTGAGGCAACCATTCTCATATGTCAAAAGTTAATTAAATAAATATTCTTTAATTTGAAGTTTACCTATCTGATTTAGCTTACATCATTGCCGTACAAGATTTTTATCCACTTATTTCATATATTTTGCTCTCATTAGACTTATGTATGTGTCCTTTATTTTTTGTTAATGTGTTTGTCTACTAAATAAGAGTTTGAGAATTATTTCTATATTAAATATTTGGGCTTCAAAGCGACTGTGCATGACCAACCCCTCAGACATAATGAGGAGTCAAACCAACAAAGAATTAGGTCGACCATAACTCACACTGGTTGCAGCATATAAAACTGCCAGTGTGCTTGTAATAGGGTCTTTTTAGGGAAGGAGAATAGTTCACCCTGGCCCCAGTTTGAATATGATTCACATATTGTGTATTTTTTTATTGTGTGCCTCAGCAATATTGAAATTTGGCCTCCTGCTTGGAAGTACTACTTAGTCATTCTGTCTCCTTGTAATTTTACAACTCACTCAAGCAAGCTGTCCACCTTGTATGAGTAAATAAATCAGCTAGTAGAAACATGTTAATAAAAAATTAATGTTAAGAGTGCTGAAAATAAATTAATATACATCCCTTCAAAATTCCAGTATTTGTAAGACTACTGAGATTGATGAAAATGTCTAGTCAAATATTAGTGGGTTCTAAAACGTGTACAGATTGTGTAGTGAAGTACAGCATTATTATGTCTATAACATTGGTATGTGTAAAGAGAGTTACTCATCATGGAAGGAGGGGTCCAGCAAATGATAGATACAGAAACAGAACAAGAAGTTGACAATTCTAACACAATCTTCATTTTTTCTGTTTTCTTTTGTTCCGTAGTTGCTCCAAATTCATGGAGGTATGTTCCGTCTTTGCAACTAAATCAAAGGCAGTTTTGTTTTTGCCATACACATTTCACTTCTTTTCTTTATGAAGCAACTTCAGTGGTGATTTATAATGTTGTTCTTCTAAATGTGTGGTCCTGTAGATATGTGCATTCGGTCCCCATGCTCCAGTTGGCTGATTTCCAGCATTTTACACCGAGATTTATTACAGCACGTCACTTGCACTTTTTATGGAAGTGCATGTGATGTTTTATAATAAATGTGGGTGAAATAATGCCGAAAATGGCCAGCTGGTGCATAAGAACCAAATGCACACATGTACGGGACCACACATATAGACTAACAACATTTTAAATTGCTACTGAAGTTGCTTCATAAAGAAAAGAAGTGAAATGTGTATGGCAAAAACAAAACTGCATTTCATTTAGTTGCAAAGACGGAACACATCTCTATGAATTCAACATAAAACGATACACTGAACTATATCCTCCTAGTTTTGATGATATATTACCTCTGTGTTATGAGTGGTTGACTATACTCATTCAGTTACTTACAGTCCACCAAAGTAATTTTTTGTTCATGTAGCACAGCAAAAACTATGGAAGTATAGAATATAAATTTATTTTGTAGATAATGGGGTTAACAGGTTTCATCATCAGGGCAGTCACAGAAACATGAAATTCAATAGAAGAGCAAATAAACAAACACTTCTTGATGCCACTATGGTGAAACACATTTGGTCAAAAACAAACAGATAATGGTGTTCTTGCTAGAAGGCAGACCATATTACACATGTAGGCCTTCTTACTGTGTAAAAATGATACTGATTTTATGTTCCCAGGTGTTTGTTAGGTCTGTTTCAAAAGGACCAAGAGGCAACCTTCTGAGCTCAGAGTACAAACATGCTAGGAATTTGAACTACCAAGATGATCTGGGAGAGCTGCTGTTGGGCATCTGCCAGATTGTTCCACAAGGAGTGCTTTGCTTCTTCTCTTCTTACAGGTTCATGGAACTAATTACCACAAGGTGACTAATCATCTCTTACTCATATTCTTTCTTCTGCTACTTAGAAATAAGGTTCTTATAAATATTATTAAAAATAGTGTAGTGAATATAATGGTATGCATGTTTTTTTAATTATTGCTGCTTACCCCCTTGTTAAATAAATTCATTCTTGAAGATTCAATTTGTCACAAATCTGTGGAATTTATTTAATAAAATATGTTATTGTTCCATACATATTTTGTTACTCATCAACACTTTAAGCATAGTCTGTCTTTATTTAGTAATGTCCAATTTTTTCACTTGTAAGTGCAGATAAATCATCTGTGTGTTTGCTATAAGTTTATGGAATTATGCTGCTTGTTAAAACTGTAGGCTATTGTAAGCTTCAGGTTTACAGTGAATATCTGACTTCCTGAGCCATAGATTTCCACCTTACGACAAAGATAACGGAAGAAACTGGGAACACGGAGAATAAAAACACTAACTAGCAGTCGTAGAATACTAGGGAAGGGCAATCAGCCTGCAGAGGAGATTGCATGCAATAGAAGCATGTGACCCATCCTAGAACACTCCGCAAGCATGTGGCACCAGATAGAACTACCGTGGGACTACCGAATGTCCACAAAGGGGAGGGGGAGGTGCAACACAAATGGTCATAGGCTCACTTCACATATGAGAGAGTGCCACAGAGGTACTGAAAGCACTGAATTCGCAGACTCTTGAAGATTACACAGACTGAAAGAGGGCTATGGGAGTGCAGCAGTATATTTCAAATTGATGTGTTCAATCCCTGCCCACCATTATGTCAGATAAGTATTTGTGTGTGACAACCTATTTGTTGTGAAATTTAAAACTTCACATTGTAGAACATCAGTGGTATACTCACCTTCTCCAACCCATAAGTTCACTGTTGCCAAATACTGTATTTTCATTGGTCAGTTGATGAAATACAATGAAACACACATAGTGGCCTATGCGTCAAACGTTTGGAGCTCCACTGTCAGGGAATCAGTGGAAACATGACTGTCTGAGTTCCTTATCAGTTGATATGGCACAGGGTGTCTACGACCCGGGGGATCCGGGAAAAACCCAGGAATTTTTTCATCCAGGAGAAAACCGGGAAAAACCCGGGAATTTTTTTGAATTCTGGGAATTTTTCATTGTTTTTGTTCTCAGTTAAATTTTTGTAATTTTGACTGGTAAGAACCAATACACTAACAAAGGATATTACTGTATCCTGCTACTGCAGAATAATACTGCAGCCATAAAACATAAACGAGAGAAAAAACTAAAATAAAACTTAAATTGCAAAGCAAATGTGCCATATACAGCAACAAAACATAGTGCTCATACAAGCGTCTGCCAACAGCAAAATGTGCCAAAGGCCTTAGGAAGACTATGCAATGCTTCGTAACAACAAATTGCCTCCGATGAGCATGACGTCACAACTGTTAACATTAGATTTGTTTTAGCAGTTACAAGTGGGATCATGCGCATGTGCAGTTGAGTAGTATCTTCTTCCACTTCTGGCTACAGAAACATGGCCGCTGGCTGTGTAAGCAGTTTCAGTTAAAAAAAAAAGCTAGGAGCTACCGGAAAAAAATTTTACTGGTGTACCCAAGCTGCCAGATTGCACAGCAGAAGCAGCCCTGGATCTGGTATGTGTGTGTGTGGGGGGGGGGGGGGGGGGGGGGGGGAGAATTCATATAAAACTTGTTTCTCAAAGCGCCTAGCATTCAGCGCACTTTGGTCTATTGATTATTCATATTACTTTGAACATTGTTGAACACATTCTAAGTTGATTTCTGAATCAATCATAAGTTGATTTGTGAATGCTTGCATAGTGTACGTGATGTCTCTGTCAGTGGAATCCTCGTCACATCTAGAAATAAACTTTCCTGCAGACAAAAGGGGCTATATGAGCTGAGCAGAGTATAGCCGAATGAAAGAAAGCCAACCACTGTCTGATTATGTGATTGATAGGGTTTGAGAATGATGAGCGTTGTTAAGATTGTCAGCAAAATCCATAGATTCAGACTACCAGAGTGTGAATAAACGACTAACAGGAATAACAGGTAAGAAAGATTACATATTATCTTCTCAATGTATCCAAGAAAATGAAATATGACAGAAAATTTTTGGCCAGATCACTTTACTAGCATAGGCCAGTTGTACAGTCTCTGGCTAGCAGTCGCTTTAAGATCTATTCTGGAAGTAGCGCGTAAAACAAGTTGTACGAACACGTAACAATGCCTAACCCGAGAATAATCGCGGGATAACTCGACTGGTGTTTCTGGCAGAGTTAGTGAAGTGAACCGGGGAATAAGCCTTTACATTAGCAGGAACAGATACAGAATTAGTGATGACAACATTGTTTGTTAGAACAAGGAAGTAGAAGAAACGGGGACATCACACAAATTATGGAAGAATAAGACAATTCCAAATTTCTCTAAAAATTTCGCACTACTACTTTTCGATCTCCGCTTGAGGAACTGGAGCGTATGAATGAAGTGTAAAACTATTTCCTAACGTAAAGCTTTTTGCTTGTAGTAGGCCTAATAGACATTTGATATTGGTACTTTGTGAATTATAATCTGCCGTGTATAAAAAGGACCATTTCTGCCAAAACAGTCTCATTTATTTGGCGTATGTTACAATTGATGC
The DNA here is from genome assembly GCF_023898315.1 of Schistocerca nitens. Taxonomy (NCBI): domain Eukaryota; kingdom Metazoa; phylum Arthropoda; class Insecta; order Orthoptera; family Acrididae; genus Schistocerca; species Schistocerca nitens. Next base: position 189,048,768 of record NC_064622.1, read on the forward strand.
AGTATTATAAAGGCCTATTTTGTTTTATCTCGCAGACAGTGACAAAATATAGGTAATCAGGTCGAGAAACCACACCAGTCTTGGGCCTATTTGTAGTTACAGCTTTTTCAGTATTAGACAACGACATTTTGATTTTTCATGTAGCAAAACATTTGACAAACTTTCATGAGGTGACAGATCCTTTCACAGAAAGGAAAGCACGCCATGTAAAGCTGTAGCAAGATTACAGAGAGAAAAATTCTAGGAGCTAAGGATTGAAGAAATGTGTAGTGTCTTGCTTGTATCTTCTCTTTACTGGTTTTATGTATCCTATGCTTAATTTTATCTCACACAAAGCAGCAACTTGTTAGTTAATAGGGAATAAAGAAGCAAATTTTCTGAAGAGTTTTTTTTTTAAAAAAAAAAAAGAGGAGTGGCAGGATGTCAAACCGGCCGACTGGAAGCAGGAGAGGTATCATAGGACATTTTAATTTCAACTGCCCTGAATGTGATCCGTGTTTACATTTAGTGATTTTGCTGTTTCCTCTTTGTCTACTACACTCATGTCAAATGAAAACAAAATTGATTTCTTTGGCCGGGAGCTATCATGTGAATTAAAATACATTCATATAATTATGGAAGTCTAAAGGACATTATTAGTTTAAGATTTTATTTTATGTCCAGCTTTCTGACAGTCAAGCATTAATTGCCATGCAGAACAATGAAGTTATTTTTATGGGTTTGCTGAAGAAATTTTCTTTTATTAATCTTTTCTGCTGAGGCAGTCAATATATTTGAAACAAAGGGTTTAATTTCAAACTATTGGCTAGTTTCAACTGTTCGGTGCATTTCAAGTGTACATTTTCATCTTCTAGCACGTATGGCATTATGCCATAACAAAGAACCGGTCATGAGATAACGAAGTACTGGTACCCAAGGAAATTTACATCCCGAAACCACATGGAAAAGCTTAATATCAGGTCGATGCCTACTTCACTGGGAATCTGGGACTCATTTAAAAATCAGCTCTTTGATGATGAGCCACTTAGAAGAATTTATAGCCCAGAAGATCACACTTTTATGTTGTTAAAAAATTTACTGGCACATTTGTGTGATATATCTTAAAATGTAATATGTGCATAAAAGACCAACATTATATGCGAAAGCTTTGTTTTTCGTGTAGCAACATTATATATATTAATTTAAACCTTTAACTTTTCCTGTTCGTGTGTTTGCACTACTTAACAGTGATGTTGCTATTGGCTGATTACACCACATATCCGAAGCTCTGAATATCCGCTGTCATCGGCTGGCGAGATCACGTGATATGATCTATGACTGGCTTACAAATACGCATCGCAATCTCGATTTCAATGCTTTGGAAAGTAACATGTGGTGCCTGGTGGAATTCGAATTTATACTTTCGTAATACAAAAATATGCAGCGCACATGTTACTCCACATCAAACATCTTTCCAAAAGGTGTTTCGTTTTCTAAAGCGCCAGGAAATTCTATGCCCATGTATAAAACCATAACCATTCAAAGGATTGATAAGTTATACAGTTCGGAGAGAAAATATGCTATCAGTTAACAGTGAAAAACTATGTTTCCACCTGGGAGAAAGTGTATTTTGAACCGGGAAATACGGGAGAAATCTGGGAATTTTTTTTCCTTGTCCACGTATACACCCTGTGGCAGCTTGTGGATACGTTCTGTATACAATTCTGTCATAGGAAAATGTTGTACTCTGCATATCTAGCATATTCTGTAATTTTACTGTATGAAGACGTTAGATTTTATATCAATGAGACAAGCTTTCACCATGGAGGGTGTGGGGCACAGTGCACATACTTGCAGCAGAATAGCATGCGCTCAAACAGCACATGCACATTGCCAACTGGATACATCACACATGTGCCGGTGGGGGCTTAAATATGAGAGATCAGTGCATTTTCATCAGTATTCACTAAATGACAGCCAGAATACTCTCTGCCGAAATATCATTCCAACAGTTCACCTGAAGTTTTTCGGAACAACTTGTGTGTTGTCCACCATGTTGTCACCTATTGATACCATTACGTATCCAAATAAAAAATTTGGTTTCACAATTGAATAAATGTCTCCTTTACAATGTTATAATACATCTGTTGTATATTTTGGTAGTTTTGATTGGAGAGATTTTCATTTCCTACATTCTGTTTTTCATGTTACATGTCTATTGCTATCTTAGTGTCAAAAAATCTGTTTATAAGTGTTGAATGTTAGACTTACCCTTTTGATAAAATTTGTGCCTGATGGAATCCCTGTTGGTTCTGTATTAAATCTGTGGCTGTTTTAACTCTCCTTTTAACTATAGCAAAATACTGTGTCCAATGGTAGGAAGAAAACACAGGTCGTACTCATTTACAAGAAGGGACCACAGAAGCGGTCCCCAAAGCTATTGGCTAGTAACTTGGACATCTATTTGTTGTAGAATCTTAGAATATATTCTGACCTCAAATGTAATGAGGTACCTCAAATAGATTGTCTTCCTTCTTGCCAGCCAGCATGGATTCCAACAACATTGATCATGTAAAACATTTTTTGTTGGGGGAGATTATAGCAAACTTCCTCACGTGTTCAAAAATGTAAAACTGTCCATTTCAGAAAGTGAGAAAATGGAGTATCATATGACTATCATATCAGTGAGTCACAGTTGGAATCAGTCAACTCATACAAATACCTACCTTCATGTAACCATTTGTAGTGATATGAAATAGAATGATCATATAGGATCAGTCATAGTCAAAACTCTTGGCAAAGTGGGGTTCATTGGTAGAATACTAGGGAAATACAATCAGTCGACAAAGCAGATTGCAAGAAAGACACTTTTGTGACTCATCCTAGAATATTGCTCAAGCATGTGGGACCCAAACTAAATAAGACTAATAGGGGATATTCAGTGTTTTGCTTGAACCACGAGGGATTGTCATGGAGATGCTGAAACAATTGAATTGGCAGATTCTAGAAAATGGACACACACCATTCTGTAAAAGCTTACTTAGAAAGTTTCTAGAACCAACTTTCATTGATGTATTTGATTAGTTGTTCTGGTTTTAACATCTGAGGAAGTAGTAGATACTGCTGTCAATAATCTTTGGATTATATTGTGCAACATTTTTACATAGTGTAAAGCCTCCTGCATCATAACTCATGCCATCTTGATTCACGTTACGTTAATAATATTGTTGAAGACACAGTTATTACATTTGTGTAAGTGTGTGCGACACACAAGATCAACATCATGGCAACTCCGTGGCATTTCATAGTCCTTGAGATTCTTTTTAAGCATTCTTGAATAGATTTCCACTTTTTTTACTGCAGAAAAGAAACACTATAATAAGAATTAGGCTTCTGTGATACTAGATTTCTTGGCACAAGTTAGTGATACTTCTTAGTGTTTGCTTATGTTCTTCAATACATTTAAATTCTCATAGTTTACCTTATAGTGTTGTTATTACTGTTCGTTCAGTTAATAATAAAGTCTGGTGAACTGAACTGTATTTCACAGATGGCAGCAGACTGGCCTCTGGGAGAAAATTTCACAGTATAAAAGAGTCTTCTTAGAGCCACGAACTTCTGCTGAATTGGAACCAGTGATAACTGAGTATTATGAATGTACAGCAGCAGGTGCACTGATGATGGCCATTATGCGTGGTAAGATATCAGAGGGATTTGACTTTGCTGATGGTAGAGCTCGTGCTGTAGTTGTGGTGAGTAATTTTGTTTGTTCTTAATCTTAATACTAGACATTCTGGCTTCTCATTTGTTGTCACATTTTGGGACATTAGGAATTCAGTTTATGGTAATCTCAAAATAGACTTTAATACTACTTTCCTTCTAATCTTGTATTACAGTACCAACAATGTAGGAGAAGATATATTGCTACTTACCATAAAGAAGACATTTTAAGTTTCAGAAGGCACAATTAAAAGACACTTACACAAAACTTTTAAAGAGAAACACACCCTTACCCTACTATCCCTCCCCTTCCCTGCTGCAGCCTCCTCCTTACCCCTACCCAGTCGCCACTCCCATCATGCACTGGTGCTGCTGCTCGCAGTGTTGCTTCAGTTGCCTGAGACTGCAGTCGTGTGTGTGTGTGTGTGTGTGTGTGTGTGTGTGATCTATTTTTGATGAAGGCCTTACTGCCTGAAAGCTTTATTTGTGACAGTCCTTTTGTTGTGCCTGTCTGCAACTCAGCATCTCCGCTGTATGGTGAGTGGCAACTTTCCTTTTCATAATATGGAAAAACACACCATCCATGTTCAATTTTGATAGTCGGAGTTCAAATATTGTTGCTCCATCCAGGCAACTATAAGTCAGAACTGAGTGTGGTGCTGTGGTGTGAAAAGTGTCAGCTTGGTGATACGCTCTTGTGATATGGCTACATATACAGAAGAGAAAATATGCAAAACTGAAAATAAATATAAAAAGTTATTTGTAGAGAAATTAAGATGAATCTGGCCAGAATATGTTAAAAAAACAAAACATGGGAGAATGCCGTAAAATGAACTAGTAGCACCAGAAAGAGGCAAAAATGTAGATACTTTTTTATATGACAAAATAAAGGATAGAACTGAGAAAACAAGATTTTGAACAAGTAAAGCAATCAGCAGTTCATCGATTAATGTAAAAGCTGCATTTATTTACTAGGCACTGTCCTGCTGAAGAACATATGTCCTTACATTCTCTGACCTGATAAACCTCCACCCACTAGTGTTGCAGGAAATCCTTAAATCCAAACCATTGTACAATTAGGCTATTTACCATTGCTAAAACATTACCAAAAAGAAAAGTAGATAACTGTATGGAAGACCCTAGGACCAATCAGGGATCAAACAAAGAAATGCCTGTTGATGATGTAAACAGTGTGAACTCATTTTGCCAAAATATTGCAAGTTTCCATGATTCTCATCACTCAAAAGAATTCATTATTGATTACAAATTCATTATTGATTGTAAATACCATTTCTAAAGCATCTTGAATTTATAGTCATCCCACTTTTGTGTGTTTCATTTTATTTAAGAAAGAATTTCAACTCTCTTATTATCAATGTTCTGAGCTACTGAACATGCCCTCTTCTAAAAACAATCCATTTCCTAAGAGAAAACTTAATCATATATCATTAGCAATTTATTTTGAACTGTAAATATTTCATCAGGGCAGATCTTATGACAACATTGTTTTGATCTGCTGAATTTAAAATTTCCAATCCACTATCTTATGCTATACTAATTACCCAGATGTTTCCATTTTGTGTACTAAACATGCACACTTTTTCGTGAAACAGTACCAAATTGATGATGATAAGGATGAGTTTGTCCCAAATTCATAATCCCACTCAGAATTTATAAAATACTTAACAAGTGGCAAGGAAGGATTGTACTTTCAATGTACTGAAACTCCTACAGAGAGAGTTTTCTTAAATTGAGCAGTTCAGTGTTATGTGTACTATCCAAGATATTCCAGTGCAATCAAGAACAGTGTGTCGTGAATAATGTTCCATCTACATAATTAGAAAAATACTTGATAATACCAGGGCCTCATAATTGTGGATTCCTGACAATTATCGCAATGTCAAAATATAATTTTAGTTCTGTGTCCATGCAACATTTGTGACAAACCATAATGTACCTCATAGAACATAGTGACAGAACAAATAATGAGTAGGTAGTGGCAATTTGATTCTAATGAAAAAGTGTTTTCCCACCTGAAAAGCACAAACACTTGTATGAGATGTGAGATATTCCGTAGTTAAATGTCATCAGTATTTGATTTCAGTATTGGGACAACTCAAAAGACCGAGCGAGGTGGCGCAGTGGTTAGCACACTGGACTCGCATTCGGGAGGACGACGGTTCAATCCCGTCTCCGGCCATCCTGATTTAGGTTTTCCGTGATTTCCCTAAATCATTTCAGGCAAATGCCAGGATGGTTCCTTTGAAAGTGCACGGCTGATTTCCTTCCCAATCCTTCCCTAACCCGAGCTTGCGCTCCGTCTCTAATGACCTCGTTGTCGACGGGACGTTAAACACTAACCACCACCACCACCACCACCACCACCACCAACTCAAAAGACACATTGTTCCTTCTAACTTTCATAAACCACTTTTCTGTATTTTATTTACCTTTATTCTATCCCGATCTCTGCTAGCAATGAAGACTCTGCCTCTCAAAAAGCTTGAAATTCAACAAAATGTTAGCTACTGTTATTCTTTTAGTCATTTTCTGATTTTACCAGCTGGTAAGCAGGTACAATTCTTGTATCTCAAATACTGTTTCATACATTAAAGAATTTATGGCAAATGTATGACAGTCCATTCCATGTTCTACCAGTTGAAACTACATGTATTAACCACTGTGATGTTCCCAAAAGTGATAATTTCATTTTTTTTTGCTTTCCTGGTTATCACATTTTTGAGAAATTGGAGACAAAATTGTAAAGTAGCAACACACAAAAAGCGTCTGTCCAAATTTATTTTTTTATAGTGTTAATTTTAATTATATTAAGATTTTTTATACTTTGTTACTAATTTTAGGTTGGTATTCCATACCCCAGTGTGAAGGACCCACAAGTCACATTGAAGCAGAAGTACAATAACCTGCACCCACAACTGCAGAATGGACGACAGTGGTACACTACACAAGCATACAGGTTTGCTAAACATGATTTATATTAAATATGACAATATATTTATTTTGAGTATACTGAAGTAGATTTGTTTATAAGGGAACAAAGAAGACTAGTATTTGAAAACAACAAAATACAAAACAAACTAAAACCGTTACTTCATTTTTATACCTTCATTTCTTTGCACAATGAAGGCAAGTATAACTATTTTATTACTTAATTGTTTCCACATTGAGATTTTGGGATGGTCTCAAAGTCTGCTGACACAAGAGGTCAGAATTCTCAAAACATTACACCTTACATTGCATGTCACAGACTGGTACAGCATTTAATGTCATTTCCTCTTTGACTCGTTTTTTATATGAACACACAGTCTGATCCATAAGCTCCCAAACTGAGGCAGCAACAAATTCAAAACCAGCTGCAAGTGAGTTTTAGTTGTCTATTCACTCAATGATGTCATTCAGTGTGAGTTCTGGTAGTAGTAGTGTGTCAGGATAGAGGGTAAGACAAAATTGTTGAGGCTTTCGTGGCCACTTGTTGACAAACTGCCTATTGGCTTCTGTCTCGGGTTCTTCGGCCGACGTTCATCTAATGATTTTTCTGACGTTTCGCCAGCACGAGTGGCTGGCATTGTCAAAGCTTCACCCTCCAGTTCACCACCGGCAATGGAGGGTGAAGCTTTGACAATGCCAGCCACTCGTGCTGGCGAAACGTCAGAAAAATCATTAGATGAACGTCGGCCGAAGAACCCGAGACAGAAGCCAATAGGCAGTTTGTCATTGAGGGTTAGGTCAGATACCCCACTACAGGTTGCAATGGCTGAATCTGGTCAGATTTGCTGGTACAGATGTGTGACTCAGTGCGGAAAGCACTCGAGCATGCAGTGTTGAAAAAAGGACTGCGTCATCATTGATCTGGACCTGCAGGGGAAAGCTGGCAGTAGTATAGTGTGCCCACATAAGGCAGGTCGCCGCTCAGCAGCTGGTCAGGCCCCAGGTGTGAACCTTGGAAGACACCCCCCCCCCTCCCCCGCACTGATAGGTCCCCTGAATTTGGTAGAAGTCAATCAGCATTTGGTCTCCCAGATTGGAGGCATCAGTTCAACTCCCAGTGGCATTAGGACTAAGTGGTGCAGCTAGTAGTTCCACAGCCAATAGAGGCAATGTCTAGTAGTAGCAGCTAGATGGTCCATTTAAGCACTACAACTGTAGGAGAGTACCTCTCGTAGCTGGCTGCGGGTGACAATGGACACTAAATAGCTGAAATGGGCAGTATTTATCGTGGTTTGACCCCCACTGTTTTGCCAAGCCATCACTCCTCATCACTTTGAACAAGGAAGTAGTCCATAAACGGGCTTGGACGTGTGGTGATCTAGCTTGTAATTGCTGCATTCTGTTTCTGCAGTCAGTGTGTTAAATTCCTGACAGCAGTTGTCAAAGTTAGACATGTGGTAACTTGTTCCACAAAGAGGCCCAGGCTGCAATTCTTGCTGTGTCGGACTTGTAGCTTCTTGTGAGAATATGCCCAGCTAACTTCCCTTCTCAGAGGCTTCTTGCGTCAGCCCTTGGTGATACTTTCTAGTATCCCAGCCATGTGTTTTCAACTGCCAAATGAAAGAGGCCATAGTGCAACACGGTCTTGCCATATCCTTATAATTGTTTCAGAATTGTTTTGCAGTTATCAGTCAAGCCTCATGGGTCTACTCAATTAAAGTGATTTTGAATCCTAAAAGGAGAAATATTTCAGAGGCGTCAGATTTGGTGAAGAAGTTGTAATGTTGAGACTTGCTTTCCAGTGAGGAAGCGATGGCTCACTACTGCTGATTGAGTCAAGGCATTGTTGTGTAGTACAAAGAAATCATGAATGTGAAGAGGTCTAGACAGATTCATTAAATTCAAGCTTGAATGCATTTTAACACTTTCTGATATATTTTCTTGTTTACTGTCCTGCCTGAAGGCAAGATTTCTTTGTGGGCAATACCACAGCTATTGCAAAAATGTGATCACCATAATTTCAACCAGTAGTCCGTAACAGGCAGATGTATAATAAATGCAGAAAGAAGAAGTGATTAAAGAAACATCAAGAAGAACGTTCCTAAGTTAAATACCAAATATTTCTTTAAACATGTATGTGGCTTACGATAAACCATTTATTATTCTAATTACTTCACTGGACTCATGTGAAACACTCTTTAGGTGAATTACCATCACAAATATACACCAATGAGTGAAAATATCATGACAACTTGCTTAATTGGGTGTTTGTTTACCTTTTCAGTGCAATGCATAATTGATTCTGCATGGTATGGATTCAACAAGTCCTTTGTAGGTTTCTGGAGGTATGTGACATCAGATGCCAACACACAGTTCCTGTAAATTATAAATTATGGGCCAGTGGTTTGTGAGTACAGAGCCGGTATCCAGTAGCTTCCCAGAAATGTGCCATCGGTTTCAGACCAGATTAATTTGGTCTCCAGTACATCAATATGAGTTCACTATTATGCTCCTCAAATTACTGTAGCATGATTCTGGCCTTGTGAGATGGGCAGTTATCCTGCTGGATGATGTCATCCCAATCTGGGAAGAGATCAGACATGAAGAGATGCTGGTGGTGCACAGTAATGTTCATACAGTCCACACCTGTCGTGGCACCCTCAGTTACTACCACAGATCACATGGAAGCCCAAGTAAATGTCCACCATAGCATAATACTGCTCCCATTGCCCTGTGTCCATGATGCAGTGCATGTTTTGAGCAGCCATTTACCAGATGTTGTGTCAACATGGGAACACAAAGGGGTGCTGTGGAACCCCATGATCAACAATGTACTCTGAATGGTGTGAGCCCAAACACTTGTGCCTACTTGTAATTGTACTCTTTAAGATATGCTGCAGATGCCACCTGCCCTGCTTTATAGAGTGGGCAAGCCTCCAGTCTTCACATTCTGTGATGAGGCTTGGACATTTGCATACTTAATAGTTTCACCGTCCTTCAGCTACTTTCCATATACACTCACAACAACACAGAGTGAACACCTACCTGGCTTCACCATTTTGAAAATGTTCATTCCCAGGCATCAAGCCATAACGATCTGCTATTTATCAAAGTCACTTACATAATAGGATTTCCCCATATGCAGTCCATATCACTGCTAGAATGATACCTCATTACATTAATCTCTGACCCACTTATATACTCTCTTTACCGTGTCATATGCCTGGAGTACCACCAGGTAGCATTCAGTCTCATGGTCAGCAGTAGTCATAATGCTGTGGCTAATGAGAGTATATTTCTATATTCCTGCAACATTGTTCTCTCTTTCTCCACACCTCTCCCCCTCCCACACTCCCTTACTCCCTCCCCTCCACCACTTACTCAATTTCATTTTAGCTCTCATTGTGTACTTGTGGATTTCTGTAGATTAGTTACTGTTAATATTTTTGTCATTTGTAATATTTCAGGGCACTCAATCAAGCTCTAGGGAGATGTATAAGGCATATTGGTGACTGGGGAGCTATGATTCTAGCAGATCATCGATTTGAAAAAGAAAAGGACTATGCTCGCATTTCTCAGTGGCTTTTGGAACAGGTAAACCAACAATGACTTGATTTATTGTTGTCGCTACAGCTTCACATTGAGTTCATTGCAAAAACTACTATAGACCTGTTACTATCATATCTGGAAACTAACAAACACTGAACTATAATTGGAAAAATCTAGAAATAATGTTACTAACTTGCCCAACTATGGCACAATATGTGTATATAGGTTGATTTAGTACCCTGTAAACCAGCATAGTAGTAGATGTCAGGCTTTGTATTTTTCAATCTCTAGCAAAAGTGGCTTAAAAAAAAAGCCTCGAAGCAAACAAGATAAAGATTAATAATGTATTTTGTAATAAAAGTACCAATGTAGTTATACTAGTGACACATTAAAACTGTATTCTAAACAGGTACTGATGGAGGTGTGTGAGGAATGAGAAAGTTGTAAGTTGTTGATAAGCAGTCTAACAAGTTACTAATAAAAACAACAGTTGTGTAGAATATCAAGCAAAAATAAATGTCAGTAGAGTGAAGAAATGTAGAACTTCAAACTGTACATGTTTTTAAGCTTTCATAACTGTTGGCATATATTTACTTAATATTTTGTTAAAGAGTTGCTAAAATGTTGAAGCCAGGCTCAGGAGCTGACTACACTTTTCATCATGACATTAAATTGCTCACTTCAAGAGTCACTAAATTTATGAATACAATAAAGTTGGTTTGTTGTCAATATGTGACCTGTGTGAAGGCTTCACAATTGTTATCATACACATTAGTATGAAAAAATGATTACCATTCTGCTTACAAATGGTTACAATAAAATTAAACAAGTATGTTTTGTTTCTGCAGCTTTCCCAGCAGATGTATTGTTCCATCAATTTTTCAGGGTGGTGTCTGGAACATTATTATTTCATCTTCAGGTGATTTTGCTACATTGCATTGTAATTACTGCTTGACTTCCGAGGATATTGCTCTATTTGTTTATTCACTGAGATACCAGTGTAATTTAACAAAGAAGTCACAAAATGTGCACTAAATTTCATTTACAACATGGAAACATGAGGTGAAGGATGCAAAACCATAAATGCTTATGCATCATATAGTTCATCATTCAGATTGTCAGGCAATGCAAAACCAAACCTAAAATGCCTATGAGAGCATACAAAAAATATGACTGGATTCCAAGTAGTGTCTAAATTGAAACTCTCATCCCAGTTATATGATTGTCTGGTAGTAAGTGCTTCTTTCACCATGAAATCTGAGATTGTTGAGTATCTGTTGTCATGACTGATGGTGTGGACAGTACAAAGAGCAAGTAGTGCTGATCTAGGAGCAGTTTTTCCAGAGGCAGAGTGTTTATGTCATTTCAATCAGAACCTCTGAGTAGTTCCTATTGAATAAGGAGTGAGGGAATTTCAGTTAGCTGGGGTACATATCAGAATAATGTTGCTTCCTCAGATCCAGTATTGCAGTGTGACCAATTCTGATATCTTTACAAAGGCATCAGTCTGGCTGATAATGGCTGGTGTGCTGCTGATGTTCAATGAATTATTCTTCTACAATATGTTGGACTTCCTGTACACTATACACCTTATTGATGAAGAATTCTAAAGCTTCTTGCCTTTTCTAGCTACAAATCCTCTTATTGATCCATACATTTGCTTAGGAATTTTTGTTCATAGTTTGTACTGCCTGATAATTTTAATGGCAAACCATTTGATGAATCATTACTATAGATTTGCAGTCTAGTTTGAGTGTTCATGGATTTTAGATGAATTTTGGTGCATGTTATTCATGTCTTATTGTGTATTCACATTGTCATCTCAGAGAATAAATAGTCACAGCATAATTTGGTCAACGTACCACCTTTACATTGGCTGTATGGTTTGTAAACAAAATGTTTAAAGATGAAATAACATTGCCATGGACACATTCCTGAAGGTTGTTGGAATAACATGTATGATGATGAAGGAAAACATAATGACATTCCACTCACAATCCTGAATAAGACCCTACAAATAAAGAACTGAAGAAATGTTGCTAACACAGAAAGAAAAAAAGAGATTGAAGCTTGAATTGCATGATAATGAATGTTGCTAATATACAAGTGACAACCCATCAAATAAAAATAATATAGGTCCTTGAGCTGTGAGCGAAATGAAGAATGGGTTTTGCTTTTAGAATTTTAACAAAAAACTACTAAAACCAGGTTACTTTTTAGTTTATGCCTTTCTTAGTAACATCCGAGAGCTTCGAAAAATTTGGTAAATAAACATTTGTTTCAACTTTGCCTGTATGTGGTAATAACTGCCTTTCATCTACATCTACATCTATACTCTTCAAACTACTTCGAAGCGCATGGCAGAGGTAACATTTAACAGCAGTGTTTTCTCCTTACTACGGCTGCAGCCACCTTTCCCCTTTTCTCTCCTGCTCCACTGACTGCCAAGATGCAACTTCCTTTTGTCATTAGTGGATCTAATAGACCTAAATCCTTATTTTCAGCTTGGCCACTACCACAGCTCCAGAGATCTACTGGAAAATCTTCACTCTTTCATAAAGATGCGGATGTCTGTTCAGTAAGTATTTAGAAATATAACCACATTCTGTAGATCCCATAATGAGGAAGAATCCTGAGTAACTTAGAAGTGAAGGTGATGTACAGCTTCAGAGATTCTGTAGACTACATAAATAACTGTATTTAATTATAGGCATCATATGTTGTACAGTATATCAAGGGCCTTGTCATATGATGTCTCTTTCAAAACACCAGAAATTAGTTTCAGAAAAACTATTACACAGAAAGAAGGTGCTCCTTATAAATGCTACAATGAAATACCAGAACTGAGCTAGGTGTCAGAGTGGTGAAGATACTGGATATACATTCTGTATGGTGGTTTAAATACTGTCAGCTCACACACAGATGTTTCCCATGTTTTCCCTAAATCGCTTAAAATAAATGCTGTAATGGTTCTTTTGGAAACAGTATGTCCAGTTTTCCTACGTATCCTTCCCCAATCTAAGCATGTACTCAAGTCTCCAATGACCTCATCACCAGTGGGATGTTTTCTTCGTACCAATATGCTAAAATTTGGATTAGAAGGTGGAAGACCTCTGTGAAGTTACAGAAGCTGATAAAAAAGAGTAAATTCCATTGCAAGATGACAATTTGGTATTTCGATGCAAAAAAAAAAAAAAAAAAAAAAAATTGTTCTCAAGTGAGAAACTTTTGGAATGACACTAGAAATGAAAAGTTAATACATTGTTGGATTTTTCTGAGGACATCATATTTGTCCTTAACACGTTCAATCAGATGAAAACAAATAGAAAATAGACTCATCAAGGACCAGATTATACTAAAAAAGCAGCTGATTATAATTTAAACTTACAAGGAAACAGACTGGCTGAACAGTATTTAACTTTGGGAAGTGAAATGTCAAGTACTACTGGCACAAACATTTAAAAGCAGAGGCAGTGGTCAATGCAAAGTTCGATGTCTCTTTCCCACATTTAAAGACATACTAGCACAAAATTATGCTACTGCACATTCAGAAAGTCTTTTGTAGAGTAGGAGTTGAGGCTTGCAATGTACCCGTCCATCACAATTTGTTGTCGTCACTACTATTTTCGATGGTAAAGTATCATTTTTTTCAAAAATACAACAGGAGTAAGATTTACAATAAACTTTTCACTTGTCTTCCTTTTTTTGTAGTTGACTCCAGTTCTTCACATCTAGGGCCTTATTCTTGAAGCTGAAATTTTCATATTTTAGGATCTCATGGTTCCAATTGACATAATTAACTTTGAACTAAGCCTGTGCAATTTTTTTTTGTTTCCATGATAATTTATTCTCTCACATTTTTCTGTATCACATTGTCTTTTGAATTTTCACATTAACAATGCCAAAATTACATTGTTCTTCCCAATTAAAATAACGCATCTGGTCAGATCAGAGGCATGCCCACTATTACTTCACTCTGTGGTCATAACAATATTCCGAAGGGTTTACAAATTTTCTTGACAAATGAAATTCTGTTAATTTATAAATGAATCCAGAAATAAAGATAATAAGCAGTATCAGATAGTGCAATTAATAATAGAAAGTTTAAGTGTGCCAAATATTTCATAATTTCAAATGTTTCTAAAAATAATAATTTTAACTGTACATTCAGAGCTAGTACGTATCTATTTAACAAATAAAATAAACTAATTTCTTTTTATAGATTTTAGCTTGAAATATAACACATTGCGTACAAAATCATATGTAATTTTTCAGGAAAACAGCTGAGATAATATTAACCTGTTCAAAATTCAGATACGTTTCTGGTATTGACTACTTCTGTTGAGTAAAAGAATGCTAGAGGAGGGCGTCACTTTATAATGTCCCCCTCACAAAATTTGGAAATAATGTGTTTACAATATTTTGTGACTTACTGTAAAGTAAGTAACGGTGTACCAAATGATACCAAAAGATGGAATACAGATGTATGGAAGTATCTGATACATAATATTACAAAAAACATGAGAAAAACATCTACAATACAAGTCATAATTTATACATATACCAGGACATGGCATTCGGATTTTCAGATTTGTGGAACATTCTGTCACAAGACAAACGATACAAAGTCAAAACTATGACATGACCACACTACACTACACTCCTGGAAATTGAAATAAGAACACCATGAATTCATTGTCCCAGGAAGGGGAAACTTTGTTGACACATTCCTGGGGTCAGATACATCACATGATCACACTGACAGAACCACAGGCACATAGACACAGGCAACAGAGCATGCACAATGTCGGCACTAGTACAGTGTACATCCACCTTTCGCAGCAATGCAGGCTGCTATTCTCCCATGGAGACGATCGTAGAGATGCTGGATGTAGTCCTGTGGAACGGCTTGCCATGCCATTTCCACCTGGCGCCTCAGTTGGACCAGCGTTCGTGCTGGACGTGCAGACCGCGTGAGACGACGCTTCATCCAGTCCCAAACATGCTCAATGGGGGACAGATCCGGAGATCTTGCTGGCCAGGGTAGTTGACTTATACCTTCTAGAGCACGTTGGGTGGCACGGGATACATGCAGACGTGCATTGTCCTGTTGGAACAGCAAGTTCCCTTGCCGGTCTAGGAATGGTAGAACGATGGGTTCGATGACGGTTTGGATGTACCGTGCATTATTCAGTGTCCCCTCGACGATCACCAGTGGTGTACGGCCAGTGTAGGAGATCGCTCCCCGCACCATGATGCCGGGTGTTGGCCCTGTGTGCCTCGGTCGTATGCAGTCCTGATTGTGGCGCTCACCTGCACGGCGCCAAACACGCATACGACCATCATTGGCACCGAGGCAGAAGCGACTCTCATCGCTGAAGACGACACGTCTCCATTCGTCCCTCCATTCACGCCTGTCACGACACCACTGGAGGCGGGCTGCACGATGTTGGGGCATGAGCGGAAGACGGCCTAACGGTGTGCGGGACCGTAGCCCAGCTTCGTGGAGACGGTTGCGAATGGTCCTCGCCGATACCCCAGGAGCAACAGTGTCCCTAATTTGCTGGGAAGTGGCGGTGCGGTCCCCTACGGCACTGCGTAGGATCCTACGGTCTTGGCGTGCATCCGTGCGTCGCTGCGGTCCGGTCCCAGGTCGACGGGCACGTGCACCTTCCGCCGACCACTGGCGACAACATCGATGTACTGTGGAGACCTCACGCCCCACGTGTTGAGCAATTCGGCGGTACGTCCACCCGGCCTCCCGCATGCCCACTATACGCCCTCGCTCAAAGTCCGTCAACTGCACATACGGTTCACGTCCACGCTGTCGCGGCATGCTACCAGTGTTAAAGACTGCGATGGAGCTCCGTATGCCACGGCAAACTGGCTGACACTGACGGCGGCGGTGCACAAATGCTGCGCAGCTAGCGCCATTCGACGGCCAACACCGCGGTTCCTGGTGTGTCCGCTGTGCCGTGCGTGTGATCATTGCTTGTACAGCCCTCTCGCAGTGTCCGGAGCAAGTATGGTGGGTCTGACACACCGGTGTCAATGTGTTCTTTTTTCCATTTCCAGGAGTGTATATAAATAAGAGCAGTGACAATGTAAATTACAACCATTACAAATTGCAAGCTTACATCTATAAAATCATATCTTCAAAAGAGAAGAGAAAAAATTCAGAGCCTAAGTGTATGACGAGTGAGCCAACTCGAAACACTCATGACGACAGGTACAGAGCAGAAGAATATACTCAGTCATGAGTAGGAGTATAACACAAAATCAGTCAGCCACATAAAACAGAGTATTTAGGATATGTGGACTCATGAAAGGAGAAAATAATGAAAAAATATTAGGGCCTAAGCTTATGATGTGGGGACCGACCCATGAACCCAAACCACACTGGGTACACACCAAACAAAAAATTTTTCAACACAACAAAATCAGTAAAGTTCATAATCATATCATTAAGTTCAATCATATGTAAAGAGTAATTATAGGAAGCATCTAACCTCAATCAATAGTTGCACACTCTCCTTGAGTACACTCACAGTCACAATGACCAGGGGTACCCAAAATAGAGTTAGGCATGAGTTTTCCCCACAGCTCAAGTTCCATTGAGATACAGTAGTGCAGTACTCAGGATAAATACAGGTAATCAGAGTCATAAATAGGTTTAAATGATGATATAATCGAGTAGCTTGAGGACCAAAATTAGTGTATGAAATCTGACATTAGTACATCTTGTTATACTGTCTATACTAGTAAATGTCTTCCACACTGTTTGTTAATTGTTTATACAAATTAACCTGTGTACATATTGGCCTAGAAGATTCATTTACAATTGATAAAAAATATATAGTGTATTGGGAAGTTAATCCCCCTACTTGAAAAAACAAACATTTATGTGGATTAACACTGTCCATAGCAGTGACTGTTCTTCTAAGCAAATAGTTCCATGAATTCTTCATGTAGGATGAATACGTGGCTAACAATTTACAAATCCCAGTGACAACACTGATGTAGTTGACAAAGGGTTGAGTACATTACCCAGCATGTATGATCTCTTGTAAGTCAACTGGACCAGCAGGGTACAGCCATACAGCAGTGTGGGAATGGATCCACCCACATCTTTCAGTTTCCTCCCCAGATTTCTCATCACACAGTGCAACAGATAGGTAACTTCCCATCTAGCATTCACATCAAATCCTGAAACATTGTTTTGTGTACTAAATATGCTGTTCAATACCTCCCTCACATCACAAGGCTCTGTCTGTTTATATATATTAAAAAAACAAAAAAAAAGTACGGGATTTACATCAGATAGAATTAAAAAGTGTCCATATATGAAACTTTAATAAACAGAGTCAAATGCAATGAAAAATGAACTAATAAGGTGATACATACAGATATACTGAGATACTATTCCTAACTAATTTTAAAGCACAAAACATAATTGTATAGTTGTATGAACGTCCAAACATAGTGTGTCATAAATTTAACTCAGTCAATAGATAAGACAGAACTTTAGAAATCGTGTGATCTTACATACTACATTCCTGATAAACAAAACACAATTATGTAGTTGTATGAATCTGCAAATATAGTGTATATTTTCTTCCAGACTAGGGATCATTACGCATTCATGTTCATAGGTCTTGTCCTCTATACTAAAACTTAACAGTACTTGAGATTTTACAAATTTGCTTTGCATACCAGAAGCTCCTCTTATCTAAACACGTACAATGGGCATTTCCACAAAATTCTTACTGTATTTGATTGTGTCTCTAAATTTTTCGTATATACCACAAATCGGGCTTCCTGTATCAAACAGTTTGCTTCCCACTGATCAGACTTAATCTTAATCTAAGGACACCCAAAATCTGAATCATTTTCTCTGTTATCAGACACTTCATGCAAAAGTGCTACATCCACACTGTCTTTTTAAGGTTTTATCAACTTCGCTGATATCATAACATTACTTTGATTACTCATGTTGGCAGGTGATGATTGAACATAATGAATGGATTCCATGATACAACTAACATCACTTGTTACAGAACAAACACAAAATATATTATTGTCAAAATTACACATCCTGCTTAGATCTTCTTTCACTTCATTCCACCAATTTGGATACAAATTCTGACTAACCATAGCTAACTTATTCCAGAATGCACATTTATCTATGTTATCATCAATCTGGTCCCAAACAAACTTCAAAAAGTTTTCACCTTTATTCTCTAGGCTCACAGATAACTCACCTTTACTGTTTGGATCATTACTCTGTGTGACATTAATGAAAAACTGTTTTTACTGGACTGGTATTCCATGACTTTCACCTACAATGTTACATACATCACTTACCTTACCTGTCTTGTCAACATCATTCACAAATAACTCTGAAACTTCATTAAATTCTGCAAATACCTGTTACCCATCATCATCATCATCATATTTCTCCAAAATTACTTCATCAACAACATCACTTAACATTTCAAGTCTCATCTCCATCAAAGTCACTTACCTCACCTACATTCATTTGCAGCTTACCAACCTCAGTTATTTCACATCTCTCATTCACATCTACATCAAAAATAACATCTAGTTCAGATCCAGTACAGTCATCACCTGATTTACATACATCAGTAACACTGTTTTCCGACCAAGAGAAGAAATCATTAGTAAATACTGCATCAAAATTCTCACTGCTCTCACATTCTGGTTTGTGATTAGTACCTACTTAACAATAATTAAACATAGTATCCCAAGACTTTAGATCAAAACATAAATGAGAAATCTGATATTCCTCCTGTTTAGTTTCGGATACATGTGGCACATCATTAAGGACCTCCATTGAGGCAAACTTCCATTTCTTGAGTAGTTACTTCTATGATTGTTTGTCCTATTAAAATGCCATGGTTATCTCCATTATTCCTATCCTGCTGATGTTCAAAATTTCTGTCTCTATTAACACTTTGATTCTGTTTCTGTAATTATTCCCATTGTGATTTCTATCATTCTAATTATTATGGTACATACTTCTTTCTACTGAGCTATCCAGCCTGTTAACATATCGCAAAAATTGTTCAAGACAATCGTCAGGTCCATGTACTAAATACCACTGCAACCTTTCTGGTAATCTCCTTTTAAGTGCATCAGACAAGGTCATTTTGGCGAATGGTTTGTCAGGGTTTGTTAATTTTTTAAGTTGATTCTTACAAAACTCTTTCAAAGTACCATCCCTACTCCTATAATTAGGACCATTCAAAAATTCACTTTTGATTCTCCCCTGTTCAGCTTCCAACCAAATTTTATTTTAAAAAACTTTTCTTGGCATTTTGATATTGTTTCCCACTGACTTAAATTTAAATGTACCCATGATAGAGTTTTGCCTTCAATACATCTTTTAACAAATTTAATTTTTTGATTGTCATTCATGACTGACACAAAACTATCTCTACAGGAGTGCAGAAAATCCACTGGATGTAAATTGTCTGATGGAAAACTATTGATAGGAGTGTTGGACCACACGATACCATTGTTTGTGCACAATCTTTGGTTTACATGAATTTCTTGAAATGCTGGAATTTTTTTATCTATAACAGTTACATTAATTTGCATTTTTTTTCAACATTACAATTTTTTTGGTTTAAACTAGCGAAGTTTTATGTAATTTTTTCCTCTACAGCCTTCTGTTCAATTCTGATCTCATCAATATTCTTAGATTGTCTTGCTGATTCAACTATGTACTTATTTTCCAAAACAATAAATTTATTTTCTAAAATATCAACTTTTTCATTCACACTTTTTAACCCCTCTGACAACCCATTTTTTAGCTCTGAAACTTGGTCCATTTGCTCTTGTACCCTGTCCATTTTACTGTTGTTTTCAGTTCTTATTTCAGTTAACTGATCATTAACTGGACTAAATTTGCTATTGTTATCTGCCTTCATTTCCTGTAGTTTTGCCAAAATTAACTGCAAAATGTCAGTTTTTACTGTTTCTTTGCTGAGTACGATTCTACTTAGCTCAGACATGTCCTGAATGGATCCTATAGCTTTCACTTCTACCTAGTGTCTACCCTCGTCTCTATTCATTTTGTTTACAAGCACATGAGTCCACAAACAAATTAACTCCACAAGTAGTTTGTACTTATCTTTCCTTTTTGTAAAGTCCTCTTTCATTCGATCCGGTCCATCGTTGTCGGTAGTACATAATCACTGTTGATACTATTTACTTTGTTGGGCAGCCCTTGGTCTTCTTTCTTCATGTGATCTGAAATCCATTCATACATTAACTGCAAATGGCACAAATCACTCTCCCTTCTTCTGTAACAGACGAAACTTCATTATTAGTCAATTGATCCCAGACCACACCACTATGTGTAATCTCTCACTGCCACAATTTGTTGTTGTCACTGTCTTTATGGTTAACTGTTTTAATAAGTTTTGAGAGGAGTAAGATTGACAATAAACTTTGTACTTACCTTCCTTTCTTGTAGTTGGCTCCAGTTCTTCACGTCTAGGAGCTGATTCTTGAAGCTGAAATTTCCATATTTTAGGATCTCACGGTTCCAATTGAGTTAATTAACTTTGAACTAAGCCTGTGCAATTACTTTTGTTTTCATGATAATTTAGTGTCTCACGTTTTTCTATATCACACTGTCTTTTGAATTTTCACATTAACAAAGCTGAAATATTATTCTTCCCAAATAAAATAACACGTCCGGTCACATCAGAGACATGCAAACTACTGCTTCACTCTGTGGTAAGAACAATATTCCAAAGGGTGTACAGATTTTCTTGACAAATAAATTCCTATCAATTTATAAATGAATCCGGAAATAAACATAATAAACAGTATAAGGTAGCATAATTAATAATAGAAAGTTTAAGTGTGCCAAATATTTAATCATTTCAAATGTTTCTAAAAAAATAATCTTAACTATACATTCAGAGCTACTGCATATCAAGTATAACAAAGAAAAGAAAGTAATTTCTTTTTATAGCTTTTGGTTTTAAACGTAACACATCGTGTGGGAAATCATATGAATATTTTTAGAAAAACAGCTGAGATAATGTTAACCTGTTCAAAATTCATATAGGTTTCTGGTAGCAGCTACTTCTGTTGAGGAAAAGAATGCTAGAGGGAGGTGTCCCTTTACAGGCTACGGTTGATATATAAAACATTTTCCCAGTGTTATATCTCTGAGTGTGGAAGACACTTTCGGATGTAAAATGATAACTGCAGTTAGAGACAAAACATCAGGATGCAGTTTTATGTATCAACCATAGGCTCTCAGCCCAGAAGTTTTAACTGAAGATAACCCCAGCCACGGGCACCTACATTGTAAGATATGATTTCATTTTGTGCTTGAAGTTGATACATTAAATTTTTTATGTCACTGGGCAGGTGGGCAAATATTTTTCTGGTTGAATACCTCACCTGTCTACAGACTGTAATTGATTGTTGATAGTAAATTTCATAAGAACATAAATGTACTGTGAGGGTGTTGGCAGTGTGCCCAACTGTTAGAGGTTGTAGAGTGGACACCAAATTTATCCTCGTCTCATGCTTCTGTGCAACAAACACATTATTTCTTGATAATGAGCTATGCTAGAATATGATGGCATAAAACTTTCTGACATTTTCAGCTCAAAATCTGACATTATCTATAAAGCAAAAGTTGCAGACTTTGGACATTAAAGATGATCTGTGACTTGTGAGATCTAATTCAGGTTCTTCTCATTATAAACACTTCAGAATGGAAAATGCAGGATGGAATAATGACAGTATTATGGAAAGAATAGTTGCTACTCACCATATAACAGAGAGACTGAGTTGCACACAGGCACAACAAAAAGACAGACCTTCATCAGAATTAAACACCAAACAGGCATGAAAGAGACTGTGGACATGTGTGTGTGAGCTGCATTTATGTGAGTGTGTGTGTTTGTATGTTGTCTAATTCTGATGAAAGCCTGTTTGGCCAAAAGCTTTGTCTGATATACTTTTTGTTGTACTCATCTGCAATTCAGCACCCCTGCTGTATGGTGAGTAGCAACTATCCTTTTTATTGTCATTAAACACTTAAGAAATTAGAATACTCTGCTTCATTTATTGATTTACACATGAGCTTTATTTCTAATGGTGTGACTGGGCCATGTGCAGTATTGCATTGCATGTTGATAATTCTGTTTGTGCTTGGGCCCACAGACTCGGTATGCAGGCCCACCACCCCTTTGAATGTGAATGCAATATTTCGGCTTCTGAAAGAGTAAACAGCTACAAAAAATTGACAGCTTTATGCAATAATTGATTGTTAGCTTTCTTCTGTCAGTGTTTCAGTTTATTTCATCAGTGACGCCAGTCATTTGTCTTTGCAGTCTGCAAAATTACCTTCTTGATAGGAGAAAGAATTGAAATTATGGAAGCATGTGTGAAAACAAGTTTGATTAAGGAAACTCGCAAAATTTTTGGGGTCAAGTATCCGGAGAGGGGACTACCAAAAAAGAGAACAATACAGATTCTGTATAAAAATTGGTGCTGCTATGGGTCTGTGTAAAATGAATTCACATGGAATCATATAAATACCTACCTTGCACAAATCTAAGTTGTCTTTCAGAGGTCCTAAAAGTGCTTAAATTTTTGGTTGAGGACAACAGATCATTTTAACGTTATGTATTCTTAATACTCTGTTTTTGTGGAAACATTTCAAATACATGGCAGGTAATTTGTCATTTTGAAGCTGTCATCCTCTTCTTTGTTCTGTCATTTATACTTCTGTAACTTTTTCTGCACTTGCTAAGATGAATACCCAGTGATTAGGGACACAGTTTGTAGGTGTTCCATCCCACTTGCAGATTATCGGCACTTTGATGAGGAAAACTGCAGAACTTTTGACGTCCATTTCTCTACCAAAGGAGGTCACTAACAGATTGAGACCGTGTACTTCAGTTTCACCTAGGCTGTGTGGACTAAAGAAAGTGTGCACATCCATGACTAGTAATGGGCAGTACTGCAGAAGCCACCTGTGATTCAGTCAAAATTTGTGACATCTTCATTGAAATCCATTGTAGGAATTTGTCCATATTATATAAGAAATTCTACATATTTTATCTGCAGTGTCAAGTAATCTAAGCTGAAAGCAACAAGTTGTTGGTTTGATTGTTCGGCAGTTTTACCATGTAAATATGATTGATTGAATATCAATGAGATGAGCTTTTACCATGAAGGGTGTGCTGTCCAATGCATTGGCGTATAGCAGAAGCACAGGCTGTCGACTAATACAAAAACAAATATAACCTCTCAAAGCTGCAACACTGTACAGTTAAGAATTTCCGGGTTCAACAGTTAGTTTTATGATGGCATATTTTTGAGTGCACGCGAGTGTCATACTTGTAGATGTGGTTAGTCATGAACACTTGATCAGAGGAAGCATTTGAAGGAAAACCAAGTAGTGTACTGAATAGTATGGTTGCATGTCAGGACAATACTGAACAGTAATTTGCAAGTAGGGAATGTGATCAAAACTACTTTCGAATTGCAAGTAATCGTATACTCGTAAGATGAAGAGTAAAAATAGATACAAAGCTAGAGAGAAACATATCGGTCATAAAGTCAGAAATGTGGTGTATGAAAATATATTTAATGGGGGTGAGGTATACTACTTTAAATCTCTCAGCATGTTCAGCTTCTTAGGAAATTAAGGATGCAAAGACCTACACAAAAGGAGCAGTTATTTTACAAGGATAGTTACACAAACATCCTTATAACAAATAAAATCTCTTGTGAAATAAGTGAACTACAAAAGAAAAGGTGAGTGTTCCAAGTAATTGTGTGCTGGACCAGGAGTCAAACCAGGGACCAATGCCTTTGGAGGCAAGTGCCCTACCGACTGAGCTGCTCAAGCACTACTCATGATCCATCTTCACAGCTTTACTTCTTCCAGTACTTCATCTCCTACCTTCTAAACTTCACAGAAGTTCTACTGTGTAACATGATGTACTCGCTCTCCTGGAAGAGAGCACTTTACAGATACAAGGCTACTCTACAATCTGAAGATTCATTTCCAGAATGAAATTTTCACTCTGCAGTGGAGTGTCCCCACAATATCCTTTCTTCCAAATGTGCTAGTCCTGCTTGCTGTAAAGGAGAACTTCTGTGAAGTGATGTTTAGAGATGAGGTACTGGTGGAAGTAAATCTGTGAGGGTGGGTGGTGAGTCATTCTTGGGCAGTTTAGTAGAGCACTTTTGCACCAAAGGCAAAGGTCCTAAGTTCGAGTCCTGGTGTAGCGTACAGTGTTAATCTGCCAGGGAATTTTATTTCAGCACACACACAACTGCAAAGTGGAAATTTATTCAGTGAGTTGTCCCTTTTTTTTGTATCCCAACAAGAAATTTCCATTCCCTTACCTGCATTAAATAAAATGATTCATAAATGCCTTTGAGTGAGCAAGATGTATGAGACAGGCGAAATTCCCTCAGACTTCAAGAAGAATATAATAATTCCAATCCCAAAGAAAGCAGGTGTTGACAGATGTGAAAATTACCAAACTATCAGTTTAATAAGTTACAGCTGCAAAATACTAACGTGAATTCTTTACAGACGAATGGAAAAACTGGTAGAAGCTGACCTTGGGGAAGATCAGTTTGGATTCGGTAGAAATGTTGGAACACGTGAGGCAATACTGACCCTACGACCTATCTTAGAAGAAAGATTAAGGAAAGGCAAACCTATGTTTCTAGCATTTGTAGACTTAGAGAAAGCTTTCGACAATGTTGACTGGAATACTGTCTTTCAAATTCTGAAGGTGGCAGGGGTAAAATACAGGGAGCGAAAGGCTATTTACAATTTTTACAGAAACCAGAGTGCAGTTGTAAGACTCGAGGGCATGAAAGGGAAACAGTGGTTGGGAAGGGAGTGAGACAGGGTTGTAGCCTCTCCCCAGTGCTATTCAATCTGTATATTGAGCAAGCAGTAAAGGAAACAAAAGAAAAGTTCAGAGTAGGTATTAAAATCCATGGAGAAGAAATAAAAACTTTGAGGTTCGCCAATGACATTGTAAATCTGTCAGAAACAGAAAAAGACTTGGAAGAGCAGTTGAACGGAATGGACAGTGTCTTGAAAGGAGGGTATAAGATGAACATCAACAAAATCAAAACAAGGATAATGGAATGTAGTCGAATTAAGTCGGGTGATGCTGAGGGAATTAGATTAGGAAATGAGACACTTAATGTAGTAAAAGAGTGTTGCTATTTGGGGAGCAAAATAACTGATGATGGTCGAAGTAGAGAGGATATAAAATGTAGATTGGCAATGGCAAGGAAAGTGTTTCTGAAGAAGAGAAATTTGTTAACATCGAATATAGATTTAAATATCAGGAAGTCATTCCTGAAAGTATTTGTATGGAGTGTAGCCATGTATGAAAGTGAAATGTGGACGATAAATAGTTTAGACAAGAAGAGAATAGAAACTTTCGAAATGTGGTGCTACAGAAGAATGCTGAAGATTAGATGGGTAGATCACATAACTAATGAGGAGGTATTGAATAGAATTAGAGAGAAGAGGAGTTTGTGGCTAGAAGAAGGGATCGGTTGGTCGGACATGTTCTGAGGCATCAAGGGATCACCAATTTAGTACTGGAGGGCAGCATGGAGGGTAAAAATCGTAGAGGGAGACCAAGAGATGAATACACTAAGCAGATTCAGAAGGATGTAGGCTGTAGTAGGTACTGGGAGATGAAGAAGCTTGCACAGGATAGAGTAGCATGGGGAGCTGCAACAAACCAGTCTCAGGACTGAAGACCACAACAACAACAACAACAACAAATGCCTTTGAGAGGATTTGAGAAGATACAATAAAAATTTGGTAGGAGAAACAACTAAAAACACTTACAGCTAATATATCAATGAAAATAATGTTTTTGAAAATTCCTGTATATAAAAGTCGATGTTGTGACTGACTGACATTCATCATTGCCCAGTCCAAACCATTGACGATATAGACTTGAAATTTCCAGAGGGTGTTGATTATATACTGTAGATGTCATTTAATAACAGATTTTTCAAAATTCCATCCACAGGGGGTTGAAGTAGGGGATGAAGGGTTTATTGAAAAATGTCCCTATTAAGGTAATTTTGAAAATGTTCGACCATTTTTTGGAAATTTTAACCTTGTGTGAGTGAAATAGCGAATGAAAGCTGTTTTTGGAAATATATCATTATTAAAGAACTATTAAAGTAGTTTTAAAGCTACATCTATGAACATTGGTATTTGATTTTTGGGGTACAAATAAAAAAAATTTTGTGTTTCAGTGTTTTTGGAACTTGAACCCGTAATGGAATAAAATAGGGGATTTATGAAAATATTTTATTATGTAAGCATTTTTAAAGCTATATCTATGAAAAATTAAATCTGGCTTCTCAGTTAGAAATTTAAAAAACGTGTTTCACTGTTTTTGGAAATTCATCCTCTATGGGGGTGGAATGTGGGATGAAAGTTTTTACTGAAATATTTCATTGTGCAAGCTCTTCTGAACCTAAACCTATAAAAATAATTTGAAATTGGCTTCTTTGTTAGAAATAAAAAATATACATCACTGTGTTTGGAAATTCAACCACTAAGGGAGAGAAGGGGGGTGGGGGGGAATATTTTATGAAAATATTTCATTGCGAAAGCATTTTGAAAGCTAATTCTTTGAAAATTGGGGTTTGGCTTCTCGGTTGGAGATGAAAAAAAATGAGTGTTTCACTGTTTTTGGAAATTCAGCCCCTAAGGGGATGAAATGGGACCACACTGAATCACTGACTCATCATAGCCCAGCTGAAACTGCTAAGGATAGAAACCTGAAGTTTGGAGATGGTGTGAATCTTAAATTGTAGGCATCGTTTAAGAAGGGATTGTCCAAAATTCCATTCCTAAGGGGGTTAAATAAGGGATGAAAGGCTTTTTGAAAGTATGTCACTATTAAGTCAATTTTGAATCTAGAACTACGAAAACTGGTATTTGGTTTCTCAGTCAGAAATAAAAAATATGTGTTTCAGAATTTTTGGAAATTCAACCACTAAGAGGATAAAGTAGTGGGTGAAAGTTTTTTTTGAAAGTAAATCATTGCTAAAGAACTACTACAGTATTTTTAAAGCTACATCTATGAAAAGCAGTATTTGACTACTCGGTTAGAAATTTAAAGTAATGTGTTTCAGTGTTTTTGCAAATTCATCCCCTAAAGGAGTGAAATAGCGGACGAAACTTTTTCAGACAATATTTCATTACATTAAAAAAGTTTTAGGCCTAAATCTGTGAAAATTGGTATTTCTCTTATCAGTTAGATCATCATCATCGTCATCATCATCGTTTAAGGCTGATTATGCCTTTCAGCATTCAGTCTGGAGCATAGCCCCCTTATAAAATTCCTCCATGATCCCCTATTCAGTGCTAACATTGGTGCCTCTTCTGACGTTAAACCTATTACTTCAAAATCATTCTTAACCGAATCCAGGTACCTTCTCCTTGGTCTGCCCTGACTCCTCCTACCCTCTACTGCTGAACCCATGAGTCTCTTGGGTAACCTCTTCTCCCATGCGTGTAACATGACCCCACCATCTAAGCCTGTTCGCCCTGACTGCTACATCTATAGAGTTCATTCCCAGTTTTTTTTTTTTTTATTTCCTCATTGTGGACACCCTCCTGCCATTGTTCCCATCTACTAGTACCTGCAATCATCCTAGCTACTTTCATATCCGTAACCTCAACCTTGTTGATAAGGTAACCTGAATCCACCCAGCTTTCGCTCCCATACAACAAAGTTGGTCGAAAGATTGAACGGTGCACAGATAACTTAGTCTTGGTACTGACTTCTTTCTTGCATAAGAGAGTAGATCGTAGCTGAGCGCTCACTGCATTAGCTTTGCTACACCTCGCTTCCAGTTCTTTCACTATGTTGCCATCCTGTGACAATATGCATCCTAAGTACTTGAAACCGTCCACCTGTTCTAACTTTGTTCCTCCTATTTGGCACTCAATCCATTTATATTTCTTTCCCGCTGACATTACTTTTGTTTTGGAGATGCTAATCTTCATACCGTAGTCCTTACATTTCTGATCTAGCTCTGAAATATTACTTTGCAAACTTTCAATCGAATCTGCCATCACAACTAAGTCATCCGCTTATGCAAGACTGCTTATTTTGTGTTCACATATCTTAATCTCACCCAGCCAGTTTATTGTTTTCAACATATGATCCATAAATAATATGAACAACAGTGGAGACAGGTTGCAGCCTTGTCTTACCCCTGAAACTACTCTGAACCATGAACTCAATTTACGGTCAACTCTAACTGCTGCCTGACTATCCATGTAAAGACCTTTAATTGCTTGCAAAAGTTTGCCTCCTATTCCATAATCTCGTAGAACAGACAATAACTTCTTCCTAGGAACCCGGTCATATGCCTAGGTCTATAAAGCATAGATACAATTCCCTGTTCCACTCATAACACGTCTCCATTATTTGCCGTAAGCTAAAGATCTGGTCCTGACAACCTCTAAGGGGCCTGAACCCACACTGATTTTCATCCAATTTGTCCTCAACTAATTCTCGCACTTTCCTTTCAACAATACCTGAGAAGATTTTACACACAACACTGATTAAAGAGATACCTCTGTAGTTGTTACAGTCTTTTCTGTTTCCATGTTTAAAGATTGGTGTGATTACTGCTTTTGTCCAGTCTGATGGAACCTGTCCCGTCTCCCAGGCCATTTCAGTTATCCTGTGTAGCCATTTAAGACCTGACATTCCACTGTATTTGATGAGTTCCGACTTAATTTCATCCACCCCAGCTGTTTTATTGCACTGCAATCTATTGACCATTTTCTCCACTTCCTCAAATGTGATCCTGTTTCAGTCATCATTCCTATCCCATTCTACCTCGAAATCTGAAACATTACTGATCGTATTTTCACCTACATTGAGCAACTCTTCAAAATATTACCTCCATCTGCCAAAGGCATCCACAGGATTCACCAGCAGTTTTCCTGACCTGCCCAAAATACTTGTCACTTCCTTCTTACCTCCCTTTCGAAGATTGCTAATTACACTCCAGAATGGTTTTCCAGCAGCTTGACCCATAGTCTCCAACCCGTTTCCAAAGTCTTCCCAAGATTTCTTCTTGGATGCTGCAATTATCTGTTTGGCTTTGTTTCTTTCTTCAACATAACTTTCTCTGTCTACCTGAGTTCTAGTATGTAGCCATTTTTGATACGCCTTCTTTTTCCTTTTACAGGCTGCCTTGACTGTGTCATTCCACCAAGCTGTTTGCTTCATCCTACTTTTACACACTACTGTTCCAAGACATTCTTTAGCCACTTCTAGTACTGTGTCCCTGTACCTTGTCCATTCCTTTTCCAATGACTGTAATTGACTACATTCAATAACTGGTACCTTTCTGAGATCGCTGTTATGTACTTGTGCCTGATTTCCTTATCCTGAAGTTTCTCCACTCTTATCCTCCTACATATGGACCTGACCTCCTGCACTTTCGGCTTCACAATCCCAATTTCACTGCAGATTAAATAATGATCAGTGTCATCAAAGAATCCCCTGAATACACGTGTGTCCCTAACAGCCTTTTTGAATTCCTGATCTGTTATTATATAGTCAATGACAGATCTGGTTCCCCTGCCTTCCCAAGTATACTGGTGAATGTTTTTATGTTTAAAAAAGGAGTTTGTGATTACTAAGCCCATACTGGCACAGAAATCCAAGAGTTGTTTCCCGTTCCTGTTGGCCTCCATATCCTCTCCAAATTTACCCATAACCTTTTCATACCCTTCTGTTCGATTTCCAATCCTGGCATTAAAATCACCCATGAGCAGAACACTGTCCTTGTCCTTTACTCTAACAACTACATCACTGAGTGCCTCATAAAAACGATCCATCTTATCTTGATCTGTCCCTTCACAATGCGAATATACTGACACAATTCTAATTTTCTTGCTAGACACTGTCAAATCTATCCACATCAGTCGTTCATTTACATACCTTATTGCAACTACGCTGGGTTCCATTTCTTTCCTGATGTAAAGCCATACACCCCATTGTGCTATTCCTGCTTTGACTCCTGACAGGTAGACCTTGTATTCTCCCACTTCCTCTTCTTTCTCACCCCTTACCCGAATGTCACTAACAGCTAAAACGTCCAGCCCCATCTTACTTGCAGCCTCTGCCAACTCTACCTTCTTCCCAGAGTAGCCCCCATTGATATTAATAGCTCCCCATCTCATTACCATTTGTTTGCCAAGTCGTATCTTAGGAGTCCCTGGTTTGTCAGTTAGAGGTGGGACTCCGTCACCTCCAAAGGTCCGAGGCATTTTGCTCTGATTGTTGCCAGCATCATATTTAAAGTACCAGTGAAGCAGGTTGCTAGCCTTACTTGCCCCGAGTTCCATTGGGTTTTACCCCTAACAGCTGAGGGACTAACCGGTGGATTTGGTAGTCTTTGCCGAATGAGCACAAAGGTGACCACGACTCAGAATATGTCCGAGATGCCCAGCCTTATTCCAAAGTAACTGGTATCCCGACTGTCGGGACCACTTACTTGGCCACTCATACGTTGCCCGTGGTTCATGAACTACGACATGACTACAGGAACCCACACCATGAACCACAAATATCAGTTAGATATAAAGAAATATTTGTTAGGGAATGAAAGTTGCTATGGAAATATCTCCACAAGAATGCAAAAGGCATGATTAATAAAAAGTTTGGACTCCAGCTACCAGTATCACTTTTTGGTCAGAAGTACATTTGAAAAAGAGCATGCTTCTATGGCCTTAATTAGCTTGAAAAGTTTAGAAGGTGTTGCAGTTTGTGAGCATCATAAAAATTTGATTAAATAAAAACAGAAAAATCTCTGCAGATCTACAGTCTTCGTAGGTGAAGCAGCAGGCACTACGCTACCATAATCTAATTGGATGGATAAAAAAATCTACTCACTAGGTGGCTGCAGCAGGAGAAAACATTTGTAAAGGTTAAGGAAATTTGCAAGCTTTTGAAGCCTGTGGTTCCTTCTTCTGGTAGAAGGGTTGGAAGGGAAACCCTACTGGTTTAACCGGCACGAGTTCAACATATGATCTTTTGTGTTTGTGAACCTGCTCCAGTCTACCATTTTCAGTGATTTGTGAGAGTAATTTCTGTGAACATTTCTCTTGGATGCAAGAAAATATTTATTTGTAATGGTAACTGGTTTTGATCATAAAATGGCCATCTTCAGACCATATAAAAAGTGTGATCAAAAAGTAACAGGAATGTTTTAATTTTGTTGGTTTTGAAACAGACATTTTTTTTATTTTTTTGTGTTATTGTTACCCATGTTTCTGATGACATTTGCATTTTCACCTGTTTTGAATTTTAGCTTATCATTGACATTTTAGAACATTATACGTGTTTTTGAGTGCTTGGCATATTTTTAGTTTAGAAAGAAATGGTTCAAAGAATTGCATTAAATTTCACTGGAAAAATGGAATAAAGTGCAGCATTGCATTCTGAAGGTTGATTGTAGCTTTTGGTACATCTACTTTGGGTAAGGAAAGAGTTTACAAGTAGTATAAACTCTTCAAAGAAATGCGTGTAGGACATTCAAGATGATGAACAACCTGGATGCCCTAGAACATAAATTACCAATGACAGTGTGGAAGAAGTAAAGAAAATAGTTCTGGAAAATTGCTGAAACGCTATCAGAGAGGTTGCTGATGATGTTGGCGTCTCTTTTTGCTCATGCCACCAATGTTTTCAGATGATCTGGCAGCAGCAAAGTTTGTTTTGAAATTGTGGAAATCCAGCAAAAAGTGAAGTCATGTGGACATCACACTGTAATTTCTGAATGAATCTGGCAATGATCCAGTACAAACATGGGTATACAGGTATGACGTCAAAAACAAGGCCCAGTCATCTGAATGAACACTGCCTGAAAAGCCAACACTGAAAAAAATTCTGCAAGTTATTCACATGTAAAGGTTCTTCTTGCACTTTTATTCGATTACAGTGGGATAGAGCATCATGAATTCTTGCCTTGTGCTTGTATGGTCAGTAATGCATACTACCTGGAAGTTATGCACTGTTTGCATGAAGCAGTCCGAAGAAAATGACCAGAATTTTGGCAGAACTACTTGCGGAAATTTTGTCACAGTAATGCTCCCACTCACACCTCAATGCTTGTACATGATTTTTTTGGCAAAAAAAGAAAGAAAGAATGAAAACTGTTATGTTGCCTCAGCTACCGTATTCACTGGACATGGCTCACTGTGATTTCTTTCTATTCCCGAGCCTGAAGAGAACCATGAAAGGATGTTGTTTTGTGGTCATTGATGAGATAAACCGGAATCACTGAAGGGTCCAACCACCATAAGAATAAGTGAGTTCCAGATATCTGTGGGGGAGGTTTCTTTGATGGGGACAAAGTTAATGTTGGTGAATAAATAAAGATTCCGTAAGAAAAACAAAAATTTCCATTATTTTTTGATCACGCCTTGTAAATCATTATGGTATGTGGTGTCAAGAAAGGAACAGGTATTGTTGCTCCATGAGCACTTGATGTTTATGGAGCCACAACATGTGCTCCATTCACTGCCACCACCTACCATTGTGGCATAAAAGGTATAAAAATGATCACTTTATGACCAAAACTGGTGACCATTACATATAAATATTTTATTGTGGTCAAGTAAGTTCTTAATCTGTTTTAAAGGTTGGTAAGAAATTGTGTCCTCTCTTTGTTTGTTTTGGTTTTTACTTATGTTTTACAGTAATCATTCACTCTTTGCCTTTTATGTGTTAAACCTCAACTTAAGGAGATTAAATGGTTTCTTCTAGGTGAAGGAAAGGAAAGCAGTTTTTCCTACATGAGAAGCAGTGCTTGTGATGTGTAGCATGGAGACAACATTGTTGCAGCAATCTTTTCAGTCTTCATTGTGGAAGTTTTGTAAACAAAAGAGAGCTAGTCACTTGTTTCATATGTGCATATCGAGATGATGTTGAAGCTTGTACAGAACACACGAATGTGTATAAAACAAGATAATTTTTATGGTTTTTAAAGACAGTTTTATTCATGACTGTATATTTGTTTATAACTGTATCATCAAGTGAAACATTTGTTTTATCCATTGTTTTTACTGACACTATTTAATTTTTAAACCAGAGTACTTTTCTGAACACAAAATCAGTTAATAATAATTGTAGTGTATAATGGGTTCCCATTTGCAGTGCTTTTTTTTTAAGATATTACCTTATAAGGATCTTAGAGCAATTTTTTTCATACTAAGTGTTGTCATATGACTGCAGTATGGTAACTACAGCAAATCTACTGTTATTAAATAATGAAATAATGGTTTTTTCAATCTGTTGCTTGCTATAAAATCTATAAACTATGTTTATGACAGATAAATGTCAGTATGCAGAAGTGCAATAAAAATTACTTAAATTACTTGAATGAGTTCTCCAAGACCAAACACTTATTCTATGCAAAAGGTATACAGACAAAAATGAGATACAAGATGCCAAAAGGTCACAAATCATACAATCACAGGATATATAATGTACAGTGGAGCCTAGGAAGAGACAATAGTGTTCCTATTAAGTTAATGAAAGTGCTTTGAGGTGAAGTTGTCACATGAGGTCAGAATACAGTCTTTAAATGTTAACAAAGACTGAATGTACAAGCTCACTAGTAAGCTGAACAGAGCACAATTTTTTTATTCTGAAATTTCAGAATATGTTGTCAATCTTTGTCCATCGCCAATTATTCCGTGAATATGTCTACTGTACTTGTCATCAATGTAGCTTGCGATTTTCATGTACAATTTTTTGGCTATATTTTTTAGTGTTTTTTTAGAGATTTTACATTGTTGTAAATGCATATTTTTATAAGAAGATACTGTATTTTTGTATTTATGCAATATATGTATAAAATGTGAGACTATATACAGAAGTGATTTATGAAGAAATGATAAACAGAAAATGGTAATACTATAATGTATTTGTCTTGTGTTTATTGCGCTATTTCCTCCCAACAAATATTCCACTTATGCTCCTATGTTGTCTCCTATAAAACAGCAGTTCCCAACCAGGGGCTAGTTATCCCAAGGGGTAAAATGAAATTTTCTGGGTGGTAAAAATAGGAAGGGTTTAATTACAAATCAGTAACAAAACTAAATTGTTTCAAAAAATCAAAATTACTTCATTTTTAGATGTGTAACTAATTATAAAATCAAAGTTGTGGCTTCATAAAAACCTTAATAGGCAACATCGCAAATGTAATTTTACTTGTTACTAGTTTCAAGCCATCTTCAGATCACAACAGAATACATTGATTACCATACAACTGCCAATGACAGGACACGTCGTAGTAATTTGTGTGAGTAGGGTCATTTATTACACAGTCCAATGGAGAAATTATGTAATAATAAAAGGTCCTCATAAATAATGCACACTGACAGAATCGGACAGTTCTCATATGTGGACAATGAGATCATGTTTCCCTCATTCCGTTATTCTAAAGTAAAGTTGTAAACAGTGACACAACATTAACACAACAGCTTGCTTATCTCCAAATTTGACCATGTCAGATAATAAGATAAATGTGCTAAGTCAGGTGACTGGAGGCAACAGAAAACTGCTTAAGTGAAAGCATAAAGTTTATTTCAACAAAAAGTGTTTATAGTTGAAAGTGACACCTAACAATGGAAAAATACAAATATGTATAAAGCAAAGTTAGCACAAATGGTTAAAGTTAAAAGGAAACAGTTATAACCATACAAATCTGCAATGCACATATGGACAAAGATTTACTTCTCACTAATGTGGAACAGCATCTCATTCTACAGTCCATAACAGTCACTGCTTGTAACTTGACTTCATAATAACGTAATGTGGCAAGTATGCTCTCAA
Source organism: Schistocerca nitens (assembly GCF_023898315.1). Classification (NCBI taxonomy): domain Eukaryota; kingdom Metazoa; phylum Arthropoda; class Insecta; order Orthoptera; family Acrididae; genus Schistocerca; species Schistocerca nitens. The sequence continues at coordinate 189,083,906 of NC_064622.1, forward strand.
TGTCCACATATGGAGACTGCCTGATTCTGTCAGTGGGCGTTACATATAACGTTTTATTCTGGGATGTATGAGGTCTGTTCAAAAATTTCCGGAACATTTGTAATTTCATGCCAATAGTGTGTTGTACCGAAATGCAGTTGGCATCCCTGCACATGCCTGTGTTCAATGTGTAACTGCCAGAAGTTTCATTGTTGTTGTAAGCCTGTTAGTTATTGTCCAGTGCCATATTGAGTAGAATGTTGTGTCGCACAGTTTGTGAATTAAGAGATGACAGAGTTAGCGCAATGCGCCTGCACTAAATTTTGCGTGAAACTCAAGAAAACTTTTACAGAGGCACACCAGATGATACAGGAAGCATACTATGAACTTGACTATGGGTCAGGAAAGATTCTTCAAGACCAAACAAAGCTCATCACGTCAGCTCAAATGCCAAAACCGTGCTGATAGTTTTCTGTGACTTTGAAGGATTGTTTCATCATGAATTCGTGCCTTAAGGATAAACTGTTGATCAGTGGTACTATCGAGATGTGTTGCAGTGCATGCAAGAAAATGTGATAAGGCCTGAAATGTGGCAAGACAATTCATGGCTATTGCATCACGATAACGCACCTGAACTTTCATCCCTGTTGGTGCATGACTATTGCACAAAAAACAAAATCATTATGCTGCCTCATCCTCCATACTTTCCAGACCTGGCCTCGGTGGACATTTTCTTATTTGCAAAGCGGAAAACCACATTGAAAGGACGAAGAGTTGCAGAAGATGAGATCCAGCAAGAGGCGTATGAAGACTGCTTCTGGAAGTGGAAACAGCATCGGGAGTGGTGTATCGATTGTGGAGGAGAGTATTTCGAAGGAGGCCACACCCAATAAGTAAAAGGTAAGCGTAGAAATACTTTGTGGACAAAGTTCCAGAATTTTCTGAACAGACCATGTATATCATTGTTCCATTGGATTGTGTAATAAACGATACTGTTCACATAAATTATGGCAGGGCACACTTCTGTTTGACAGTTGTACATGAATTAATGTATTTGTTATGGTCAGAAGATGGCTTGTAGACAAGCCAAAATTAGCCCTGTAATCAGTAAAATTACATGTGCAATATTGTCTATTAAGAATTTTTCTGAATCTACAATTTCAACACAACAGATTTCTTATCTCCAAATTTGACTATATCAAATAATAAGATTTCATTTATTAGTCAGTCATTTGTTGGCCTACCAAGTCAATAGACACAAGCAGTGAATGCATTGTTGGTGTCTCCAGTTTCATTAACTTCTCAAAGTATTTTGTATTGTTAGATGAGAAACAAGCAAGTGAGGGATTTATTTATTTATTTATTTTTTCTATTGGATATAAGTAGCTGAGTTGACATGATGTAATAACTGTACAAGTTTCCTCCATATTTGTAGTTACGGTGACACCAAACAGTAATCTTAAAACTATCACTGTAAATGATATACACAAGTAACAGTCTCAAAATTGCTTCACAGTGAGGGCAAAACTGCTGCATGTCCTTCAAACTGGCTTTTCCTCTGCAGTATGAATATTGCACACAGAGGTCTACAATTTCAAACATATTGGTTCCAGACTTATGAAGTTGAAGAAATTTAGGGTGAGGAAAAACCTTACAGAAGTCTATGGAACTTATTTTGTTATTATATCGTCATTAACTTACAAAAGGAAAAATATTCACTATTATCTCTGTACAAAGAGAGACTTTGCTTGCAATCAATGCTACAACGAATTTAACATCTGGTCGTGCCTCAAAAGACAACACACAGTATGTGCTGCATACTGTTGTCTGTTAGCCCCATTTTTATCATCATGCTTGTGCTTTGCAAGCTTCCTCCAAACCTTAATATGTACTGATTCATTGTTCAGAGTCATAGCCGCAATTCTTTGTAGCAGACTCTTTACGACAGACTTTTTGTCTTGCCACACAAAGAATCATGTTCACTTCTAGGTTTGAGTCAAGAAAGGAAGAAAGGTGGAAGTTGATTCATTTGTTGTGCTGTAGACGAAAATTCCTTTATGTGAATGAAGCAAAGCTGCATTCCTTGCAGAAGTAGTTTTTTGGAAAATGTTTCATTTTTTGGATAGAAAGTTAAGAACTGCAGATATTGGATTTGCATGTTGTCAAACAATTGCAGGAAAACTATTTGGTAAAAATATTTGATTCTTTCACACTGCAGAGTGAAGTAGCTATCTTTTTGTCACCAGTCATAATTATCATGACACTTTTAAGTTACTAACTCATTGCCTGTTGTTGCAACAAATTATAAGTGTGATTACTAATGTGAGAGAAGCAGAAACTGACCATCTGAAATTGTTGTCTCCTTTCAAAATAGTTCCAGTATTAAGAAATTTTCTGTAGTCACCAGCAAGGAATTTCTGAATCCCATTCCATTATCCATTTTTAAGGTGTAAAGATGATTGTCTCCATATCTTTCCCTTTTTAAGAAGCTCACAAATCCACCAATGTTTTTGAGCAGTGAAGCTACTTTTTGGATGATGCACTTTAGGTTATACAGTGCTGCATAGATAATGTAGCTATCGTATCAAAATAATTTTGTGTGGTGGTAGAAAGTGTGCATCTTTTCCCCACCATTGGAGATTCATTTGCCAGTCATGTGTACAAGAGGGTAGAAAAAAATGGAATAACATTGCCGTGGACGGGGCATTTGTAGTAGGCATTTCTGCCATTAGGTGTGCATAGCGCAGCTCATTGCCAATTCAGTGCCTCCTGTGTTGTTGGCCTATCTTGTTCTGTTTATCTGCAGGGATTAATTTTTGCTAGTGCTATTATGTTCTTGTTTCATTTTTAATGGTGGATAGTTTAAGTGAACAACGTGCAGCTGTAAAATTTTGTTTTCTTTTTGGTAAAAATGCTGCTGGAACTGTTTTAACACTGAAAACAGCTTATGAAGCTGATGCTACAGGAAAAACTCAAGTGTACAAGTGGTTTGCTCAATTTAAAAGTAACAATATGTCGGTTGATGACAAACCTCATCCATCAACTGCCTGAATTGACAAACATACTGAAAAAATTTGGAGCTTTTGTTCACAGACCATCAATAGACAACTGATCAACTGTCAGAGATTAGTGGGTTATCTTGGAGCTAAGTTGAGTGAATTTTAACAGAGGATTTGGGAATGAAAAGGGTTGCTGCCAAGTTTGTTCCTCGGGTTTCTGATGGACAGTCGAGTTGAAACATATCGTGCTTTGAGACAACAGCTCAAAGCTAATCCAGATTTTCTGTCAAAGGTCATTACTGGTGATGAGCCATGGTGCTATGATTACAACCCAGAATAAAAGCAACAGTCAAGCCAATAGAAGACATCATCGTTACCTCATCCAAAAAATGTTGTGAAGTCAAATAAAACATCAAAACATTGCTGATTTGCTTTTTTGATGCCAAGGGCATAGTTCATTCAGAGTTTGTTCTCCCAAATCAGACCATTACTCAAACCTGTCATTTGGAAGTTTTAAGAAGATTGCCATGCACCTTATTTGCCTGACCTGGCTCCATGTGACTTTCTTGTACTACCATGCATGAGAAGGGACATGAAAGAGCACAGATTCGACAATATTGAAGAAGCCAAGAAAAAAAATAAGGGAGGAGTTGTCAGACATTTCTAAAGATGACTACAAAAAATATTTCGAACAGTGGAAACACTGTTGGTACAAATTAATGAGTTGTAATGGGAAGTATTTTGAAGGGAATAAGGTTGTCTTGTAAACAATTTGAAAATATATAGCTTTTAAAAAAACATTCTGGTTTTTCTGGGTACCCCTCATATAATTTGAAAGTGTCCAAAAAAAAAAAAACAGCTTAATATGTTAAGGTGCATCCACAGTTGTCAGCAGATCAAAGGAAGCGGAGTGTTCTCACGATCTAAGTTTGGATAAGACTGTGCTGTGTGGTGCATAGCTGTGCCACATCATCTGTGATGGTTCCAGTTGGAGGGTATTCAGGGTTGCAGCTGGAGAGGTTCAAGATTACAAGTCCTGTATTTATTTAAAAATGAGGGAAAAACCACCATCAGTGGGTAACACAAGTGTTAGAAAGTTGGGCAATGTACAGCAAAAATAATCTTTCCAGTGATATCCTTGCTGGCAAGAATGGACAGTTAAAATTTTTATCAAATTTGCTCAGAGGCTTTGAACATCTGTTGTATGTGAATCACAAATAATGAACATAAACTGAAGACTTGAAATAAAAAAGGGCCATAATAAAGAATTTTGAAGTTTTGTGTAAAATGAGACCTACATGACAAGCCCAACAACATACAAAAGGTTCAAACTGTCACAAATGGAAATGTAGTACCAGTGCAGTCAACAGATGGCATGTGGTTTAACAGCTGCTCCTGTTACGCTGTGAAAGGCACTATGTTACATGCCCTCACTCCTCAGTGTTCAATGAAATGGCGGAAGTGGCAGATGTTTGTAACAGTTTGAGTAGAAACAAACAATGAAGCAAAGGAGAAGGTACTGTGGCTGCAGCAACAGAAAAGCTGAAAAACGGACAGAATGAATACATAAGCTCAAGTAATAAGCATATTCCTGCAATGGCTCATCCAGCCACTTTTTTTTCCTTGCATGAAGGCAACAATTAGGTCCCACTAAATTATGTTGACTGCAACAAAATAAAAAAATGTCATGAGCTATAATGCACAGAGTTCTCCTCCTTTGTTTCAGAGTTGTTGTGCTTGCAAGTATAAATGCAAGAAACTTAGCTATGAACACAGTCATTTTGTTTGATGATTTTATGCTCTGGGAGATATTAAAAGGCAAGGGAGTTGCTTGATGGTATTGATGCAGGTATTCAAAGAAGACATCATGGTACCTACAATGACCCTTCACAGGGCAGGAGACAAACCACCGTTCATTACATTGTTCCAGGTGGGCAAGGTGGCTTGGAGCAAGTTTGCAGAGGAATGTTTCCTGAAATATTTTCGTTAACTCAGAAAAAATCCAAATACTAACTGAGAAGAAGAAGAAGAAGAAGAAGAAGAAGAAAGTCCTAACCATGTACAAGGAGACAGTAGGTAAAAATAAAACACAACACAGAAAAGTCAGTCAAATGAAACTACATGGTTCGAGATCTTTTCAGTTCTCAAACATCTATTATGTATAGCTGTGGACTGAAGCGATGCATGAAAATTTGTTCGATGCTGAGTTGCTATTGCAATACAGTTGGAGAGCATCTACAGTGCTGTTTCAATTTAGGGAAAATACCAAGTGTGCAGAGGCATGAATGGGATTTTGCATTGACGAGGGAGGCATGTTAAGGGGACCACACCCTGCCTGTCTAACCCATGTTAATTTAGGCAAGTATTTGACCCATTTCTGAAAAACCTATTTGATGCAGGACATTAATATTTTTACTGTATGTTACATGATACTAGTATAGTCAACAGTACTAAAATCTACTTTATCCATTGTAAAGTTTTTAAGAAATACTTTTTTAAATTTATTAACAAAAAATATGAAGTTTTTTCTGCAGAAAATATTTGTTTGTGAATTTCCTAATGGGGGAATATTAATGAATGTAGTACCAGAGGTGGCTTTTTATGTTATGCAGAGTCTCCAAAAATTTCGTTCATTTATCTATGGTAGTTGCTGATAAAATAGGGCATAGGTACTGAAAATTTTAGTATGCAGGAAATTGACTTTAAAGAAAAAACTTTTGAAATTTGTTACAGTTCATTAAAACTGTCCTGCTGCATATGATGGCCCTTCTTTGGCCTCTAGGTGGTCTTCCAGCTTCTTTTTCACCTTCCTGGATGTTTGTCTTGCTTTCTTGGCCATACTAGATGCAGACCTGTTTGCATCAGCTATCCTCATTTTATCGCAGTGTTGCAGCCCAATGATAATATTTTCACCACGATTAATTCCAAGCTTTTTCAGTACCCAACACTTTCCAGTATTACCACAATTGAATGTAATAACAGCATCATGAACTCCTAGTTTCATTGTATGCATGCCTACAAATACAGTTTTGGAAGGCGGTTCCACATTCATTTGGGTTCTGTGTCTGCCCATGCAGACATTTCCTTAGAAGGTCAGGATGAGCCAAGTCTCTGGAAATAGGTTTAATGGCTGTAATAACAGCAGCAGGAAGAGAATGTTGGTGAAAATAAGATTCTCCAGTTGCCTGAGCCCTATTGTATTTGCACCACAAATTTTCTCCTGATGGACACAATCCATGGCTTATTATCAGTAGAGGACTTATGGAAGGATATGACCCAAACATCTTTCTTCATTGCCTCCAGATTTTCTTTATTTCTCCTAATTTCCTGCCCATAGTATACCTGCAAGTTTTCTATTTCATTTTTAGTTAACCGACCCTGTCCAGTCAACAATTTTCCATCGTCTAACTTTGTTCCTGTCATAGTAACAGTTAGTTTTCTCAGCCTTGTTCCCAAACGTTGTTGAACATGACCTACACATTCTATTTTACTAATAATGACATCTTCGTGTGGCTTAGCGTTCACCATATTGTTGTATGCCTTACTGTCACCATTGCCCAAATATTTGGTGTACCATATGACTCTTGTTTTTATGGAGCGATGAAATACTTGTTGAACTCCATGAACTTCCATACCACCACTTGTTCCTCTAAAATTTGCCACACAGTTGTGTTCTTTATGTTCATTGACTTTACAACATTTGCAATTTTTAAACATTATCTCCACATCTAACACTTTACCGGTGTCTACACTCATGGCAGTCACTACTCCATTCAGAGAAGTATGTCCTCTTTTCTGCCAACTTCCATCAAGTGCAACTGCAATATCCAAACATCCATGATTTTCTTCCACTGCTTCCCTGGCAGCCAGTTTCATGCTTTCCTCACTGACCTCACATACAGCTTTCTTTCTCTAATATTGCAGTCAGTTTTTCAAATTTATCTGATGGTTGATGTAAGTTCATCACTGAACAAAATGTTCTCCCTGTAGCCATGCCCTTGCCCTAATCTAGTATTGATATCATAAGGGCCCTTGCTTCTGGTTTTGAAGAACTCATAAATGAAATAACAGCTGAGCATTTAGTGCAAATTAAATCCAAAACAATTGCTAGGCCTTTTCTCCCACTGGCACTCTCTCAAATTTTCACACTCTGTGGCTCACCACACTGTCTGCATTGTACAAATTTAGAAATTACTTCCGATAATATTCTCAAATTTATAATAATGTTACTGCACCCTTTGTCACGTACAGTAAATTCATTGTAACTCTCTTGAAATGGTGAGAGCTTCTTTGATGATGCACTTGTTGAAGAATGACAATTAGAAACATTGTTGTCAGGCGACATAACCTCTTGTACAGAAAGCTTTCTAAACTTGTTTTCTCTAAATTGTCATTTCTTTGAAATGCCATTATGTTTTGTCACCTTCAGTACACAACAAAATACACATAAACAAGCACTGCAAACATAATAATAACTACTCGTAATCACACTTGAACAAAACTAAATGCATGTTTGAAAGCATGTTGTTTACAAACAGCAGAAACAAAAGAATATCAACCGTTGCATTCCAAGGATAGCCAACACACTCGCGAGAAAAAAAAAATCCCTAACGTGAAATGTAGGGGATATAAAGATCTAAAATTTATGCAGAAAAGTCGGTGACAGAAAAGTGGGCATGGCACATAAACACATGTGGTAGGAAAATGCTCTTTAAATGCTTGAAAAAAAAAATTCAGCAAAATTCTTTTCAGAGTTCTAGGAGAGCAATAAGTGGAAAAGATAAACACGATATCTGTTTCTAGTAACACAATCAGAAGCCATATTGAGGACATATTTTTGACACAGAACTCAACTAAATAAGTTCATTTCTTTGCATTACAGTTAGATGAATTGATCGACATAGCATCTTATTCCCAGCTGCCACTCTATGTTTGACACAGAAATATGATGGCCTGAAAGAAGAATACTTGTTCTCTAAATTGATTGACACTATTACAAATGTCAAAGATGTTTTCCAATCACTGAAGAATTCATAGTAAAATGAGATACAGTAGTCAAAGGGTTGTTGCATGTACAGATGGAGCACTTTTAAAGTTGGGTGTTCACTATGGGTTCCACACATTGGTAAATGAAGTAGCTCTAAATACAACATTCAGCTACTATACTATACATTGTTAGGCTTTGGCAGTGGAAACACTTCCACCTGAAGTTTTGACAAGAAGTTGCTTTGTTTCTGAAAAGAGCAAGGACAGAAAAAGAAAACACTTACATGTCAAAAACAGAGAGCATATTTAGTTCCAAAGTGACATATTTCCTTGCAGAAATAAATATGCTTAACCTCAGCTTGCAAGGAAATATGGTGAATATTTTGACAGTATAAGATAAAATAGCCAATTTTCATCACACTGTAATGCTGAAGTTCAAGACATTTTGATGTTTTCACAACTGGTAATGATGCTTGATACCAACAATAAAAATGCTCCTTCACACATGACATGATTTAAGTCAGGACTTATCATCACATAATAGATTCTATGAGTATAAGTATTTTCCTGAACCGGGAAATCAACAAGTAAATGTCTGAGTTTTAAGGCCATGAATGAAAGAGTATTTTTAGATAATAACGTTGAAATCAATGCAGAATTTCTTGGACTGCATTAAGACAACACGATGAAAAATAGATTTCTCTAAAACAGAACATTTTGGCAGAAAGACTGGTGAAGAGTATGCATTACTAACAACAATAGCCTGATGAATACTTGTTCCATTCACCACATCATACAGGCATGAAAGTGGATTTGCAACTATGGTGGGGATGAAAATGAAACCGAGGAATCGATTGAGCTTGGAACATGATTTGCAATGTACATTGGCTGAGACCAAATTGCATATAAAAAAGACTCTCTGGAATAAGCAGTATAAATCATGTCATTAGATTTCATTATTTCTTGGTTTAATATTGTTGTTGTTGTTGTTGTTGTGGTTGTGGTCTTCTGTCCAAAGACTGGTTTGATGCAGTTCTCCATGCTACTGTACCCTGTGCAAGCCTCTTCATCTCCAAGTAACTACCACAACCTACATCCTTCTGAATCTACTTACTGTATTCATCTTTTGGTCTCCCTCTATGATTTTTACCCCCACTCCCCTCCAGTACTACATTGGTGATCCCTTGATGCCTCAGAATGTGTCCTACCAAATGATCCCTTCTTCTAGTCATGTTGCATCTCAAATTTCTCTTCTCCCTAATTCTGTTCTGTACCTTCTCATTAGTTATGTGATCTACCTAATATTCAGCATTCTCCTGCAGCACCACATTTCAAAAGCTTCTGTTCTCTTCTTGTCTAAACTGTTTATCACCCATATTTTGCTTCTTCTATACATGGCTACACTCCAAACAAATACTTTCAGAAAGGACTTCCTACCACTTAAATCTATACTCAGTGTTTCTTTTGTTCTGAAATGTCCTTCTTGCCATTGCCAGTCTACATTTTACATCCTCTCTACTTGACCATCATCAGTTATTTTGCTCCCCAAAATAGCAAAACTCATCTACTGCTTTAAGTGTCTCGTTCCATAATCTAATTCCCTCAGCATCACCTGATTTAATTTGACTACATTCCATTATCCTCATTTTGCTTTTGTTGATGTTCACTTATATCCTCCTTTCAAGACACTGTCCATTCCGTTCAACTGCTCTTCCAAGTCCTTTGCTGTCTCTGACAGAATTACAATGTCATCAGCAAACCTCAAAGTTTTTATTTGCGCTGTCTGGACTGTAACTCCTACATTAAATTTTTCTTTTGTTTCCTTTACTGCTTGCTCAATATACAGATTGAATAACATCAGGGATAGGCTACAACCCTGTCTCACTCCCTTTTCAACCACTTCTTCCATTTTGCCCCTTGAACTTATAACTGCCATCTGGTTGCTGTACAAATCATAAATAGCCTTCCACTCCCCGTATTTTACCCCTCCTATCTTTAGAACTTGAAAGAGAGTGTTCCAATCAACATTGTCAAAAGCTTTCTGTAAGTCTACAAATGCTATAAACATAGGTTTGCATTTCCTTAACCTATCTTCTATGAGAAGTCGTAGGGTCAGTATTCTCCAGAATCCAAACTGATCTTCCCCGAGTTCCGCTTCTACCAGTTTTTCCATTCGTCTGAAAAGGATTCATGTTAGTATCTTGCAGCCGTGACTTATTAAACTGATAGTTCAGTAATTTTCACACCTGTCAGCACCTGCTTTCTTTGGAATCAGGATTATTATATTCTTCTTGAAGTGTGAAGGTATTTTGCCTCTCTCATACATCTTGCTCACCAAATGGAAGAGTTTTGTCTTGGCTAGCTTATCTAAGGCTATCAGTAACTCTAAAGGAATTTTGTCTACTCCTGGGGCCTAATTTTGACGTAAGTCTTTCAGTGGTTTGTCATATTCTTCACTCATTATCATATTTCTCTTTTCATCTTCCTCTCTGTCCTCTTCCATTTCCATAATATTGCCCTCTAGTACACCTTTCTTGTATAGACCCTCTATATACTCCTTCCATCTTAATGCTTTTCATTCTTTGCTTAGGACTGGTTTTCCATCTGAGCTCTTGATATTCATACAGATGGTTCTCTTTTCTCCAAAGGTTTCTTTAATTTCCTGTATGCACTATCTATCGTACTGCTAGTGGTTTAATATAACACCTACAAAAACATTTGAGTTTTATTTGTTGAATGTTAATGAAATATTGTTTATTTTCCTGTAATTTTGAAAACAAAAATGTTCAGACATTTTTTTCCCAGTATCATCATCATCATCATCACCATCTTGGACAGTTTCCAGCCTCTGGCTGTCTCTGTATGGAACATAGGCCTCTCCATCGTCTTCTGTCTTGCCACCATCTCTCCATCTTCACCTTGGTCCAGTCTTCTCCTTTCTTCTGGATGCATTCTTTTACTCCTTTCAGCCACCTGTCTCTCAGTCTTCCTCTTGGTCTCTCTCCTTCCATTTTCATCTCATGTATCTTCCTGGGTATCCTCTTTTCCTCCATTCTCTTAATGTGTCCATACCATCTCAGCCTTGATTTCTCTATCTCCTGTAATGGTTCCAACTTCATTAACTCTCTGATCCTCTCATTTCTTAACCTGTCTATTTTTGTCTCTCCAGTACTGTTTCTCAAGAATTTCATCTCACTAGCTTGTACTTTGCTTTTCTCTCTTCCTTTCATAACCCAGGTTTCTGATGCGTATGTCAGGATCTGGACATAGTATGACTAGTATATAACCTTTTTACTGATTTGGGGTACATCCTTGCTCCATATCAGGCTTCTGAAAAACTTCCAAAATGCTTCTGCTTTCCTTCCCCATTCGTTTATTTCTCTGTCGTTTTTTTCCATCTTCCTGTATCAGACTTCCTAGGTACTTGAAACTTCCCACTCTCCTCAATCGTTCCCCACCAGCTGTTATTCCCATTGTTCCTCTCTCCTTCTGTCTTGTGATAATCATCTGGATAAACTGAGTAAACCAGAGGTTGTACAGAGTTTCAGGGACAGCATAATGGAACAATTGACAGGAATGGTGGAAAGAAATACAGTAAAAGAAGAATGGGTAGCTTTGTGAGATGAAATAGTGAAGGCAGCAGAGGATCACATAAGTAAAAGGAAAAGGTCTAATAGAAATCCTTGTATGACACAGGCGATAGTGAATTTAATTGATGGAAGGAGAAAATATGAAAATGCAACAAATGAAGCACGTGAAAGGGAATAAGAAGTCTGATAAATGAGACTGACAGAAAGTGCAAAATAGCTAAGCAGAATTGGCTAGATGACAAATGCAAAGCTGGGAGGAAGATAGAGAGACGTTTGGAAGTAATAGAAGCAGTTGTTGTGAATATCAAGAGCTTAGATGGAAAAATACAACAAAGCAAAGGAGGGAAAGCTGAAATATGTAAGATGTAAGAATTATATAGATGGGCTTTACAAGAGAAATGAACTAGAAAACAATGTCTTAGAAAGGAAAGAGGAAGTAGATGTGGAAGAGATGGGAGATAGGATACTGTGACAAGAATTATTACAGATAAATCAAAACAAGGCACATGGAGTGGACAACATGCCCTCAGATGTATTGGTATTCTTGGAAGAGTCAACAATGACAGAACTTTGCATTGGCCATGCAGGGTAAATGAGAAGAGTAAAATACCCTCGGATTTCAAGAAGAATGTAATAATTTCAATTACAAAGGAAGCAGGTGCTGACAGGTATGAACAATAGAGAACCAGTAGTTTAGTAACTCATGGTTGCAAAATATCAACATAAATTATTTACAGAAGAGTGGGAAAGCTGGTACTGTGCTGGGTATTGATTCTGTGTCTGTCTTGGGTACGATAATATGTTCACTGTGCTGTTCATAGTAGCTTACCTGCATTCCTGTTTCCTTATTCATTATTAGACCTACTCCCATGTTAATACTATCTGATTTTGTATTTATAACTCTGTTCGCATCCAATTGGAAGTCCTGTTCTTCCTGCCACCACACTTCACTAATACCGACTATACGAGGGGTGTTTGAAAAGTCCGTGCAAAGTCCAAGAGATGGCACCCCCAGTGTGTATCAAGGTCATGTTTAGTTAGTAGCATCTTTTGAAAGAACGCACACCAAGTTTCAGCCATATTGGTCTATTTCTTTGTGTTTTGCATTCATGTGAATCATGGAAGTCGAGTGATTGTCAAAAAATTGATGTAAAGAATTTTGTGTGGTGATTAAACATTACTTTATGAAAGGCAAAACGCCTCGGGAGACTAATGAGAAGCTTGATAAACATTACACTGGCTCTGCACCTTCTATTAGAACAGTTTATGAAGGGTTTCAAAATTTTTGGAGTGGCCATATGGGCACAAGTGATGCTGAATGTTCTGGATGTCCTGTGGAGGTTACAGCTCCAGAAATCATTGATAAAATCCGTGATATGGTGATGGATGACAGAAGAGTTAAGGTGTGTGAGATTGCTAGTGCTGTGGGCATCTTGAATGAATGGGTACATAATATTTTGCATAAACATTTGGACATGAGAAAGCTATCCGCAAGATGGGTTCCGCGATTGCTCACGCTTGACCAAAAATGGAATCGTGTGAAGTGTTGCAAGAATGGTTTACAGCTGTTCAGGAAGAATCTGCAGGACTTTAAGCATCGTTTAGTCACTGTGGATGAAACATTGATACATTACTATACTCCTGAGGCCAAACAACAATCTAAACAATGAGTTACCAAGGGAGAATGTGCACCAAAAAAGGCGAAGACCATTCCTTCAGCCGGAAAGGTTATGGCAACTGTCTTTTGGGATTCGCAAAGGATAATCCTCATCGACTACCTGGAAAGGGTAAAACTATTACAGGTGTGTATTATTCATGGTTATTGGACCGCAAAATAGTCCTTTTCCATCATGACAATACACCAGCACACACCTCAGCAGTTGTGGCCGCAAAATTGTTGGAAATAGGATTTCAACTCGTTTCACATCCCCCCTATTCTCCAGACTTTGCTCTCTCGGACTACTATTTGTTCCCCAGTTTGAAGAAACGGCTGGCAGGTCAAAGATTTTATTCAAACAAAGAGGTGATTGCAGCAACTAATAGCTGTTTTGAAGACTTGGACACTTCGTATTATTCGGAAGGGATCAACAAATTGGAACAGTGCTGGACGAAGTGTATGAGTCTAAAAGGAGACCATGTCAAAAAATAAAAATGTAGTAGTTTTTACTTTTTCATGTACTTTTCAAATGCTCCTCGTAGCTAACTCCAAACCATTCATTTCCTTTTGCCAGTTCTTTAATCTCCAAAGCTTATAAAGGGATTACTCAATGACACTCTCACTCAATGACAACCAGGTTTGATTTTCCTGATGACAGTATCCTCTTGAATGGCCCCATCCTTAGATCCAAATGCAGGACTCTTTCATCTCCAGAATATTTTACCGAAGAGGATCTCATCATTCTTCAGTCATACAGAAAAACTGTTTGCCCTTGGGAAAAATAACAGCTGTAGTTTCCACTCACTTTCAGTCATTCGCAGTACTAACACAGCAAGGACATGTTGGCTAATGTTACAAGGCCAAATCAGTCAATCATCCAACTGTCTCCCCTGCAGCTACTGTAAAGGCTGCTGCCTGTCTTCAAGAAACACATCTTTGTTGGGCCTCTCCACTGATATCCCTCTATTGGTGGCTACACCTGCAGTACAGCCATCTGTATCACTGAAGCACTCTAACACCTCAGCAAGTTTGTAGTTCACAGAGATGACACCAGTGAAATGAATTTAATAAAAACAACAATTAATGTTTAGTCTCTGATATAACTGGGATATTCTGTAATTCATAGATTTGTGTGTGTGTGTTTTCCATTCATAATTCAGTAATTAAGTGTTTGCTAATTTAGAGCTTTCAGCATTTGTACCACATTGTGTTGTGAGCCTTTTCTTCCTTTCTTTGCAATTAATCAAAATGCGTTATTAATCTTTCGCACACATTTCATGGTGTCTTGCCCCAGTTTATTCATGACAGAAGGTACATACGTGATACTTCCCAGAAACAGTGCAAATTATATTTTAAAGAACATCACATTTACCATTGACTGGAGAGATGATTCATTTTACAATTGCAGTTGTGGCCTTTCGGCCATTCTCAGTGGTTCTGAAAATATTTTGCTTCAGCACATGTCAGACATAAAAATCCTTCACCATGTCTACATGTCATTGTAAAAAATAAGCTGTTTCATTGTAGAAACATACTTTTTTAGATAATGGCAGGTGTACATGTCAGAGGATTTTAATGTATGCCATGTGCTGAAGCAAAATCTTTTGCAGCACACCTTGAAAGTGGCCCAAAGGCCAAAACTGCAATTCTGAAATAAATAATTTCTACAGTCAGTGGCAAATATGAAGTTGTTTAAAAAAATCTACATGACTATGAACCCTGACCATGAGAAGTTAATCAGTGCAAGTTATCTTATATCCATACATTCCAAAGTGAGGTCAAGTTCACACTATTTCAAAGTTCCACTTATCACAAAAATTCCCTAATCTAAACACCTGAGGGGCAGTCACACAGCTGGTCCACCAGGCTGCAGCCCATGATCAAGGTAGTCCTGTGTGTTGCCAGACAACTACATAGAGTATTAGAAATGGTGTTAGACATCAGTTCCTTGTGGAACTGGGTTTTGACGGTGCAGATAAAGTATTCTGCATGAGTGTTGGAGATTGGAAGAAAATGTGCAATGCGAAGATGTTGAAGCTGTTATTGGCTGCAAACCAATTTAGAGTCACAAGAGGTAAATGCTGTCCCATTATCAGAAATGAGATGCATGGTACACATTCAAGGACAACGAGTTTTCTTCAAGGGTGCAATATTAGTGGTAATAGTGACCCAAGACATTTGAAGCATAGTAGGAAGCTGAGAAAAGGAATCTGTCATGACCAATCACATGGAGCCAAAAACTGGGTCTGCAAAACCTAAGGTGATATGCTTCAAAGGCTCTGCAGCATCAGGCCAGGGAGAGAAACACTGAGAGATGCAGTTTGATGAACCAGACAGGTAAAGCATTGGTGAACCAGGGACAAGATGTCAGAGTCAATATTTGGGCAGAATATGCATTGTTGTGCCGAACATTTAATCCAGGTCATGCTCCAATGGACAGTGGGCAGGAGGCACAGGAGTTGTGGCCAAAGAGAGAGAGGAATCATGATGTAACAGTGGTCCTCATCCAAAACCTAGGGGTAGTGACCTGTAGGAACGAAATTCAGGACCGAGAGGCGTGTCCAGGCACTCATATTGTACAAAGTGAGTGATACAGTGTAACATCAGGTTCTTCTGGGTGATATGCATAATGTGAAGGAAGAGACTGAACAGTCGAATCCATGTCTGAATTGAGATGGAAACACATCAATTCATGTTAATCGGAGGCTGGGTTAGGCCCAGTGGGGAACGTGGGCAGCATGTCCACTTGTGCATATAATGTCACTACTTAATAGTGAATAGAATATGAAAACGAGACAATTACAGCACCCAGCACTGGAGTGATGGACAGTCCAATGTGGTAAGTGATGCTTGGGAGCAAACATGGTGAGAAATGTGCAATGATCTGTGATAAGATGAAATTTTTGACCATGAAGGAATAATTTAAATCTTGGACTGTGGTAATGATAGTGAGGTCCACACACTCCATTTGAGAATGATGCTGCTGAAAAGCATATAAAGTCTTAGAAGCATATGTGATATGGTATTCAGTGCCATCAGAATATTTCTGGTACATGACTTTGCTGACACCATGAAAGTACACATCAGTTGCTATTACCAGAGGCAGACTTCTGACGTATGTTGTCAAACACAGTGCCAGTTGAGGTAATCTTTTGAACCATGGAAATCTGGTTGGTATCAAGGTGACCATTCAGATAATGCACCTTAATGACGTAGCTGGTTCAATGGGTAAGAGTGTTCTGCTGGATTTATAATGAATCAGGCATAATAGTACATGTTACCCAGAAAGACCTATAAGTCTTTTATATTTGTGGGCAGCTGCATCTTACCTCTCACCGTAACATAACCTCATTTCTTCTGGTCCATTTATAGGGAGTTTAAACCCTAAATATGTCAAGGAACATCGCATGAAATAGAGCTTGCACAGGTTTCATTTAAGTTGTTTCACTAGCAGCCTCTGGAACAAAAGCTTGAAATTGTGAAGGTATTTCCCTGTTGCCGCACATTTGACCAAAATATCATCAAGATTTGCAGCAAACTGAGAATATCTTGTAGAAACTGATCAATAAAATTTTGAAATATGGCAGGGCCTGAAGAGATCTGTAAAGGCAACTGATTATAATGCTAAGCATAATGCAGTGTATTTAGCACTAAGTAATCTTGTGATGCTGCATCTAAAGAGATTTGTAAATGTACCTCTGTGAGATCAGTTTTGCTAAATAAAGTACCACGGTCTAATTTTGAAAAGAGTTCACCTGGGATTGGTAGAGGATAAGTTCCCATTTCAGTTTCTGAATTTATCATTACTTTAACGTCATCACAGAATGTCAAAAAGCTGTTGGGCTTTTCGTGATGTTTCCAATAGATTGGCTTATTGACTATGGAGAATAGGCATTAACATGTAGAGCCAAGAGCTTTGGGCACATTTTGAACAAATATGGGGCAGCTAAGATTTTAAGTTTGATGTGAGCTTCGAAATCAGTTGTCTTCGCTAATCCAGGTGAGAAGATTTGAGCACATCCTTCACAGATAGTCTTTAATGCAATGCAAGCCCCTTTGGGCTAGCACCCTGTGCACTGTTTCATATACCATAAATCCAATTTTCTGAAGACAGGATTTCTCATTTCCAAGTTGGGCAAGAGCCGCAGTATAAAGCCCCCGTTTAAAGAGCCCATGTAGTTCTGGCTGTCACAAACATTTGGAATTGCAATTCATACTTAATACATGTACAGCACTGAAACAATCTGCATAAGATAGAATGGGGCCCATTTTCCTCTGCCAAAATTTTAACCTGGCTGCAATACATGTTTTTTGGTTGTAGTAAAGAAAATATTCTATACAACTCAGGTTTCACTGGATTTATTAACAGCTGTAGTTTCTCTATTAGATAATACAGTTTGGGATTTCTTGACAAGAATGTGGCTTCTTGTCTTT
This sequence comes from Schistocerca nitens, assembly GCF_023898315.1. Classification (NCBI taxonomy): domain Eukaryota; kingdom Metazoa; phylum Arthropoda; class Insecta; order Orthoptera; family Acrididae; genus Schistocerca; species Schistocerca nitens. Next base: position 189,101,551 of record NC_064622.1, read on the forward strand.
CCAAGACAGAAATTTGACAAGCTTAAAAATATGACAACAGTCATGATGGCATATGTCCCAATATTCATGTTGTTCATCTAATGGTGGGAAAGCTGTAAATGTGGGTGACGCTGGAGACTTTCCTATGTTAACACACTTGACACACACTCTGCAGTGACCAGTGTAAGATTCCACGCCTGCGATCCAGGAACACAGCTATGCTGCGCACCACAGAAGTCACAAGACACTAGCACTGGCAAGGGCCTCCACTCTTGTGTGTGCAGTGTCTCCGTAGTGCACTCTACCGGCCGGCTGATGGCTTATAGAGTCAGACCCAGCCAGCCTAACTCTGTCACATGTTCACATTCAGCCTATGTGTCTTGGCAAGTGTTTCCTTGTACCAATATTTTTGAACTAATAAAGTCTTGTGTTTGTTGTTATCTGTGTGTTCTTGCAGTCAGAACACATTGGCGATGAGTGGGGTCATTTTTCACTTGTTGTGTCATTTCTTTTCACATTTGATTGTGACTTTTTTCTTATTGCAACATGGAAGCTCTGATTCAAACGTTGATGCAAGCACAGACAAAACTTTTTATGGTCATACAACAGGCTGTGCCAGTGTTACTCTCTCCCCCTTAATTTCTGGCTGTTTCGTCCCTCTTTCCTGCCATTTGATGAGGCAGTGGAAAATTGGGAAGTGTGTGGACACCACCTATGGCAACATTTACATGTCTTCCACGTTACGGATGCAGAGGTATGTTGTGCACTGTTTTTGTCCTGGATTTCTCTTGCCTCATATCAGGTGTTGTGGCAGTTGGCCGTGTTGCAGGATCCTTCTCCATTGTCTTTTGACAGTTTATGTCCATTGTTGTCATCCTATTATCACTGCCAAACACATGTCGTAGCCACTAGCATTGACTTCTACCAATGCAAGAAATAGCCCCATCAGTCTTATTGTGTCATTTTATCACATCCAAGTCATGGTTCATGTTATTATAATCCACTCTGCCACAGATAAGGAAGTCTGGCGATGGGCCCTCCAATTAGAAAACCCTTTCGTTGACAAAGTGTTGTCTATTTCCCAGTTGTATGAGGTCTAACACGCCACTGGTTGGCAGCTGAAAGCTTGGTGCAATGTTGCAGCAGTGCAGAGTGGCACAGCTGTGTCCACTGTGTTCAGGGAGGGCGACAGAGTGGCAGAGCAAGTAGGCTTATCCAGCGGCTTCCATGCACCACATAAACAGCATTCTGGTCACCACTCCCTGTTGCTGTCATGTGCGCCTTGTTACTCCCAACATGATAGATTAGAGTGCCCCCACCATTGTGCCATCCAGTGTAAGTGTCAGAAAAAGGCCACACTGTAATAATCTGCCACTCAGTGGCACAGAAAGTAATATCAGAGGACATGGATATGGATATCCAGGAAGTGTCCGGTACCCGATCAGGAGTCCAGCAAGACTTTTATCAAGGTTTTGGTTCACTCTTGGCAGATGCGCCTGCAGGTGGACACTGGTGCAGCAGTTTCCCTGCTTAATGCCCAAATGTATTCAGACCTCAGGTCTTCTCCACAGTCACCAGTAAGCAAGCACCTACAGGATTATGGTAAACAGCAAATCCCCTTGCTCAGTCAATTCACAGCTTACATTACCTATAGGTCAGTAGCTCAGTCTATTACCTTTATTGTTGTTCATAATGCTATTTCAGCTAACCTTTTTCGGTTTGATGCCTTTGAGGCCCTTGACTTTTCAATCATGACCGAGCAGGGTGGCGCAGTGGTTAGCACACTGGACTCGCATTCGGGAGGGCGACGGTTCAAACCCGTCTCTGGCCATCCTGATTTAGGTTTTCCGTGATTTCCCTAAATCGTTTCAGGCAAATATCGGGATGGTTCCTTTGAAAGGGCACGGCCGATTTCCTTCCCTATCCTTCCGTAATCCGAGCTTGTGCTCCGTCTCTAATGACCTCGTTGTCGACGGTACGTTAAACGCTAATCTCCTCCTCCCTTTTCAATCATGAATGCCATATCGATGGTATCTGCCAAAATTCCTTATCAGTCATTGGAATCACTGTGCTCTGAATTACAGGATATTTTTTTCAGAAGGCTTGTGGTGCACCACAGACTTAAACCAGCATAACATTTAACCAGTTGGCTTGTCACAGATTTTTTTGTGCTTGGCAGATTCTTATAGCCCTCCATTCCATGTTAAGTTGGAGCTGGACCACAATGGGCCACACCCCTTGCTATTGTGATGAAACACTCTGTTAAAGTGTGACTTTTAGGTGATTTTAAGGTCACTAAGAAATCACAGTCTGCGGTTCGTACCATGCCATGTTTGGAAGAACTGTTCACATGCTTAGCAGGGGGTCAACCCCTAAAGCATATCACCAGTTACCCTTGGATGAGGAGTCCAAGTGAATCATGGTTCTTAATATGCCTTTGGCCCATATTGATACCAATGCTTAATGTTTGGTGTGGCAAGTGGCCCCACAATTTTTTAAAACTATCTGGAGCAGGTCATGATATCTGTCCCACATTGCTTCAACTATCTGGATGACATTATCATTACTGGAAGTATGATGAGCTACCACCTGCACAATCTCTGGGCCCTTTTTTGAAAAACTTCCAGTTTATGGGTCTGCACTGCAATCTACAGAAGTCTAAATTTTTCCACACGTATCATGACAGTGCGTCCAATCCCTGGCAAATCTGGTCCAAGTCATTGTGGACATGCCACATCCCTCATGGCTGCACAAACTGCAGGCTTTCTTGATTAAAACTGCCTATTATCACAGGTTCAGTGCCAAGGCATCCACCATTGTATGCCCTCTCTACTTTCTTCCTCATGAAGGTGCTTGCTTTGTCTGGACTTGAGCATGCGACCAGGCTGTTTCCATGCTGAAGGACCACTTCTGGTCAGAACTGTGTGTAGCTACTTTTGATCCTAACAAAATGTTGGCTTGTGCTATGGACACCTCACAGTAGGGAGTGGGAGCAGTCCTTGCCCATTGGAATGTAGACAGCTCAGAGCAGCCACTGGCATTTGCATCCAAAACTCTCAGTCCAGCACAGGTCCACTACTCTCAGATTGAAAAAGAGGCTCTGGCCATTGTGGATACAGTCACCAAATTTCACATGTTCTTTTATGGCACCAAATTCTAACTCATTATGGACCACAAACCATTAGTTTTATTATTCAGTCCGTGCATGTGAATCCCCAATAAGGCAGACTACAAGTTACGGCAGTGGGCCTTGTTTCTCTCCAAATTCCACTATGACATACATTTTCACCCCACTGGGTGCCATGCCAGCACTGATGACTCATCCATACTTCCTTTTGGCCCAGAGCCCAAATTTGATTGAGAGAATCTCATGTATTTTCATTTGAAAGTTGCCTCCCACCAAGCAGTAGATGGCTTTCCGATTACTAGTACCTGGATTGTCAAGGCTGTCGTGTCTGACCCCCTCCTCAAGCATATTGTCCACCTCATCCAGCAGGGTTGCTCATCTCATACTCCAGGCCGTGCTTCTGAGCCACTTTAGAACTACATTGTCTGGCACCACCGTCTCTTCATCTTGTGTGGTCATCCTCCTCTCCACAGATGACACAGCTCTCAGGGTGAAGATTCCCGGGAGTTTGCAGCAATAGGTGTTACAGCTGTTACATGAGGCTCATGGGCATATTTCCTGCACCAAAGCCTTGGCTTGCAGACATGTGTACTAGCCTGACTCAAGGCTGGAGCATTTGATTGCTGTGTGTCCCCAGTGTGCTAGTCAACTGGCGGTTCTCAAGGTTTTGTCTTTCCCTTGTCCTCCAGCAATCCTGGGAGTGCTTCCTTGTGGATTCTGCATGTCTGTTTCTGAATGTGTTTTCGCTGAAACCACTACTGAAGTACATTTGAGGCTCTTTCAAATTTTTTTAAGGTCTCCCGGTTATTCTCATTTCTGCCAATGGACACCTCAGTTCCTGCCCCCGGCATTTCATCATTTTCATGTGCGGTCCAGCATTTGCAATGTTGCTTCTCCCCCTTTCACCTTCAGTCCAATCGAGAGGCCGAACACATGGTTTGCACCTTTTAAGACCCAGATGATAAAATATCTGCTGGACTTTCCTGCTGAGGAGACGTTACTGTTTTTTTCTTTTTCAGGATCACTCCTATTAATTTCCTTAGCCCTGCCAAGCTTCTCCATAGGCACCAGCTACAGATGCTGCTCCACCTCCTCCATCCAGGGTCTCACCCACCGTCATGTTCCACTGTACCATGCTTTCTGCCAGGGACAGTATTCTGGGCACGTGGCTTTGGTCAGTATCCCCACTGGACACCGGCAACTATCATGCATCAGAACGGCCACCTTGTCTACACTGTTTGGATGGGAGACCATGAGGTCTGGTGCCAACAAAATCACCTCTTAAGTCCAGGTGGGCACCCACCCATCCCAACTGCAACATCGCCTTTGCTGGTGCCCAGTCACTGGGTACCACCTCAGTCTGTGGTAGAGTCTCCTCCACCTTCCCCACCAGTCCAGATGTCGCCATGGATCATGGCTTGGACTGCCTGTTACCAGTACTGTCTCATGCTCCCACAGGGGGACATTGGGGTGCTACTTGCACCGGCCACTTTTGTTCATATTCCAAGGTCTCCACCAACTGGGAATTGCTGTAACGTCTCACCTCCAAGGCCTGCATGGACATGGGCATCATCTCCATGTCATTCCCATCCACTCCTTGGCCAGGGAATCAGCAACATTTTGATGCTGAGGAGGGACGCGTGTAGTTATCCACATAAGAATCTACACCTATGATCTGCACATGCAGCAGTATGGCACACCACAGAATTCAGAAGGTGGTAGCACTCACTCCCCGTCACTTGTTGACATTCAGCTTATATGTCTTGGGCTAGTAGTACAGTCGTTCCATGGTAAGTATTCTTGAAGTAATAAAGTGTTATGTTTGTTATTATTGTGTGCTTGTAGTCAGATCACATCACTACTGACTAAGAGTGGCCTTGCACCAACTGCTGGATTTTGGTGTGATTTTTTCAGAGGACATTCCTGATGACAAGTCACTGTGGGCAGTGGTGTCACAGTGGTCAACAGTAACAATGTGCCAGCTACATTGGATGGCATCACTACAAGTGTTTTGTAAGTGATGTCTTCTGTTCTTGACCTGTATTTTAACCATATCATACCAGCAAAAGACCCCTCCCCCCCCCCCCCCCCAAGAACCATGGACCTTGCCGTTGGTGGGGAGGCTTGCGTGCCTCAGCGATACAGATGGCCGTACCGTAGGTGCAACCAAAACGGAGGGGTATCTGTTGAGAGGCCAGACAAAGGTGTGGTTCCTGAAGAGGGGCAGCAGCCTTTTCAGTAGTTGCAGGGGCAACAGTCTGGATGATTGACTGATCTGGCCTTGTAACACTAACCAAAACGGCCTTGCTGTGCTGGTACTGCGAATGGCTGAAAGCAAAGGGAAACTACAGCCGTAATTTTTTCCCGAGGGCATACAGCTTTACTGTATGGTTAAATGATGATGGCGTCCTCTTGGGTAAAATATTCTGGAGGTAAAATAGTCCCCCATTCAGATTTCCGGGCGGGGACTAATCAAGAGGACGTCGTTATCAGGAGAAAGAAAACTGGCGTTCTACGGATCAGAGCGTGGAATGTCAGATCCCTTAATCGAGTAGGTAGGTTAGAAAATTTAAAAACGGAAATGGATAGGTTAAAGTTAGATATAGTGGGAATTAGTGAAGTTCAGTGGCAGGAGGAACAAGACTTTTGGTCAGGCGAATACAGGGTTATAAATACAAAATCAAATAGGGGTAATGCAGGAGTCGGTTTAATAATGAATAAAAAAATAGGAGTGCGGGTGAGCTACTACAAACAGCATAGTGAACGCCTTATTGTGGCCAAGATAGACACGAAGCCCACTCCTACTACAATAGTACAAGTTTATATGCCAACTAGCTCTGCAGATGACGTTAAAATTGAAGAAATGTATGATGAAATAAAAGAAATTATTGAGATAGTGAAGGGAGACGAAAATTTAATAGTCATGGGTGACTGGAATTCGGTAGTAGGAAAAGGGAGAGAAGGAAACATAGTAGATGAATATGGATTGGGGGTAAGAAATGAAAGAGGAAGACGCCTGGTAGAATTTTGCACAGAGCACAACCTAATCATAGCTAACACTTGGTTCAAGAATCATAAAAGAAGTTTGTATACATGGAAGAAACCTGGAGATACTGACAGGTTCCTGATAGATTATATAATGATAAGGCAGAGATTTAGGAACCAGGTTTTAAATTGTAAGACATTTCCAGGAGCAGATGTGGACTCTAACCACAATCTATTGGTTATGAACTGTAGATTGAAACTGAAGAAACTGCAAAAAGGTGGGAATTTAAGGAGATGGGACCTAGATAAACTGACTAAACCAGAGATTGTACAGAGTTTCAGGGAGAGCATAAGGGAACAATTGACAGGAATGGTGGAAAGAAATACAGTAGAAGAAGAATGGGTAGCTTTGAGAGATGAAGTAGTGAAGGCAGCAGAGGATCAAGTAGGTAAAAAGACGAGGGCTAGTAGAAATCGTTGGGTAACAGAAGAAATATTGAATTTAATTGATGAAAGGAGAAAATATAAAAATGCAGTAAATGAAGCAGGCAAAAAGGAATACAAACGTCTCAAAAATGAGATCGACAGGAAGTGCAAAATGGCTAAGCAGGGATGGCTAGAGGACAAATGTAAGGATGTAGAGGCTTGTCTCACTAGGGGTAAGATAGATTTTGCCTACAGGAAAATTAAAGAGACCTTTGGAGAAAAGAGAACCACTTGTATGAATATCAAGAGCTCAGATGGAAAGCCAGTTCTTAGCAAAGAAGGGAAAACAGAAAGGTGGAAGGGGTATATAGAGGGTCTATACAAGGGCGATGTACTTTAGGACAATATTATGGAAATGGAAGATGATGTAGATGAAGATGAAATGGGAGATACAATACTGTGTGAATAGTTTGATAGAGTACTGAAAGACCTGAGTCGAAACAAGGCCCTGGGAATAGACAACATTCCATCAGATTTACTGACGGCCTTGAGAGAGCCAGTCCTGACAAAAGTCTACCATCTGGTGAGCAAGATGTATGAGACAGGCGAAATACCCTCAGACTTCAAGAAGAATAGAATAATTCCAATCCTAAAGAAAGCAGGTGCTGACAGATGTTAAAATTACTGAACAATCAGTTGAATAAGTCATGGATGCAAAATACTAACGCGAATTCATTAGAGGCGAATGGAAAAACTAGTAGAAGCTGACCTCGGGGAAGATCAGTTTGGATTCCGTAGCAATACTGGAACACGTGAGGCAATACTGAGCCTACGTCTTATCTTAAAAGCTAGATTAAGGAAAGGCAAACCTACGTTTCTAGCATTTGTAGACTTAGAGGAAGCTTTTGACAATGTTGACTGGAATTCTCTCTTTCAAATTCTGAAGTTGGCAGGGGTAAAATACAGGAAGCGAAAGGCTATTTACAATTTTTCCAAAAACCAGATGGCAGTTATAAGAGTTGAGGGACATGGACGGGAAGCAGTGGTTGGGAAGGGAGTGAGACAGGGTGGTAGCCTATCCCTGATGTTATTCAATCTGCATATTGAGCAAGCAGTGAAGGAAACAAAAGAAAAATTCGGAGTAGGTATTAAAATCCATGGAGAAGAAATAAAAACTTTGAGGTTCGCCAATGACATTGTTATTCTGTCAGAGACAGCAAAGGACTTGGAAGAGCAGTTGAACGGAATGGACAGTGTCTTGAGAGGAGGATATAAGATGACCATTAACAAAAGCAAAACGAGGATAATGGAATGTAGTCGAATTAAGTCGGGTGATGCTGAAGGAATTAGATTAGGAAATGAGACACTTAATGTAGTAAAGGAGTTTTGCTATTTGGGAAGCAAATAACTGATGATGGTCGAAGTAGAGAGGATATAAAATGTAGACTGGCAATGGCAAGGAAATTGTTTCTGAAGAAGAGAAATTTGTTAATATCGAGTATAGATTTAAGTGTCAGGATGTCGTTTCTGAAAGTATTTGTATGGAGTGTATCCATGTATGGAAGTGAAACATGGATGATAACTAGTTTGGACAAGAAGAGAATAGAAGCTTTCGAAATGTGATGCTAAAGGAGAATGCTGAAGATTAGATGGGTAGATCATATAACTAATGAGGAGGTATTGAATAGGACTGGGGAGAAGAGAAGTTTGTGGCACAACTTGACTAGAAGAACGGATCTGTTGGTAGGACATGTTCTGAGGCATCAAGGGATCACCAATTTAGTATTGGAGGGCAGCGTGGAGGGTAAAAATCGTAGAGGGAGACCAAGAGATGAATACACTAAACAGATACAGAAGGATGTAGGTTGCAGTAGGTACTGGGAGATGAAGAAGCTTGCACAGGATAGAGTAGCATGGAGAGCTGCAGCAAACCAGTCGCAGGACTGAAGACCACAACAACGACAACCAGGAAATCAAATTTTCCAGTTTAATTTTCCCACAAGTTAGAAAAGTAATTTTTCAGTTAATGTGAGCATACATAGTCACTCCCTGGTTTTTGTTCGACTGTCTCCTGTTATCAATCATCAATTGTATAATTATAACAAACAAAATTATTTACATTTTGGGAAGTGCACATTACTACAATTTTTATATGATAATACTTTGTTATACTATCTTAAAAATCTAGACAGAAATGGACGAAGGGCACAGGGATGTGCATAGAAGTTAAATAATCCCTTGTTGTCAGGGTGGAAAGTGGAATTAAGGTGGAAGATGGGTGAAAGCAGGGAATGGATAGGGGAAACATTCTGGGTGTGCAGAGGACAGACAAGTGTTGGGAAGAAGAATAGAAAGAAGCAGACGGGCCTCAGCAGCAGCAACAAAACTGTGAGAATAGTCACAAGCACCAAACTCAGAAGCTTATGGACCAGGATGTGAGAAAGATAGAAAGGAGACTACCATGCTGGGTAGAGAGAGGACTGAAATCAAATGTGGAGAATGGCAAGAGACGATAGAGGGCAAAAGCAAGTGACTGGTCAGTGACAGGGCTTAACAGGATGTGATGGGTCGTTGTATAGGTCAGGTCTTACAACTGAGAATGTTCTGTTGGATGTGGGGTTTAGAGCAGAAGTGCCTGAGGGATAGACAGGGATGTTGCATAAATTTGAGATGGAAGACTACTTTGGTGACAAAAGGAGAACAGATTTGACATCCACTAGAAGACTAAGGTTGCAACAAACATTAAGTCAGTGATTCGTATTATAAACAGTAATTACTTTATCACAGTTTTCTGGGGCTCATTTGAAATATTCTGTCATATTCTATTTGATATTAAATTTTCACCCCACTCACAAACGTGGTTAAAATTTCATATGAATGTATACTGTTTAGTAGACATCGTTATGGTACTGATGAGAAAGTCTTCCGAAAATCTGGAAACACCAAATCCATCTGGTCTATGCTCCTCAGAGCATTTTGAAACTGTTCTTCCTGGAATCATCAGTGGTCTTCAAGGAAAAATTCATTTTGTTCCAGTAGGTTTTCACACATGTGCGGAGAATGTTGTAGATATATGTTAAAAGCACAGATGAGTGACACATAGGACACTGATTCTGGTGATCCATTCTTTTGCCTGTATTCTTCTTTTAATCATTGGGAACAGTTCCCTGTTCAAGGGATTTGCAGAAAATTTTGCGTAAGAATGGAGATAATCCCATCAAGAATTTAATGTAGAACCTGACAGGGTCTCCACCTGCTCCAGGGGCCTTACTAAGTTGTAGAGAAAGCAAAGGGATGAGTGCCAATATCTATATCATTCATCTCAAGATATCTATATCATCCATTTCAAAGTGGTATAGCAGTTGAATAATGGTAAACGTTTCTTTTTGAAGGAACATTTGAAAATGAAGTTCATCATTTTTGCTTTTGTTTTGCTGCTGCTGCTTACAGTTGTACTATCATTAGTAAGTCTGTTAGATGCTGACGGCTTCAACATTTCCAAACTTAATTTGGAAGTCAGTTAAGAGCAGTAATTGAAGCCATTGTACATTGTCCAACTGATAACTAAGCTGATATCATTTAACATGTTGCAGATCTGTGCATTACTTTGTACCTGTTTGCAGCATCTACTGTTTCCTAAACAGATTTAAATGTGAGACCATTACTACAGGGTTAAAAATGTAAAACAACCCTAGTATCCTTATGGGTGGGGATTTTGAAATTGGTGACACATAAAAATAATCAAAAACAACCAATATTTCGGTTGAATCCAGAGGTTTTGGCTGTGTGGCCCGATTGGTAATGTCCCTGATGACAATTAATCCTTAGGGGAAGGAGTAGCAGATTATGTGCAAAGCATAACTCTGTAACATGTGGAGTAATTTCAAAGGACCTTGAAAAAAATACCATAGTGTTTGGACACTCCTAGCAATCCTTCTAATGTTTACACATATGGCTTTCTATCATTAAAATTAAAATACTGTGGATTTAAGAAGCTAAATAGTTTACTTTATAGCATTAATAGTATATTTATACTTTTAAAAAATGTAAATCAACTGTACACATATTTCATTCATTTTTTGGACTAACATAAGGCTGGGATAAAAAAGCAACCATATAAATCGTACTAGTATATATATCTTCAGCTGTTGTGACAGGATAATCACTTAGAATTGCTTCTCCAAAGATCTCCGTGCAGTTAATTTGGGATTTTATCCTACTTTGAGTACCAGTCAATGTGGTGCAGCATGTACATTGAGACTGCCAGTCAAGTTGACAACAGACACCAAGGTGCATAGTTTCCAGAAACAGTTGGAGCCCTCTTTGGACTGTACACAGACAAGCTGTGAGGGCCAAGGAAAGAGGGCGACGTAGAGCATCTGAATTACCACCTGAAACCCAAATACGCAGATAAAGCCACAATAGGATATCGCACTGGAGAGTACGGAACATTATTCTAAAGGTAGTAACATTAAACATTTCAATAATTATCTTATTTTCAATGGTCAGATTTTATGCCAAAGTTCTAGGACAACTTGAGGCAGTCAATTGTACTATCAGTAGCAATTTTCTGCATGTAAATAGTAACTTTGAAATGGTTAATAACAAATTTGAGATCATGAGACAGAATATGGGAATGTGAAATAGGGCTGGTAATCAAAAAATCTTTTTTATTGTATTTTTCCAGTGTCAGGACACACAAATAATGTCATAGCAAGTTTCAACTTCTTAAAAAGTCATCATCAGATGATTTGAATATTGCAAGGTTGTAACCAGCATCAGTATTTTCAGGGATGCTGACTCAGTTTCTCACGATTAAAAATGGGAAGTTGCGGTACAGAAAATGGCCCAGATCTCTCTCTCTCTCTCTCTCTCTCTCTCTCTCTCTCTCTCTCTCTCTCTCTCTCTCTCTCTGTGTGTGTGTGTGTGTGTGTGTGTGTGTGTGTGTGTGTGTGTGTGTGGTGAATGAAGTGTTATGAAACAATGTGTGTGTGGTGTGTGCAGTGACTGATAATGAGATTTGAGTGAACAGTGTGGCATTACATTATTTAATAAGTGATTTGTAAAAGAAAGTATTGTATACCAGGAGTAAATGTAATGATTGTCTCTAACTTGTCGGAGATTTTCTCCTCTCAGGGACTGGGTGTTGTGTTGTCCTAATCATCATCATTTCATCACCATGGGCGCGAAAGTTGCTGAAGTGGCGTGAGATCGAAAGACTTGCACCAGGCGAACGGTCTACCCAACGGGAGGCCCTCGTCACGCGACATTTATTTATTTTACTTGAAGTCTGTATATATATTTGTGTATATGAATTAGCTTATTTTAAATTGGTCTAAAATTGTAAATACTTTGAAATGTCCTATATCCTTGTAAAAAGAGATCTGCGGATGAATAAAGCTGCTGCTGCTGCTACTACTACTACTACAACATTTTAAACCAAGTGGTCCAAACAGACAAAATACTGTGATTGATGAAATTGTAAATTTTTGGGTTTATGGATTTATGCATAGATGATCAACTTTCATGGAAGCAAAAAAATAAAAAATAAAAATAAAAAATATAAAAAAAACTCACAGTTTCTATGTATTAAGAAGGTTATCACCATATCTTAATTCTGAAACCCTAGGGATTGCATAATATGGATTAGTGTACCCTTTCTTGTCTTATGGGATTGTACTGTGGAGTGTCACATGCCAAACTAATATGAAAATATTGTCATACTGCAGAAGTTAGCCTTGAGGATTATAGCAAAAGTAACACCAGGAACTTCTCGCAAACACATTAGACACAATATTCTCACAGTTTATGCCACATATATACTAGAAACTATAATGCTAGAGAAAGAAGACAATAACATCACTAAAAGAAACATGGATATTCACAACTATGAAACAAGGCATAGAAAAGACTTCATATAGTTAACCGAAGATTAACATTAACAGCAAAAAGCCCCTATGTCAAAGGAGCTGTTTTTAATAACTTGTTACCAAATGAAGTTAAGATATTGACAGGGGATACATTTAAAAAGTGAGTCAACCCGTGGCTTATCCCTTATAACTTGAATTTATCATGAATTATAATGTAATAAGAAATAATGTAAACTAAAAAAATTAATTGTAATAATTTATATTTAGTTAAAAATGTGCATTCATGTACAATTACGTATTATGAGCAATAAATTGAAATTAAATTGAAAGTACAACACTTAGCACTGAAAGCATGTTTGTTATGAACACCAGTGTACAGCCAGAGAAGAACTGAACTGAACTCCTGAACCAACCATGAATGTTTCATAATATGCAAAAATGACAACTTTCAAGATCCTTCCAGTAATGAAAAATACTAAATAACAAGTAATTGTTGATGATTAAGTTAAAGCTGGTGACCTATAGCAAACTGCCTCGTGATGCTAACCACTACACCACACTGCTTGCGACATTGCTTCTTCTCTTGGAGAAACAGCAACCTGCTGTTTCAAGAGTTCTCGTTGGAGCTGACTACAGCACTCAGGATCTAGATCTTCTTCACATCTTCATCCGTATGGTAAGCAATGAAGGTAGCCTCTTCCATCAAACCTTTTTATCATTGAGCGGGTCTTTAGTTTCCTTGAACAAGAAGCCACCATTGTCAATTTGCACTTCACAATTGCAACAGGACTTCATACAGAGGACAAGGACTGTTGTAGCCTGCACAGGACTATGTATATCATAACCAACTTGGTGGTGACTGGAATATAGTGCATGAAGAAAATATTGGTTCCAATGCAGACAAATAACAGGATTTGTTGATACTGATACAGTGAACACTTCACAAGGACTTACCAGATGGAAGCTCTTACTCAGTAGCGGTCCGTATTTCTTGATTTCCTTTTGTGTTACAAAAAGAGTTAACATTTGGCAAGTAACTTTCCAGTAACCCAGAAGTCCAAGCTGGTGTCTGGATCAACAAGAAACGGCTATCATAAGCTTAGCATATGCTCCATTGGATGGGCCACTGTATATGTCTGGTGTAAAGCTGGGAATGTATGCTAGTGAGAGCTCTGTATGTGTTCTTTAGGATAGGCTACTGGGCTTGCCCAGCAAAATGACGAGTCCATACGCTGAGTGGCAAGCAAGAGTTGCTGAGAACGACAAGCCACCATGTTTTGGTCACAGTTCAGAAAATTTACATACACTTGGAGCATGCACCACCTGGTACTGGCTTGCCAGGATGTAGGCTGGTTCCAGCTGGTGATTGGAGCCTGGCAGTCTACTGGATGCAAATATATGTTTGTTTGCCAAACTAGTCAGTGAATGGCTGTAAAGCTTCTCTACCTGCTTAGGGACGAATGATGGAGCCACCTCTAATAATTGAATGTCATCCATCCTCTTACCCCTTAGGGAAAAAGCAGGGGGATCATGATGGTGGTGCATTGTGGCACTGGCAAGTCATGGCACTGGTGTGTCGTGGTGCTGGTGTGGGGAGCTCATGGCAGCTAAGTTGTGGTCATTGGCATCCAGGACCTGGAGTTGAGAGGTGGCATCTGATAAGGTTGTGGATGGACTAGGCATGGCTGCAAGAACTGGAATGCATGGAGCATAACTGAAAACAGCAAATGGATGCAGAGAGCTCAGTGTGCCAGGATTGATGGTGTAGAGGTAATGAAAGTGAGAGATGAATGGTAAGGAAGGTGTGCAGAAAAACAAGAATGGAGCACAAGAGAAATCGATTCCTTGCAAAGCCAGTGGAGTATCTGACATGTAAAAGCATGACAGCAGAGCACCAGAACAGTCTGTTGTGTGTAAAGCTGTCAGAGCATCAGAGCAGCTGATGAATAAGAGCACAGAAAGAAGGGGGCAGGAGTGAGCCTCAGTAAGGGATGAGGGGTTCCTGTAGAAGCATTGGGGGGGGGGGGGGGGGGGGAGGAGGGGGGGAAGCTGAAGCAATGAAAGAAATAAGAGAGCTGTATGAGTATCATCCAGAGGTAGCTGACCTTGGAGGCACTGCAGTGATGGTGGCTGGACATCTCTGCTGCCACAGTGATGCCGTTCAGAGCTGCTTGACTCTTTAGATACTGTAGACATGGCAGCTGGTCACCACTGACATTGCTGATCCTTTGACCACACATAGTACCACCAGCTAGAGGAGGCCCAGAGAGGCAACCAAGCAGAAGTGACCAGAGTGTTCCTCATCAGAATAGTGTTCCATTGTCTGGTTAGCTGTGCCTGCTGCAGGCGCTGCAAGAACCGCAATGGGGGCTGCCGTGTGATAGTGTATGATGCACATACTGTAGCAAGAGTCAGAGTGTGCCAAGGATGTGGAAAGACTGTTGAGATGAAAGCACCATTTACCTGATGGGCAATAAAAAGATCTACAGAAACTGTCTGAAAACTTTGACACTAACAACAAAGAATGGAACATCACAAACATGGATCACCGTCATCAGTGACAGAAATATTACACCAAAATGTGGATACTTCACTGTCAACACAAGACAAATGTGTGACCTCATCATCAATGATAGAAAAGGAACTTTGCAAGAAAGTCTTCTATCCTCATTGCCGATTATGTTTTATCTCACAAAGGAATGGGTATACCAGGACCACCTGCATATGGTGCATGAAAAAGACATTGACTCCCAAGTAAGCAAAGAACATTCTTTGTTGGTAATGGTACATTGAACACTTGACAGTGAGTAATGAGAAGAAATACTCTTAGCCAGTAACTGACTGTGCATCTCAGTTTCCCTTTGTGAGTTACAAGAAGAGATAAAACTTGGCAAGTAACCACAGTGCTTTAGTCGGTTATAAAAAGAAATTACACTTGACTAGTAACTGCCCATTAATTCACAACTTCAAGCTGATATCCTGGTCAGTTTTTAATGGCTACCATAAGCTCAATGTCTATTCCAGTGTTCTGGTGACTGGACCTTACCTCCTTACAGATGAGAGAATACTTTGACGAGAGCATGGCAAGTGCTCCTTAGGATGGGCCACTAGGCACAACCAGGGTAAAGCCCAGAGAGACTGCTGAGTGAGTGATAAGCAATGAGCATGTGCTCTGACTGATGAGACACTGAACAATATGAGCATAGAGCCTGAGGTAGATACCAGATGAAAACTTGTGCTCCTAAGGATGAGCTGCTAAGAATAGACAGCATAAAGCCCGGAGCATTAGCAAATGCTACTTGCTAATCATAGAGCTGGCAGAAGCATTTCTGTGAGGAGCACATGACCTGATAGCAGTGCCTTTCTTGTATGAAGCATGCTCTGCTGGCAGCAAGATTGACACTTCATATGAATGCTGCAGGAGCCTAGAACATCAAGCCAGCATGTTTTGACCATTATCTGAGAAGTTTACATTCACTTGAAGCGTGCGAGAGCTGGAACTGGCTTACCGGCAAGTTAGCTGGTTCTGGCAGGTAACCTGTGCATGGAAACCTGCCCGCTGCCAGAGTAAGGCTGGTTGCTAAAGTTGTTATTGTTGTGGTCTTCAGTCCAGAGACTTGTTTGATTCAGCTCTCTTTGCTGCCGTACTCTATCCGGTGCAAGCTTCTTCATCTCCAAGTGACAAATGCAACCTACATCCTTCTGAATCTTCTTACAGTATTCATCTCTTGGTCTCCCTCTACGATTTTTACCCTCCATGCTCCCCTCCAATACTAAATTGTTGATCCCTTGATGCCTCAGAACGTGTCCTACCAATTGATCCCTCCTTCTAGTCAAGTTGTACCACAAATTCCTCTTCCCCCCAGTTCTGTTCAGCATCTCCTCATTAGTTATGTGATCTTCCCATCTAATCTTCAGCATTCTTCTATAGCACCACATCCTGAAAGCTTCTATTATCTTCTTGTCTAAACTATTTATCATCCATGTTTCACTTCCAGACAAGGCTACATTCCATACAAATACTTTCAGAAAAGACTTCCTGACACTTAAGTTTTATACTCAATGTTAACAAATTTCTCTTATTCAGAAATGCTTTCCTTGCCATTGCCAGTCTACATTTTATATCCAGTCTGACCATCATCTGTTATTTTGCTCCCAAAATAACAAAACTCATCTACTACTTTAAGTGTCTTGTTTCCTAATCTAATTCCATCAGCATCACCTGATTCAATTCAACTACATTCCATTATCCTCATTTTGCTTTTGATTATGTTCATCTTATATCCTCCTTTCAAGACACTGTCCATTCCGTTCAACTGCTCTTCCAAGTCCTTTGCTTTTTCTGACAGAATTATAATGTCATCGGCAAACCTCAAAGTTTTTATTTCTTCTCCATGGATTTTAATTCCTTCCCCAAATTTTTCTTTTGTTTCCATTACTGCTTGCTCAATATACTGATTGAATAACATCAGGGATAGGCTACAACTCTGTCTCACTCCCTTCTCAACCACTGCTTCCCTTTCATGCCCCTTGACTCTTATAACTGCCATCTAGTTTCTGTACAAATTGTAAATAGCATTTCACTCCCTGTATTTACCCCTGCCACCTTCAGAATTTGAAAGAGAGTATTCCAGTCAACATTGTCAAAAGCTTCTTCTAAGTCTACAAATGCTAGAAATGTAGGTTGGCCTTTCCTTAATCCATCTTATAAGATAAGTCGTATGGTCAGCATTGCCTCATGTGTTCCAACATTTCTAGGGATCTAAACTGATATTGCCCAAGGTTGGCTTCTACCAGTTTTTTGATTCTTCTGAAAAGGATTTATTTTAGTATTTTTCAGCTGCGACTTATCAAACTGACAGTACAGTAATTCAACAACTGCTCTTTCTTTGGGATTGGAATTATTATATTCTTCTAGAAGTCTGAGGATATTTCGCCTGTCTCATACATCTTGCTCACCAGATGGTAGAGTTTTGTCATGGCTGGCTCACCCAAGGCTATCAGTAGTTCTAATGTAATGTTGTCTACTCCTGTGGCCTTGTTTCGACTTAGGTCATTCAGTCCTCTGCCAAATTCTTCTCACAGTATCACATCTCCCATTTCATCTTCATCTACATCCTCTTCCATTTCCTTAATATTGCCCCCAGATACATTGCCCTTGTATAGACCCTCAATATGCCCATTTCACCTTTCTGCTTTCCCTTCTTTGCTTAGAATTGGTTTTCCATCTGAGCTCTTGATATTCATACACATGGTTCTCTTTTCTTGCAAGGTCCCTTTAATTTCAGTATCTGTCTTTCCCCTAGTGATATATGCCTCTACATCTTTACATTTGTCCTCTGGCCATCCCTGCTTCGCCATTCTGCACTTCCTGTCGATCTCATTTTTGAGATGTTTGTATTCCTTTTCACCTGCTCCATTTACTGCATTTTTATATTTTCTCCTTTCATTGATTAAATTCAATATTTCTTCTGTTACCCAAGGATTTCTACTAGCCCTCATCTTTTTACCTACTTGATCCTCTGCTGCCTTCACTATTTCATCTCTCAAAACCACCGATTCTTCTTCTTCTACTGTATTTCTTTCCCCTGTCCTTGTCAATCATTCCCTAATGCTCTCTCTGAAACTCTCAACAACCTTTGGTTTTTTTGGTTTATCCAGGTCCCATCTCCTTAAATTCCCACCTCTTTGCAGTTTTTTCACTTTTAGTCTACAGCTCATAACCAATAAATTGTGGTCAGAGTTCAAGTCTACCCATGGAAATATCTTGCATTTTAAAACCTGGTTCCTACATCTCTGTCTTACCATTATATAATCTATCTGAAAACTTCCAATGTCTCCAGGCCTCTTTCATGTATACAACCTTCTTTCATGATTCTTAAACCAAGTGTTAGCTAGGATGAAGTTATGTTGTGTGCAAAATTCTACCAGGTGGCTTCTTCTTTCATTCCTTACCCCCATTCTATATTCACCTACTACTTTTCCTTCTCTTCCTTTTCCTACTATTGAATTTCAGTCCACCTTGACTATTAAATTTTCATCTCCCTTTGCCATCTGAATAATTTCTTTTATCACAGCACATCTTTCTTCAATCTCTTCATCATCTGTGGAGCTAGTTGGCATATAAACTTGTACTACTGTGGTAGGCATGGGCATTGTGTCTATATTGGCTACAATAATGCATTCACTATGCTGTTCATAGTAGCTTATCTGCACTCCTATTTTTTATTCATTATTAAACCTATTCCGGCATTAACCCTAATTGATTTTGTATTTATAACCCTGTATTCACCTGACCAGTAGTCTTACTCCTCCTGCCACCAAACTTCACTAATTCCCACTATATCTAACTTGAACCTATCCGTTTTCCTTTTTGAATCTTCTAACCTACCTGCCCAATTAAGGGATCTGACATTCCACGCTCCGATCCATAGAACGCCAGTTTTCTTTTTCCTGATAACGACGTCCTCCTGAGTAGTCCCTGCCCAGAGTTCCGAATGGGGTACTATTTTACTTCCAGAATATTTTACCCAAGAGGACGCCATCATCATTTAACCATACAGTAAATCTGCATGCCCTCGGGAAAAGTTACGGCTGTAATTTCCCTTTGCTTTCAACCGTTCACAGTACCAGCACAGTACAGCAAGGCTGTTTTGGTTGATGTTACAAGGCCAGATCAGTCAATCATCCAGACTGTTGCCCCTACAATTACTGAAAAGGCTGCTGCCCCTCTTCAGGAACCACATGTTTGTCTGGCGTCTCAATAGATACCCCTCCATTGTAGTTGTGCCTATCTGTATCGCCGAGGCATGCAAGCCTCCCTACCAATGGCAAGGTCCATGGTTCATGGGCGGGAGGGTTTGCCAAAGTAGTTGATGAATATCCATACACATGACATGGATGACATCTTTGCATTTTTGTCTTTTTGATGAAGGGTGACAGTCATTGACTTCATATGCAATAAGGGTGTACACACCCAGGGACAATTGGGAGATCTGGGGAAAATGTGGTACTTTTTCATCTGGGAAAAATCGAGGATAAAACTGGGAATTTTTTAAAATTCTGGAAATTTTCATATTTTGACTTCTCAGTTAAATATCTATAATTTTGAGTGGTTACAATTAATACTCTAACAAAGAATTTAACTTTAGCCCACTTTAATTATTTTATTTAATTGTATGGCTAGGGCCCCCCGTTGGGCAGACCATTCGCTGGGTGCCGGTCTTTCAATGTGACACCACTTCAGCGACCTGCAGTCAATGAGGATAACAGGATGATGATGAGGACAGCAAAACACCCAGTCCCTGGGTGGAGAAAATTCCCCGACCCAGCTGGGAATCGAACCCGGGCCCAGAGGATTGACAGTCTGTCACTCTGACCATTCAGCTACCGGGGGTGGATTTTAGCCCACTACTGTAGAATAATAAGGCAGCAGTAAAACATTAACAAGAGAATAATACCAAAATAAAACTTAAGTTGCAAAGAAAATGTGCCATTTACGACAACAAAACATAGTGTACACACAAGCGTCTGCCAACAGCAAAATGTGTCAAAGCTTTAGGAAGAAGACTATACATACTTTATAACAACAAACACCTTTCAAAGATTGTGACATCACAATTGTTCCCATTTCTAACATGTCACAGGATAATATTGTGAATGGTGGTTTGAGAAGTATTACTTTCGAAGTAAAATCCCTGTAATTCAAGATGAATTATGTTACATGTGAGAATGTACAATGAATTTCTTAAATCATGGAGCATTTGAATCTCATTCAAAACATAACACTTTGAGAACTAGCCACCTAGAAAAATTTTGGACCCAGAAGACCAGCCATTATTTAAAATTTAGTTGGATATTAGTGTATGATATTGTGGCGCCAATGAGGTCGACACCGGCATCGATGTGCGTTTGTCTCTGGACTCTGAGCATCATATTTGGACACTGAGCAAAGATTGTCTTTGCTTTCTTCCACCATGGCCAGTTCTTTGTGAGCCTTGCATGTGTAAAGAGGTGAATAAATGAACTACTGTTAAAATGGTGTTGTTTGGTGTAACTAACCCGAACATTCACCTCACTGGTGACCCCGAGTTGTAATGTCATCCGTTTTCGCCGTTTTACTGTGTCCACGACCTCTGCGTCGGTTATTATCGTGTGTATTACATCAACACAGCATTTGAAAAATGACTTCGGCCCAACGCCTAACGCCGGATTTTGTGATTGACATGCACCATGTTGCGGGTGATGTACACCCGCCAGGACTGCAACACGATGCCTCTCACTCGACAATTACGCTGATTTCGCCGGACGTTTTCGAGCCTGCAACAATAAGTGAGGTTAGGAGCGTGCATGACTCCGGCTATCAGATGCCTTTGTTCCCTCCACATGTGCCCTCCCTCATCAACGGTGCTGTTATCTCTTACGGATCTCCGTGCAGTGCGGGACCAATGCCGATTTCTGCAAATGCTTCGTTGGACAACCCACCACCGCCAGGACAACGATTTGCCACACCTCAATCCATGCTGTACCACGCGGATTCCTGCCACGTGGCCGGAACTGCTTCGTTCACAGGTCAACCTCCTCAGCATCTGACCACGTCCGCGCCTGCCTCGGTTCAGCATCAGCACATGCCTTCCTGCTTCGATACCTCGGCCTGCAACAGGAACAATAACTTGTTATCTGTGCCTGACCTCCATCTCTGTCCCACTGCTATGCCTCAGTGTTTTGTGCTACGACATTCACCTTATCCACACACCATTTTGAGTGGAGTGACTATGAACAGTGAACATTCACACATCCCGTCCCACGTTCGACATCATTTCCCACACTGTGCTTCTGGACAGCCCACACCTCCGCAGCCTCCCTGCAACACAGGTGGCCCCAGCTCTCATCATACGTTGAGCTTTCCACGGACTAACACGCATTCTCAAACTTTGAACTTTTTCTCACCTCTCGCTCCCACGCCGGCTCCAGTCGAGCTTTCACTACCGTTCTCGGCACATCTCGGTGCCTCATCCGTATCAGTCTTCCGCGACGGGTCAATCCGAACACACCTGCAATGTGTTGAGCTTCCGCAACTGCAATCGACACATTATGGTGTCTCACCCGCGTTGGCCTTCCACGTCGCGATGGTTTGGTGCTCAACCAAAATGCGTCACCTTCACTCTGCCACCCGACCAGTCGTCGCCGCCACATCCCCTGGAGGCACACTCTCCTGGAATACTACAGCAATAACAGCTCGTTTCAGGCAGTGCCCCAACGAACTCAACTCAACCTCTTCTTCTGAACATTCTACAACGCTTGCTGACGCTGCAGCCATTTAATCCTGACAGAGCAACAACCTGGTTCAAAATTGTCGACAAAGTGTTTGACCATTACAAACTCGACGAGTCAACCAGGTTTCTGTGCCTCATCACCCACCTGAACGACCAGGAGGACTTGATTGCTGACCTAGTCGACGCCCCGGACTCATCTACCTGGTACACTCTAGCCAAAAAGACAGTTCTATGTCAGCTTGCACGCTCAACTGAGGCAGCAATACGGCAAGTGCTCCACGTCCAGCAACTAGGCAACGACAAACCTTCCCAGCTCTGGAGACAGCTATGTGCTGTGGTCAGCGCCGATCTACTCTCTGACACAGCTCTCCTCGCCATCTGGTCAGATAAACTATCTCCTCACATCCGCTTTGCTCTGGCTCAGAGGTCTCCCGAACCTGTCGAGCAAAGAATGACAATTGCTGACAAGCAATACGATGCATCACTTCTCTATTTCGCCAGCCACTGCCTACCTGACAAGTCTCGGTTCAGACTCATCGTCCTGTGGCCGGACGCGGCCAGGGCTACACTGTGCTGACTGTTCCGCTCGCTCCAGGAAGCAGTAAACAAGCTACTGGGACGTCACCGGCTCTGCCCACGGTCATGCCCCCTCCTGCAACTGAGCCTGCTGCAGCCACCGAACCTCGACCACCACCACCGACAATGAACGTTCCACAGGAAATGCAACCGCACTACCTGTGCTGTTACTTTCACACACTGTTTGGTGAGGCAGCACGGAACTGCAGATCACCCTGCTACTTCCCAAATTCCAATCGCAGATAGGTTCGGGTGCCACCTCCTGCGCACAACATGACAGGCACCCCCCCAGTGCTCCATTCTGTCCGGGAACGACTTGATAATTGTGGACGACTTTACATTAAAGAAATTTCGTCAGGATACCTTTTCCTAGAGGACACAGACGCCGATGTTTCGCTGCTGCCTACGTCCTTAGCGTCGTCGAACATCCACCCTCCTCATACTTCACTTCAGGCTGTGAATTCAACTAAACTACAATGCTTGGGTTCAACTTCCCACGCGTCTCACTCTCTGCAAACTGCAAACTCGAGTGGACTTTATTAGTGTGCGAAATTGACGACCCTATATTAGGCATTGACTTCTTGTGAAACCACAACCTTGCACTGGACCTAGTGCGAAACACCATGTTTCATCACCCATCCAAGACTCACTTCCCCTGTGCTCCATCAAGCAAAACCCCCCGTGACACATCGGTCCGAGCTCATCTCATCCATACATGCTAGTCTCTGTCGACGACGTTACAAGAAGCAATGCACAAGTGCCTTGTCGAGCTTGAAAACGTCACTCACCTACGCAAGGAAAACTTCGAGCTCTCCCTCCAGCCTCACGAAACTCAGCTCCAGCTCTCCGATGCAGCAAAGGAATCACAGACACTACAGCAATGACAAAGCAAGGTCAGTGTGTGCGCCGAATCTGCTTGCAGTCCCAGAATCGAGCCTCCATGTATTTACCTCCTGCTACCTCTCGCAACTGTGCTATCGAGACTGCCATAACATGTACTGACAGCTCCGCAGGGCCACACCCTCCTAACACGGCAGCGTTTGACAGTCGACTGGACACAAGTGCGCATGCGCGAAGAGCGTCACGTGTGCCCATACTGACGGCTCCTACCTCGCCCCTCACGGACAGCACCTCAAACTATGCAACTTCGGCTCCTGCTCGCCGCCGTGCGACCGCCACTGACAACACAAACAGTGCACTTGCGCCAAGTGTTTCGCCTGCGACCGTGCTGCCACACACAGCGCCCTCGAACAATGGACTCACTAACGGCTCTCGAGCTCTACCGACCTCACCTGACCACGGTGCCACTGCTTCGGACCGGCGGCCATCTTGTCGCGTTGACTCCTGGGACACTTTGCGGCCTCGGCTCCCATCGGATCCGCCGAGTGGCTCTGAACACCATGCCTCGCCCGCCCCGCCCGCCACACATTGTAAACAAACCGCCTCCCGCGCCGCCGGCAACATTTCCGTCGTCACCAACGGCACGGTTCACAAGCTTCGCCTCACGCCAGGTCCCCCGATCTCCAGTAAACCACGTCGACTTTGTCCTGAATGCCTCTCCGACCTTAAAAAGCAGATTTCTGAACTACTAAGCCCCAGCGTCATTGAACCCTCTGCCAGTAGCTGGTCTATGCCCATACATATGACACCCAAGAAAGACAGGTCCTGGCGCATGTGCGGAGACTACCATCGACCAAATGCACGAACAATTATGGACGCCTACCCCATACCCAACATTGCCAACTTTACCAGTTCCCTCGCAGGTGCGACCACGTTCTCTGTCATTGATTGCAAACGAGCCTACCACCAGATCCGCATGGCACCTGAAAACATCGAGAAGACAGCAATCACCACCCCTATCAGGTTATTTAAGTTTCGATTCATGTCCTTCGGTCTGAAAAACGCAACCCAGACCTGGCAACACTTCATCAACGAAGTGCTATTCGACCTAAAATACTGCTTTGCATATCTTGATGACATTCTTGTGTTCAGCTCCTCCGTCGAGGACAACATGTGCAAACTGTTATGAACACTCTCTCAGGCATCGAGACCAACCAGGACAAATTACAGCTACATCAACCTGCTGTCACTTTTCTTGGTTTTTGGGTCTCTGCCGACGGCATTTCACCGCCCCCTGAGAAAGTACAAACAATACTAAATCTACCCAGACCTGCGTTATTCAAAGCATTCTGGCGCTTTCTGGGGATGGTTAATTATTATCGCCGACATCTACCTCGGGCTGCAGAGGTTCAGGCTCCACTGATGGATGCCTTGGCAAGCACCAACACTTCTGGATCTCGGCCCGTTCCATGGAACCCTGCTATGACTGACTCTTTCACTGCCCTCAAAAATCTTCTTGCTGAGGTCTGTGTCATCGCACATCCTCATCCCAATGCGCAGGTTTTCATCACCACAGACGCGAGTGATACTGCCATCGGCGCTGTCCTTAGCCAGACAATCGACGACCAGACTTCACCTCTGCAGTTCTTCTCGCGCAAGCTCACCAATGCACAACGGAAATATTGCGCGTTTGACAGGGAGTTGCTCACGGTCTACGAAATGGTCAAGCAGTTTAAGACTGACGTTGAGGGACGCCCTTTCTATGTTTTAACGGACCACAAACCCCTGGCTGCGGCCATTACACATCCACCAGCTGACCCGTCTCCTTGCCACTTCAGATACATGGACTTCATATCTCAGTCCACCACCGATGTCAGATACATAAAGGGTGCTGACAATATAGTTGCTGATTTCCTTTCACGAGTCGACACCGTCCATTCGCTGTTAGACCTCTCTGAACTGCCTAACCTCCAACCTGCTGACGAGGACACACAAAACCTGATTTCAGACTCTACCTCTTCACTACACTTCGTCCACACCACCTTCTCTGGCATTTCTGGTGAGATCTGGTGCGACGACAGTTTGGGCACGTTACGCCCCCTCATCCCAACTACGTTCCGTCGAGCTGTCTTCAACGCATTGCATAATTTAGCCCACCCTGGTGTTCATGCGTCCGCCCGCCTCATAGCAGAGTGCTTTGTGTCGAGAAATGTCAACAAGGATTTCCAGAAATGGGCACGCTCCTGCGTTGTGTGCCAACAATTCAAAGTACACAAGCATACTTAACCCCCCCCCCCCCTCCTCAGCGCCTTTTCGATCCCTCCTGGGCGTTTCCAGCATATTCATATTCACATTGTTGGCCCTCTCCCCCCTCTAACGGCTTTTATTATGTTCTCTCGTCTATCAACCGAACAACTCACTGGGTCGAGGCTGTCCCCCTCCCCAATATTACGGCAGAAACTGTTGCTTGAGCTTTCGTCGAGTCATGGGTATCACGTTTCGGATGCCCAGCTATCATCACAGCTGACAAGGGCAGACAATTTGAGTTGGTCCTGTTCAACGAGATTTGTAACATTTGCAGCATCCGGCACATCCGTACCACAGCGTATCACCCGCAAAGTAACGGGCTAGTTGAGCACTGGCACCGCACTTTCAAGGCGGCTATTTGATGCCACGACTCTCTATGGACAGAGGCCCTTCCCCTTGTGCTATTCCGCATACGTGCGATCTATAAGGAAGACCTCAAAGGCACAATAGCCGAGTTCGTATATGGCCAGAACATTGTTCTCCCTGGCGAACTTGTGAGCCCTTCCACTTCTCTCCCTCAGTCTGACTTACCTTCCTTCGTGGAGCGCGTCAGACGCCACTTCATCAACCACCATATCCCTCCGCCTGCCAGCCACTCCCGCCCTAAGGTTCACATCTCGAAATCTCTGGACAATTGCGAGTACGTCATGCTCTGAGATGACACTGTCTGTGCTCCCCTCCAACTTCCATATACTGGCCCGTACCGAGTTCTCCGGCGCTCAGCCAACACCTATGACATCCAGATGAAAGATTCCAGTCCAATGTAGTGAAAAAGCTCTTGGCTGATCCATAACTTTTGTCCACTCATTGTAATGTAATTGCAGAATGTGTAATAATGTATGTATTTTGTTAAAAATGGTCATTGATGCAATTGTACATTAAGCTGTGGATCGATACCTTAAGAAGTTGAGATGATTATCTTTGCCTTGTCGTCATGTTTATCTGTGCATTGTCATCCTTGGGAATCAGTAATGTACTTGAAAATGGGCTTATGACCCAAAACCTAGGTTCTGCAATAACATTAACAATAAAATTGTGAAACAAGGGCAAAAAACAGTGTTTGTTTACTTAATTTACCATGTTTCACCAAGAACCCATGCAGTTGATTCAATTAAAATGACTGGAAAGATAAAGTTCCACTTGTTTTTTGGAATTAGTCATGTCCCCAATGACTGATTGAGCATGAAATGGAAGTTTATTGTTTACTTTTATGTTTGAATAATGTACTTCTTTCGGTATCATGCTGAGATTTTTTTATATCTTTGTGAAGATCATGCTTACCCCTTGCATCGTGATCACAGTATTCACTGTTTGTTTTGTAAATTGTATAATTAGGGTTCACAAAGCATATTAGTGAAAAACTGTACTGAGATGGCATGGTGAGGATTCCAAGCTGTTTGAATAAGTTTCTGCTAGAGCATCTGGGTACACTCTAGTCATAATTCTCATAACTCTTTTCTGTGCAATAAAGACTTTGTTTTCTAATGTCTTGTTACCCCAAATTATGATTCCATATGCCATAAGTAAATGGAGATATCCTAGGCATGCAGCTTTAATAGTTTCCAAGTCAAAACATATGAAATTGAGTGAATGCTCCTAAAATCAGTCTTTTATGTAGGTCATCAATGTGAACTGAGCCATTTAGATTGTTATTTACATGTAATCCCATGAATTTGGAACACTCAGCTCTCAATATTTCACTGTCACCATATTTTATTTGAATATTTTCATGTTTTTTACTTGCTGTTTTAAACTGAATGAAACAAGTCTTGTTAACATTGAGTGGCAGACCACTTGAAGTGCATCAATCTAGAGCTTCTTCTTGGGTGTTTTGTCAATCATAATGGTTGTGTCAGAAGCAAACAGAGTGAAGTGTGCTTTTTGTGCCATACAGCATGACAGATCATTGATAAAGATGAGGAAAAGTGAGGAACCAAGCACGGAGCCCTGTGGCACTCCACATTTTACTGTGCCTCAGTCAGAGCAGGCAGGTGCCATTGCAGAATTGTTCAATACTGCCTTCTGTTGTCTAGACAGGACTTGAGCCACATTCTTACTTTCCCATTTAATCCATAGTGCTCACCCTTGGTAAGTAGAATTTTGTGATCTACACAGTTGAATATTTTAGACAAATCACAGAAAATTGTAACTGGTGACATTTTATTGTTTATGGATTCAAGAAGTTGGTTGACAACTGAGAAAACAGTGTGTTCAGTTGAAGTACCCTTTTGAAATCCAAACTAATTGTTGTTAAGGATTTTATTTTTATTAAGACGATCCATGATTCTCTTGAACATTAGTTTTAGAAAGACTTGTTAACAATGAAATCAGCCAGTAGTTCAAAACATCAGCTTTATCACCTTTTTTGAACAGTGGTTTCACAATTGCATATTTGAGTCTATTAGGGACAGTACATTGATTTAGGGACTTATGAAATATGTGACAGAGAACTTCAAGAATAAATCTGCAGCAGTGCTTCAGTACTTTGATAGATATATTAACCACACCAGTGGAATTTTTATTTTTCATTTTCCTTGTTACTTGCTTAATCTCTTCGGTTGTAGTACAAGGTACATGCATCTGACTAATTTTGTTCTTACTGTTTCTTGTCAAAGACTCATGTTTCAACTCTAGACCCTTTACTACCAATTTTATCTGCTACTGTCAAAAAATGGTTGTTGAAGATTATTGGCAAATATATCATCTACCACGCTTCCATTATGATACACTTTGATACCATCTGTACAGTATCTTCTGTAATTTTTCCTGTCTCCCTTTTAACCATCATCTTCCAAATAGTTTTTATTTTATTATTTGAATTGTTAGTTTCAGATTTAATAAACATGTGCTTGGATTTTTTAATGACACTCCTCAGGATGCTACAGTATAATTTGTAGCACACCCTATCCTGAGGTTTGTCAGAATTTCTTGGTGAGACATAAAGCATTCTCTTTGTTTTACAAGATGTTTTGATTCCCTTAGTGAGCCATTGTCTCCTGCAATCACTCAGACTGGTGTCTTTTAAATTCTCTTGGGAAATACAGGTTCAAAAATGGTAATGAATTCATTCAGGAATATGTTAAATTTATCATTGACACCTTTAACCTTATATACATTGTCCCATTCCAACTGCTGCAACTGTCTGCTGAAGGTTTCCAGATTCTCACTATTGATTAGTCTAAAAGCTCTACTGGTAAAACTACTCATGTTAGCCAGGCTTGCATCATTCATTTTTAACAACTGCCCATCATATTCGGAAAGGCCATTTAAGATTTGTGTTACACATATGTTATCAATTCTGTTGCTGTCTACAAAAATACTGTCAATCAGACTCATGCAGTTCTTAGTCCCTATTGTAGGAAAGTCAACAACTGCCCTCAGATTACATTCTCATTACATTCTCAAAATCTGTTCTATGATTATTACGGGTAATGAAATTTACATTAAAATCACCAAGCATTTTTTTTTTTTCATCTACGGACTTGTGCACTATATTATTTTTAACATACATTATTACTCCTCCTTTATCTGTTGTATTTCTAGCATAATAAGCCACTGGGTTGTACTTATATAGGTGCATCATTTCAGTCCTTTCCATCAAATGTTGTTCAGTAAAACATAATATATGGGCATTGTTTAATGTATCAGTGTTACTAATGCAAACACAGCTGGTCCAGCTTGTTTCTTAGATCCATTATATTCTGATGGAAAATACAAAGTTTGTCATTTCCTAAACTCTTTGTTCCGACGTCACTGTTTTGTTGTAAATTAAAATTAGAGATTATAGGCAGTGTACCTGCAGATTTTTGACTTAGGTTAGTCCTGGAGCTGAGGCTGGGTACCAGATATCCTGTAGAGTTGTGCATTTCCTGGCTCTTGTGCTTCTTGTGCTTGCCTCTGTTACTGCTGATGATAGAGACACATCAGGAGGAGCAGGATCTTGTACTGCTGTAGATTATGAAGGACTAAGACTGATGAAGTGTCTTGAGCCACTGATGGAAGGTCAACAGTAGATGAAGTTTCTACCACTGCTGCTGGTGAATGCAGGGAGACAGCCATTGCAGGTTTGATGGCTACATTTTGAGATTCCAATGTTGCTGCACCTGAAGTTTGTGGTAGTGTTCCTGTTGAGTAATCTGCTGTTTGCACAGCTATCATTGGATCTTGAACACTTGTCACTGAAGGCATGGGGATTGGGATACTGTTTATTTTACTTGTTGATAGAACAGCTTTCATTACTACAGCACACATGCCATCTTTACCACTGCTATTTTGGTGCAGACCATCTTTTGTAAAGTGCACTCTCACTGGCTTGGAAGTTGCAGTGGGAAATGATTTACAAATTTTTCATGTGATTTCAGAATTAACTCATGATTTTTCTATTAAATCATACCTCCATGGAATAGCAACAACAAAAAGGTAATTTGTGGGTTATTTCGAATGCTGTCTTTCAAAACCCTTGTTTCCCACCTTCTTTCATTACAGTATATGCCGTTTGTGCCTCCTATCACAATAAAGTTGCTTGCAGACTATAGGGAGCTTTCACAGTTTTTTAGAATTTCAGATAAAGACACTCCTGGTTTGAAAGTGCCAATTCCTTTACCATAGATATCTGCAAGAACATGTATTTTGCTATTTTTCTTTGGTACATGAGTATATGCATGATTTTATGTTTTTGTTAACAGTGTCTAAAGACATGTCCTATTCTCTGAATATGTGCTGTCATTGGCTGGCAAGATCATTTGACATGAGTTATGATTGGCTGACAAAAGCATGCCACAATATTGAGTTCAGTGTCTCAGCAGCTACTGTGCTGGATTTGATGGAATTTTTATGTACACTTTTGAAATCAAAATATAAAGTGCACGTGTTACACATTAAAAACTTTTCCTGTACTCCCTTTTCATCCACAGGTGTGGATATCCATACCAAATCTCCTGAGCTGTACCTCACTGGCTGGTGCTCGGTATTACAGTGGTCTAAGTCTTTCCCCTGGATGTCTGGATTCATATGTGAACCGGCTGTCTTGCTTCTTTGGCCCTGATGATGAGGGGTTTCACTTGAAACAGGAACAGCATTTTGGCCTCAGAATCATGATTAGAATGAAGGGCATGAAGCTTGTAGTGTCTTGCTTCTCTATATTGTATACAAATGTCACAATGGGCAGTATTGTATTCAAATCTCTCTGTTTGACATTGACTTACATTGAGATCATATCTGTCAATGCATTGTTAAAGTGTTCTGTGAGACCATTCATCTTGGATGGTAGGCAATTGTCTTCCTGAGGGCGACTTTGCAGTATGAAATACCTCTTATACTAGTCTTAATTGGAAACCTTTACCATAATCAGAGGTCATCACATAGGATGCTCTGAGCAATGAAATGACGTCTTCTGCAAGGAACCTTCTAATTTTTGAAGTTTCAGCATTTGGCGCAGCTTTGATGTCAGCGTAGTAAGTGAGGTAGTTCGTACAGATCATTACCCATCAGTTCCCATTTGTCATCTTTGGGAACCTCCCCAAGAGGCTGATACCAAATTTATAAAATGGCTCTACAACAGTTGGAACTGATACCAGATGCCCCAAGGTAATTGTGGCATGTGCTTTCATCATTGGCATTTTGTACAGTGACTCATATAATGTCTAATGGACTGGTAGAAACCTGGTCAGTGGTATCTGCATCTGATTCTGTCTAGAGTTCCAGGTGATCAGATGTTGGAGTGTCACGGGAAAACTTTGAGGTAATTGCATGTCAATGGGCTGGGAGGACAAACAACCATTTCTCCTCCATCAGATTCTAGTTCCTCTTATATGATGTTCTGTTTATTATTTTAGTTCTCTTTTGCTTAGTTCTTCATTCTTCAAGGCTGCATGGTTGCCTTTTTAAGATTTGACTTCTATGATAAGATGTTTGGTCAGTATTGCCTCATGTGTTCATACATTTCTCTGGTACCCAAAATGATAAACCCCAAGGATGGCTTCTGTCAGCCTTTTCTATTAATATTCATATCTGTCATCACTTGCCTTATTTGGAGTTGAATTATTACATTCTTCTTGAGAACTTAAGAAATTTTGCCTCTCATATGCCTTGTATACTTGATGGAATAGTTTTGTCATGATTGGTTTTCTCAAGATCTCAATAATTCTGAGAAAATCTCATTAACTCTGTGTACCCTGTTTCAACGTAAGTCTTTCACTGCTTCATGAAAATCTCTCAGTACCATATCTTCCATCACTTCTTTATCTGCTTCCTCTTCCCTTCCCATAACATTATCTTCAAGTTTTTCATTTGTATGTTGCTTCTATATAGAGGGTCCAAGGTAGCAAAACTATAAAAATATTGATATGAGTGCCCCCACCCTCCACTCCACCTCCCCCTGAGTAGTCCATGTTGTGTTGGTAGCTCCACACTGCATTTGCTGTGATGTAAGGGCATCTCCTGGAGAACTCCACCCATTGCAAGCTGCGCTAGGAGTACTTCAAACAAATAATGCAGCACAAAACAAGTATTTGCAGTGATAGTGACTATCCTGAATATTAAAATAACACACCAGCTTATTTGTGAAACCTCATTTATGTTTGTGTTTGCAAATTTAATTCTATAAAACTTCTGTAATCTTAACCTTTCTATCTTTCTGTTTTCCTTTCTTTGCTTAATGCTCCACTGTATCATTTAAAAATGATGGGTTCACTCTGGGTAAAATATTCCAGAGGTAAAAATACAGTAGTCTGTGATTCATTTCACTTGTTGAAGAATGCTCAGGGAGATATAATAAAATGAAACACCTGCAGCCACTGTTTTAATATTATTTTATTACATTACAACCAGTTTTGGTGACTCAGTACACCATCTTCAGGCCTTAACTGACACTGAGGGGGTGAACTCCAGTTGTATACAAAATCCCATCAGTAGCCAAGATCTGTGAACTGGCTTTCATAGAATACTGTAACAGTGATGTTGTGTCTGTTTTATGGGAGCCACTTCATAGATGTTGGCCATTGATGGGCTTATGTATGAAAACTGGAATTCACCCTCTTAGGGTCTTCGATAGAGAAATGGGTAGGTTGGAGTTAGATGTAGTACAACCCCAGTAATTGCACATATATACAATCCCAGTTGGACCTTTTATGCCAAGAAATTAATAAGTTTTATTGTCTTTCTATCTCGCTGAAATATGAACTCAGTAGCCACTCATTCGAGCCACCTACACATGTAAGCCGAGTCAATATATCAAGGCCAAGGGCAGTACAGAGCTCATACTACGCTGGTGCATAGTCCAGCATACTTTGAATAAACAATCAAGTTGTGTGCAAAAGAGGCCATGTGATTGCCTTCTGCATCGACATACAGAGGGATGTCCTACAGGGCTGCCTTCTGCTTCGACATACAGATGGATGTCCTACAGGGCAGATAGCTTTATACCATCTGCTCCTGTCTCCCCTGTGTCTTAGCTATATTCCTGGATAGATGGACACTATTAGAACTAGTGTCTGTCCTGCAGTTTGTTATTCAACTTTCACCCCTGTGATATGTTTATTGCTTTAAAATTCCCTCTACTTTTCACCACCCAATCATGTTGCTCATGCAACTTGCATATGCGATAACTAATATCCCTTCTTGAGGATCCCATTGTTGTCTGAATCCACAACAAACTCAGGCATTCTATAAGTATGACTTTCATTCACCTCTGACAAACCACTTCTTTCATTCCACCCACATCCCACTCAAGCAGTCTAGCAGAATATAGTGGGAATTAGTGAAGTGTCGTAGATCAGACTTAGAATCTTGATGGGAATATGCAGCCATAATCACAATCAATATAAATATGACTCTAAAAATGCTCAAAACCTGCTGAAATAAAGGAGATCCTGATGTGTTTTGAGCAAAGCCCAATATCAGAGCACCTAGTAACAAATACAAAAAAACAATACAAATACATACAGTGGCATAGCATTCCAATTTGTTGAAAATGGATAGAGCAACTGAACAAAAGGAAATACATACCACTTCTTGCTGCAGATGATGAATACATTGAAAATAAGTATGGTGAGGTAAAAGCAAGTATTCAGGGAGACAATAATTTAATTATGATGAGGGACATGAATCTGATAGTAAGAAAAAGAGAATTAATAGAAAAGGTGGAGTGGAGGGAAGGAATAAAAGGGAAAGCCACCTGCTAGAAATTTTTACAGAACACAGTTTAATCCTTGGTAACACTTGGTTTAAGAGTAATGAAAAAAAGAGATTTGGAGACACTGAAACATTCCATATAGCTATATAATTGTGAAACATGGATTTAGAAACCAGATGGTAGACTTCAAAACATTTTCTGTAGCAGATGTGCATTCTGACCACAATTTTATTAGTTGTGACATGCAAATTACAGGTGAAGAATTTGTAGAACAATAGGAAACTGAGGAGGCAGGAACTTTGTAAAGTGAAATAACCAGAGGTTGCTGCAAGTTTCAAAGGGACCATTAGGCAGTAACTGACTGAAATAGTGGTTTCCTTTGTTGTGATTGAATAAGTTACAGAGAATTATTTCTCTTAGCTACAAATAAGTTCAAATGATTACAAGAAAATATTTCAAAATATGAAAAGTTGTATTTATTTTAATCTTGACAGAAACTTTTTGAATTAATAAAATCTTTTATTTTTACTGTTTAAGTAAATACTATATTACAATTTGAAAAACTTCTACAGTGCAAATGTCATAAAAGATGATTAATTTATAAAGTTATATCTTTTGAAGTTAACAATTGATGTGTAATTGTAACCTCTTTGAACTACAACATGATACGAGCATTGCTGGTCACTTTGTATGGGAGCTGGATTTTGCGACAGATATAGTAGTTCACACTGAACACTGTACTTGACAAAGGTTAGTCTGTTTTGTGCTGCTGTCTGATAGAAGTTGGAAGTGTTCTGATGTGTCATTGCAGATTAAACCCCTTTTTGTGTGAAAGAGAAACTGCCTGTAACAAGTTCATCTTGAGAACACATTTTTAAGTTAAACTATATCATCCTCCAGTGTCTAGAATTTTATACCTCTAGATACTGACCAATAACAAAAATGACAAACTTCAAAAATCAAAACGTTAAGTTAAATAATGAAAAATATCAATTTCTTTTTATTCATGAACATTATTTTATAAATAATTCATCCTACACTCATATTTGTCATAATTAGTTGACAGCTTGATACAAACAAACCAAAGTAGCATTTTTGATGCTTTGCAATATAATTAATTTTTTAATTTGAGCAGGAAGGCTTGAAACAGACATAAGGGAATAACAGAAGTCTAAAAAACAAGACTGACAGAAAGTGTGAAATGGAGGAGCAGGAATGACTTAAGGAGAAATCCCAAGTTGTAGAACCATGCATGACTATACGGAATAAGACACAGCATATATTAAAATTAAAGAAACCTTTGGAGATAATAGAAGCAGCTGTATACAAATCAAGAACTCATGTGGCAAGCCAGTACTAAATAAAGATGGGAAGGCTGAAAGGTGGTTGTAAAATACAGAAGAGTTTTATAATGAAAATAAACATAAAGAATATATTAAACAAGGGGGAGGGGAAGTGAATGAAGATGAAATGTGGATAAAATACTGTGAGAAGTTTTTGAGAGAAGACTGAAAGACTTTAGTTGAAGTAAGACTTCTCGAGTAGGAACATTCCTTTAGAATTCTTGGGAGAACTATCCATGACAAAACTGTTTCATCTGGTATGTAGGATATGTAAGAAACACCCTCAGTTGGCAAGTGTGATTATTATTGTACCAGTGGTTTAATATATCAATATTAACATGTATTTTCCTCAGGAGAATGAAAAACTGATCACTATTTAACTGAAGGATGATGAGTTTGGGTCCTGAGGAACTGGAGCAACACCTCAAGGCAATTGTGGCCTACAATTTACCTTTGAAGATATACTGAAGAAACACATACTTAGATTAATAGCATTTTTAGATTTAGAAAAAGCTTTTGACAGTTCTGACTGGAACACTTTTACACATAGCAGGCAGCAGTTGTAAGAATTGAAAGACATGAAAGGGTAGCAGTTGAGGAGAGATTGACCCAGGGTTGTTGCTTGGCACCTGTGTGATTCAGTATTTACACAGAGCATGTGATAAAGGAAACTGTGGAGAAATTGGGAAAAGGTTCTAAAGATCAGAGAGAAGAAATGGAGACTTTGAGATATCCTGATGACATTGTAATTCTGTCTGGGACTGCAAAAGATTTGGATGATCAGTTGAATATAATGAATAGCACATGTAAAAGAGGTATAGGATGACAATAAAAGTAAATAAAGATAATGGAGTGTAGCCAAATTAAATCAGGCAATGTTTAAGAAATTAAATCAGAAATGTGACTCTGAAAGTAGTCAGTATGTTTTGCCTGTTGGGCATCAAAATAATGGACAGTGGACAAAGTAAAGTAATATAAAATGCAGGATAGCAATAGTAAGAAATGCTAACACTGAATAAAAATTTAAGTTTTTGGATTAGGGCCTATTTTCTGAAAGTGGGGGCCTCAAGGGTAGCTTTGGTCAGCAAAAAATGCAGACACAAGGACAACTGAAGCTTCTGAAATGTCATGTTATGGAATAATGCCAGAGATCAGGTGGGTAGACTGAGTATCTAATGAAGAGGTGCTGAAACAAATTGGAGAGTAAAGAGCTTTATGGTTCAACTCGATTAAAAAAGGCATAGCTTGACAGGGGACATCCTGAAGCATCAAGGAATATTTAATTTGGTCATGAATGGAAGTGTCAGGGGAACAGCTGTAGTTGGAGACCAAGGCTTGACTCCTGTAAGCAGCAGTTATGTAGGAATGAAAAGACTGGCACAAGAGAGACTAGTGCAGATAGCTGCATCAAATCTGTATTTGGACTTGGATTACAGTTTGAGTAGTTGATGTTTATTAATTATCACTTAAATTTATTTGCACTTGAAAGTCCAACTTTCATGTTAAATAAAGAGATTGGTATCACCAGATGCAAGAACTTATCAGACTGACACTTTTTTCTTTACAAACAAAAGTGTTACAGACCATGGCTATAAATACTTTACCAATTAGCTATTACTAATAAAATAAAATAATTTAATGCCTATTATTAATAAAATAAAACTTTCAGGGCTGTTAGCAGGTTTTTAATCTTAGTTGCTAAGAGACAAACAGAATCAGCAGCTGGACAACAATGGAAGTGCTATGATTCAAGTCATTTACCGGTCAATTGGACAGGTTGCTGGCAGTGTAGGTCAATGTGTGCTGAATGTGGCTGGCATCATCTCCTGGTGATGGAGTGGATGAGGTTAACAATGTCTCTCTTTCACCTGCAGCCAGATCGGAATGTCTGGCACTCAAAAGCCATGCCTCATCAAGGCCATCATCAATGTCCTTGCTCTGACACCTCTCATGTGAATTCTTTATTATTTAGTCTCATATACAAGTGTCTCCTTTGCAGTCTTGAAGCCATGTTTCCACTCATACCATCTCTCTCCTAACAGTCTGCAGAGATCTCTCTTTGTGTGTCACCATGCAACTGATTGGCAAACTCATTTCTTTTTTTTTCACATTAAAACTGTTTCTTAACTGTATGCCTCACACAATTCCCATGGTAAAAGATCACACACAACTGCTCAAGAAAATTATTCTTAGAAGACATTCCCTCATTTGGTTAGTTGGTTTGTCCCTTAAGTGTTGATATTCTGTGTCCTGTGAACATGGCCATTTGTTATCTCCGCATTTACAAACGTCTTCTTTCACTCCACACTGATAATATGGGTTTGGATCGACAAGCAGTATAATACCTGTTTGGATGTGCAATAGATGTTGGATGATTTCCTTGTGGCATCCCTTGGCCTGTGACTCCAAATTGCATGGATGTTTGCCACTTTGTCACCAGGTGGATGCTGTATATGGGTGGCATCTGGCTGATATATTGCAGACTGAAGATAACAATAAACAACAACAACAAAAACAACAACAACAACATGTTAATGCTAAACCCAACTGTCAGAAATTGGTATAAAGGAGAACTGATGATCCAGATGGTATTATGACATAAGGGCTTCATACCAAAGTTATGGTAAAGACTGTGAGACTGTAAGGTAAATAGGACCAAAGAATTGCCAATGCAACTTACATAGTGGAAGAAACAACCCTCATTGTTGGGAATAGTACAAAGAGGAGCTTTATCCTGGAGGACAGCAGCATTTCTTCTTGTTGTCACAATTGATGGGAATTGTATGGTGATAGGTGTGGTTGGGATGACTTTCATGGTTACATTGGTGCAGTATGAAAGGAAATAAGAAAAAAACTATGTTATTTTTCCCTGGTACATGTAACACTATAAAAAATGATGTGATATTCTGGAGGTAAAATTTCCCTCATTTGGATGTGTGAGTGAGGACTATTTGAGAGGACTTGAACAAAGAGAGAATGCTAATTATGGTGGACATGTGGAATGTTCAGAAACTAAGACAATGTGGGAACCTAAGAAACCTGTAGGTTAAAATGAAAAGAATGCAGATGGATATTTTAGAAATCAGTAAGATGTGGTGGCCAGAAGGGGAGAATTTTTCGGGATCATCATATTATTCTTACTGGGTCAGATAACGGTACAGCGAGAGTGGATATAATAATGAACTGGGAAATAGACAGTACAGCTAAGATGTAAATCCAGTAAGCAGAGTAAACATCGATGGTGAAATTGAATGTTTTTGCAAAAGATATTTTAGTCATACAAGTATGCATGTTAACCACAGTGAAATTGAAGAAGTGGTTATTACTATTAATAAAATGATAAAAAATGGTAAAGACAATGAGATTTGTTGTGATAATGGGAGACTGGTATGTAGTTGTTGGTGAAGGCAGGAGCAGAAAATAAAGTGAGATTCAGTCTCGGCAAGCAAAATGAGAGAGAGAGAGAGGAGAGAAATTAATAAAATTATGTGCTGGGTACAAGTTGATCATTCTACTGCATTGTATTTTACAGTTGTCTTATCTATAAAAGCATAAGACATTGAACAAGTGTGTGTATAAAGCTAACTTTTGTATACATATTTAAATTACAAATCATTTCTACTTATATAATGCACTTCATATATATAAATATTTTTAATGGAATGAAGTGATGATGTTGTAAATATGACTTGAAAGATTTTCCTGCATTAAGATTTTCTATATGCTTATTCCATTTTAAATTGCCTTGGAACCATTACCCTGAGAACTGGCTTCTGAACCGTTACTACCTGGTTCATCAGTGACAAAGATTAATGAAGAGTATATGTCTTTGTTTAGAGCATTGTGAATTTTTCCCCCCTGCTTATTATAAACTGATTGTTCTCTGCCCACTTGCTGAGTTGCTTTGTGACAGTGTTTACTGACTGCTAAAATTCTTCATCAGTTTCCTCTTTTACTAGATTTGGTCATGTCATTGGTAAATATGATGGTTTTATGAGGAACAATGTTTAAGCTTAGATCATTAATATGCAAAAGGAATGGAAGTTTTCCTCTTACATATTCTTGAGGTGAATTATATTTAAAGAAAACTGATTCAACCATTGGATAGATCTCAAATACCATAGTGTTCAAGATTTTACAGCAGAATCTTGACCCACCATGTCAAAAGCTTTCACTAGGTGATTTCTGTTTTATTTCTGTCAGTCTTATTATATATTTAATGCATTCATAAATCACAATTCTTGTTGCTCTCTATTTTTGAATCCTTGTTGTTCATTATATAGGCTTTTATTTTTATTTATAAATACTGTAAGTTTGTCATATGTAATTTTTTCTAATATTTTTGAAGAACAAGAGGAAATTATAAAGCACATGTAGTTACTTAAATTGTGTCTGCCATCCTTTTTATAAACTGCTATTACCTATGATGCAAAGAGTGAGCAGTCGTATAAGCATGTAAGTACTTCAGTTAAGATTATTCTTCTTTAAGATTGTTGCAGGATCATAATCAATGCCTGCAGAGTTAAAGTTTCTTAATCCTTTTATTGCTTTTGCTGTTTCATCCTGTGTGCCTACTGATGTACATTGACGTACTACATATTTGTAAGATTGGCTTTTCTTATTTGTGTATAATTTAGTCATATTGTCTGGAACACATGTAAAAATGTGTCACTACTTCAAAGGGATTTGTTACTTTTTTAATTTCATTTTTATATGGTGCTCTGTTTTCACCAGTTGAGTTTCTTTTATTTTTACTCATTCCATGCTACTTTTAGTTTATTTATTGACTTATATATGTATATATTATTATGCATTCTTTTTACTTCTCTGATTACTTTGCTAGTATTTTAGAATATTTTTTATGATATAGAAGGGGGTACCGAAAAGAAACAA
The DNA here is from genome assembly GCF_023898315.1 of Schistocerca nitens. Taxonomy (NCBI): domain Eukaryota; kingdom Metazoa; phylum Arthropoda; class Insecta; order Orthoptera; family Acrididae; genus Schistocerca; species Schistocerca nitens. Next base: position 189,141,303 of record NC_064622.1, read on the forward strand.
AACTAATTTTTTGGTGGGAAGAACTCTTGTAATACTGCATTTTCCTTCTATAATTGCATAGAATGAACATTCCAGAGAATAGAATGAGCATTCCAAACTTTTAAAATGTTAAAAATTGTGTACAAGTATGATGCTATGGGGAAAACTAAACTGTTTGACAGGTTTTCCCATTTCTGAAATGGTGAAATGTCAATTTGCGACAAACCTCTTTCTGGTCACGTTTTTGTTTTTTTGTTTCCTAGAATGAAAAGAGACATTAAGGGAAAGCATTTTGCTGATGTTGCTGAGGTGAAGAAAAAAATGATGGAATCAGTGTCAAGCATAATGAAAGATGAATTTAAACAACTTCTGAAAAACGCAATAAGATAATAGACAAGTGTATTAGTGCAAGTGGAGAGTACTTTGAAGGGTATTGAATATTTATGCTTAAAATGTGAATAGATAAGTTAAAAAAGAAAGTTTGGTTTTTTTGAGTACCCCTCTCATATGAGTAATTCTGGTAGAGTATTATTCAAGTTACAGTGCATGTTTAATGCAGTAGTCTCTTCTTCTGGGAGAAAACTTTTATTCTCTTTGCAATACAGCTGTTTATTCTGGAATTGCCACTTACGGTTACATTTTTATGTTGAAATGCAGTTTGAAACTAACCATATCAATATCATACAGGGTGTATAAAAAAGAATTATCCAATTTAAAAACTCATAACTGTTATCTTATTTGAGGTATGTGCTTGAACAATGCACTGTTGGAAAGAACAGACTCTAGAGTTTTACATGGTTCTTGCTAGGTAGCAGCAGTGTGCACCCACTTTAGTTCTAGTAAAAATTGTGCTGGGACATCAGAAAGTGTTTTGTGTTCTACGTTTTGCACAGTGTGGGTCAGTCATAACTGTTCAGCATGACTTTCATACTAGGTATTGTGTGGATCCTCCTACAGCACAGAACATTAGCTGATGGTTTGAACAATTTCAAAAAATAGGTTGTTTGTGTAAAGGCAAATCACCGGGCCATCCCTGAGTGTCTGATACAGACATTGAACGCGGCTACCATAGTTTCTCAAGGAGTCCACAGAACTCCATTTGCTGTGCAGCTTGACACCTCAACATGCCCCTGATGTCCATATTGGATGTGTTGCATCGACATTTACACATGAAACTATACAAAATTCAGCCACTGCAAGCTCTTCATGAAAGTGACAAACAACAACACGTAGGATTCTGTAATTTCATTCTTGGCAATTTGGAGGATGACAGTTTTCTTCCACACTTAGTGTTTAGTGACCAGGCAACATCCATTTAAATGGAAAGGTGAACTGTCATAATATGAGAATGTATTTTGTGCAGTTTCGTGGGAAAAGGTGTATGGTCCATTTTTCTTTGCCGAGAGCACTGTTACAGGAAGTACATATCTCAAAATGCTTGAGAACTTTCTTTTCCCACAGTTGGGGACTAATTCAAATGAGTTCATTTATCAACAGGATGAGGCACCACCACACTGGCCTCAGGAAGCGCAAGAATTCTTAAATCAAAGTATTACTGAACAATGGATCAGTCACCCTGAACCAAATGATTCAGCCTTACATTACTGGCCTCCAAGGACACTGGACCTGATTGTATGTGGTTATTTCTTGAGGGGGCTTATAAAAGGCTCTGTTTATGTGCCTCCATTACCAACAACAACGAGTGAACTGAGACATTGAGTAACAGCAGCTGCGAAAGCTGTAACTGAAGACATGCTCGCTGCAGTGTGAGAACCCATGGAAAGGTACGGAAAAAAAAATTGAGTTTCCCATTTATCAGAAAACAAAATTCATTCTATATGTTTCAGAAATATAGATGTGCCAAATTTGACAATTCTTTTTGATACACTCAGTGTATTAATGATAATGTTAAATGTTTCATTTAGGCCTCACCTTAAACCCTACACCCAAATTTAATGATGCTAGACTTGTCAAAGACCTACTCTCCTTCTCCTGATCCTTGCAATGGAAGCACTTCTTTGCTGCCAATCTCTCCAACCAAAGGCACCCCATTTCTGGCATTGAACCCTACCTCTTCCAGTTCATACCACCATCCAACCATAATCATACCTTCCTCTCACCTAACCAACTGCTGATCACCTTCCCAGAATTCCTTACCTCCAACTTAGCCTCATCATCCTTCCCCAGGTCTCTTTCTCAGAACACCAACTTTTCAGTAGTAGAAAGAACAGCCATACACAATGTCAAAACAAATCCTGACATAATCATCCTACCTGCAGACAAAGGTTCCACCAATGTTGTCATGAATTGCAGTGATTACCTGGCTGAAGGCCTCCACCGATTATCTGATTCCTCCAAGTATAAACTCTGATAGAGTGATCCCATCACAGAAGCCTAACACAACCTCCAATCCATACTTAAAGCCTTATACCTTTCCCAGAACATCTCCCCTGAATCTATTTCCCTCATCACCCCTATGACATCCTGCACACCCACCTGCTACATGCTCCTCAAAATCCACAAACTCAACAATCCTGGATTGCCCATTGTGGCTGGTGATTGTTCTCCCAGTGAAAGAATTTTGGTCCTCATTGACCAACACCTCCAAGCAATTGCATGTAATGTAGCCTCCCACATCAAAGACACCAACCACTTCCTTCACTGACTCTCCATGATCCCCAGCACTTTACCTCCTGTATCACTATTTCTAACTGTTGATTTCACCTCCCTATGCACCAAAATCCCTCATGCCTTCACAACCTCAACACCTTCTCTCCCATCTGCTTCATGTGGTTCTCCTTAACCTAGCATGCCACTTTCCTATATGTTGGCCTCCTTCTCTCTGATGGCTCCATCTGCATATCTGTCCACATTAAACCCACCAACAACCAATAGTACCTGCATTTTGACAGCTGTCATCCTTTTCCCACCAAGAAATCCCTCCCATACAACCTGGCCACCTGGGGATGGTTATCTGCAGTGACAAAAATTCCATTCCTCAATATGCTGAGGGTCTCACCAAGGCCTTGACAGACAGACACTATCCCACAGACCTAATCGTCAAACAGATCTCCTGTGCCATTTCCCCTCACACCCCCAGTCCTCCCATCATCCTCAACAACCAGCCACAAAGGAGTGTCCCCTTTATCACCCAGTACCATCCTGGACTGGAGCAACTGAACCACATCCTTCCCTGGTCTTTGATTACCTATCAACATGGCCTGCAATGAGGCACATACTACCTGAGATATTTCCCACCCCTCCTAAAGCGGTGTCCCATCACCCACCCAACCTCCACAACATCGTAGCCTGTAGAAGACCCATCTGTAAAATCTGCCCAATCCACCCACCCAGCACTTTCTGTTCCAGTCCTGTCACAGGTTTATATTATCACATTAGGGGCCATGCCACCTGTGAAAGCAGTCATGTCATTTATAAGCTCTGCTGCAATCATCGCACAGGTTTTTATATTGGCATGACTACCAACCAGCTGCCCACCAGGATGAACGGCCACCACCAGGCTGTGGCCAAGAGTAAAGTAGACTATCCTGTGGCAAAATATGCAGCTGAGCATAAAACACTTGATTTCACTGACTGCTTCATCTAGATCCTTCCCTCCACCACCAGCTTTTCTGAATCATGCAGATGGGATTGATTTATCCTTTCTCCACTCCCATAATTATTCCAGGCTCAACCTATGGTAACTTACTGCCCCCACAACCTCCTCCAAACAGTTTCCACCCAAACTGTCCTGTCATCTCCTTCACTTTCTCATCTCCCACTGTGTTTATTTTCTTGCCATCACCAATGTATCTGCCCATCTTTCCTCCCTCCTCCCCTTTTTTGCTCCTTTTTCCCCACCTCCTTGCCCCAAAACCTTCTGATGCTGTGTCTCTTGGCTTTATAGTCTTGCCACACTCCACCAGATAGCTTTTGTCTCTTTCCCCACGTGTACACTACTATCCCTTCCCCTTCCCCACCCCCTCTGCATTGCTGTTTGTATCCCACATGATAGTTGCATTCCAGCTCGACATGCCAGAGTTGGTGGCCATGTGTGCATGAGGTGTGCTTGCTTGTGTGTATGAATAGTGTGTGCTTCTCTTTTACTGATAAGGCTGTGGCCGAAAGCTTTATGTAAGTGTCTTTTAATTGTGCCTATGTGCAACTTAATGTGTCTTCTTCAAGGTAAGTAGCAATCTGTCTTTTTCCTAAATTGTTGATATTCCTACTTGGAGTTTCCATTTGTTAGTAAGAAAAGAAGATAGAAACAATACTTTTAGTTGCCCAGAGGAAATTAGAAACAATACTTGCAGTTGCCCAGTAGAAATTAGACCAACTAAAAATTTGATCATGGTTCATGGTTATCAACAGAGGGGAGATTCAACATCTGTAGCTGAATTTCAAAAATCTTTGCATGAATTTGGACACAACAAATTCCCAATTATAGATGAAAAACCATAAGAAATCTTACCAACAGCAGGCAAAGTGATAGAGCAAGAACTTTACAAGCTCATGAAAGAAATATACAGGGGAATTTCAATTAGATTCTGAAAAGAGTGTAATCACCATGCTTCTGAAGAAAAGAAGAGTGGTATGATGTGAAAATTGCTGCTTAATCAGTTTAGTATTACATCTATCAAAAAAATTTTCAAGAGTAATTTGCTGAAGAAAGAAAGGAAAAATTCAAAGTACATTAGGAGAGGGCAAGTGTTTGGAAAATCGAGGGCACTTGCAAAGCAATTTCAACATTGCGGTAAATACTAGAAAGATGTTTAGAAAAATCAATGAAACAAACTTTAGTACTATTTCCAATTTCTGTGGATGAGACAGCAGTTGCTATATTGAGTCATTATAGCTTAGAACTCTAGAGCAGTTTTTCATAAAATGCAGGAGAATCTTGAAATGCATTGCTGTATTATATAAACATTGCTGTAATGTGTATTAAATGTTACTAATGTTTAATGTAGGACCTATTCATTGCATTTTTAGATTTGCAGGAGGATTGATTAATTGGTTTTAAAGTGTTGCAAAGATTGGCAACTTGCTTTAAATGTCCAGAGACGTAAAATTGTGCACAGGAATGAAAGAAGTGGCGTCCTTTGACTGCAATAACAGTTATTCAACTGGTCAACTCCATCAAACATCTGGTTTTAACAATTTGTAGGCATGTGAAATGGAATGATTACATAGGGTCTGTCATATGTTAATCAGGTGGCAGACTTTGATTCATTGGCAAGATGCTAGGAAAATACAATCAGTCTACAAAGAAGATTGTTTACAAAACACTCATGTAACCCATTCCTATAATATTGCTCAAATGTGTGGTGTATGTTCCAAACAGGACTAGCAATGAATATCGAGCGAGGTGGCGCAGTGGTTAGACACTGGACTCGCATTCGGGAGGACGACGGTTCAATCCCGCATCCGGCCATCCTGACTTAGGTTTCCCGTGATTTCCCTAAATCGCTCCAGGCAAATGCCGGGATGGTTCGTTTCAAAGGGCACGGCCGACTTCCTTCCCTGTCCTTCCCTAATCCGATGAGACCGATGACCTCGCAGTCTGGTCTCCTTCCCTAAAACCAACCAACTAACTAGCAATGAATACATGTTGAAGATATATGCAAACTGCTCCATGAAAGCCTAATTATAAAACTTTAAGAATATGCTTTAAGCAAGAAATCTATCAGTATTCTACAACCTCCAATACATCATTCCCATAGGGAATGAAAGGACAAGATTAGAGTAATTACAGCATTCACAGAGGCATTTAGGCAATCATTCTTCCTTTGTTACATAAGTGAATGGAACAGAACAAGCACTAATGTTGTCTGCTATGTTTGTCACAGTGGGCTGCAGAGAAGGGATGAACTGTAGATGTGGAATGGATTAAAATGTTTTATATTCTTAAGATGTGTGTTATCAACCACAAGGATAAAATGTAATCTATTCTCTCTCTGCAAAGCAGACTGGAATAGTCAGCACTGATGAGATGATGCAAGATGCCAAAATCAGGAAAGGTGCAGCAAGGCAGGGATGCTCATGTCAGCACTGATATTTAATTTGCATATTAAAGAAATAAGGAGGGAATTACAGGACTATATTGATGTTTAGTAATTTGCTACAAACAGAAAATCAACAAGATGTGTCTCTACATCTACATCAACACCTACATACATACTCCACAAGCTACAGTACTGTGAGTGGCAGAGAGTACCACATTCGACTACTAGTCATTTCCTTTCCTGTTCCACACAAACAGAATATGGGGAAAACAACTGTCTAGAAGCCTTTGTACAAGCCCCAATTTCTTACAGCTGATCTTCTTGGTCCTTACGCAGAATGTACTTTGGTAACAGTAGAATCAGTCCACAGGCAGTCTCAAATGCCACTTTTCTAAATTTTTGCAATAGTGCCTTGCAAAGAGAACATTGTCTTTGCTCCAGGGATTTCCCTTTGAGTTCATAAAACATCTCCATAATATTTGCTTGCTAATCAAACATTCAGTTAAAAAAATCTAATCCCACGCCTCTGAATTGCTTAAGTGTCTTCCTTTAATCTGACCTTGTATTACTTAAGAACAGATCAGCTAGCATTCTATACACCATCTATTTATTGATGAGCTTCACTTTCCCAAAATTCTTGCAATAAAATGAAGTCAAACATTTGCCTTCCCTACTACCAACCTGATGTGTTCATTTTGTTTCAAAACACTTTGCAACTTTATGCTTAGATATTTAATCAGTGTGACTGTGTCAAGTAGCATCCTGCTAATGCTTTATGCAAGCATTACAGGATTGCTTTTCCTACTCATCTGCAATAACTTACATTTTTCTACATTTAGAGCAAGCTGCAATTCTTCACACCAACTAGGAATTCTAGTCATCTTGTATACTCCTACAGTCACTCAACAATGACATCTTCTCATACACCACAGCATCATCAGATAACAGCCATTAACTGCTGCTCATCCTGCCTGACAGATCATTTATGTCTATAGAGGAAAAGAGGGGTCCCGTCATATTTCCCTGGGGCAGTTGTGATGATATTGTTGTCTCTGATGAACACTCACCGTTGAGGAAAGGTAAATGTTTTGAGAGGTGATAGTATCAGTGATTCTGAACAAAAAGCTACATATAGACATATGCTCTATTCCAAATGTTTTCTGAGCTATCCCTCAGGGGCTCAGCATCTGTTTGCTAGGTACGGGCCTGGAAACCACAGGGTTCCTGAGCTGGGGACTGGTAAGTGCTGCCAGTCTCCTGTTACCGTAAGCTATGGGCATGCTTGAACGACCATTGTATGGCACAGCAGTGGAATGTTGTATGTTGCAGTGAATAGTGATCTTGGCTTGACTGCCCAGATCATGAGGATGGTAGAAACCTCTACAAAAAACCTTTCAGTCTCAAGGTGTGCTGCACTGATGAGATGCATGGCTGTTGAGATGAAACAGTCATTAGCGATCAACCTCTGGGGAGCCTGCCACACCTCACTTGTATGAGGCTTACTCAGGTATGCCGGGCTCTGTCTGAGTGGATATAGTTTCCCTAGCTGCTCATGGGACCGAGCTGGAACCCTCGAAATCATCTTCTCTTCCCAGTGGGAAGAGTGTACTGAATGAGGGAGCCTAGCCCTCCTGGTAATCTGCATCAGTGGAATTATAGTAACAGGGCTGAAGGAATCATAAATCAAAATGTGTTTTTGGTCATTAAGAGGAAGGACGGTATGTTTGAAAAAGTGTCCCCCTTCTATATTCATAAAGGCTTGTAAGGACTTGCTGGAAGCCTGAAGTCTGTTAAGCGGCTGTGGAATGGTTCCCTAGTAGTCGAGACTAACAGAGCAAAGCAGCGGAACTACTTATGAAGACCGAAAAACTGAGTGAATATGATGAAGCTGTTGAACTGCGTAACTCCCTTAACTCTAGCAAGGGTATGGTCACATACCATGACATTATGGATATTGACATAGCTGAACTTAAACTGGCATTACATGGGATAGTGGACATAGAGCAAAGGATGCATAGGAATACTGGAGAAATTGAGAAGACTGCCACCTTCATTGTGACCCTTAATTCTCCAACGTTGCCTGACCACATCATGGCAGGTTTCCTCCATCTTAGGGTTAGGCCTTATGTACCTAACCCTATGCAGTGCTACAAATGCCAGTGTTTTGGTCACACAATGCTGAGTTGTGGGGGTGAAGCAACCTGTGGGAAATGTGGAAAGGCAGCCCATGAAGCTGGAATTGGCTGTCCATCTCCAGCAGTCTGCATTAACTGCTCTGGGAGCCACCCAGTCTGGAGCCGAGACTGCCCTGTTTTTGCAGAGGAGTGAAAAATTCAGGAACTAAAAGTCACCAAGCGGATCCCCTATGCAGCAGCCAAAAAGGAATATAAGGTGAGGAAACCTCCTGTCTTTACCACTCCTTTATGCTTCCATGGTGCAGAAATCTGTTCCTAAGGTTGACACCTCAACGTAGATGTCATCCAATGTACAACCATCCACCACCATCACCTATACTTGCATGTGTTCATGCCCAGGCAAAATGACTAAGGATAAAGGAATCCAATCAGCCATCATAGAAAAGATCAGCAACAGTTCAGTAGTGAGTGTCAAGAAGGCACACAATAAGCAGAGTGCCTCTCAATGTCCCCTTTGCCCCTCATCCTCAGAGAGACAGAGGGCAGGGAAAGGTTCACAATGTTCACATAAAAAGCTGTCCCAAGCACCATCAGACATCATTCTTTCACGTCTGACTGATGAGGAGAACATCATGGATTTAGATGCCTTGGATCCAGGCAGCCCCTCCACTCCCCCCCCCCCCCCCTCCCCCTTGCTCTACAAGTGCTTCGCCTCCACAGTGTAAAGATAGGGGTAAACTAAAACCACATTGATGAAGTGGCTCCCATCCTGCACTGGAACTTGCAGGGCTTCATGATGCATGTGGAGGAATCTGTGTCTCCACGACACTCAGTTCCATCAATCGCACACCCCTGAGCTATGAGGTTAAGTGCTCCACAAAAAGGATGACCTGAGAGGAGACAGAGCTAGAGGAGGCGTAGGTATTTTGGTCAGCACTGACTACCACTCCTTGCCTTTCTCACTTACAATGACTTTACAAGCAGTCACTGTATCAGTGCACGTGTGCATCCATTGACAATATGTTCCTTTTACTTGCCCCCACATGATGCACTTTATGAAGAGGCACTAGCTGATCTTATTACAAAGCCCCCCCCCCCCACCTCCCAACCCCCTCATCCTCTGTGGTGATTTTAATGCACACAATGTGCTTTAGGGCTCTACAACTATCTGCCCCAGAAGGCAGCGACACTGCTTGGAGAGTTCTTATGCTGGAACAGCTTCACAAATGGGGTTTTAAAGGTTGACTTCCCATTTTCATTCAGTCTTTCCTTGTGTCATCATGTGCATACTTGCTAAATACGGAACAGAGCACTCACTTCTGCACAGTAAGTGGGTTGTTCTCTGCCATTGATCTCTTGCTTTGCTCTCCAGCTCTTACTCACATTGCTCAATGGGAAGTGGTCGATGACTTGCATGGAAATGATCACTTCCTGATCTGGATTCACCTGCCAGATGGGGCATAACCCCGAAAGGTGCTGGGTAGAGCCAACTGGACACTTTATAGTCAGTTGTCCCAGCTTGAACATTGTGTTTATGTCGAGACACGGGTGGATCATATGATCCACTACGCTGCTGCAGCAGCCATTCCATACTCCAAGGGACACCAGAAGAGGCCACCTGTCCCTTGTTGGAGTGCCGGATGCCACTCTGCATTCAGGATCATGCATGTGGCTCTACGTAGGTTCAAGTGTCAGCCAACTGCAGAGAATCTTGCAGCCTTTTGTGTGGCAAGGGCAAAGTGTTACCAAATTATTCAAGAGTGCAAGAACAGGTCATGGCAACAGTTCCTGAACACCAGTAATCATTCCACCAAAAGTTCCATTGTGTGGGAGACCATCAGGGGAAATTTCTGGGAAATGAGGCAGGTGCCCCATGGCTATTGTATTGGGAATGGCACTCTATAAACCAATCTGCAAGACATTGCCCAGACTATGGTGGTGTGTTTTGCCACAGTTACTGCAACAGCCAGTCAGGATCCAGGTTTTCGGTGCCATAGAGTGGTTGCTGAGAGGTGTAGTTTGGACTTCCAGTCAACCTCTGATAAAGATTACAACTGCCCATTTTCCATGTGGGAGCTGGATTCTGCATTTTTTGTGGCTCATGACACATCCCCTGCTCATGACAGGATCCAATACAGTGTGCAGCGGCACCTCACAAGGCAAAACAAAGATACCCTCCTTACACATTTTGATGCCATTTGGGTGTCAGGTCACTTTCCTGACTCATCATGTGAGGCAATTTTAATACCTCTTTTAAAACCTTGGAAAGACTGTACATGCCCAAATAGTTACCATAGTGTTGTCACCACTAGCTGCATGGGGGAGACCTTGGAGCAGTTGGTAAACTGCCGCCTTGTCTGAATCATAGAGTCCAGGCAACTTCTTTGCCACTTTCAGTGTGGGTTCAGGAGGTAATGCTCTACCTTTAATAACCTTACCCTCCTAGAGGTGGCTATACAACAGGCTTTCCTATGCTGGCATCACCTTCTAGATATATTTTTTGACACCAAGAAGGCCTACAACACTACTTGGAGACATCTTATCCTGGAACAGCTTTACAAATGGGGTTTTCATGGTTGACTTCCTATTCTCATTCAGTCCTTCCTCTCGCTATGCTATTTTAGATACTGAGTTGGTGACGTCCTATCTGATCTCTTTGAGCAGGAGAGTGATGTCCCTCAAGGTAGTGTTTTAAGTGCCATAGCTATTGATAGCATTACATCCATAGTGAAAAGTCCTGTCCAGTTTTCTTTGTTTGTGGATGACTTCACTGTGTTTTGCTCTTCTTCAAGCCTTGAAATGACAACATGTCAGTTGCAGCTAACTCTGTGACATTTGGATGAATGGGTGCAGAAGAGTAGTTTTAAGTTTTACACTGAGAAGTCTGTGTGTGTTCTTTTTAATCATTCTCATTCCATTTCCTGAGTTGAGGATGAGGGACACTGTTACTTTTAAAGACACAGTGAGGTTTCTGGGCCTCATATTTGACTCCAAGCTTACATTGTTACCAGGTCTTAAGAGCCCAAAAAAAAATGGTCTCTTAAGGCTTCAAGTATTTTAAAATGTCTTAGCCACAGTACGTGGGGAGCAGACAGGACTTGTCTTCTCCAGTTTTACAGGGCATTTATGTGATCTCAGCTCAATTATGGATCACAGTGTATGGGTTTGCAAGACCTTCTTATTTAAAGATTCTAGATGTGGTGCACCCTAAGGGATTCGGTTGGCCACTGGTGCATTCAGAACAAGCCCCAAACCAAGCCTCTGTGCAGAGGGTGGTGAACTGCTACTTCATGTCAGGCAACAGCTACTTATGGTGCATCAGGTGTATAAAACACTGTCCACAGGATACACACCCACCTACCGTACCATTGCTCAACCACCGCAGGAAAGGCTTTTTTGTAACCAGTAACCAGCAACAGGCAACAGGCCCAATGGGATTCATGCACAGGATTGCCTTCTAGAGATGGGCGTGGCTGGTCTTCATGTTTTACATCATGGTGGGAGCAGATTTCCAACTTGGCTTCTCCAGAGGCACAGACTTATTTTAGACTGATGAATTTTAAGAAAGATGGCTCCAAGCAAGGGAATTCCCTTGGATGCTCTGTCATGTTGCCCCAGTCATGTCACCAGGATTCGCCTTCCTGACAAGTATACTATTTTCTCAGCAGAGTTCCACATGATCCTGAAGGCACTGGAGCAGATGTATCATATTTGGGGCAAACAGTTTCTCATTTGCTCCAATTCCCTTAGTGCCTTACAATTGTTACAGAACCTGTACCCAGCTGAGGAGTTGGTCCAGCTGATATATGACTGACTGTACTTGCTCCAATGGCAGGGCATGCAGATGTGATTCTACTGGGTTCCAGGTCATGTAGGGATATGGGGAAATGAACAGGCTGACCAGGCTGCCGAAGAGGCCTGCAGAGGACAGGATGTGGCACAGTGTCCTATTCCCTTGCAGGCTGTCATTTCTGCAGTACACAGGAAGTGCATGCAGTTGTGGGATGAGGAGTGGCTGGCGGAACTATGGTTGATGAAGTCAACAACCCGGCTGTGGCATTCCTCCTGCCAGTTGCTCAGGCAGGATAAAATGGCCCTCACGCATCTCAGAACTGGGCACTGCTCCCTCACACATAGCTTTCTACTACAGCTAGAGGATCCCTCATTCTTTGATGCTTGTGCTGTGCACATCTCTGTCCACCATATTTTAACAGAATGCATTTTATGTCATGATGCAAGGGCAGAAGCAAATATTGGTGAGGATCTGCCCTCTATTTTAGCTGATGACGAGACAAGTGTGGCTAAGGTTTTAAAGTTTTGTGATATGTCTGGACTCTGGCCTAAGCTTTTAGGCTGGAGGTTTTAGTGTGTTGCATAGTGGCTGGCTTCTCCTTTTTTTTTATTCTTGTGGTCAGCCAGCTATGTCCATCTGCTATGTTGTTTTAGCTCCTTATACCACTTTCTTCCTGTGTCATTAATGTTTTACTACTGGTACAATATTTCATTCTGTGATTCTGTGCAGGTATGCACATAGCTTTCCAACTGTTGTTACCTGTGTTTTTTTTTTTTTTACACATTGTTTTATCTTCCTGTTTTGTGTATTTTACTGACACTCACGTCAATCTGTTTTTGTGCAGGTGCTAAAGACCTGGCTGTCATGTGCCCATACAAACATGTTCCTGTCCATGTCCATTTATGAGTTAGAACAAATGTAATATACATTGTTGTATTATTTAAACATTGTCATTGTTTAAAACATACCACAGTAGTATAGAGGAAGTTGAGATGAGCAGGGCACTGGTGGTCTATCAAGAGAAGAAACTACCTCAATTGGCCTAAAAACTACTTAAATTATAGCGTATGCACATTATGGGAGATTTTCAGTATTCATGTATTCTTTTTGTGCATATTGTGGCATCTGTGGCGCAGAGTGCCCTATCTTTGACTCTGATCTCTTTGAACTGGTTTTTTCTGTGTCTCACTCAGCATGCAACTTGTGTACTGCCATGTTTTGTTCTTCTTGCATCATGTCTAATAAATGCATTTACGATATTTAAAGTGTGTTATTACCAATCAGCATTACACTACCACAGCACAACGGTCAACATTGCTGCACAAACTACCGAAGTTGAGTGCCCTCCCCAACACAAACTTCAATTCATATCTTCAGCTTATTTTCCCGACTACATTGTCACTGCTGCCAGGGCTCTCTGGCATTGGAATAGCACCCCAGTGTTGGACATAATGGGAAAAGTCCTGTACCATAGATGATCTTATAGATCTTATGATTACATGAAACCCTGAGACATTTAAGTCTCTTCTTTATCTACCATAATGATCTAAGCGGAAGAAATGAATTAAAATTTGTGCTGCAGATGGGACTCGAGCCCAGGTCTTCTTGCTTGTTAGGCAGAAATGCTAACCATTACAAAACCACAGGACAACGGTCAACATTGCTGCATGAAGCACCGCAGCGTTGGACGTGCTGGAGACCCCTGGCAGTAGTGACAATGTCACATGTCATCGAAGTGGTGTCAAATCAAAAGACTTGCACCCAGCAAACAGTCTACCCAATAGGAGGCCCTAGTCACATGAAGTTTTAGTGACAATGTACTGGAGAAAATAAGTTGAAGATATGAATTGAAGTTTGTGTTGGGGAGGGCACTCAACTTGAGTAGTTTGTGCAGCAATGTTGACCATTGTGCTGTGGTGGTGTAATGGTGTAATGGTTAGCATTTCTGCCTAGCAAGCAAGAAGACCCAGGTGCGAGTCCTGGCTGCAGCACAAATTTTAATTCATTTCTTCTGCTTCGATCATTATCATAGATAAAGGAGAATATTAAATGTCTCAGAGTTTCATTTAATTATGAGATCTATGTGAACAATGCTTTGCTTTGAACACAAATGCCACCACCACAGATTTGCTGGTTATAGGCTGCATTTAGAGAAGTCTGTGAGTGCATCACCCAGTGGTGCCACTCTGTCTGTTGTCGTGTGGCTGGGCTTGTGAGCCCCACTGCCTTGCTGCCTCACTGCTACATGGCCTGCTGGATGGCTGAGTTGTTTCCACCAGGAGCTACACTATGCGCTGCCAATTATGCTGTGGCCTCCATTCTCCCCATTCATCTGTGCATCTGACTGCTGTGCATGTACCTTCCCTGCCTGAAGGTTCCGGGTTCAACAATGGGGACCACACCACACGTTGCCACCGTTGCAGGCAGCCCATGTCGTCATCCGTACCACCTTCATACGGGATCTGTGTGCTTGCTGCTTGCACCTACCACCACTCAGTGCATGCTAACCCACCTGTCACATACATTTGCTTCTCAAACATTGCATCACACTGTGCTGTGTCTCATGGCAACAACTATAAATGCCAACAAACCAGCTGGGTTGGCCCTGTGACATCGATAAGTATACGGGACGAATATTAATAAAGCCAAGAAAGTGCAGGGGCAGAGTCCTGACTTGAACTGGAGGAAAAAAGCTCCTGTGAACATGTGTCTGGGAATGGACAACGTGCATGCAACAACGACAAATCATCCCAGAACACAATACAGAGCTACATTGCATCCATCTCACAACAGATGTTCAAAGTGCCCTCCATGTGATTGCAGGTGATAAGGATAGTAGCTGTTGGCAAGCAGAAAACATATAACCATACCTTGGCTTGCCCCAAGTTGGTGGGCCACCTGCCTGGAGCTTGTACTAGGATTCATCTCAATATCCTGTTGAACCCGGTCCTTGAAATGTGGTGTACACACATTCCATCACCTCCTTGCACATTTGTCTGCCTGAAAGACCCCATAATCACACAAATGCCCAAAGATGGCTTGAAATGTTGTGTGATGTGGTTGGTGTCTGTGTGAGTACTTATTTTGGTATGGCTGTGCTGCCTCTTGTCTATTTCCATCTGCCTGTCCATACACAAACACCATCTCAGCTTGCTCACAATGTGAATACCAGACCATTCTGCTGCTTACAGTATGCAACATCAATCACACAGCATGTAACACACAAGGAACACACAGCATGTGGCCAGAGAAACTGTCATTCACAAGTGCCATCTACCATGGCAACAATGTTCATAGGACTTTTTTCCCCTCCATTTCCAGTCAGGAATCTATCTCTGCAGTTTTCTTGGTTTTATTAATATTCACCATGTATACATGCATGCTTACCACACATTTAACAATCACAACATATGTGGCCAATAATTTCATTGCAAACATCACATGAAACCTCAAGCACTTTTGAAAAGATATCCTGTCAGTTACTGAGCAGTTTTCTAGTACCTAGTGCTAGTACTGCTTGCTGATATGATGATAGGAAATGTTGCAAAGTCATTTTTAAACAACTTCATAGTACCTTATGATAGTCCTGATGCTATGTTAATGGATCAGGAAAGATCAAATATTCATCTTGAATGGATCCATAGAACTGTCTGTCACATGTTATGTGAATAAATTGCACTCTGGTTGGGACTGCAATATTCTGTTAATCCAGTCTGCTTGCAGTAGCAGAATTCACAAAGCAACTGGGCACACCCCCTATGATATGATTTATGGTTGTGCTATGACTTTGCACTTTGAGATAGACAAGCTACCTCCAAGTGTGGATTCAAAGGAAGTAAGAAGCTTGTCATGTAGACTCAGAGTGGTCTATAAATGAGTATGTTAAAATAATATTAAAGTCACAATAAAGTAAGTGCAGAGAGGAAATAATTGAATAATATTACCCCCTCATCAGCTGAGTGACTGTGTACAGCTGTGAAACCCAGTAATCAAGAAGGGAAAAACAAAGAAGTTGAATCCCTCTTATGAGGATTCACACCAAATAACATATTTAACATCACCTGACAATATGGACATAAACTAGCTGACTTCTCCGTGGTAGTGCATTTTGACAGCCTAAGGCCTTATCAGGGGAATGCTGTGCCACCTCCACCTGCTGCCATAACAGAACCACCCCAAGACAAACTGTACATTGGTAAAGCACCACTGAAAAGAAAAATACTACAGCTCCCATCATGAACAAGATCCGCTCTACGTTCAAAGCAGCCATACATACTATGATCACATGATTAGAAGCAGTCTATTGCCCCCATTAATGAAGTTCAGAACCACTATTCTCCAGGAACTCACAGTTGGTAAGATGTAGTTGGTGTCCATAGAGTATTGCTAGTTGGTTTCAATGATATTTCCTTTTATATTTTTCTGTTGTGATGTTTCCTTCCAGCTTTCATCTTTCCCTTGGTATTGTTTCAGCAAAGGTCTCTGTTTAAAGAACATGATCCCACAAGCTCTCTTGATTGGTTGCTGTGGATGATTTTATGGTACATCTATGTGTTTCCATATTTGGTAGTTTATACTTACTGACGTGCTGCATCACCTCATTCTCAGCTGCCTAGACCAGCCTCCTGCCTTTCTTTTGCAGTGATGGATCAATGTGACAGTGTCAAACATCTTGCTTTGCTATGTTATGCCGTGATGCTGACTTTTAGCATATGGCCTATTTAAGATTATGTATATTTTCAGTTTTAGCTTTCATCCAACCTTTTGCAGTACTTGTATATGCAGAGGGAGAAAGAGTAGAGGTTACTACCACCTTTTATGCAACGTTCTGCAGAATTTGTATATGCAGAGGGAATAAGAGTAGAGGTTACTTTCAGCTTTTATGTAACCTTCTGCAGTATTTGCATAGGCAGAGGGAGCAAGAATAAAGGTTAGCCCTTTATTGTGAGACTATTTGCAGTCATTGTACTCTCTTATGAGAAATGTTATGTTGTAAAACTAGGAACAGTCCTGTGATGAGATTATGTAAGCAACAAACACTCAGAAAAATTCTAGGGTACTTCTGAAAATAACCATGTCTTAAACTTTGCATGGCTGTAAGGTTGAATGTAATTTAGTGGTAAGATACCTTCTTCACTTATTGTGTAGATACTGAGACTTATAACTAGATAACCCAGTACATTATTCTATTGTTTTTGTGTGCTTCCTGTTGAGTCCTTGGGATGGCATTGGTTTGAAGCCATGTATATGTCTTATATTAGAACTGATAGCATCTTAGTAAGCATGCCATCAGTACAGCTAATTATTACTATTTATGGACTGAAATATACCACTTGTGGAAGTAGGTACCATGGCTTAAATGAATACGCTAAGATTACACATATACAGATAAGAACTTTAATAATTGGCTTGATACTGCTATAGATCAACACACAATCAGTACAATTCAAAAAGAACTGAAGTTCCACACACTATCATCCACAAACCCACACTATCAACTACAAACCCACACTATCATCCACAAACCCAAAGAAGGCAGTCCAAAGATAAGCCACTTGACCAATTGCATGCCTCCACTGAGCCTCCCCCTTGACAGTGCAGACCACTTGTGGGATTATGCAGGGGAGAAGGCATCAGGGACACTGTGCACAGGTGAAGATCCAGGAGCAGGTACGTACATCGGGATCTGTAGGCAGGGCCAAATGCGAGTTGCTGCTGATGGCTGAGAGGGTGGGTTTGGGGGAAGGTATGACGTAGTCCTTATGCCACTTGGGTGGGTATAATAAGTGGCCCGCACATGAGGCCTGTAGCATTGATGAAGGAAGAGATTGCATTGATTTCTGTGCCTGGAGGGAATTGGAGGTGTTTGATGATAGAAATGGAAGAGGTGGGAGGGTTCTCGGCTGAGTGGGGCAGAGCATGAAGGATGAAAATGAAATTGTCGCATATCCATAGAGAGATGTCATCCAGGGAAAAATGAGACACATCTGTCTGGAGGCTAAAAGAGCTAGGAGGGGAAGGGGAAAAGTGGGTAATTGGTGAGGAAAGTGAACCATCACCCTCAGGGTGTGGGCTTCGGCAGGCTGTAGTTGGAGCCGGTGCCAAGCAGCCATCGAGCGGCGAGATGTTGGTGTCAGCAGAGATCTTGTGCTATGGTGCAGGCAGCTTGACAGGAGCAGGCTTGTCCACAGCGTTGTCAGCAAAAGTCCATGATGGCTTCTGCCAGTGGACTGAAACAGTGAGAGGTCAGTCATATAGGAGGATGTCAAATGTGTTCATTGCTTGTGCTAATGTTTTATGAGGGCTGGAATATGGGTATTGTAAAGCTG
Source organism: Schistocerca nitens (assembly GCF_023898315.1). Classification (NCBI taxonomy): domain Eukaryota; kingdom Metazoa; phylum Arthropoda; class Insecta; order Orthoptera; family Acrididae; genus Schistocerca; species Schistocerca nitens. Next base: position 189,159,541 of record NC_064622.1, read on the forward strand.
CACGCACTGAGTCATTGCATAGCATCACATAATCACATTTGTTTAGTTTCTTGTGGATAAACATGGTCGGAGTGGAGTGAGAACTGGGAGGCAGCACACGCTGTTGAGAAATATGCGAGCACACCTACTCTACTAGGGGAGGAAGTTCAGTGTCTGCAAGCGGAGGTGACTCCTCAATGAACTGGGCCAGAAGGACCAATGATTCACCATACAATATTTTGGCCAGGGAGGTCTTAAGGTCCTCTTTGAAGGATGCACAGATACCCAGGAGAACCCAGGGTAATGCGTCAGATCAGAAGGAGCTGTGGCACATGTGAGCAGCTTTTAAGGTCTGATGCCACTGCTCCATGAGGCTGTTACTTTGGGGGTGGTAGGCAGTAGTGCAGAATCGTGCCACCCCACACAGTTCACATAATTTGGAAAAAAGTATAGATTTGAACTGTTGGCCTTGCTCTGTTGTAACATAGGATGGACAGCCAAAATGAGAAATCAATGTGGCTATGAAAGAACAAGCAACAGAGTCTGCAGAAACGTCCACCATAGGGGTAGCCTCTACCCAACAGATCAACCTATACATAATTGACAGGATGTATCCATAGTTTTGTGAGGGGGGCAGTGGACCGACCAAATCAAGGTGTATATGTCTGAAGCAACCTATTGGTACATCAAACCTGCCAGTCGGCGGTTGCGCATGCCTACCGATCTTGGAGTGTTGGCATGCAACACATGCTCATGGCCAGTCATGGCACTGAGCTTTAATTCCAGGCCACACAAAGCATTCAGTGATAAGCCTGGTCATGGTCTTGATGCCCAACTGGGTGAGGTTGTCATCTTGTGGATGATGGGATGAATGAGCGGAGTGAGCCAGTTGAGACATCACAATCGAGTGGGATGCTTGACCCATGGAGCATGTGAGGCTCGATCTTAAGACCAGTGGAATTGTCCTTGAGTAATTTCACAATTTCTGCATCATGATGTTGGACTCAAGCGAATGCATCAAAAGTCAGTGACACTATCTATGGCACAGATGTGGGAGAGATAATAGGCCATGACGTTGTCTGCTCCTTGTATGTAGTGAAAGTCATTGGTAAATTGGGCAATAAGGTCCATGTGGTGAGACTGGCAGGGAGGGGAGTCTGCAGTTGTGTTGCATAAAGCGTCTGCAAGGGGCAGTGGTGAGTGAAGACTGTGACGTATCTATCCTCAATGTCTTTGTGGAAATAACATATAGCTTTGTACACAGCAAGTAGCTTCCGGTTGAATACCGATCATTTCTTCTGGGAGGTCAACAACGTTTTGAGAAGAAATGTAGGGGTTGTACTTCACCTCCAATGTGCTGTTACAGGACATCCCCAATCAAAGAATCGCTGGCGTCTGTGCTGATGGAGATTTTGGCATTAGTGACCAGATGAGCTAAAGTGACACCTTGCACTGCTTCAAAACCACAAATGCATGCTCCATCTCCTTGGTCCATGGTACATTGTGTGTACCTGTTGTATGTGGGCCAGACAGAGCATCTATAAATGGTATTTGTAGTGACACAGCCTAAGGGATGTGGCAAAGGAAGAAGTTAATCAACCCTGAAAGACCTTGCAAGTCACAGTACAATTCTGTCTGAGGTGGGTCTAATACATGCAGCCAACACTTCGTGGCCAGGAAAAGCGACCAAAGTGCATCAGAGTTGCTTTTTGTCCTCACTGATTACCACACCATTATCGGATAAGATACAAAGCACTGCCTTGATAATGTTCGTGTTCTTCTGCTGATGATGAAAAAATTAGAATATTGTCAAGATATGCATAGCAAAATGGGAGCGCAAGAAGGAGGGTGTCCAAGAAGCATTGCCATGTCTGCGCTGCATTCTTTAAATGATATGGCATGTAGCGATACTCAAAAAAGCTGAAGGTTGTGATTATAGCAGTTTTATGTACATCATCAGGGTGCATCAGGATTTGATGATATGCTTTCTTGCAATCTACCACGTTAAAGATCTTAGAATCACTTAGTTGTTGTGCAAAGTCCTGTATATGGGGAACTGGGTAATTGTCCAAAATGGTCCTATCGTTTAGTCTATATAATCCCATCAAAGCCTGAATGAACTATCTTTTTTTTTTGGAGCGAGTCAATTTGGTGACAACCAATCACTGGATGAATAACCCTGCAGTTAAGAGTTCCTGAATAATAGACTTAGCAACCTTGAGTTTATGAGGGTTCAGTCTCTGAGCTTTATGTCCAACAGGGAGGCCTTCGGTAGTGTTCAATTTATGACGCGCACTGTTGGTGACAGCCAAAAGACTTCGCGACTTGAGGTGGGGATCACACTATTCACTAGGTGAGGCAGGAACACTGAGCTTAGTAACATCCGTTGCACAGTGGTCAGTGCCGGGGTCAGGTGGTGAGGTGGATCAGTTGGTGCTGTAAAGGCTGGAGATCTTGCGTCTGGTGAAGTCGAGGATATGATTAGTATCTTTGATGAGTTGTCGTAATATGGCTTGATTAGTTTGGAGGTCATTAATCTTTTGGCATTGAGCTACAATGTCACAAGTTGCACTCATGAGCTTAGCTGTAACCAGAACACACTTGGCTGTCAAAGAGCTAAGAGAACTGTCACGAGGAGGTGGGGTTGTGCCTGAGAGGCAGATGTGAGAGGAATAGTCATATCAGTAGGTAGATGATGCAGGGTATTGTCTAACATATTGATGGAAAACGAGTGATGATGTAGGAAATCAATGCTTGTCACAATGTAAATGACTTCTGCTATGTGAAATGTCCATGGAAACTGCAGAGAGGTGGATAATTTCAATATGAGTGGAGCTGTACCAAGCACATTGATGTCTGAATCATTTGCAGCCTGCAGTAATGTTGGCGAGGGTCACAGATTCAGAAGTGCAAGTGATGGAGCATTGGCACTTGTGTCAGCCCCCCTGCCTATCAAAAACTTTTGGTTAGTGCTAGCATCATGCTCATCGAGGCATCTGTCAATGTGTGAGGCATTATGTGCTGGCTGCTCATGACTGTGGTGCCAGGTATTTTTTGATTTGAGATGAGACGCCTAATGCATCTTGCATTGTGTGTTTTCTGCTGCACATGGTGAGCAACAGTTGCGGGCGGCGTTGCTAAAAGTGACTTGAAATCAGCATAAGGGATAACATGGGGTCGGTGGTTGACTGGCCATAGTAGTACTGGAGGTTGCTGCTACACAGTGCTGTGTGTCACTCAAGTCTGCCAGTGTGGAGGGGAGGGGGTTGGAGGGCACAGGCTGCAGTGCATGAGGCTGCGAGATGGAAGCACTTGTGCTGGCTGCATGGACAGGACAATACCGGGTGGTGGAGGGGACAGTACTGCGCTGACGTTACTCGACTGAGTGGGGAAACTGGAATGTGAAATGAAAGTTCGCATTGGCGAATTATCCTGAAAGTGCAGTCCACCACAAATGGTTTCTCATTGAGTGACCTTGATGTGAGAGGCAGGAGCTGTAGTTGTAATGTTTCTGGTAGTTTTATTAACCAGATCAACCACAGTGATGCATCTGGCAGAAAGTCACATGTTGCAAGGGCATATAGACGACACCACAGTGCAGAGGGAGTGAGGTTGCCTAGATGTCCATTGCGAGTAATGTGCTGAATTATCTTGTCAGCTGATACCGACAAACATTCACAGATAATTCGTTTAGCATTTGTGTATAGCAGTGGAAAGGAGAGGGGGAGGGGGCACCACAGTGTCACTGATTAAGTCCAAATGGTCGTGTAAATGGCTGGTGAGGCACAAGAATTTTGATTCCTTGGAGTGGACACCGGTAGCATAAAAAATAGAGTCCATGAGTTCAAACCAGGCGTTTGGCTGTTCCTTTACAAAAGTAGGCAATTTGGGAAATTTGGCATGCTGGATGTCTGATAACACAGCAGTTCTTGTGGGCTGATTGCACATAACTGTTTGTTTGGAAGTGGTAACACTGGAGAGAGGGGAACATGGTGTCCCAGAAACTTAACCAGGTGGGCGAGGTTCCTGTTGTAGCTAGGGCTTTGGGAAATTTGTGGCAAGGTAGTAGCATCTTCCATATCAATCAATAATGCACTGTTCGGAATGTGTGGTAGGTGTGGGAGAGAGTTGTAATTCAGTTGGAAACGTGGCTGGTATGCATGGTACTGCAGACTTGACCTTGGCCGAAGCAAACAGCACGGTTTGGCAAACAGGTGTTGTATGAAATTGGATGCAGTATATTCCGGAGCATGAGGCACAGTTTGTGGTATATCACTCTCTTGTTCAAAATGTCCATACATGTATGAAGGCACAGTCTGAAGCAATATGGTGGTGGCTGTGTGGCCCCTGTTAACGTGAGTCGAAGCACTCACAGGCACAGTAGAAAGATGATGAAAGTTCATGTCCGGAAGTTCTGGTTGCGAAGCTGTAAGTTATGATGGCATCTGGTTCACTAATAAGTAAGGTGCTTGAGTCATGGTAGGTGAAGGTAGCTGCTGTTGGCTGTTAAAAGGCCATAGCAACAAAGCAACAAAAAATGATTCAAAAAGCACAAAAACGGTTCAGAGCACTTGTTTTTGGGGCCAACAATTCGGAAGTAGGTATGATGGCTTAAATGAATATGCTAAGATTCCACAAATAGAGGTAAGTACTTTAATAATCGGCTTGATATCTCTAAACATCAACACACAATCAATACAATTCAAATCTTCACAATGAACTGAAGGTCCGCGCACTATTGGCCACAAAGCCAAAGAAGGCAGTCCAAAGATAGGTCACTCGACCGATTGCATGCCCCACACACTTATACCATGCTGCTTTAATTTGTGAATTCTCCTCAGATTACTGTCAATGTGAGTGTTACACCATCAACATCAATGCTTTCCCTGATGGTGTCCCTGTATTAGATTCATAAATAAACATTTTATTTGTTGAAATATAACAAAATCTAAATACAAAAGTAACCTGAGTGACAAACATTTCTGAGATATTTTGCTTGTGCAACAGACTGTTCACAGTTACAGAAAGTTTTGTCTGTGAAAGACAAGTTCTGTGTTTCTCACTAAGTGTACTAAAGACTAATAAAGTGTACCTGAGGTTTTCACTGAATATTGTGCATTCCAAATAGCAATAAATTTTGTTATAATTTTCTTCTTTAAGAAAAGAGGAAGAAAGAAGATTAGAGACATTTGAAATGTGGATTTGGAGGAGGATGGAAGGGATAAAATCAATAGACAAAGTGACAAATGCGGAGATGTTGAGAACAGTGGGGAATATAAAGAAATTTTAAAGGTAATCAAGAAGAGGGAACACAATTGGCTTGGACATTGAATGAGAAGAGATTGTCTACTGACAGATCACATGGAAGCAATGGTGAATGGAAGAGGAAGACACAGAAGATAAGAAATGGTGGATAGTATAAGGACAGAAAACAGTTACAAGAACATGAAGAGAGTAACAAATGGTAGGACTGCATTGAATGCTACATGCCCTAGAACAGGACACTGATGACGATGATTTTTGAGAAGTGTATTATGCCCCCTCCACTGAGATTCAAAGGTGAATATGTGGCCCTTGTGGTCTAATAATGTAGAAACCTCTATTCCAATATAACCCCTTCTTCGTTTGTCTGCAATGATGATCGCCATTATTGTTAGTGTGTTACTTTTGTGTGTTTGTATTAACCATTGTTAGTGTGTATCAGTACTTATGTGGATGAAGACTTTGCCCTTTAACTTTTGTGTTGCCTAGATTCCCCCTCATGTGCATTTTCTTCTGCATTTTTCCTGTGTTTTGTGATGATAAATGTAAGGTGAGAAGTGTCCAGTGAAGCAATATTATGACCAGCCCTTAAAAAATAGGCCTTTAATATTAGTGTGTGTACATGCCCCTGGGAATGGTATGTGGATGGGAATTATTATGTTGTGATCTTACTGTGACAGGCTTTATGCCAGCTGAACACCAAAATCAAATCGGCCTTTGCCCTTTTCACTCTATGCAAAGTCCTGTGAAGTCGACTGTTAATAGGCTATGTGTGTGTTACAGTCCAGTTGCTTTTATTTTCTTCTGGTGAATTCTGATAGGGTTAATTACATTTTTCTCAAGCAACTGGAGTTGTTGCAAGATCAAGATTCATGTGTGGCAGTGCTTAAAGTGCTGCCACGAGCGATGCCGTCATGATAGAGGCAGAGCCTTTGTCCCCTTGCCTACCTGCCCCACATGTATTTGCTGCCATTTGCATGAGCTGGCATGTGGCCCACCAAATGTTACACCAGTACTACAGCAATATACACACATAATTTATTCAAACTACACATCTTGCTATTATAGCTACTTAACCTATGTTTCTTAAATATCATGTTCCCTCCTTAGCCTTTTATTCAATCTATTTGTCTTTCATAACCCTAACGTATATTGGTTATGCCTACACAGGGTGTCCAGAAAAATGTGTCAAATACTTTGAGTGGTGGTAGTTTGTATGTATGTATGTATGTATGTATGTATGTATGTATGTAATGAACTGGGAACCTAGAAATGTTGGAGAGGCTTCGTCCCCGCCGTAGCCCTCAGTGGTACAAAACCCCATGACAGTCTACAGCAGTCCACTCACCCCACCGCCTCCCTACAGCAAACCCATGGTTATTGTGTGGTTCAGCCCCCAGTGGAACCACCCTCCCCTCCCCCTCCCCCCCCCCCCTGCCCCCTGGGAACATCTCATTCCAGATGAGTGTAACCCCAACATTTGTGTGGTAAAGCAATTGTGGTGTACGCGTATGTGGAGACACTTTTTGCGCAGCAATCGTCGACATAGTGTAACTGAGGCAGAATAAGAGGAATCAGCCCGCATTCGCTAAGGCAGATGGAAAACTGCCTTAAAAACCATCCATAGGCTGGCTGGCACACTGGACCTCGACACTATCCGCTGGGCGGATTCGTGCCAGGGCCCGGCACACCTTCCCACTTGGGAAGCAGTGCATTAGACCACATGGCTAGCCGGGTGGGCTACGAGGTGATAGTACTCAGCAAAACAAGAAAAACAAGTCCAGTAAACATGTGTCCAGAAACTCATACTTTCTGTTTATAGGTAGGGCTGCACGACACTTGGTTGTGGATGTTAGCACAGTCATGGCATTGGCACTTTATCAAATGTGTTAGCAGGTTATTATGATGCCTTACTCACAGTACTCTACCTACCATTAGGTGATCTGCAGTCAGTTGTGTAGTTTGAGTAATGTAGGCTGCTTTAGTTTTTGTTGTTTTTGTGTACGTTATTGTTCAGTACTGTTAACTTTGGGTGCATATCATGGTGTTTTGCATTCCTCCAAATGCAAATTCACTTAAGTGTTTACTGATATTGTGCTGTTTTTTTTTTTTTACAAATTGTGTACTACATTTACATTTTCTCTCATCTACCATTTGTTAACAATGGAACATAGATACGATATTCAGTTATGGTTTATGAAATAGACACAGCCTGCAAGTCTGTGCCCTCTATGTTGAAAAATATCCATAGGACAGAGTGCCCTCCAATAAGCTATCTGGCAGACTTTTCCAGCATCAAAGGGACACAGATATCCTTGCACCTCAGAAGACTGATAGTGGAAGGCCCCACACAGTCTGCATGCCTGGCATGGAGGAGCATGCACTACATACAGTGGAAGGAATCCCTGGGATAAGTGTGTGACGATTAGCAGCAGCAAAAAGCGTGTTCACTCTCTTATCTGGGAGGTACTTCATGAACAATTGCTGTACCTATATCATCTACAGCACGTTCAGGCCCTAAGGCCACAGGATCAGAGTGGCACGAGGCGGTTCTGTCAATGGCTGCTGCAGAAGTGTGCCACAGAACCACTGTTCACATCCAACATTTTATTTACTGATGAGGCAGGGTTCACAAGAAATGGTGTTGTGAATTTCCATAATCAACATGTATGGGCAGTTGTAAATCCCCAAGCATTTCAGGAACAAGGGCATTAACACTGATTCTCAATCAATGTATGGGCACTCGTACTTGGCAGTAGGGTCATACATATTCCCACAAAAGATTAACCGAGTTGCATTATGTGGACTTTCTCATTAACGTATTGCCTACCTAGGTGGAGGCTGTGCCACTGCAGTAGCGGATACAAATGTGGTTGATGCATGATGGTGCATCAGCACACTTTTGTCGCAATGTGCACGACCATCTGACACAGACATTTCAGGACCACTGGATTGGTCGTGGGGAGGGGGTGGGGGCACACTTTGACCTGCTCATTCCTCAGACCTCAGTCCCCTAGACTTTTGGTTATGAGGACGCGTGCAAGAATTGGTCTCTGCCATGCTAATCAACAATGTACGGACACTATAGAGTCACATCTTCAATGCGTGCCAGCAGATACAGCAACAACTGGGTATATTTCAAAGGGTGCATCTTTCCTTACACCAGAGGGTAGAGGAGTACGAGGTGCATTCAAGTTCAAAGGCCTCCGATTTTTTTTCTAATTAACAACTCACCCGAAATCGATGAAACTGGAGTTACTTCTCGACGTAATCGCGCTGCAGACGTACACATTTTTCACAACGCTGATGCCATGATTCCATGGCAGCGGCGAAGGCTTCTTTAGGAGTCTGTTTTGACCACTGGAAAATCGCTGAGGCAATAGCAGCACGGCTGGTGAATGTGTGGCCAAGGAGAGTGTCTTTCATTGTTGGAAAAAGCCAAAAGTCACTAGGAGCCAGGTCAGGTGAGTAGGGAGCATGAGGAATCACTTCAAAGTTGTTATCACGAAGAAACTGTTGCATAACGTTAGCTCGATGTGCGGGTGCGTTGTCTTGGTGAAACAGCACACGCGCAGCCCTTCCCGGACGTTTTTGTTGCAGTGCAGGAAGGAATTTATTCTTCAAAACATTTTCGTAGGATACACCTGTTACCATAGTGCCCTTTGGAATGCAGTGGGTAAGGATTACGCCCTCGCTGTCCCAGAACATGGACACCATCATTTTTTCAGCACTGGCGGTTACCCGAAATTTTTTTGGTGGCGGTGAATCTGTGTGCTTCTATTGAGCTGACTGGTGCTTTGTTTCTGGATTGAAAAACGGCATCCACGTCTCATCCATTGTCACAACCGACAAAAAGAAAGTCCCATTCATGCTGTCGTTGCGCGTCAACATTGCTTGGCAACATGCCACACGGGCAGCCATGTGGTCGTCCGTCAGCATTCGTGGCACCCACCTGGATGACACTTTTCGCATTTTCAGATCGTCATGCAGGATTGTGTGCACAGAACCCACAGAAATGCCAACTCTGGAGGCAATCTGTTCAACAGTCATTTGGTGATGCCCCAAAACAATTCTCTCCACTTTCTCGATCATGTCGTCAGACCGGCTTGTGCGAGCCCGAGGTTGTTTCGGTTTGTTGTCACACGATGTTCTGCCTTCATTAAACTGTCACACCCATGAACGCACTTTCGACACATCCATAACTCCATCACCACATGTCTCCTTCAACTGTCGATGAATTTCAATTGGTTTCACACCACGCAAATTCAGAAAACGAATGATTGCACGCTGTTCAAGTAAGGAAAACATCGCCATTTTAAGTGTTTAAAACAGTTCTCATTCTCGCCGCTGGCGGTAAAATTCCATCTGCCATACGGTGCTGCCATCTCTGTGACATATTAACAATGAACGCGGCCTCATTTTAAAACAATGTGCATATTTCTATCTCTTTCCAGTCCGGAGAAAAAAAATCGGAGGCCTTAGAACTTGAATGCACCTCGTACATTGTCATGAATGGATACCACATTGATCACCTCCCATAAACATGTATTTATTTCAGAAAGTTTGCATTTCTGAATCCACGTTTATTGAACTTACCTCAGAAAGTATGCATTTCTGGACCCATGTTTACTGGACTTATTTTCTTGTTTCAATGAGTGCTACCAACTCTGAAACTATTTGACACTTCTTTTTGAGCACCCTGTATATATTTCATAAGACCTTTGGGTAAAAACACCAAATCTCCTCACACAACTGTGCTTTGTCCACTAGCAAATTGTATTGCACTGCCATCTGGAAATCACAGACTTGGTATGTATTGTGCTATAGCTAAGTGGGCTGTTTCTTCAACATTAACTGTTTTTAGTTTTAAGAGAGCTGCAGTTACAAACAAAACCTCTTATATTCTGAGCTCTGCTTCCTTCTTGAAGTTAGTGAACATGTGTGACACCTATGTTTGTCATGGTGATGAGTGCTGAATAGAGGCACTTGGGTCCAGCCCCATAACAGGACTGACCTACCTTCCTCCTATCCCAGAATGTCAGAATGCTAGTACAAGCCAATAGCCCCCCTCCCTCCCCTCTCCTCCCTCTCTTCTTTCTGTAGAGTGAGCCTGCCTGCCATGCATCCAGCTTGCCTGTTGTGCATCCATCTAGACATCTTACATCTTCACACTGCCTGTAAGACTTACCAAGATGCACATATGTCTTTGTTAACTTAACTTATTTGCATACATGGAAACGATGCTCATGAGCATATGACTATGTTTCTCAACTTCTTTTCCTGTGGGGCACACTGAAGTACATATATTTCAAAGGGCGCATCTTTCAAACTTTTGGGACACCCCTCCATGTGAGTTTTTTCCTATATGCAGGACAGCAAACACAAAGAACATACAATATATATTTTTTATTGTGTAACAACTATGAGATACAGATTTTACAAATTTGTATGTGACCTCTGAATAGGGACCTATGAACACAAAAATAAAGCATAGAATAAAAGAAATGTATTACTTTTAAACAAGCATATAAAGATCTCATGACACTGTGTTTACTTCGTAGATTCTTACTTAAATTGCAGGTGAGTTTCATATAGGAGGTGTAATTTCGAGTTTTTGTTACTGTAATCGTAAATTCAGGCAGATTGTAGCACAGTTGTTAGGCATTTGTTTTGTTTTGGTTCATCAGTGGCACTTGTCTGTCTAGTAGGCTCTCAGTGACCAGTGTGGCCTGAGCTCCTAGTTGGTGCACATCGACAGTGCAGAAAGATACGTATATAGCTTCTTTTCTATGTTTTCTTCGTAGATTCTTACTTAAATTGCATGTGAGTTTTGTATAGGAGGTGTAATTTCGAGTTTTAGTTACTGTAATCATAAATTCAGGCAGATTGTAGCGCAGTCGTTAGGCATTTGTACAGGTTAGTTCATACATTCTTTGTGTGCTTCCCTTCCGTTATCTAGGCACGGACTCGTGTTTCAGTAACTGTTGTTCAACATCGATTAGAATGGACAGGGACTGTGATTGCTGTGTTCGGATGAGGGCTGAGTTGACATCCCTTCGCTCACAGCTGCAGGTGGCACTGACTTTGGTCACGCAGCTTGAGGCTGTTGCGAATGGGCACCACTGTGGGGAGCCGGACTTGGGTATCATGGGGATGTCAACCTCGTCCCGTCTGTCCCCAGATCGGTCTGCCACTGTGGTTGCCCCGGTTGCTGCCCGCTGTGGGGCTGAGACCTCGCCTGTGGTTGATTGGGAGGTCGTTCCAAGGCATGGCAAGCAGCGAAAGACATCCCAGGAGGCTGATCAGAAAGCCTCCCCAGTGCGTCTGACAAACAGGTTTCAGGTACTGTCTCTGGCTGAGCCAGATGCAGCTGCCTGCCCTGTTTCAAAGGATGATTCTCAGCCTTAAAGGTCTGGGCAATCACAGAGGGTGGGCTTATTGGTAGTTGGGAGCTCCAATGTTAGGCACGTAATGGGGCCCCTTAGGGATATGGCGGTTAAGGAGGGGAAGAAATCCAGTGTGCACTCCGTGTGCATTCTGGGTGGAGTCATTCCTGATGTGGAAAGGGTCCTTCCGGATGCCATGAAGAGCACCGGGTGCAGCCAGCTGCAGGTGGTGGCACATGTTGGCACTAATGACGTGTGTCGCTTTGGATCTGAGGAAATTCTCTCTGGACTCCAGCGGCTATCTGATTTGGTGAAGGCTGCCGGTCTTGCTTACAAGATGAAGGCAGAGCTCACCATCTGCAGCATCGTTGACATAACCGACTGCAGACCTTTGGTGCAGAGCCGGGTAGAGGGTCTGAATCAGAGGCTCAGATGGTTTTGCGACCATGTTGGCTGCAGATTCCTTGACTTGCGCCATAGAGTGGTGGGGTTTCGGGTTCCGCTGAATAGGTCAGGAGTTCACTACACTCAGCTGGCAGCTACACGGGTAGCGGAGGCTGTGTGGCGTGGACTGGGTGGTTTTTTAGGTTAGAAGGCCTTGGGAAAGTATGGGGTGGGCTGCAATCTCAAAGGGTGCATGGCAAATACAGGATGTGCTTGGATCAAGGAACAGTTGGAATTGTAGTTGTAAATTGTTGTAGTTGTGCTGGGAAAGTCCCTGAGCTTCAAGCGCTAATAAAAAGCACAGAAGCTGAAATGGTTATAGGTACAGAAAGCTGGCTAAAGCCTGAAATAAGTTCTGCAGAAATTTTTACGAAGTCTGAGACAGTGTTCAGGAAAGATAGAGTAGGCAGAATTGGTGGTGGAGTGTTTGTGTCTGTCAGTAGTGATTTATCTTGTAGTGAAGTCGAAGTAGATACTCCGTGCGAATTGGTATGGGTGGAGGTTATACTTAACAGCCGAACTAAGTTAATAATTGGCTCCTTCTACCGACCTCCAGACTCCGATGATATAGTTGCTGAACAGTTCAGAGAAAATTTGAGTCTCGTAACCTTCCCTCGATATGTTGGCAAAAATACTTGTTCAAAACCGGTGGTAGGCAGAAAAAATCTTCCGATATTGTCCTAAATGCTTTCTCCAAAAATTATTTCGAGCAGTTAGTCCACGAACCCACGCAAATTGTAAATGGTTGCGAAAACACACTTGACCTCTTAGCCACAAACAATCCAGAGCTAATTGAGAGCATCATGACTGATACAAGGATTAGTGATCACAAGGTCATTGTAGCTAGGCTCAATACCGTTTCTTCCAAATCCACCAGAAACAAACGCAAAATAATTTTATTTAAAAAAGCAGATAAAGTGTCACTAGAAGCCTTCCTAAGAGACAATCTCCATTCCTTCCAAACTGACTATGCAAATGTAGACGAGATGTGGCTCAAATTCAAAGATATAGTAGCAACAGCTATTGAGAGATTCATACCTCATAAATTGGTAAGAGATGGAACTGATCCCCCATGGTACACAAAACAGGTCTGAACGCTGTTGCAGAGGCAACGGAAAAAGCATGCAAAGTTCAGAAGAACGCGAAATCCCGAAGTTTGGCTAAAATTTACAGACGCGCGAAATTTGGCACGGACTTCAATGCGATATGCCTTTAATAGGTTCCACAACGAAACATTGTCTCAAAATTTGGTAGAAAATCGGAAGAAATTCTGGTCGTATGTAAAGTACACAAGCGGTAAGACGCAGTCAATACCTTCGCTGCACAGTGCCGATGGTACTGTTACCGACGACTGTGCCACCAAAGCAGAGTTATTGAACACAGTTTTCCGAAATTCCTTCACCAGGGAAGATGAATGGAATATTCCAGAATTTGAGACACGAACAGCTGATAGCATGAGTTTCTTAGAAGTAGATACCTTAGGGGTTGCGAAGCAACTCAAATCGCTCGATACGGGCAAGTTGTCAGGTCCAGATTGTATACCAATTAGGTTCCTTTCAGATTACGCTGATACAATAGCTCCCTACTTAGCAATCATATACAACTGCTCGCTCACCGATAAATCTGTACCTACATATTGGAAAATTGCACAGGTCGCACCAGTGTTTAAGAATGGTAGTAGGAGTAATCCATCGAACTACAGACCTATATCATTGACGTCAGTTTGCAGTAGGGTTTTGGAGCATATACTGTATTCAAACATTATGAATCACCTCGAAGGGAATGATCTATTGATACATAATCAGCATAGTTTCAGAAAACATCGTTCTTGTGCTATGCAGCTAGCTCTTTATTCGCACGAAGTAATGGCCGCTATCAACAGGCGATTCAAGTTGATTCCGTATTTCTAGATTTCCGGAAAGCTTTTGACTTCGTTCCTCACAGGTGACTTCTACTCAAGCTGTGGGCCTATGGGGTATCGTCTCAGTTGTGCGACTGGATTCGTGATTTCCTGTCAGGAAAGTCACAGTTCATAGTAATAGATGGCAAATCATCGAGTAAAACTGAAGTGATATCAGGTGTTCCCCAGAGAAGTATCCTGGGACCTCTGCTGTTCCTGATCTACATAAATGACCTGGGTGACAATCTGAGCAGTTCTCTTAGGTTGTTCACAGATGATGCTGTAATTTACCGTCTAGTAAGGTCATCTGTAGACCAGCATCAGTTGCAAAGCAATTTAGAAAAGATTGCTGTATGGTGTGGCAAGTGGCAGTTGATGCTAAAAAATGAAAAGTTTGAGGTGATCCACATGAGTTCCAAAAGAAATCTGTTGGAATTCGATTACTCAATAAATAGTACAATTCTCAAGGCTGTCAATTCAACTAAGTATCTGGGTGTTAAAATTACGAACAACTTCAGTTGAAAAGACCACATAGATAATATTGTGGGGAAGGCGAGCCAAAGGTTGTGTTTCATTGGCAGGACACTTAGAAGATGCAACAAGTACACTAAAGAGACAGCTTACACTACACTCGTTCTTCCTCTGTTAGAATATTGCTGCGCGGTGTGGGATCCTTACCAGGTGGGATTGGCGGAGGACATCGAAAGGGTGTAAAAAAGGGCAGCTCGTTTTGTATTATCACGTAATAGGGGAGGGAATGTGGCAGATATGATACGCGAGTTGGGATGGAAGTCATTAAAGCAAAGACGTTTTTTGTCGCGGCATGATCTGTTTACAAAATTTCAGTCTCCAACTTTCTCTTCCGAATGCGAAAATATTTTGTTGAGCGCAACCTACATAGGTAGGAATGATCATCAATGTTCATTTTTCCCACGTGCTGTTTGGTAGTGGAATGGTAGAGAGATAGTATTGTTGTGGTTCGATGAACCCTCTGTGAAGCACTTAAATGTGAATTGCAGAGTAATCATGTATATGTAGACATGTAACACACATGTATATTCCTAAAAAACCAATGTATTGTGACATGGCAGTGGTTGAGAAAAGCTGTGAGAATGCCATGCCATTTGTGGTGCTTCCGTTTTCCATGCACATGCACATGGCTTGGTACAGCACTCAGCCAGTGTAAGGATTTAATCCAGTCTGGGCTTGAGTAAATGTCCTTCCTGAATGGGCATGCAACTTTTTCTGCCTGTTGAAGAGACATTTTCCACTGCACTTCTGCTATAACCTGATAAGATGATGAATTTCAACAACCAATTTTTTTTATCCACTACTAAGCAAACTAAGGGGTTCCACTGGCTATGTGAACCTTGCCTTTAGTTTCCAGATCCTGACAACTTATCTTTTTCCACCAAACTGAGTCTTGGTGTTCAAGTCTAACATCCAAATGACTGTCTCACACTGCACTACATCCTACACTGTATTCACTATCATTTGCCACTCGGAAAACAAAAGGCTGTATCTGTAATCTGGAGGGATTGTCAGAGTCATCTTGCATTGCATACAATTAACACCTAACACATGTAAGATGACACTACATATGCCACTGGTGGCCACTGCGGCATTTCATTGGGGGTGCCAAAAAAAGCTTAGTTTGGTAGCACTGAACGATCATGGAATTTTGTCAATATTTCTAACATTTCTTAACATAATATATCAAACAAAACTTATAGGGAAACAGAAACAAACACTTATTACAACAGTGCCCTTCTTATGCACTATGCACAGTAAGAGTTTGATATATTCCTGGAGAATATTGTGGTGTCACAGCCGCGGTCCTGTAGTACATGTCGGACCCGCGTGTCGCCACTGTGTGATCGCAAACCTAGCGCCACCACAAGGCAGGTCTCGAGAGACTGACTCGAACTCAGCCCAGTTGTACAGACGACAGAGCTAGCGACTAGACGTACGAAGCCTTTCTCTCTCATTAGCCGAGAGACAGAATAGCCTTCAGCTAAGTTAATGGCTACGAACTAGCAAGGCGCCATTAGCCTTACAGTGATTGTAATTAAAGTCTCCTTTGTGCGATGTACCACAATGATTGATTAAAGATAAGTATTATACCAGCTATGTACTTTTCTTCATAGCATTAATTACGTATCCTGTTCCAGTACTTCACGCCCGTCTGCGTTAGTCTAGCGTGCCTTTTAAGCCACCTCTATCTACAAGGTGTTGGCCCAGCTGCCGACACATCACATGGCAATGAGTCTACAAAGGATCTTGTGTTTTACTTTGCCCTAATTTCTTTGTGTCATGGCTTCGCCACAATCTCCAGATGTACTGTCCGAATTTTATCGCTTGCAGAATCAGCAGACGCAGGCGTTATTGGATGCTCTTGGACAGCTCGTCCAGGGTCAACGTGCGCTGCACACCGATGCGGCCGCCGCCGCTTCATCGCTACTGCAGCCACAACATGCTGTTGCACCTCAATTCAGACCCTTTGATGCAACCCACGAGTCCTGGCAAGAGTGGTCCCGTCAATTCGCCTTCCACCTCGCTGCCTACAGAATTCAAGGTAATGAGCAGCAGCCGTTTTTGCTTTCTTGTGTCGGTGTGTCCACCTACCGTGTGATAGTGAAGTTGTTTCCCCGGCGCGACGTAGCAACTCTGTCCTACGAAGAACTTTTGTCTGCTTTAGATGCCTATTTCAAGGAAACAGTAAATGTCGTTGCAAAAAGGTATACGTTCTTTCGTACAAAATGTACGGCCGGTCAGCCTAATAGGGAGTGGGTTGCGACATTGCAAGGACTTACTAGGGAGTGTGCGTTTGAATGCGAATGTGGACTTCCTTATTCAGATACTATGGTGCGTGATGCAATAGCACAGAATGTTTCTGATGTTCGCATACGGGAACAGATTTTGAAACTAGTTAATCCCTCCCTTCAACAAGTGATAGACATATTGGATAGGCAAGACACACTTGACTTTGCTCAGGACTCATTTGCGACTTCGCCGGCAGTGTGTCACATTAACCGGCCCGCCAGGCCCGCTGCACGGGACGCTCAGCGGCCCTCGCGCCCGTCAGCGCAGCGGCAGCCTAGCTCGCAAACATGTGCGCCGCGTAAGCAAGCTAATGCAGTGAAATCATGCCCGCGGTGTGCAACTCGACATTCGCGTGAAAATTGCCCGTCACGCCAAGCTATTTGCTTTTACTGTCGTAAGAAAGGACATGTCCAAAGTGTTTGCCAGAAAAAGCTCAGATCAGACACTCACACCAATTCCAGGCCCTTTGCTTTGCGCCGGAATCGAACCAAGGAAACTCAGGCTCGTGAACCTTCGCCCATGGATATTCATGTAGTTCATTCCACCCCGTCCGGTGACAGTGTTCATTCCACAAAAAGTGTGCGTCGACGTTGACGGAAGTCCCGTCATGTCGCACGTGATTCTGTCCCAGTGTCTGTTCCAGTTGCACAAAACAGTTGCTTTTGTCGTCAGCAGGACAATAAACTTTTTGTCGACTTAGACTTTGCAGGCAAAGTGATACCATTCCAGCTCGATACCGGAGCTGCAGTTTCATTGTTCAATCACGACACGTACAACCAACTGGGCAAACCTCCGTTGCGTGCCACAAATGTTCAGCTCAATAGTTACTCAGGCCAGAAAATACCAGTGTTCGGACAGTGCAGCCTTCTTGCAACGTACAAGGGACAAACAAAACTTGTGTCATTTTACGTTCTTCGTTCTTCTACTGCAGTGAACTTGTTTGGTTTAGATTTATTTCAGTTGTTTAATTTGTCTATAGTCAATCAGGTCCTCTCAGTGATTCAGACTGTGCCTTCCGCCAGTGTTTCTAGTCTATGTGAAGAATTTGCGGACATTTTTGCACCGGGCCTTGGTTGCGCTACGAACTATGAAGCACATTTGGAACTGTAAGGAAACGCGCACCCGAAGTTTTTCAGAGCGCGCAATGTTCCCCACGCATTGCATGATGAGGTCGCAAGAACATTACAAGATTTAGAATCTCAAGGTGTAATTGATCGTGTGGAGGCTTCTCTCTGGGCCTCACCCTTAGTAATTTTGCCAAAACCTTCCGGAAAATTGAGACTTTGTGTGGACTTCACAGCAACTGTGAATCCACAACTAGTAACTGCTACTTTTCCTTTGCCCCGCCCGGAAGATCTTTTTGACAAACTGTGCCCGGGAAAATATTTTTCAAAGTTGGACCTAGCAGATGCGTACTTGCAAATACCTGTGGACGACGAATCCCAGCGCGTCTTGGTGGTAAACACGCATCTTGGCTTGTATCGCTTCAAAAGACTGCCTTTCGGGTGTGCATCCGCCCCTGCATTGTTTCAGCAATATTTACAAAGTATTTGTGCGTCGGTTCCTACTGCTGCGAACTATCTGGTCGATATTGTGATCTCCGGAAAGACAGAAGCCGAACATTTGCAAAATCTCCGAACATTATTTCAGGTCTTGCGACAAAATGGTCTTCGCTTGAGGAAGGACAAATGTGTGTTTTTTGCTCGGGATTTACCCTACCTGGGCCATGTCCTCAATGCCCAAGGAATACATCCGAGTCCAGAGCACCTCCGTGCCATACAGGATTTGCCGTCACCGCAGAACTTGAAACAGCTGCAAAGTGTGTTGGGGAAAATTAATTACTACCATAAATATGTTCCCCATGCCTCTTCCATTTCAGCTCCGCTTCATCGCTTACGCCGTAAAGGTGTTCCGTTCGTCTGGACGACGGAATGCGAACGCGCCTTTCGCCAGTTGAAATCGGCGTTGCTTTCACATACTTGCCTTACGCCGTTCGATCCCCAGAAACCCCTTTTGTTGATGGTTGATGCATCGGATTTCGGGATCGGTGCTGTGCTTGCGCACAAAGATGGATCGCATGATCGCCCTATTGCCTTTGCGTCAAAATTGCTCTCATCTGCGCAACGAAATTATTCACAGATAGAGAAAGAGGCTTTAGCTCTCGTGTTTGGTGTTACTAAGTTTCATGATTTCTTGTATGGTCGTCACTTTACCATCATCACGGACCACAAACCTTTGACATCGCTTTTTCATCCGAACAAGCCGGTACCTCCGCGTACGGCGCAGAAATTCATTCGCTGGTCTCTTTTCCTCTCGCAGTACCGCTACGATATCTTGTATCGGTCCACTGCTAAGCACGGAAACGCTGATGCGTTGTCCCGTTTGCCTGTTGCTGAGGATAAAGCATTCGATTCTTCCGAACTTGCTTGCATGTTCATTGATGCGGAAACCGATGACATGGTCGCATCGTTTCCGATTGATTTTCGTCGTGTCGCTACAGCCATGGCTGCTGACCCTGTCCTTGCTCCCGTTTTGCGTTTTGTTGCTACGCAATGGCCCTTGTCCAAGTCACGGATCGAGGATCCGCTGGTTCGCCGATTTTTTGCTCCCAAGGAGAGACTTTTTGTACGACGTGGTGTTTTGTTGTTGCGTTCTGATAATGATCAGTCCTGAGTCGTGGTCCCACGTTCGTTATAGTCCTCTGTCTTACGGCTTCTTCACCACGGCCATTGGGATATAGTGCGTACGAAACAACTTGCTCGTCAGCACTGTACTTGGTTCGGAATCGATGCTGCGATTACGAATATGTGCTCCTCTTGCGTGGCGTGTGCCGAACAACAATCCGCACCGCCGCGGAAATTCTTTGCATGGCCGAAAGCCACTTCCCCTTGGCAACGCTTGCACATCGATTTTGCTGGTCCATTCTGGAATGCTCGTTGGTTGGTTGTGGTCGATGCTTTCAGTAATTTTCCTTTTGTTGTCCGGATGTTTTCCACGACGTCTTCTGCCACAATCCAAGCCTTGTCTGCTATCTTTTGCATTGAAGGTCTTCCGCAGACTATTGTTTCCGACAATGGCCCACAATTCTTGTCCGCAGAATTTCAGTCCTTCTGCAAGGCCAATGGTATTCAACATCTGACGTCCGCGCCGTTTTCGCCTCAGTCAAACGGTGCCGCGGAACGATTAGTCCGGACTTTCAAGTCACAGATGTTGAAATTGAAAGAGTCGCATTCTCGGGAGGATGCATTATTGCTATTTTTGTCCTTGTATCGCTCTCAGCCCCGCGATGGTCGCTCGCCGGCTGAGTTGCTCCATGGTCGTTCTCATCGAACCTTGATGTCTTTGCTGCATCCGCCGCATCAGGTTCCTGTGCAGCGGCAGACTCCTGCATTTGCTCCTGGCGACGTTGTCTTCTATCGCAACTATCGCGGTTCACGGCATTGGCTCGCAGGGCGCATTCTTCGCTGCCTTGGCCGCGCGATGTATTTGGTTTTGGGGGCCTCTGGTGAGGTGCGTCGGCATCTCAATCAGCTGCGCCTCTGTCGTCGCCCGGGTTCTGCCGCTCCCCGTCTGCTTTCAGCGATGGAGCCGTCAGGTCAGCACACTGGGGACCCATCTACTGGCTCGCCTCATCCCCAGGTGTTACCGACGCTGCCTTCCATTTTGCCTCATGGCGTCGCGCCGCCGCCGCAGCCGCCTCCGGCGCCGCCCGCAGTGGACGCTTCGCTGCAGCTGCCACGCGCCTCCCTGGGTCACGCGCCGCCGATCGCTTCCCGTGACCAGCTGTCCTCCGCCATGGAACTCTTGCCCGCTCCGGACCAGATGTCGTCATCGCGCGTCGGATTCTCCGACCACATGGAGGTCGACCCTTCGGCCCCTCCTGTCGCTTTACGGGCGCATACACCGCATGTTGACGTGCACCCTGGACTAGGTTTTCAGGCGTTTCCTAGCTCCCCTCGGACCGAATGGCCGGGTGCGGGTGGCGCAGCCTCGCCTGTTGTTAGGCTCCCCACCTCATCGCATACGTCAACATGGGGTCCTCCCCACGGCGGGCGGAAGCCTTATCTCACGACCGTTCGCCGATTTGCGGGGGAGGAATGTGGTGTCACAGCCAGACACCACACGTGCTAGGTGGTAGCTTAAATCGGCCGCGGTCCTGTAGTACATGTCGGACCCGCGTGTCGCCACTGTGTGATCGCAAACCTAGCGCCACCACAAGGCAGGTTTCGAGAGACTGACTCGAACTCAGCCCAGTTGTACAGACGACAGAGCTAGCGACTAGACGTATGAAGCCTTTCTCTCTCATTAGCCGAGAGACAGAATAGCCTTTAGCTAAGTTAATGGCTACGAACTAGCAAGGCGCCATTAGCCTTACAGTGATTGTAATTAAAGTCTCCTTTGTGCGATGTACCACAATGATTGATTAAAGATAAGTATTATACCAGCTACGTACTTTTCTTCATAGCATTAATTACGTATCCTGTTCCAGTACATCACGCCCGTCTGCGTTAGTCTAGCGTGCCTTTTAAGCCACCTCTATCTACAAGGTGTTGGCCCAGCTGCCGACACATCAAATATGATAGCAAGCATTTGTGTAACAGAGAGAGAGAGAGAGAGAGAGAGAGAGAGAGAGAGAGAGAGAGGGAGAGAGAGAGAGTGGAGAGTGGTTGCTTTAGCTAACTTTTTCGCATGTCTGCATGAGATCATGAACTAACTCTGAAAATATCTGTTGCACACACATTTATGCACGTGTGCGCACACATATTGACAGCACAATTCTTCACTGCTCACAGGGTATGTGTGGTCACTTTTACATGGCAGTCATAAGTAGGGGGTGTTTCGATGTATGGTTGCTTAAGATACTGCTGGGACTGGGCCTGAATTACTATGTTAACAATGCTTCCAACCTCAGCTAACAATTGAGCTTTAGCCATTGCCGGATGATTTGTGTGTGCCGCTTTGCTTTGAGTTGCGCTTGCTGGTTGTTTCCTTTTCTTATTTTGAAATGAAGTCAGAGAGCAATCTTGATCTGTCACGGGGTTCGAATATGATTCTCACAACACCAGATGGAATCAGTGATCCATATGCCCATTATTACATTGGTTCTGCCTTCCCAGAAGTACAGAACTCATACATAGTCTACCAGCCCTGTGTGAGGGAGGTGTGGCTTGTCGCCCACTCCGCTCTTCTCCCCTCGACAGCCAGAACTGCTTGTTTGTTTTATTTTTGCAGCCAACTGTCAGAAAAGTGTCCACTACAACATGAGTGCCAATAAGAGAAATAACAAAGCTTGTATAAATTATTTGAACTTGTAATCTGGATTTTGCTAATCAAATTTAATCAGATTACCAACATTTAAAACTAAAAGCATTGTACTCACCAAAATGGGCAACTCCATGACTTTGGGAAGACTGCTTCAAAATAAGTGACAGGAAGGGTATTGTAATACATTCATCACTCCTTCTTGTTGGCAAATACATCGGTCACTCTCAAACCAAAATATTCAATTTTACACATTTCACAGTACAGAGAAAAGTGCTTCACGCAATCAGAGATATAAGGTTCATTAGTGACCGTCTATCAGTTATAGTGTTGTCCAGCAGGTGGAATAGACTAGTAGTAACTAATGTACACGCACCAACTGAGGACACTGAACAGGTTGTTAAAGATGGCTTTTATGAAGAACTAGATCAACTGTGGGATGAGTTCTCCTTGTATGATACAAAATTAATCATAGGTGATTTTAATGCGAAGATAGGGAAGGAGGAAGCATTCCGGCCTGCAATTGGGAAAGAAAGTTTGCATAACATTTCAAATGATAATGGCACAAGAGTGGTTAATTTTGCTGTTTCAAAAGACATGATTGTTGAGAGCACATACTTCAAAAGGAAGGACATTCATAAAGCAACTTGGGTCTCTCCGATGGATACACCCGAAACCAAATTGATCATGTTCTTGTAGATTGGAGATGGCACACTAGTATAGAAAATGTTAGGACTTTCAGGGTAGCAGACTGCGATTCTGATAATTTTCTTGTAGCTGCCAAAGTTCACCAACGGCTATCTACAGCAACATCAAGTGTCACAATGCAGAACTTGTTAGGTTCGACACTGACAAGCTAAATGATGAACACTTTAGAAGAAGGTACATGATAGGAATTTCAAATAGGTTTGATGCTCTCAGGACACAGGAAGATCAAGATGAAGATGTAAATAAACAGTGGTTCACTGTGAGGAATAATGTCAAAGAGGCAGCGAAGGTCACAATAGGTACAATTAAGAAGAACAGGAGAAAATCGTGGTTTGATGAGGAATGCAAGAAATTGGTAGAGGAAAGCAGAAAAGCGCGATTAGATTGGGATAGAATGGGAGACAGAAAACGAGAGGAGTTCTTGAACTTGAGAAGGGAAGTTGGTCGTAGGCTATGGGCAAAGAAGAGGGATTATTTGAACAATCAAATTACAAAAATGGAAACAAACAGTAAAACAAAAAAACATTAGGGAACTTTACCTAGACATAAATGGGTATAGGAAGGGTTTCAAGGCTAGGACAAATGCACTTTGAGGTGATGCTGGGGGAATACTGACAGACCCCAGTGCTATATTAAGTAAATGGAGTGCGTATTTTGAGCATCTATTAAATGTACACCAGAAAGCAGGAAATGAGCAGGCATATGAAATACATACAGATACATACAGCAGCTGAGCCAATGTTAAAGGAAGTAAGAGATGCAATCAACAAATTGAAAAACCATAAAGCACCAGGATCAGATTGCATAACTGCAGAATTAGTTAAAAATGGGGGACAGAAATTGGTGGAAGTAGTTCACAAAGTGATAACTGAAGTATGGAACTCAGAGATGATACCTGAAGAGTGGCAGGAGTTGATTCTGATCCCAATTTTTAAGAAAGGTGACAAAATGGATTGTAGTAATTATAGAGGGATATCGCTATTACCAGTATGTTCCAAAATTTTCTCAAATATTCTGCTAAGCAGGCTTACACCATATGCAGATGAAATTGTGGGGGATTACCAAGCCGGCTTTCGGAGTAACAGATTGACTATAGACCAAATATTCACCCTGTGTCAAATTTTGGAAAAGAAATAAACCAGTTCATAATCTTTTCATAGATTTTACAAAAGCATATGATTCAGTATTACAATCAAAATTGTACAGAATTCTTTTGGAACTTGGAATACCGAAAAAGTATGTTAGACTTATAGAAACGAGTTTGAAAAACACAAAAGGTAGAGTACGTGTGGGGAAATTGGAGTCAGAAGAATTTGTAATAAAGGACGGACTTAAGCAGGGAGATGCCCTGTCTCCGCTACTTTTTAATTTAGTCCTAGAATATATTGTATGAATGGCAGCAGATAATTCAGAGGGTGTGGAGTTAAATGGAAATATTAAGATATTAGGGTATGCAGACAATCTAAACATCATTAGCGATAGGAAAGAATCTGTATCAGCAAATGTGAATGCGTTAATCAAGGCTAGTGAAGATGTAGGTCTAAGGATAAGTGAAGACAAAACTAAATACGTGGTTACTAGTAGAATGCCAACAGCAGTAGATCAGAAAATGTTAAGAGTTGGAGACATGCAGTTTGAAAAAGTGAACACATTTAAGTATCTAGGCGTGGACATCACTTCGAGAAATGAGATTGAATCCGAACTGAAGAAGAGATTACGGGCGGGAAATGCGTGCTACTTCTCATTGAATAGATTACTTTCATCACGGATATTGTCTAGGAATTTAAAGGTTAGAATATACAAAACTATTATTCTACCAGTTATGCTGTATGGGTGTGAGACTTGGTCTCTCACTGTGCAAAATGAAAAGTCGTTTTGAGTATTTGAAAACAAAATTTTGAGGAAAATTTTCAGAGCAAAGAGGGATGACATTAGTGGAGAGTGGTGAAAACTGCATAACAAAGAGGTTCACGAACTCTATTCAAGCCCTGACATAATCAGTAGGCTGCGATGGGCGGGTCACGTAGCTCGAATGGATGAGGGCAGGGCAGCGCGCAGAGTACTGGTAGGGCACCTAGAAGGAAAATGTCCTGTGGGGAGACCGAGGCATAGATGGGAGGACAATGTGAAGGCTGATTTTAGGAGCCTAGGTATTGAAGGTGAATGGAAGGAAATAGCCCAAGACAGGGACAGATTGCGAAAATACATTGCTGCAGTAATGGACTCTCGAGTCTGGTATGACCAGTGAGTAAGTAAGTAAGTAAGTAAGTACACATGAATGAGTTGGCAGAGGTGTAGGCCAGCAGTTGCAGGAAGTGCTGGGAAGTGAGTACCAGGTCACCAGTATTGTGAAGCCTAATGCAGGGTTGGCTCAGGTGACTGTTAACATAGGGGGGTTATGTAGGGATTTTACTAAAGAGGATCAGGTAGTGATTGTGGGTGGGGCTGGTAATAGTATTGGTAGGGATGGGGAGTATAACATAGATGGTGACCTGGAAAAGATAGCCACTCAGACTGGCAACACGAATGTGCATTTCGTGGAACTGTTTCAGCGTCACGATCGGCCTCATCTTAATACAGCCGTCAGGCGTAATAACATGAGACTTGGGGGTGCGCTGATGACAGAAGGCATGGGTCACATTTCAGTGGTGTCGGTGGAGTCTATCAGCAGGACGGGTTTCACTAGACACGGCCTGCACCTCAACAGGTATGGGAAGGGGAGGTTGGCAAAGCTTATAGGTGACAGCATAGGTGGGGTTGGTGGGATCACTCATGGGAAAATTCCTGCAGTAGTGGGTGTTAGAGCTGCACCTTTTTTAGATTGAAGTCAGCTGATAGGTATTCCTGCTTAAGGGAAGTCTCTCTAACAAGGGAATCACTTTTGACAAAGCTTAGGTATCCGAGTAATGAGGGAATTAGTATATTACATCAAAATATACAAGGTATTAGGGATAAAGTTAGTGAACTGCTTATAGATGTTGACTCTGAAATTATTGGTATATCTGAACACTTCTTAAATAAGGAGATAATTCAGAGGCTTCCTTTACCAGGATACAGGTTGGCTGGCTGCTTTTCGAGGAGCTCTTTGCGGTGTGGGGGAGTAGCCATGTATATGAAAAACGGCATCGCATTTGAGTCAATTGATGTTTCAAAGTACTGCACTGAAAAGGTGTTTGAATGTTGTGCAGGTGTGGTTAAATTTAACGGAGTTAAACTTGTAACTGTTGTTATTTATAGATCCCCAGACTCCGATTTCACAGCATTTTTGCTAAAGCTAGAGGAGGTTCTTGGTTCACTTTATAGAAAATACAAAAAGTTAGTTATATGTGGTGACTTCAATATTAATTGTATAAGTGATTGTGCAAGGAAGAGGATGCTGGTAGACCTCTTTAATTCATATAATCTTATGCAAACCGTATTCTTTCCAACGAGAGTGCAAGGGAACAGTAGAACAACCATAGACAACATTTTTGTTCATTCCTCATTACTAGAAGGGCATTCTGTTAGAAAAAAGGTGAATGGCCTTTCAGATCATGATGCGCAAATTTTAACTTTAAAAGATTTTTATGCTGCAACACGTGTTAAATATAGTCATCAGCTGTTCAGGAAAGCTGATCCGGTTGCTGTAGAGACCTTTGTAAACCTTATAAAGGAACAAGAGTGGCAAGATGTTTATAGCGCTGAGACAGTAAACGATAAATATAATGCTTTTCTAAAGACTTTTCTCATGCTCTTTGAAAGTTGCTTTCCATTACAACGTTTAAAACAGGGTACTAGCACAAACAGGCAGCCTGGGTGGCTGACTAGAGGGATAAGAATATCTTGTAGAACAAAGTGGCAATTATATCAAAACGTTAGAAACAGTCAAAATCTAAATGCAGCAGCCCATTACAAACAGTATTGTAAGGTGCTTAAAAATGTTATTAGGAAGGCAAAAAGTATGTGGTATGCAGATAGAATAGCTAAGTCTCAGGATAAAATTAAAACCATATGGCCAGTCGTAAAGGAAGTTGCTGGTCTGCAGAGACAGGTCGAGGATATAGAATCAGTGCGTAGTGGGAATGTCCGTGTTACTGATAAGTCGCATATATGTACAGTATTTAATAATCACTTTCTGAATATAGCAGGTGAACTAAATAGAAACCTAATTCCAACAGGGAATCATATAGCGCTCTTAGAAAAAAGTGTTCCGAGACTGTTACCTGAAATGCTCCTCCATGATACTGACAAGAGGGAGATTGAGTTAATAATTAAATCACTAAAGACCAAGAACTCTCATGGATATGATGGGGTATCTAGCAGAATACTGAAGTATTGTTCTATATATGTTAGCCCAGTACTTAGCCATATCTGTAACTTTTCATTTAGGAGTGGTCGGTTTCCTGATCGATTAAAATACTCGGTAGTGAAGCCACTTTATAAAAAGGGAGACATTGATAATGTTGACAATTTTAGACCTATTTCTATGCCATCGGTGTTTGCTAAAGTTATCGAGAAGGTTGTATATACAAGGTTACTGGAGCATTTAAATTCACATAATTTGCTGTTCAAATGTTCAGTTTGGTTTTAGAAATGGTTTAACAACTGAAAATGCTATATTCTCTTTTCTCTGTGAGGTTTTCGACGGATTAAATAAAAGGTTGCGAATGCTAGGTGTTTTCTTTGATTTAACGAAGGCTTTTGACTGTGTTGACCACAAAATATTACTGCAGAAGTTGGACCATTATGGAGTAAGGGGAGTAGCTTACAATTGGTTTGCCTCTTACTTTAAGAACAGAAAGCAGAGGGTAATTCTCCGCAATATTGAGAGTGGTAGTGATGTTCAGTCCCAATGGGGCACTGTTAAGTGGGGCGTTCCCCAAGGGTCGGTGCTGGGGCCACTGCTGTTTCTTATTTATATAAATGATATGCCTTCTAGTATTACAGATGATTCAAAAATATTTCTGTTTGCTGATGACACCAGCTTGATAGTGAAGGATCTTGTGTGTAATATTGAAACAGTAACAAATAATTTAGTTCATGAAATAAGTTCGTGGCTTGTGGAAAATAATTTGATGCTAAATCACAGTAAGACTCAGTTTTTACAGTTTCTAACTCACAATTCAACAAGAACCGATGTTTCGATCAGATAGAATGGGCATATTATAAGCGAGACTGAACAGTTCAAATTCCTAGGCGTTCGGATAGATAGTAAGCTGTTGTGGAAAGCCCATGTCCAGGATCTTGTTCAGAAGCTAAATGCTGCTTTATTTACCATTAGAACAGTATCTGAAATAAGTGACACTTCAACACGAAAAGTAGTCTACTTCGCATATTTTCATACGCTTATGTCGTATGGTATTATTTTTTGGGGTAATTCTTCTGATTCAAAAAGGGTATTTTTGGCTCAAAAATGGGCTGTTCGAGCTATATGTGGTGTAAGTTCGAGAACCTCTTGTCGACCCCTATTCAAAAATATGGGAATTCTGACATTGCCCTCACAGTATATATTTTCTTTACTGTCGTTTGTTGTTAGCAATATTAGCCTATTCCCAAGAGTTAGCAGCTTTCACTCAGTTAATACTAGGCAGAAATCAAATCTGCATGTAGAATGCAGTTCCTTGACTCTTGTGCAGAAAGGAGTGCAGTATTCTGCTGCATCCATTTTCAATAAGCTACCACAAGAACTCAAAAATCTTAGCAGTAGCCCAAACTCTTTTAAGTCTAAACTGAAGAGTTTCCTCATGGCTCACTCCTTCTATTCTGTCGAGGAGCTCCTGGAAGAGCTAAAAAATTAAGCAAATTCCAGTGTTACATTGTTGATTGTCTTCATTTAAACTTATGACTTGTCACCTGAATATGTTTCTTTTTCTATATTTCATTTTATCTGTTTCTAATATCGTGTTATAATTTCATGTATTGACTCGTTCCATGACCATGGAGATTTCTCCTTAATTTGGTCCCACGGAACAATAAATAAATAAATAAAATAAATAAAAAAGATAGCATCCCTAAGGCACTTAGTCATTCTTCTTTCACGGTGTTTTGTAGGAATGTTTTAATTCTCTTGAGCATTGAAAAGCACCACTCAGCTTCTGATGTTGAGACAGGCATCATGCTTAGCAGTTTCAAAACTTTAACAGTCTCATAGAATGTGTCACAAAGTTCATCCTTTAGGATCAGTAAAAGAAATGGAACTGTGCCAGAAACTGCTCTCAACTCATGCCCAGCATAGAGGACTTGAAGCTCATCCATCAACTTTCTTTTTTCCAGAATTGTATATGTGTCTGTAATTTCAAGATATTTGTCTGGAAAATGTGTGATGTATTTGTCAAACTGATTTACATCAAATAACTTGGCTGCAGTGAGGTGTCCAGTGAACTGAAAACGTAATTTTATTTCAGAAAGGATGAAATTGCACACTTCCAAAGCATCTCTTTTTTATTTTTATCAAGAACCTGTGGCTTCTTGGCAGACATTGTTTCATCATTTTCAAAACTAATCTCATTAAGGATGGAGTCAATGTCATCTCTGACAATTTTGCATTACTGCCTCAAACTTCTCTGTGCCGTGTTTTGCTTTGGACTGTTCAGTTAACTTCTTCTGAAGCTGATTAAAAGTACGTCTGCATGAGGCATTATCTTATAGATAAATGATAGCCAGGAAAAGAATTCATTATCTTGCAGTCTTTGTTTGTGTGAACCAGCTTTTTCAATAGTAGATCATAGTTCTGCACTCTCACTTGTTTCAATTACTTACATAACAGTAATAAGATTTTCCCTATTTTCAGAAACATCTTTTACTACTTGTGAATGTTAAGGCCATCTCATAAAACACACAGGGAGAAAGCTTTTTTTAATAATGTCATGCAACACTTTTGATCTAGGTGGCAAGTTAGAAAAGAACGAAGAAATACCTGAAAGATGTGCAAAAAAGATGCTGGCTTTGTGATTAACAGAGACTGGCATAGACACAATAATGCTGAACTGAAGCACTTAACAATGGATGTAGTTTGCATTTGGGTATTTGTCTTTAATTAATTTCTGAAACCCATTCAACTTTCCACCCATAGCATTTGGACCCTCATAATTCTGGGCTATTAGTTTTGATAGGTCGTCATCAATTAATGGTTCAATTTCTTTCAGAATACTCTCAGTTATAGTATGAGCATTCTGACTTTCTCGATCAACAAAGTTCCAACATCTTTCAACAGGTTTCCCTCAGAAACATAATGCAAAACAATAAGCAATTGAAATTCGCAAGACACATCTGTAGTTTCATCCGCAATTATTAAAACATAATCAGCACATTTTATTTCTTTATGAACTTCAACATGGTACACTTCCAACATTCATTGCAGTAGTTCATTCTGAACAGTCTTAGAAATGCCTTTGAACACTGATGTGTGACTGAGATGAACTTGAATATCTTTATCCAGTTCCACACTGAACTGAATTAGCTCACAAAAAACCCACTTATTTTGAGAGGCATCAGATTTGTTATGGCCCTGGAGAGCCAGTTCCAAAGCACCACAGAATCCACTACACTTTACAATTAAATTCAATATGTATCTACTCTTTTCTGCACATTTATTGTGGCTGTCAATTGTTTGTCTGTATAGTGAATCCAGTTTCTGCTGAATGTTAGTTTTGCCTAGAAACGAAAGGCTAAGCCCATTACCCATGTGTGACTTTGACATTTCATGTACCTTCTTTTTAGACCATATATGCCAATATCAGTTACTCCGGTCTTACATCAATGAACATCTGCCCCAAATAACACACAAGGAAAACAAAAAACAGCATTACTTTCTTCACAGCCACAAACCCATTTTTTTCTTTCGGTAAATTTCATGATTGTACTTACGGCATCGGTTTTTTGTTTACTGCTGCAGATTCAGATTCCCTCCCCTATGAACCATAGACCTTGCCGTTGGTGGGGAGGCTTGCGTGCCTCAGCGATACAGATAGCTGTACCGTAGGTGTAACCACAATGGAGGGGTATCTGTTGAGAAGCCAGACAAACGTGTGGTTCCTGAAGAGGGGCAGCAGCCTTTTCAGCAGTTGCAGGGGCAACAGTCTGGACTCTGGATGATTGACTGATCTGGCCTTGTAACACTAACCAAAACGGCCTTGCTGTGCTGGTACTGCGAACGGCTGAAAGCAAGGGGAAACTACGGCCGTAATTTTTGCCGAGGGCATGCAGCTTTACTGTATGAATAAAAGATGATGTCGTCCTCTTGGGTAAAATATTCCAGAGGTAAAATAGTCCCCCATTCGGATCTCCGGGCGGGGACTACTCAGGAGGAAGTCGTTATCAGGAGAAAGAAAACTGGCATTCTACAGATCAGAGTGTGGAATGTCAGATCCCTTAATCGGGCAGATAGGTTAGAAAATTTAAAAAGGGAAATGGATAGGTTCAAGTTAGATATAGTGGGAATTAGTGAAGTTCGGTGGCAGGAGGAACAAGACTTTTGGTCAGGTGAATACAGGGTTATAAATACAAAATCAAATAGGGCTAATGCAGGAGTAGGTTTAATAATCAATAAAACAATAGGAATGCGGGTAAGCTACTACAAACAGCACAGCGAACCCATTGTTGTGGCCAAGATAGACACAAAGCCCATGCCTACGACAGTAGTACAAGTCTATATGCCAACTAGCTCTGCAGATGACGAAGAAATTGAAGAAATGTATGATGAAATAAAAGAAATTATTCAGATAGTCATGGGTGACTGGAATTCGGTAGTAGGAAAAGGGAGAGAAGGAAACGTAGTAGGTGAATATGGATGGGGGGTGAGAAATGAAAGAGGAAGCCGCCTGGTAGAATTTTGCGCAGAGCATAACTTAATCATAGCTAACACTTGGTTCAAGAATCATCAAAGAAGGTTGTGTACATGGAAGAACCCTGGAGATACTAAAAGGTATCAGATAGATTATATAATGGTAAGACAGAGATTTAGGAACCAGGTTTTAAATTGTAAGACATTTCCAGGGGCAGATGTGGACTCTGACCACAATCTATTGGTTATGAACTGTAGATTAAAACTGAAGAAACTGCAAAAAGGTGGGAATTTACGAAGATAGGACCTGGATAAACTGACTAAACCAGAGGTTGTACAGAGTTTCAGGGAGAACATAAGGGAACAATTGACAAGAATGGGGGAAAGAAATACAGTAGAAGAAGAATGGGTAGCTTTGAGGGATGAAGTAGTGAAGGCAGTAGAGGATCAAGTAGGTAAAAAGATGAGGCCTAATAGAAATCCTTGGGTAACAGAAGAAATATTGAATTTAATTGAGGAAAGGAGAAAATATAAAAATGCAGTAAATGAAGCAGGCAAAAAGGAATACAAATGTCTCAAAAATGAGATCGACAGGAAGTGCAAAATGGCTAAGCAGGCACAGCTACAGGACAAATGTAAGGATATAGAGGCTTATCTCACTACAGGTAAGATAGATACTGCCTACAGGAAAATTAAAGAGACCTTTGGAGAAAAGAGAACGACTTGTATGAATATCAAGAGCTCAGATGGAAACCCAGTTCTAAGCAAAGAAGGGAAAGCAGAAAGGTGGAAAGAGTATACAGAGGATCTATACAAGGGCGATGTACTTGAGGACAATATTATGGAAATGGAAGAGGATGTAGGTGAAGATGAAATGGGAAATATGATACTGCGTGAAGAGTTTGACAGAGCACTGAAAGACCTGAGTCGAAACAAGGCCCTGGGAGTAGACAACATTCCATTAGAACTACTGACAGCCTTGGGAGAGCTAGTCCTGACAAAACTCTACCATCTGGTGAGCAAAATGTATGAGACAGGCGAAATACCCTCAGACTTCAAGAAGAATATAATAATTCCAATCCCAAAGAAAGCAGGCGTTGACAGATGTGAAAATTACCAAACTATCAGTTTAATAAGTCACGGCTGCAAAACACTAACGCGAATTCTTTACAGATGAATGGAAAAACTGGTGGAAGCCGACCTTGGGGAAGATCAGTTTGGATTCCGTAGAAATATGGGGACACGTGAGGCAATACTGACCCTAAGACTTATTTTAGAAGCTAGATTAAGAAAAGGCAAACCTACGTTTCTAGCATTTGTAGACTTGGAGAAAGCTTTTGACAATGTTGACTGGAATACTCTCTTTCAAATTCTGAAGGTGGCAGGGGTAAAATACAGGGATAGAAAGGCTATTTACAATTTGTACAGAAACCAGATGGCAGATATAAGAGTCGAGGGACATGAAAGGGAAGCAGTGGTTGGGAAGGGAGTGAGACATGGTTGTAGCCTCTCCCCAATGTTATTCAATCTGTATATTGAGCAAGCAGTAAAGGAAACAAAAGAAAAATTTGGAGTAGGTATTAAAATTCATGGAGAAGAAATAAAAACTTTGAGGTTCACCGATGACATTGTAATTATATAAGATGAACATCAACAAAAGCAAAACGAGAGTAATGGAATGTAGTTGAATTAAGTCGGGTGATGCTGAGGGAATTAGATTAGGAAATGAGACACTTAAAGCAGTAAAGGAGTTTTGCTATTTGGGGAGCAAAATAACTGATGATGGTCGAAGTAGAGAGGATATAAAATGTAGACTGGCAATGACAAGGAAAGCGTTTCTGAAGAAGAGAAATTTGTTAACATCGAATATAGATTTAAGTGACAGGAAGTCATTTCTGAAAGTATTTGTATGGAGTGTAGCCATGTATGGAAGTGAAACGTGGATGATAAATAGTTTAGACAAGAAGAGAATAGGAGCTTTCGAAATGTGGTGCTACAGAAGAATGCTGAAGATTAGATGGGTAGATCACATAACGAATGAGGAGGTACTGAATAGGATTGGGGAGAAGAGGAGTTTGTGGCACAACTTGACTAGAAGAAGGGATCGGTTGGTAGGACATGTTCTGAGGCATCAAGTGATCACAAATTCAGTATTGGAGGGCAGCATGGAGGGTAAAAATCGTAGAGGGAGACCAAGAGATGAATACACTAAGCAGATTCAGAAGGATGTAGGTTGCAGTAGGTACTGGGAGATGAAGAAGCTTGCACAGGATAGAGTAGCGTGGAGAGCTGCATTAAACCAGTCTCAGGACTGAAGACCACCACAACAACAACAACAATTCAGATTCAGGAGTGGCCTACTAGTGTTTTTTTATCTGAGAGTCCTGCTGCTAAATGGCATTTTTAGTAACTCATTCATTTTGTTCAGGTTTGCTAATTTCTCAGTCAACTGAGTTTTCCCTTACAGATAACACTGTGCACACAACAATATATGGTTAATTACCTACCCCACAATAACTACAAAGTGTTTGTACAGAAATGTATTTCACAAATGTAATGAGTATACACAGAAATACTACACTGTTGTTTGGAAAGCAGATGCTCAACAGGTTGCGAATACATTAGTTTTTTTGTCCTGTAGCAATATCCCTGCTGTTGTTAAATATACGAACACTGAAATAATGCCTCTCAGTTTCAAAATCTAGGGACATAATTATATTCAAATTATAAATAGTTATTTAAAATTATATTTAATTATATTATTTCTCTATTCAATTTAATTAAGAATTAATTTGCATTTAGGAATTTATTAGTATTAACTTGCAGAAGGATTGTAAAACTGGATTACAAGAAATTTGCGCTCTGATGTATTCTAACATGACCATTAGGTGGCAGATTTTGCTTCTATAGGTTCTTCACTTTACTGCTCTCTGGCAGATGGAACATAAAGCTCTGAGTCAGACCAACTGTGGCTCCATCTCTGCCATTAGAAGTGTGTGGAAACCAATGGTCAAGCCTTTAACACAGTGCCCATGAGGGCAGACAGTGCCAATCTGCAGTTGGCTCTAAGCTTCAGAAAACTACCGCAAGAGCATGCATGGCGAAACTTGCCTCTCCAAGTAAGAAAGTCCTTACTCCAAAACAATGATTTATGCACAATTTGCATAGATTTCTC
The DNA here is from genome assembly GCF_023898315.1 of Schistocerca nitens. Lineage (NCBI taxonomy): Eukaryota > Metazoa > Arthropoda > Insecta > Orthoptera > Acrididae > Schistocerca > Schistocerca nitens. The sequence goes on from NC_064622.1 coordinate 189,194,241, forward strand.
TTTCTTCCTTCTTCATACAAGTGGTGCCACTGCTCAGCAGTACTACCTCAGAAGCTGCCCCTGACGTATGCACAACCTTGCTGACACACCCCTGTTTCATACATCTTGCAAAGATGCAATGGAGCAATTCCCTTCCATCATTCATTTTGAATTATACTACATTGCTTAGCCCATATTCCATAAGGCACCACACTAAGAAATGTGACCTGGGGAACCTTTCTGCTGCTATAGCTTGAAATGCAATTGAGATGTTTATTGGTGATTTGCTTATACAAGTATGATAACTCAAAATGTTTTCCGTGTTCATTTGCGGCAGCTGCTACTGCATGTTGATGCACATAACTGCTATGTTCATGTAAAAGTGTGTCAGTAGCCATGTAGAGTCCACAGCAGAAAGTATTCCATGAGCTTTCTCTCACAGAGCTTAAGTCTGTTAATCTGGTACAACTTTCTTTTCTGTGTGAGTATGGACTGTGACCAATCGACAATGTTCCCACTTACTTAACAATCATGAAATATGACAAGCAGCTTCAGGAAACTGGTAATTTGCTTTCAATGTTGGGCCACCATGCCAAGCATGCAGTTCCAGAGGCTACTGTTGAATTAATCCACACGTGCTTCCAGCAGCCGCATCCTCATACGTCAATCTGATAAGCAAGTAGGCAGTTGCAATTACCTTGTTTGACAGTACATGATGTCATCCATAGGAGGTTGTGCCCATGAACATACAAACTGCAGCTTCATCACAAAATCAAGCCTGATGACAGACTGTTTCTCGTGGGAGTCATGTAAGGCTACATTCCACAATTCTAGCACTGTAAACATGCACAGTTATTGCATATGGGGATCTGAATCTCCCCCCCCCCCCCCCCCACACACACAAAGTAACTAACAAAGTTATGGACCTGTTCTTCTTTGTGGAGCCTACAGTTAATGCAACAACATATGCAGACTTTTTGGAGCTTTATGCTGTGCCAAAACTTACTTGTGATGTGATCTTTCAAGCAGGTGCCACACCACGCCATTTTGCAAACATTGTAAGGGACTTATTGGATCATAAGTTTCCAGATCAATGGACTGGGAGAAGTAATCTATCAGTTGTGCGAAGCAATTTGTCTTCATGTTTTTGATCATTTTATCTCTACCATTTTTTGTTCATTGTTGAGTTACCATACTTGTAAAAGCAAACCATCAATTAACATCTCAATCAAGTCTCAAGTTATAACATTTTATATTGTTATACATTTAACTTGGACACCCTGTATGTTGAAACTATTTTATATCTGCTATGGATGTGATACAATCTCTCTAACTGTTCATTTGTTAACTTGTCTCATTGTTTTACAATGGAAAAAAGAAACTGTAAGTCTAATGTTAACCTGCTACAGAAATAAAATAATTTTATATTGTGTAATGGCAGTAACAATGAATGTGTTTATTGCCCACTAAATACTGGAAACTGTTTTGTTGTACATAAAAGAAAGACTGATATTAAATACAAAACCTAGGAGTGCTTTAATGACACTTTTCTAATGCACAGAGTGAAATTTTCTGTTTCAACTGAAACCTTTGGACTTGCAAATTAAATATAGACAGCAGTGTTCTTCAAAATCTCCTGCAGTAGTTCTACTGTGTACAACTGAATGTAGAATTTGCAAGGGCCCTGTTGTCCACAGACAAAACCTAAACTACTGTAGAGATTAAACTGTGCAGCGAGGGGAGGGAATGTTCTTGAGGAACAGATGACAGGCCATGCTGCTACTGCCATATATTTTGTACTGGAATCCACACTTCAGGGTATTATATAAGTTCTGCAAATATTCACATCCACCTTGACTGCATACAACATTGAAATTGGCACAGCACCTAGGAAGCATAATAACCTCACATGATTGGCATGAAAATAAAAAAAATCCCAAGACAAGTAGTCACTGTTAAAGTCACAATATTTCCCATTGTGTCAGGCAATGTTAATCTGCAGTTTAGGAGCATCACAGATAATTGTTACTAGAAATATAAGTGAACTCTTTAAGAAATAAAAAGCCTGTTCCCAGGTTCCAGGAGGGGCAAATGCTCCTCTTGCAAAGAGCTATGAGTCCATGAAAATAGCAAAGTGTAACCTAGCCAATTTTCAGAACATTACGTAGTTTCAGAAATCACACCATAGTCTGTCTTTAAATAGCCAGCCCTCCCTCAAAATTGCCAGTCTGTGACCAACAAGCATTGAAGTAACCTCTCTCTGTCAGTTCATGAGAGATCTGGATGAGCAAGTAAGCAAGTAACATACATGTGGTTCAGAGTCTGCGACCAGCAAGCAAAAGTGTAACAACTATAATGGTTAAAGTGAAAGTCTACTGTGAGTATGTGGCTATACCATAACTAAGTCAATTAAAGTGAGAGTCTGTGCCACCAATATCATAACTGTAACAGCTATATATGTAAAGATTCTGCAGATATGAAATACTTTTGCATTGTAGAGTCTTGTGTCTAATACACATAAACTTGAAATCCTAATCTTACACAAATACTGTTTATGGTACAGAGTAACTAATTTTGGTGACTATACTGCAAGTTGTATCAAGTCCACTGAGATTCCAAGTTCCTGTCATGAAAATCATGCCACTGTGGAATTCAACAAACAATGTGTTTCTAATTAATATCTGGATTTTTTCTCTTCTGAACATACTGATGAAGGAAGGGATGTGTGTCTCTTTATCTGTATAAATGTGGTCTGTAATACAAGAACTGGCCACCAACAACTTAGTAGTACTAATAAATTGGGTAAAGCCACTTTAAAATTAATCTACTTTGTGGCACTATCCTTTATATAACCAGTTTTCAGCACATTATTTCAGAACATCAAAATATGAGATTTCAAGATATATGAAACCAAGTGCATCAACAGATAGGGGAGTGTCACAATGGGAGCAGTGATCTAGTGTGCGTTTTTTGAATTTTGAAGTTGGGAACCATTACAGAAATATATCCTATGTTCCTGTGCCTTCCCTGGCCTCAAGATTTACTAGTCCCTATCCTCCAGCTACCTTCTCCTTCCCTGCCTCCACCCCAGCACTACACAGTCTCCTATTCCACCAGTGCAGCCACTGGGTTTTTTCGCCTTCTCTACATCTCACGTTTCTCCCCCTACCTCCCCCCCCCTCCCCCCTCCAAAAAAAAAAAAAAAAAAAAACCTCCCGACAGAACATAGCAGCATTGCACTACCCTGTGTGCACTACTCATATGTCCCCGCAAGATGAGGAGTAGTCTATTTGGTTTATAATATTGTTGCTGTAGAATTCTAAGAGGTATCCTGAGCTCAAACATAATAAAATATCTCAAACATAATGCCCTCTTCCATGCCAACAAGCACTGATTCCAAAAACAATTTTCATGCAGAACCCTACTTGCTTTTTTCCCACACAACATCCTGAGAGTCCTGGATCACAACAACCAAGTGGACACATTTTTTCTTGGTTTTCAAAATGCATTTGACTCAACACCAAAGATTATTAGCAAAAGTATAATTACATGCAATATCAAATCAATTTTTGATTGGGTTAGGGCTTTCTTGGTAGGAAGGACACAACAGTTATCATGGTTGAAGAATCATCCACAGAAGAAGAAGTAAGTACAGGCATGCTCTAGGGAAGTGTGTCGGGACCCCTGTTGTCCATGTTCAATATTAATGACCAAGCAGATATTATTAACAGTTACCTCAGATATTTCACTCATGATACAGTTATCAATAATTGACCACTATCTGAGAAAAGCTGCAGAGACATTCAGTCAGATCTCGATAAGATTTCAAATGTGTGCAAAGATTAGTGTTTTGCTGTAAATGCACATATGAGTACTGCAGAGGAAAGAGCAAACCATGAGGGCATTAGATGGGTCATACTGTAAACCATAGAGATGGTCATGGAAACTTTATCACTGAGCATGCTGCCAAAGGCTTTCAGCCTACTTCCCATTTAACAGGAGAGAATAAATCTTGCATTTTCATGTGACCTGTACTTTCAGTCACTAAAGATTTACTCTAGTCACTTCACAAAAAGCAGGTGGTGCTATGTTGTGGAACCAGTGTGTGGTTTGTGAGTAATGTATCTTCCTCCTTAAGTATTACTTTTTCTTGCACTAATTCTCAAACGGAATTAAATGACTTTGCCAAAGTGTGGCTATATGCTTGAAACTGGTGGATCACAGGTGCTACTTGAACTTTAATAAGTTTAACAGCCAATTGATTATTCAGAGTGTGCTCAGTCCTACAACGTCATCCATGTTTTTTGATTTCTTCCTTCAAAATGTCTTACATCTTCTGTGTGTTTCCTTGGTGATTTTGTAACCATGATTAAAGAATTAATTTTTGTCATTTATGTCTCAGTAACACATAGTCACACACTGGGTGCCTTCAGCTATCAGCCATCTATACAAGCATGACATTTGTAAGTGAATGTCCAATTGTCTCCCCGTTGCTTTCACCTCAATGTATAAATTCTGTGAAAATTGTTGGTAGTGTTGTTGCACATCCTGAGCATAATTGTCCATAATTCTCATACTATCACTCCCAAGATCACAATCTCACATGTAACATATTTAGCTATATACAGTGCATATATGGCTACATGAATATAAAGAATACCCATTGCATATAATCACAGGTGTAGCATACGAGTTGTCTCAATTCCTGGGCATAAGTCACAGTCATTGAGCTTGTGATAAAGTTATGAGTCTTTTTCAAGGACAAAACTCACTGCATTTAGGTAACATTTAATTCAAGTCAGAGTAGCAATTAACTTACGTGCAGTGGTTTAAATTCATGATTAAAGTTTAATAAGAATGTTTTAAAACTTGCATTAGCTATAAATTTTTGACTGGCCTCATTGTTACTTGAGCAAAATTTAGAGGACATTTCAAATTGTTGGCAGTTTGAATTGATGTGATATGCTCATTTTCTTAGGTTTGATACTACTGTTTGTTTATCACTTATAGTGATGTGCACATGATGGGAAAAAATACTATAAGAAGGTGCAGTGTATGACTAGAGATTTCACCCAACAGCATCATTCTACCACATGTGGCTGTAGTGTGTGCTTCAAGGTGTGCATAGAACTTTTAGTGTTGATTTTCAAGTTAATTTAGGTATGGTCACATTGCTTATTTGGTGTAGTGTTCATTATGGATGGCGTAGCGCTAAGAGAACAAGTATTAAGTTAAGAAGTGACAACAATAGTTTTCAAAGTATATGAATATTTGTAAGGGGAGCCAGAAGCAGAAACAGTAGTCCAGTGTGGCATTTATTTCAGAGTTGCCAGTTGTCTGTGTAGGCAAGGGCTGAATTGAGTGTCTGGGAACAGAGACAGAGGGCACCCTAGTGCTGCTGCATATGTTATCTGTTCCTCTCTGGGTAGAGAGTGTCACCCGGACACTTTATTTGCACACCACTATAGCTGTGATTGGCTTCAGTGTTATTTTGGTGGTAGTGATATTGAAGGAATCTCATCATACTTTGTCATTTGTTTTAAACAAGACAGATGATATTTCATTGTCTGGTACACAACTTTATTGTTGGTTGGATCTCAAGCCTATTGGTAGTTTCTCACTACATTTTATAGAGTCCTGGAAATGCAACACATGGTATTTCAAACAAAGTTGTATTCTACAGAATGAAATGAAGCTCTTTGTGGTTTTCTGTATTTTGAATTGCACTAGAAACAACAAGTCTGCTGATATCTGGTATTAAGGTGTGTATAAATACATAATAAGCTTTATTTGTATGTTTATTCAGAAAAAAATTGTAGTTAGTGTAAATAAAACAAATAAATATTTCTTAGTATTCCACTGCTTACCCCAAGAACGGAAAGAACAGGAGGAAGGGAAACAACACATGTATCAGAAGTTTTTCAGTATCTGGGACAGAGCAGCATCCAAGAAGAGTTGCTACATCCCTCTTGTCATAGTCTCAGTGTTTACCCATAGCCTAAGTATGTGAGAAAAGTTATTTCAAGTTTTTGGGCAATGCAGCACTGACATATTGAAAATGAGAAACATTAAAAACACTGTAAAACATGTTTTCAGATGTATATGACTTATTTGACAGGCAAGTTCCATGAAAAAAGTTTTTTCTTTTTTTATATTGGTAACTGAGTAATGATTCAGTAAACTGTTCATACTCAACAAGCTAAATAAACAACTATTATTAACACTCTTCAGAGGCACATGTAGTGCTGAGACGGATATTTTGTCATCTTGGAATCTGATCCGTTTCACAATGAAAGAGGGGAAAACATTTAACTGTAATTGATTGAGCCAGTAATCTGGCTGTGGCTGCAACATTCTGGGAAAAAAATGGCATTGCCCATGTTAGAATTGGCAGATCATCATTTTTACATGACTCCTCACAAATATGAGTTCAGTGTGCCATGCAGTTTGGTTATTTTTACAAACGAAACAAATCGATTTGTGAACAATGATGAAAAAGTATGTAAATATTTAAATGGTTCTCCGAGTTCCTCATGGGCAAAGCAGGTGGTAGATTTCAGTTTAGTGGTAGAATACTTAGTATGTGTAATCAGTCTACAAAGGAGATTGCTTACAAATCACTTGTGCAACCCACCCTACAATATTGGTCAAGTGTTTGGACCTGTACCACACAGAAAGGACTAATAGGGGATATCGAACGTATACAGACAATGGCAGCCTGAATGGTCACAGGTTTGTTTAGTCCATGGGAGAGTGTCACAAAGATACTGATGGAACTGAACTGGAAGACTCTTGGAGATAGATGTAAACTATCCTGAGAAAGTCTGTTAACAAAGTTTCAAGGACTGGCATTACATGGTGACCCCAGGAATATACTACAATCACCCTATGTATCACTCAATATGTATCATGAGAATGAGATAAGAATAGTTAGTGCATGCACATAGGCATTCAAACAATCATTCTTCCTGTGCTCCATTCGTGAATGGAACAGGAAGAAACCCCAGTAACTGGTACAATGGGATGCACATTCTGCCATGAACCTCATTGTGGTTTGCAGAGTATAGATGTGGATGTAGATTGCATAAATGTGATAATAGTCCTTTTTTTGCTTCACCATGAAATTATGGACAAAATTCAAATATTTTTGCTTCTGTACCTCTATTCTCATTTTCTTCTATTTAAAAAGTGCTTTCTAATTGTTAAAAGAAACTCACATTGCTATGTTTTACTCGACCTTCTGCCAGATTCAAAAGTAACACCTCCTTTCTTTCTTGTATATTTGTGGTTAAAATTTCCATTCTCTCAAATTTTTCAATTCAGCAGGAAAGAATGTTTTAAGAATCTCTTAAAAAGAATTGAATTTTATTTTACACTTGTGTGTTTGTTACATTATGTACATTATGTTACATTACATTGATATACAAAAGTCTATACAAAACTTTATAAAAGCCCAGCTTACTAAAATATATAACAAAAGTCAATGTAGTTCAAGTTTACTTCTACAAGAGCATGAGATGCTGACAGTAGTACGAAACATAAACACCCTTTCGGTGTGTGATTATTCATTACTTTTTAAATTTGTTTCAGTTAAATGCACCACCATTTCATTAGCAGTTGTTCACTTTTTTGTAATGTGATGCTAGGAACAGTTCTAATGTCAACAACACTATTTATGCACCACAAAAAGTAACAACATTGACTATTATATATATGTATATCTGTTATTCAAGAAACTCATACCTCGAATTGACCTACTGAAGTGGAAGAACTTTTACTTTAGAAGAAGATGACCATGAAATTCACATTTTTAATTATCTGCACAAATATATATCAGACAGACTATGTCAGGACGGCTACATACATCGCTGAAACTATTCAGAGAAACACTGTGTCAGTTTATTAAGTTTCACCTTTTATCACAATTTGTCTGATACTATAAAAAATTTTTATTTGTTGAGAAATAAGGAAAACAAACAGCTCTCAAAAAATGTTAACAGCTACAAATATTTTATTGCACAAATAAACTGTATGTTATTTATCGTATCATTTTTCTGAGGGCATTTAATATATTCAATATGCTCAAATATAATTTTGAAAAAAAAAAAAATCATATCAATCCTTGTTACTGGTTTCTTCATGCAGATCTATATTTGTCGACTGTTCTAAGATGTATTCCTACAGGATTATTTTATTCTGATTTAGAACAATCAAATGTATTTTTTTGTTGCACACATCTGTTTATCAAAAGAGAAAAGGTCTAAGCCTTTAACAGTCATTGGAGTTTTATAATAGGTATACTCTTTTAAGTTAGGTTTGTTTCTGCACACTTATGGTACATACATAAATGGAGCAGACAAAAATTGTAACGTATGGTACGATTGGAAGTACCCTCAGCCATGCATTTCATGGTAGTTAGTAGTGTATGGATGTAGATGCAGACTTTTGAATGGTTACATCAATTTGATGTAAGAGTAATGAAGATGTAAATACATTAGCTAACCCAAACAACATCCAATGACTGCCTTTCTTCGTAGTGCAATCAGTTGAATGTTGTCTCCTGTCGGATAATGTTGACAACAAAGAAGCAGCAATTTCATGAAACATTACGATGTAAGATTAATTGAATAAAATATACACTACTAAAGAAAAAGAGGGTTTTGTTTTTCATTTTATCCATGAACACAGGCTGAAACTAATTGTATTGTGGAAAGTATTGAAATTTGGCATACATTTAGAAAAGTAACCTTAAGAAACCTTTGCTAAAGGGATATAATTTTGCTGTTCTTCCTACAGACATAAAAATGTCATGGGAAAGTTTACATCTTCTAGTGAAGAAAAGTAAGAAGCATTTTTGTGCTTAAACCTTAAAATTGGTGACAATTAGTTCATGAGATTTGCCAATGTTTTCCAAAGAACATGTTACCACAGTCTATAATATATTCTCAAAACTCACAGTGACAAACAAATAATTTTAGTAATTACTTTTATAATTATACATGACAGCAATATTTTGAAGTTCCTTTTCATGTCTGAGATAACTAAACACATTTATGAGCTACTGTATTAGTTAGGAAAAATTTCTCTCTTCATGTACAGGACAACTTAATTAGTCATGTGTGAGCTATGAGCAGTAGCTGCGTTAAAGAACCTGGGAACATGTTAGCTCTAGTATTTGTGGATTTTATGTAGGATTCATTGGGGATAACAACAGACAATATGATTTTCTGAAATGTTGGTAGAGTGGAATAAATTAAGTGAAACATTTTGAACCAAAACAATGGCTTCAGTGCTGGTATTATCTGCTGATAATTATCTACTTCCAAATAAACCAATGTTATGTTCACAATCAGTTTTTCATCTTAAACTATTGAACACACAGTAGTACATGATCACATGGTTTATGATACAATCTGTGTCTTTATATCAGAGTATATATTAAGTGAGCATCTTCTTATTGTTTTAAAGCACTTTTATTTACAAAAACAATTTAAGAACAGAGGAAACTTAAACTTGTCGTTAGTAACATCAGCAATCAATATCTGTATGCAGAACCACTGTCCGAAGCTTACAGATCAGCAAATATTTACATTTTGTGTAGGCAATACATCATTCCATTCATATTAATTACTTACAAAAAGATTTTTATGCTGTCATGGATTATTTCTGTTATTTACAATATAATACATACAGTACACTTGAGATACAACATAAAATAACTGATATGCATGTTGCTCTAAAATGTACCACAGTGTTTGACACATACACAGTTCCTCTACAGATTTCTTAAGAGGACACTAAAATTGTTTGACTAGTCAGCTTAAATTTAATTGCTTTCATTATGGTCTATGACTGCACAATGCAATGGAATTGATCACTAGTTTCATGAAAAACATGTTACCAAACCAGTGTCACAAATAATGTATTGTATTAATAGCATGAACTGGAAAACAGGAGATGTGGAACAGAGTTTTTTCGTAATTAGATTTATGTTTATTGTACATTAACTATACTTTAAAATTAATGTACAATCCTTCATCAGTCCCTTGGAAAACAATGACATTAATGTTAACAAAATTATTCAATGTATGCTAACATTGTGAATTTCATGAGCATAAGTAACATGGTTGTAAATGAATTCTCTAATAAACATATTGGTTTTCAGGTGACCTGCCACAATACACTGCAAATAAGTTAACTGTTTACTCTCTTTGGCCATTGTTGCTAAGGTTTCTATACATTATCCTTTATGATGCATGTGCATCAATGGCCAATCTTCATAATTGTTTTTAAAAGTCATATAAGACTGAAAACACATAATCAGTAGAATGAAATAACAATTCTAATCATCATTTGTCACATATTTCCATGCATCTCATGAACTGAAGATCACCATAATACAATGACAGCACGTTACTTATTATTACAGAGTGATACTTTGTCACTTACTGTCTGTCTGTCCTGTACAGTGTTCCAGAGCATTCTAACAGAACTGATTCCACAGATTACTGATTTCTGTCATTATGTCATCCAAAATTAATTCAAGTGCTAGAGTACTATGTAATTAACTAAATTAGCATAAAAACTTATTTGTCTTTTACTTCTGAACTAAATCAAAGCAGTTTCAATAAATTATTTTAATACAGCCAGTATTCACCTTGATTGGTAGGAATACCAATGATCGTATCTAAATCAGTTACCACAAAATTGCAAAATTTATGACATGTAGATGTAGCCCATTAATCTTAAATGGAGAACATTTCTACTGTGTAATATAAAAGTAGTCAGTGAGACTTCAGTGCACAGTGGCAACAGTACATATAACATGTGTTGTGCAGGTGTTATTATTCATAGTTTTTGTTTTATTTGCTATATTAACAAGAAATAATCCAATATGTGGTGAAGATGTAAAGGACAGAATAAATGCCTTTTGCATAGTCCTTTAACAGAATTTTAGTTACAGGTATTTCAAAGGCAATATTATACCACTGATTCTTTTAGGCCTTTTAGGCCTTCAGTGTTATTAAATATTTTTCTGGTTAGACACTCCCCCTCCCATCCCACAGTAGGCCTCTTCTGGGTGCATGCCATATAGAAATTCCATGATATACCAAATGTGATAAGCTATAGTTGTAATAACAATTTTAACATTTTTGCTACCAGTTCAATATACATCATTAAATACAAAATGGCAGTTAATCAGCTATAAAATGCAGTTTCAAAGTTCTATAAAATGAAAATATAATAAAATTACAATTTAGGCAGTCTTTTAGTTTGGTACGTCATTGCCAACAAACAGTATTATCGAATAGGTTCACTGGCATTTAAAGGCTGTTTCTCATGTTGATCTCCAGAACTGGAACTTGATGCTGAATTACCAAGTGGAAATGGTCCGTTAGCAAACATGCTGGCTAGTTTGTTAACTCTCTGACTGCCTGTGCCACTTCCTAACGTATTGCTGTTAGATGACTGTGACGTGGGATAGTTTGGTTTCTCATATGCTGGAACATCATCTGCGAAATCAAAATTTATGCTTTATTGCTGGGTTACTTATAATCAACAACAGTTTGTAAAACCTATAGGTGTGAATAATTATTATCCTGTATGAACATAAAATGGTACACAAACAGTGATTGGTCTCTCTCACATTTTCCTATTGACCTGACATCAATTCCAGACCTTAGTTGACTGGGTTACTTTAAGAAAGAGAATACACTAATGCTAATATATATATAACTTTTTATCTTGTTTTTGTTAGATCCTAACAGAAAGGCATCTTCCGCTGTAAGAGAACTAAAAATCTCAGTCAAGTATGAACAGGACTCATGCTCTGAGGGCTCCACACAAACTTAATTATGTATATTGAGTGTTCATTTGTATGTCTTGATGAGTTATTTTGCAAGTATCAAAATATGTGATGTAAATGACTTCATTTGTGTTACCACCAGCAGTCCTTCGTTTGAATACAAAAAGTAAATGCTACATCTTAGTACTATGTTTCACAACAGGCTCTATGGGGTGTCCCATAAGAAAACAGTTTTAATTTAATAATAAAACACATAATTTATATGAAAATTGCTAGTATTATTATGTAAATATGAAACACAAAGACTGTGACTAAACATGAAACAAAATATCAGGCAAATTATCCTCCATTCGTTTGTCTGCATGCATCAGTCTGTGGACAATATTTTTGACAACTCTGGACCAAAGTTCCACTTGAATTTGACCCAAGACATGTCTAACTTCTGCCTCTGAATTGAAGGACAGTTTGTGGATTGTTCACAAAACACAAGTTTTCATATAGCCCCACAATAAAGTTTAATTGTGTCAAATATCATATTGGTAGCCAGTTCTGACTGCCTTTGCGAGAGATGAGATGAGCAGGGAATCTTTCTCTCAGCAACCTTGTTGTTTTAACAGCAATGTGGCAGGTTTCCCTATCCTGTTGGAACCACATGTTTTCCACATTCAGTTCTTGCAGTTGTGGCCATAAATGCTGTGTTCTCATGTGGTGTAATGATCAGAGTCTCTGTGACTGCTTTTCCAGTCTTGTTTTCAAAAATAATATAGCCCAATTACTCTGCTAGCCCAAAACCTTCACCAAACAGTGAATCTTTCTGGATGAAGACACTTCTCATGGGCCATGCGAGGATACTCTGGGCCCCAAATCTGGCAAGTTTGTTTATTCACATAACCATTAATCTGGAAGTGTGCCTCATCACTAAAGATTATTTTCTTATGAAAGTCACTATAGAATTCTTGTTTTGTGATTACCCGCTATGCAAATGTTTGATACTTCAAATGGTCTGTAGACTTCAACTCCTGGACCGTAAAAGGATTCAAATTCAGATATTATGTCAAAATTCAAAGCAAAGTGCTTTTTGGAATCGCTAACTGTTGAGGACGGTGGCAAATTGACTTCATTGGACTTGTAGCAATGCTCTCACTGACAAGAGTGACATTCTCTACTGATCAACAAGAATAAGGACATCCAGCTGATTTGATGTTCACTTTCTATCCTGTATCTTCAAATTTCCTTACCAGTCTCTGCACTGTTGACATATTAGCCACATTTTGCTAAGTAAAAATTACATTAAATATTTGAATGGTCTCTGAAAAGCATGCACCATACTTTAAGTGCACTTTCAAAATCTGGATGTTGATCCACTATGTATCATTCAATTTTAGCTGATAACAATATGCACAAATGCCGACTGACAATTGAAATTGGTAATCATGGCTGGTATTGCAGTTACCAATATCAAGAGAGACAATTGCTTAAATTTCAGGTCCAGCAACGTAACAAGCTGAAAGAAGTGCTTAATTAATAAATTGCATTCTTTATGGGACACCCTTATCACATACACTAATCTTCAAACTCTAACAGTTTGTGAAGTGTGTGGTGTTATGTATTAATTTTAGGCAGTAGAATCAATTCATAACATTTCTTAATTTAATTATAAAATACCTCTAGTATCGCATATGAGGACAATGGGAAATCTTTTCAGACTGGCAAAGAGATGGTGTTGACATTCATTATTTCTGTAATGATATATGCTGTGTCTAAACATCACTGCATTTTAAATTTTGGTACATCCTGTGAAATAATGTAAGTAAAATGTCAACTTGATCTGTGGAATGGTTTTTACATATTGTTAGTACATAAAACATTTCTTCACAATGTTTTAACCATTTTATCCACTAATTTATTAATGTAGGTGAGATATTGGTTTACAGCTTTATGTAAGAAGTGAAACAGCAATTAAATCCATGTTTGGAACAGATGGCTATTGCTTTCTGGAATTCAAAAGGGTTCTTATAACTGGTTACCTACAAAGAGTAAAACAATGACATAATTTCAGTCACAAAGTAATGAAAGAATACCTGAGATGAGCCCAAACTGAAAACCAAAAGAACTGGCATTCATCAGGACAATGTAAACTCTTTGTTCGTGCAAATGGTGAAAGATTTGAAGTACAAATTGTTGCAATAACCACACTAATCAACAAGTTTAGCACCAATCGACTTTTATCTATTCCTGCAGCCAAAGAAATTTATTTAAAAAAAAAGAAGTGAAAAACTGCAGCAACTGCTGAGAACTTTATCGAGTCCACTTCCAGTTTAGGCTTTATATTATGTCATTTTAAAGTGGTTCTGAAAACTGCCATAATTATGATAGATATATAAACATTGTATATAACAGAATATGAAAAAACAAGGCTTACATATATAAAAATAAGTACATACAGACATAAGTGCATACAGACTGTAAAACATATTATGCTGCAGAGCAACATCCAATTGATCAAACTGAAAGTCAGGTGGTTTTAAAATGTTATGTGCCCAATGATTGCATGAGTGTAATTTATTACATTATAAGTATTCTTTGGGTTGAAGAGGATTTCTGTTTTCACATATCTGAAAATACCAAGCTGCATGTTTTCCAAATAAAAGGCTAAAATAGTTTATAGATTTAATAACAGCACAAAATAGTTGTAGTGGATGAGGTCTCCAGGTTGATGCCAATGCAATGTTCACTTCGCTTGATATAGCAGAGACATACAGAAATATTCCTATAAATGAAACAATTACAGCAATAAAAAATAATTTGCTGATGCACAAGACACTTCCTCTAGTAGCAATGATAGAAATTATTGAATTACTGGAAATTGTTTTCAAATACAACTACTGTACTATTCATAACAAGATCTACCTTCAAAAAGATGGATTAGCTATGGGCTTTCCAATAGGAGGTATACTGGCAGATATTTTTGTTAATTATTTGGAAAACAAATTATTCAAAGAAAACCCTGATACTAACATTTGTTAGAATATTACAAACATTATGTTGATGATGTCCTCATCTTATATGAGGCTCACAACAAGAAATGTCCTATCTGTAAATACCTTTAGCAAAATAAATAATAAAACTATCTTGTAAGTCAAACACAGCCATTAATTTTTTAGATTTTCCAATTACTATGAATCAATGTATATATGTTTTTGGAATTCATCATAAACCTACATCTTCTAACATCATAATTCCTGTTGCATCATGTCATCCTGCTCAACATAAAAAGACATTCTGCAATAAACAGACTCCTTAAACTGCCACTACATGCTAATGAGATAGAAAAGCCTGCTTAGTTGGGTGGTAATGTACTTGCTTCCTTTGCAAGTGGGCCCGAGTTTGATTTCCGGCTGATTGGGGATTTTCTCTACTCATAGACTGGGTGTTCTGTTATCATTTCATCCTCATCACCAGCACACAACTTGCCCAGTACGGCATTGAATGAAATAAGACTTGTACTTGGCGGCCAAACTTACCCGAACGGGTCCTCCCGGCCAACGATTCCATACACTCATTTAATTTCATTTCAAGTAGAAAAGAAACTACATTAATTATGAAATATAACCTAGACTAACAATTATCACAGTGTGATCATTGATTAAATTTATAACTTCTTGAAACCTAAAAGGAATCAACTGACACAGTAAAGTTGCTACATAAAAAATAATTAGTGTTACTTTCTTTCTATGGTCAGGTCTCATAAAGGCTTAACAAAACACATGTCTTATACCAAAATAATAGCATATAAAAAATATATTACTCTATTGTAAGGCTAGTTACATCAGACAAATTGGAAGGAATTTAAAATGTAATTCATAGACACACAAAATTAAAAAGAGAAAAAAAAAAAAAACATGGGAAATAAATCCCACCTTCACAGCTCACCTAATACAAGAGAGCCACATGGTTCACAGTACTGAAAACGAGCTTGTAATCCTTTGTACAATGAAGAAGGAATACTTTGTGAACATACCAGTACATGAAGAATTAGAAATCTATGCCCATCTAAAAAAAATTCAAGGAAAAGATGCTCAGTGAGCAATGTACATATAAAAACACCAATTTCTTCAACTTCTGCCACCCTGTTACTGATAACTTCATTTAAAGTTAGTCCACAAATTTGTTGCTGTATCTACGTGTCTGTAAAGATGCTCTGTAAGGAGTCCATGACGAGTCCAAGCTATGCTAACAACCTCTGCAGTTTCCTGGTGTTCAATTTTTGCATGTTAAAGGATATAATTCAACACAAGTCTGGGATGTCTGATCTACTGCAACTATTTTATGCATTTATTAAATCTGCAAACTATGTTTAGTCTTTCATTTGTAAAAGATTCAACTTAGAATTTTTGAAATCCTCTTAACCCAAAAGAATGCTAATAATATAATGATAATATAATGTAAATGGATGGATAAAAAATCTACTCACCAAGCAGTGGCTGGGGAACACAAACACAAAAGGGTTTAACTTTTTCAAGCTTTCAGAGACAGCGGCTACTTCTTCTGGCAGAAGAGTTGAAGGGAAGGAAGAGGGGTGAAGGAAAAGGACTGGAGAGGTTTAGGGAAAGGGGTACAGTTCATAAAAGTCACCCAGAACCCCAGGTCAGGGGGGACTTATTGGACGGGAGGTATACTCATGCGATCATTGGGTACATACCATTTTAACCCAGCAGACTTGCACTTCTTTCAATTGGTCATTGCTCTACAACACAATATAAATTTTATACTCTTACCTGTACTTTTATTAGAAATATACAAGCCTCGATTTTTCATCTTCTATTATTAAGTACAAAGTTTATGTAATTATCATAATTATGGCAGTTTTCAGAACCACTTGAAAATGGCATAATAAGAAGGCCAACATCTGTAGTGGACTCAATAAAGTTCTCCAAAGCAACAAACAGTTGCTGATTCAGCACATGGAAAAACTAAATAAAGAAATTTGTGGCTGGAAAATGTTTTGAGGTTATGGCAGTTGTAAATGGATATTTCGCAGAAATTCTAGAATAACACATTGGAGATCGGATCCGCTCATTGGGGAAATATTGGATGGAATGCATTTTTGACCTAAAACTATAGTTTTTCACTCCCCGGCAAAGAAATTTTCATTTTGCTCCCATGGATGTAACACAAGTATAAGTAGTAAGGCTCTCCTTCTCTATCTTCTTTCTGCAGCATTTTCTCATTACATTTATTTTTTATGCTTGTTAAACTGAGTATCAAGACAGTGGTGCACTTTATTAAAGTATATAAAAAATAAACTTGCAGTTATAACTTCAAAAATTTCTTGCCTTGAATTGCTGACATTCAGTGCCAATGTTGTAAGATGATTTCTGCCACTAACAAGTTTCAATCACCTGTTCGTGAATGGTGCTGAGGCTTGTGGTGTGGTGTCGACCTCAGATGTGGTGGGCGAGCACAGCTGTAGCTGGAGTCTGTGCTATAACACGGAGAGACAGGCCTTCGACAAGGAGCTTGACGAGAGCCACCCAACAGGTGGTGTGGTCTGTGCCGCCAACCAGTAGCATTCGATGACTGACATTGACCCTGCAAATTAAGAAAAAGACTATTCAACTGTCGTATATGATATTGGCTTGAGTCACATTTTGTTTTCTGCTCCTTGCTTGCTCCACGTGGTGTTTCTTCTGGTGCTGTAGCCGTAAAATATAATCAATGGGTGGTTCAATAATGATTTTAAAAAACTATATCATGTCATTCACTGTATGAAGACTTGATTGTTCTTGACAGACTGTTGGGTCATGGAACTTTTTTTGACAGATTAGGGCTGTAATTAAATATGAAACTCAGTTTTTAAGAGTTGAGGCTTTGTAACCATCTCTGATATGCAGTTGTACAGGTCAGCTTGTAATAGGGTTACCAACTCAAAATTATTGAAAGCAGGACAGTGTTTCACAAATAGCAGTACATGTAGAAAAAAAAACTGACAATTTGTTTTAGAATCAATAAAATGTTTATATTTTACATTTTGGAGTAATAAACATGTTCTAATCTCAATATTAGCAGGTAGGTCTAAGAACACATTGAAAACCTGCTATTGTGTTAAACAATGGTATTTGTTTGTTCCAGATACAATGCAGTTACCATGATGCACTTTGCAGTACTTACCAATGCCAATGGTGTTTCCTGTCAAAGCATATTTTTCAATAGAATGTGCTGTTGAGAGAAGAGCTGAATTGTTATCTTGAAGGATATGGCTATAAAATTCCTCACAAGACATAACCTTGAAACTGTACTTGAACATTAAAATTCCTTTGACAGTGTCCATCAACAAATGATTCCTTTCTTTTGTCCATTGAGGAGGCATGAGAAATGCACAGGTTCAGTACATGCACTGCATCTAGGACTCACAAGGAAAACTTGACAAATTTCTGAAAACATTTTGACATTTTGACCCTTTTTATCGAAGACCAGCAATGTTGATCTAGTATACTGTTTTCTCCAGCATTGTAGATCTGGCACAATTCTTAATGTTGCAGAACTAAACAGTTTTGAATCACTTATTTGTACTGAAGACATGGAAGAATGTCCTCAAAGCAAAGGTCCTTTAATCTTTAAGACATTTAAAGAACTTCAGTGCTTCCATTGGCTTCACCCGTTTGCTAGGTATTTAGTGTAAGTTCATTGAAACAAGGTACATTTTCCATGTACCCCTGGCTTCTGGAAAGGACTTCAAAGATTGTCTGACTTTGACAAGAATGAAAATTTTTTTTACTCTGTTTTCTTAAATTTCAAACAAAAGTTTATTCACAATTTTGTTTCCAAGTCTTTATTGGATCACCAGGTTACAAAAAGAAAATTTTACTTGAAAATTTTGATAATGTTTATAGCTCATGCTCTTTTCCCATCAAACTATAATCTACAATTTGATTTCACCTTGACTGCCTGAATAAACATAGTGAATTGAGAGTACTTTGCATCATTAGCTGAGTCTGAACATCTGAAGCCATTTCCACCTGTTTCCACCTACCACTACACAGTCTCTTTGAGCCACTGTGCAGTTCCTTACGGAGAGTACTTTGTGCCAGTATTAGTGATTTTTCTCTTCTACTCCATTTGTGTATGGAGCACGGGATAATGACTGTCTGTGTGTACCTCTACATGCTGGCCATGATCCTTGTGCATGATAAACAGTGAACTGTCATACAGTCTGTTCCAGAATAAAAGTCAACTGGACAGGAACGTTAGAGCAGAGAGGGCTGTGAAGAAGACGTCGGCCAATAGTATGCTGACCGACCCCTCTCTAAGACAACAACAAAACAACAGCGGCATCTACATGAAGAGGACACAAGTGCCACACCACCTGGCTGCAGCCCAGTTCACTGACTTTGACAATGGGGTCAAGATTAGGCACTTGTATAGCAGCTACTTAGGAATTGTGTTATTTCACTTATATTAGAATTGTATATACTGAAGAGATTTTCTTATTTTGTCTGTTGTCCTTTGGCTATGACACATCATTGTAAAGTCTCAAAGTTAAATATTGTCATTTATCTTACTGTAATAAAAATTCATTAATACAATTTGCTTGAGTTGTTGTCTAGCAATCCGAGAAAACAGGTTTGCTAGGCACCCCATATTCGACAAACAGGCAGGACAAAACCCTGCTAAAGATGGTGTAGCAGCTACTGGTTAATGCTGCATGCCCAACAGAACAACAAACTACACCTACAGCTGTTCCAAGTGCTATATCACCTTTTCACCAGTTTCATGAACAAGAAGAGGAATGGCTCGAGTGGTTGCAACAGTTAATTCCTCACAATGTACTAGGTACTGTGAAACTCCCCTATTTATTGTCCATGGTAGGAAGTGTAGTTTTTCAACTCATCCAGAAACTATTTCCTAACACCACTCCTAGTGAACTTTCCTATGATCTTGTTGTATTAGATACACTAACTATTATGACCAACAAATGAATGTGGTAGCAGCTAGGTATCAATTCTTCAATTGCAGGAGAAGGTCAGAACAAACTTATCATGAGTGAGTAACAGATTTGCAGGGTATGATGAGGAAATGCAAATTCAAATGTGCTTGTTGTGCTTTATATTCAGATGTTATGTTGTGTGATGCAATCATGTACAGTGTCACTGATGTCAGAGTTAGATAACAGATTTTGAAACAGTCTGATCCATCATTTCAGTATGTTGTGCAAATACTAGATCAGTATGGTTCAGGTGCCATGTCGGCCAGTAACTTTGTGCAGCCACAAATTTGTCAGGTTGAGTCGCCCCTTGCTGACGAAATTGGAAATTTATGGTAAGGGCTATGGGACCAAACTGCATCCTTATACACTAATATCCCGCATGTCCAGGGCCTCGCTGCGATGGAGCACTTCCTTTCACGCCAATCACCTGCCACCCTACCTAAAACCTCTTTTCTTATTACCTTAGCCAGCTTCATCCTGACCCACAACTTCTTCACTTTTGAAGGCCAGACATACCAACAATTAAAGGGAACAGCCATGGGTACCAGGATGGCCCCCTCATACGCCAACCTATTCATGGGTCGCTTAGAGGAAGCCTTCTTGGTTACCCAAGCCTGCCAACCCAAAGTTTGGTACAGATTTATTGATGACATCTTCATGATCCGGACTCACAGTGAAGAAGAACTCCAGAATTTCCTCTCCAACCTCAACTCCTTTGGTTCCATCAGATTCACCTGGTCCTACTCCAAATCCCATGCCACTTTCCTTGATGTTGACCTCCACTTGTCCAATGGCCAGCTTCACACGTCCGTCCACATCAAACCCACCAACAAGCAACAGTACCTCCATTACGACAGCTGCCACCCATTCCACATCAAACGGTCCCTTCCCTACAGCCTAGGTCTTCATGGCAAACGAATCTGCTCCAGTCCGGAATCCATGAAGCATTACACCAACAACCTGACAACAGCTTTCGCATCCCGCAACTACCCTCCCGACCTGGTACAGAAGCAAATAACCAGAGCCACTTCCTCATCCTCTCAAACCCAGAACCTCCCACAGAAGAACCACAAAAGTGCCCCTCTTGTGAAAGGATACTTTCCAGGACTGGATCAGATTCTGAATGTGGCTCTCCAGCAGGGATACGACTTCCTCAAATCCTGCCCTGAAATGAGATCCATCCTTCATGAAATCCTCCCCACGCCACCAAGAATGTCTTTCCGCCATCCACCTAACCTTCGTAACCTCTTAGTTCATCCCTATGAAATTCCCAAACCACCTTCCCTACCCTCTGGCTCCTACCCTTGTAACCGCCCCCGGTGTAAAACCTGTCCCATGCACCCTCCCACCACCACCTACTCCAGTCCTGTAACCCGGAGGGTGTACACGATCAAAGGCAGAGCCACGTGTGAAAGCACCCACGTGATCTACCAGCTGACCTGCCTACACTGTGATGCATTCTATGTGGGAATGACCAGCAACAAACTGTCCATTCGCATGAATGGACACAGGCAGACAGTGTTTGTTGGTAATGAGGATCACCCTGTGGCTAAACATGCCTTGGTGCACGGCCAGCACATCTCGGCGCAGTGTTACACCGTCCGGGTAATCTGGATACTTCCCACTAACACCAACCTATCCGAGCTCCGGAGTTGGGAACTTGCTCTTCAATATATCCTCTCTTCCCGTTATCCACCAGGCCTCAATCTCCGCTAATTTCAAGTTGCCGCCACTCATACCTGTCATTCAACAACATTTTTGCCTCTGCACTTCCGCCTCGACTGACATCTCTGCCCAAACTCTTTGTCTTTAAATATGTCTGCTTGTGTCTGTATATGTGTGGATGGATATGTGTGTGTGTGCGCGTGTATACCCGTCCTTTTTTCCCCTAAGGTAAGTCTTTCTGCTCCCGGGATTGGAATGACTCCTTACCCTCTCCCTTAAAACCCACATCCTTTCGTCTTTCCGTCTCCTTCCCTCTTTCCTGATGAGGCAACAGTTTGTTGCGAAAGCTTGAATTTTGTGTGTGTGTTTGTGTTTGTTTGTGTGTCTATCGACCTGCCAGCGCATTCGTTCGGTGGGTCACATCATCTTTGTTTTTGGATGTATTTTTCCCACTTGGAATGATTCCCTCGATGAAGTGACTTACCAAACGAAGCGCTGGCAGGTTGATAGACACACAAACAAACACACAAAATTCAAGCTTTCGCAACAAACTGTTGCCTCATCAGGAGAGAGGGAAGGAGAGGGAAAGACGAAAGGATGTGTGTTTTAAGGGAGAGGGTAAGGAGTCATTCCAATATCGGGAGCGGAAAGACTTACCTTAGGGGGAAAAAAGGACAGGTATATACTCTCGCACACACACACACACACACACACACACACACACACACACACACACACACACACATATATATACAGACACAAGCAGACATATTTGAAGACAAAGAGTTTGGGCAGAGATGTCAGTCGAGGCGGAAGTGCAGAGGCAAAGATGTTGTTGAATGACAGGTATGAGTGGCAGCAACTTGAAATTAGTGGAGATTGAGGCCTGGTGAGTAATGGGAAGAGAGGATATATTGAAGAGCACGTTCCCATCTCCGGAGTTCGGATAGGTTGGTGTTGGTGGGAAGTATCCAGATAACCCGGACGGTGTAACACTGTGCCAAGATGTGCTGGCCGTGCACCGAGGCATGTTTAGCCACTGGGTGATCCTCATTACCAACAAACACTGTCTGCCTGTGTCCATTCATGCGAATGGACAGTTTGTTGCTGGTCATTCCCACATAGAATGCATCCCAGTGTAGGCAGGTCAGTTGGTAAATCACATGGGTGCTTTCACACGTGGCTCTGCCTTTGATCGTGTACACCTTCCGGGTTACAGGAGTGGAGTAGGAGGTGGTGGGAGGGTGCATGGGACAGGTTTTACACCGGGGGAGGTGACAAGGATTGGAGCCAGAGGGTAGGGAGGGTGGTTTGGGGATTTCATAAGGATGAACTAACAGGTTACGAAGGTTAGGTGGATGGCGGAAAGACACTCTTGGTGGAGTGGGGAGGATTTCATGAAGGATGGATCTCATTTCAGGGCAGGATTTGAGGAAGTCGTATCCCTGCTGGAGAGCCACATTCAGAGTCTGGTCCAGTCCTGGAAAATATCCTGTCACAAGTGGGGCACTTTTGTGGTTCTTCTGTGGGAGGTTCTGGGTTTGAGAGGATGAGGAAGTGGCTCTGGTTATTTGCTTCTGTACCAGGTCGGGAGGGTAGTTACGGGATGCGAAAGCTGTTGTCAGGTTGTTGGTGTAATGGTTCAGGGATTCCGGGTTGGAGCAGATTCGTTTGCCACGAAGACCTAGGCTGTAGGGAAGGGACCGTTTGATGTGGAATGGGTGGCAGCTGTAATAATGCAGGTACTGTTGCTTGTTGGTGGGTTTGATGTGGACGGACGTGTGAAGCTGGCCATTGGACAGATGGAGGTCAACGTCAAGGAAAGTGGCGTGGGATTTGGAGTAGGACCAGGTGAATCTGATGGAACCAAAGGAGTTGAGGTTGGAGAGGAAATTCTGGAGTTCTTCTTCACTGTGAGTCCAGATCATGAAGATGTCATCAATAAGTCTGTACCAAACTTTGGGTTGGCAGGCCTGGGTAACCAAGAAGGCTTCCTCTAGGCGACTCATGAATAGGTTGGCATATGAGGGGGCCATCCTGGTACCCATGGCTGTTCCCATTGATTGTTGGTATGTCTGGCCTTCAAAAGTGAAGAAGTTGTGGGTCAGGATGAAGCTGGCTAAGGTAATGAGAAAAGAGGTTTTCGGTAGGGTGGCAGGTGATTGGCGTGAAAGGAAGTGCTCCATCGCAGCAAGGCCCTGGACGTGTGGAATATTTGTGTATAAGGAAGTGGCATCAGTGGTTACAAGGATGGTTTCCGGGGGTAACAGATTGGGTAAGGATTCCAGGCGTTCGAGAAAGTGGTTGGTGTCTTTGATGAAGGATGGGAGACTGCATGTAATGGGTTGAAGGTGTTGATCTACGTAGGCAGAGATACGCTCTGTGGGGGCTTGGTAACCAGCTACAATGGGGCGGCCGGGATGGTTGGGTTTATGAATTTTGGGAAGAAGGTAGAAGGTAGGGGTGCGGGGTGTCGGTGGGGTCAGGAGGTTGATGGAGTCAGGTGAAAGGTTTTGTAGGGGGCCTAAGGTTCTGAGGATTCCTGGAAGCTCTGCCTGGACATCAGGAATGGGATTACCTTGGTAAACTTTGTATGTGGTGTTATCTGAAAGCTGACGCAGTCCCTCAGCCACATACTCCCGACGATCATGTACCACGGTTGTGGAACCCTTGTCAGCCGGAAGAATGACGATGGATCGGTCAGCCTTCAGATCACGGATAGCTTGGGCTTCAGCAGTGGTGATGTTGGGAGTAGGATTAAGGTTTTTTAAGAAGGATTGAGAGGCAAGGCTGGAAGTCAGAAATTCCTGGAAGGTTTGGAGAGGGTGATTTTGAGGAAGAGGAGGTGGGTCCCGCTGTGACGGAGGACGGAACTGTTCCAGGCAGGGTTCAATTTGGATAGTGTCTTGGGGAGTTGGATCATTAGTTGTAGGATTAGGATCATTTTTCTTCGTGGCAAAGTGATACTTCCAGCACAGAGTACGAGTGTAGGACAGTAAATCTTTGACGAGGGCTGTTTGGTTGAATCTGGGAGTGGGGCTGAAGGTGAGGCCTTTGGATAGGACGGAGGTTTCGGATTGAGAGAGAGGTTTGGAGGAAAGGTTAACTACTGAATTAGGGTGTTGTGGTTCCAGATTGCGTTGATTGGAATTTTGAGGTTTTGGAGGGAGTGGAGCTGGAAGTGGGAGATTGAGTAGATGGGAGTGACTGGGTTTGTGTGCAATGAGAGGAGGTTGAGGTTTGCTGGAACAGTTGTGAAGGGTGAGTGAGTTGCCTTTCTGGAGGTGGGAAACCAGGAGATTGGATAGTTTTTTGAGGTGGAGGGTGGCATGCTGTTCTAATTTGCGGTTGGCCTGTAGGAGGATGCTCTGAATAGCCGGTGTGGATGTGGGAGAGGAAAGATTGAGGACCTTTATTAAGGATAGGAGTAGACGGGTGTGTTCGTTGGCTGAGTTGATGTGTAGGTGAAGGATTAAGTGGGTGAGGGCAATGGATTGTTCAGTTTGGAACTGGTATAAGGACTGATCGAAAGAAGGGTTGCAGCCAGAGATGGGAACTTTAAGTGTGAGGCCTTTGGGGGTAATGCCAAATGTCAGACAAGCCTGAGAAAATAAAATATGGGAGCGTAATCTGGCTAGGGCGAGGGCATGTTTGCGGAGGGAATGTAAATAAAACTTAATGGGGTCGTTGTGGGGGTGTTGTGAGGGTGACATGGTATTAGAAGGTGGAAAGTGTAACATGAGGTTGAAATGAAAATGAAAGATAAAAATATATGGGGGGAGATAAAGGTGAACTAGAAAGCAACTGGAGATCTGGTATGAAAAAAGGCGAAAAAGTGTTGGTTAAGTTGATCCTGTGGTGAACTTGGGTTGGTAGACAGCGATATGCATAAAGGATAGGTGGTTGTGTTGCCGCTAAAACACGTTAAAGGACGGAGAAATTCGGGAAAATTTAGAAAAAACGTGTAAATGTATTAAAAGGAGTAGTGTTGTGGTGAAAGATTACGAAAATGGTGCTAACAATTATCTGACGAAGAAATAATGACGTTAAAACCTGTGGGGAGTGGCTAAAAATGATCAGTGATGTGCGAAAAACGGAAGTGGAAATAAAGTGAAAGTTATTAGAACTGGCCGAAATGGTTGTTTAATACGTGAAAGCAGCTGTTATTGAACTAGAAACGGTGGATTTTATAGCAGCGGTAGTGTTGGAAGCGGAAAATAAATTTTTTTTGGTTATGGTTTGGAAGTGGGTTACGTATTATTGAGTATATATAGGCGAGATAAAATTGTATAGTAGATTACGGTAAAAAGGGGCAGGTGAATACAAAGTGAGACTACTGGTAAAAACAGAAAGAGAAAATAAAGAGAAAATAAGACGACAGGAAAGATTTCGAAATGCAACAGCGACAATAACAAACGTAATTGTTGGGTTCAAATTAATGATATGATTATAATAGAGGGAAACATTCCACGTAGGAAAAATATATCTAAAATCAAAGATGATGTGACTTACCAAATGAAAGTGCTGGCAGGTCGACAGACACACAAACAAACACAAACATACACACAAAATTCAAGCTTTCGCAACAAACTGTTGCCTCATCAGAAGAGATGGAAGGAGAGGGAAAGACGAAAGGATGTGGGTTTTAAGGGAGGGGGTAGGAGTCATTCCAATCCCAGGAGCGGAAAGACTTACCTTAGGAGGAAAAAATGATGGGTATACACTCGCACACACACACATATCCATCCACACATATACAGACACAAGCAGACATATTTAAAGACAAAGAGTTTGGGCAGAGATGTCAGTCGAGGCGGAAGTGCAGAGGCAAAGATGTTGTTGAACTATCCAATCTCCTGGTTTCCCACCTCCGGAAAGGCAACTCACTCACCCTTCACAACCGTTCCAGCAAACCTCAACCTCCTCTCATTGCACACAAACCCAGTCACTCCCATCTACTCAATCTCACACTTCCAGCTCCACTCCCTCCAAAACCTCAAAATTCCAATCAACGCAATCTGGAACCACAACACCCTAATTCAGTAGTTAACCTTTCCTCCAAACCTCTCTCCCAATCCGAAACCTCTGTCCTATCCAAAGGCCTCACCTTCAGCCCCACTCCCAGATTCAACCAAACAGCCCTCGTCAAAGATTTACTGTCCTACACTCGTACTCTGTGCTGGAAGTATCACATAGCCACGAAGAAAAATGATCCTAATCCTACTCCTAATGATCCAACTCCCCAAGACACTATCCAAATTGAACCCTGCCTGGAACAGTTCCGTCCTCCGTCACAGCGGGACCCACCTCCTCTTCCTCAAAATCACCCTCTCCTAACCTTCCAGGAATTTCTGACTTCCAGCCTTGCCTCTCAATCCTTCTTAAAAAACCTTAATCCTACTCCCAACATCACCACTGCTGAAGCCCAAGGTATCCGTGACCTGAAGGCTGACCGGTCCATCGTCATTCTTCCGGCTGACAAGGGTTCCATGACTATGGTACTTGATCGTCGGGAGTATGTGGCTGAGGGACTGCGTCAGCTTTCAGACAACACCACATACAAAGTTTGCCATGGTAATCCCATTCCTGATGTCCAGGCAGAGCTTCAAGGAATCCTCAGAACCTTAGGCCCCCTACAAAACCTTTCACCTGACTCCATCAACCTCCTGACCCCACCGACACCCCGCACCCCTACCTTCTACCTTCTTCCTAAAATTCACAAACCCAATCATCCCGGCCGCCCCATTGTAGCTGGTTACCAAGCCCCCACAGAACGTATATCTGCCTACGTAGATCAACACCTTCAACCCATTACATGCACTCTCCCATCCTTCATCAAAGACACCAACCACTTTCTCGAACGCCTGGAATCCTTACCCAATCCGTTACCCCCAGAAACCATCCCTGTAACCATTGATTCCACTTCCTTATACACAAATATCCCGCACGTCCAGGGCCTCGCTGAGATGGAGCACTTCCTTTCACGCCGATCACCTGCCATCCTACCTAAAACCTCTTTCCTCATTACCTTAGCCAGCTTCATCCTGACCCACAACTTCTTCACTTTTGAAGGCCAGACATACCAACAATTAAAGGGAACAGCCATGGGTACCAGGATGGCCCCCTAGTACGCCAACCTATTCATGGGTCGCTTAGAGGAAACCTTCTTGGTTACCCAGGCCTGCCAACCCAAAGTTTGGTACAGATTTATTGATGACATCTTCATGATCTGGACTCACAGTGAAGAAGAACTCCAGAATTTCCTCTCCAACCTCAACTCCTTTGGTTCCATCAGATTCACATGGTCCTACTCCAAATCCCATGCCACTTTCCTTGATGTTGACCTCCACCTGTCCAATGGCCAGCTTCACACGTCTGTCCACATCAAACCCACCAACAAGCAACAGTACCTCCATTACGACAGCTGCCACCCATTCCACATCAAACGGTCCCTTCCCTACAGCCTAGGTCTTCGTGGCAAACGAATCTGCTCCAGTCCGGAATCCCTGAAGCATTACACCAACAACCTGACAACAGCTTTCGCATCCCGCAACTACCCTCCCGACCTGGTACAGAAGCAAATAACCAGAGCCACTTCCTCATCCTCTCAAACCCAGAACCTCCCACAGAAGAACCACAAAAGTGCCCCACTTGTGTCAGGATACTTTCCGGTACTGGATCAGATTCTGAATGTAGCTCTCCAGCAGGGATACGACTTCCTCAAACCCTGCCCTGAAATGAGATCCATCCTTCATGAAATCCTGCCCACTCCACCAAGAGTGTCTTTCCGCCGTCCACCTAACCTTTGTAACCTCTTAGTTCATCCCTATGAAATCCCCAAACAACCTTCCCTACCCTCTGGCTCCTACCCTTGTAACCGCCCCCGGTGTAAAACCTGTCCCATGCACCCTCCCACCACCACCTACTCCAGTCCTGTAACCCGGAGGGTGTACACGATCAAAGGCAGAGCCACGTGTGAAGGCACCCATGTGATCTACCAACTGACCTGCCTACACTGTGATGCATTCTATGTGGGAATGACCAGCAACAAACTGTCCATTCGCATGAATGGACACAGGCAGACAGTGTTTGTTGGTAATGAGGATCACCCTGTGGCTAAACATGCCTTGGTGCACGGCCAGCACATCTTGGCGCAGTGTTACACCGTCCGGGTTATCTGGATACTTCCCACCAACACCAACCTATCCGAACTCCGGAGATGGGAACTTGCTCTTCAATATATCGTCTCTTCCCGTTACCCACCAGGCCTCAATCTCCGCTAATTTCAAGTTGCCGCCACTCATACCTGTCATTCAACAACATCTTTGCCTCTGCACTTCCGCCTCGACTGACATCTCTGCCCAAACTCTTTGTCTTTAAATATGTCTGCTTGTGTCTGTATATGTGTGGATGGATATGTGTGTGTGTGTGTGTGTGTGTGTGTGTGTGTGTGTGCGTGTGTGTGCGAGTGTATACCCGTCCTTTTTTCCCCATAAGGTAAGTCTTTCCGCTCCCGGGATTGGAATGACTCCTTACCCTCTCCCTTAAAACCCACATCCTTTCGTCTTTCCCTCTCCTTCCCTCTCTCCTGATGAGGCAACAGTTTGTTGTGGAAGCTTGAATTTTGTGTGTATGTTTGTGTTTGTTTGTGTGTCTGTCGACCTGCCAGCACTTTCATTTGGTAAGTCACATCATCTTTGATTTTAGATGTATTTTTCCTACGTGGAATGTTTCCCTCCATTATATATATATATATATATATATATATATATATATATATATATATATATATATATATATATATATATAAACAAAGATGATGTGACTCACCAAATGAAAGTGCTGGCAGGTCGACAGACTCACAAACGAACTCAAACATACACACAAAATTCAAGCTTTCGCAACAAACTGTTGCCTCATCAGGAAAGAGGGAAGGAGAGGGAAAGACGAAAGGATGTGGGTTTTAAGGGAGAGGGTTAGGAGTCATTCCAAACCCGGGAGCGGAAATACTTACCTTAGGGCGAAAAAAGGACAGGTATACACTCGCACACACACACATATCCATCCACACATATACAGACACAAGCAGACATCTTACAAGCAGACATATTTAAAGACAAAGAGTTTGGGCAGAGATGTCAGTCAAGGCAGAAGTGCAGAGGCAAAGATGTTGTTGAATGACAGGTGAGGTATGAGTGGTGGCAACTTGAAATTAGCGGAGATTGAGGCCTGGTGGATAATGAGAAGAGAGGATATATTGTAGAGCAAGTTCCCATCTCCTGAGCTCGGATAGGTTGGTGTTAGTGGGAAGTATCCAGATAACCCGGACGGTGTAACACTGCGCCAAGATGTGCTGGCCGTGCACCAAGGCATGTTTAGCCACAGGGTGATCCTCATTACCAACAAACACTGTCTGCCTGTGTCCATTCATGCGAATGGACAGTTTGTTGCTGGTCATTCCCACATAGAATGCATCACAGTGTAGGCAGGTCAGTTGGTAGATCACATGGGTGCCTTCACACGTGGCTCTGCCTTTGATCGTGTACACCCTCCGGGTTACAGGACTGGAGTAGGTGGTGGTGGGAGGGTGCATGGGACAGGTTTTACACCGGGGGCGGTTACAAGGGTAGGAGCCAGAGGGTAGGGAAGGTTGTTTGGGGATTTCATAGGGATGAACTAAGAGGTTACAAAGGTTAGGTGGACGGCGGAAAGACACTCTTGGTGGAGTGGGCAGGATTTCATGAAGGATGGATCTCATTTCAGGGCAGGGTTTGAGGAAGTCGTATCCCTGCTGGAGAGCTACATTCAGAATCTGATCCAGTACCGGAAAGTATCCTGACACAAGTGGGGCACTTTTGTGGTTCTTCTGTGGGAGGTTCTGGGTTTGAGAGGATGAGGAAGTGGCTCTGGTTATTTGCTTCTGTACCAGGTCGGGAGGGTAGTTGCGGGATGCGAAAGCTGTTGTCAGGTTGTTGGTGTAATGCTTCAGGGATTCCGGACTGGAGCAGATTCGTTTGCCACGAAGACCTAGGCTGTAGGGAAGGGACCGTTTGATGTGGAATGGGTGGCAGCTGTCGTAATGGAGGTACTGTTGCTTGTTGGTGGGTTTGATGTGGACAGACGTGTGAAGCTGGCCATTGGACAGGTGGAGGTCAACATCAAGGAAAGTGGCATGGGATTTGGAGTAGGACCATGTGAATCTGATGGAACCAAAGGAGTTGAGGTTGGAGAGGAAATTCTGGAGTTCTTCTTCACTGTGAGTCCAGATCATGAAGATGTCATCAATAAATCTGTACCAAACTTTGGGTTGGCAGGCCTGGGTAACCAAGAAGGTTTCCTCTAAGCGACCCATGAATAGGTTGGCGTACTAGGGGGCCATCCTGGTACCCATGGCTGTTCCCTTTAATTGTTGGTATGTCTGGCCTTCAAAAGTGAAGAAGTTGTGGGTCAGGATGAAGCTGGCTAAGGTAATGAGGAAAGAGGTTTTAGGTAGGATGGCAGGTGATCGGCGTGAAAGGAAGTGCTCCATCTCAGCGAGGCCCTGGACGTGCGGGATATTTGTGTATAAGGAAGTGGAATCAATGGTTACAGGGATGGTTTCTGGGGGTAACGGATTGGGTAAGGATTCCAGGCGTTCGAGAAAGTGGTTGGTGTCTTTGATGAAGGATGGGAGAGTGCATGTAATGGGTTGAAGGTGTTGATCTACGTAGGCAGATATACGTTCTGTGGGGGCTTGGTAACCAGCTACAATGGGGCGGCCGGGATGATTGGGTTTGTGAATTTTAGGAAGAAGGTAGAAGGTAGGGGTGCAGGGTGTCGGTGGGGTCAGGAGGTTGATGGAGTCAGGTGAAAGGTTTTGTAGGGGGCCTAAGGTTCTGAGGATTCCTTGAAGCTCTGCCTGGACATCAGGAATGGGATTACCATGGCAAACTTTGTATGTGGTGTTGTCTGAAAGCTGACGCAGTCCCTCAGCCACATACTCCCGACGATCAAGTACCATAGTCATGGAACCCTTGTCAGCCGGAAGAATGACGATGGACCGGTCAGCCTTCAGATCACGGATAGCCTGGCCTTCAGCAGTGGTGATGTTGGGAGTAGGATTAAGGTTTTTTTAAGAAGGATTGAGAGGCAAGGCTGGAAGTCAGAAATTCCTGGAAGGTTTGGAGAGGGTGATTTTGAGGAAGAGGAGGTGGGCCCCGCTGTGATGGGGGACGGAACTGTTCCAGGCAGGGTTCAATTTGGATAGTGTCTTGGGGAGTTGGATCATTAGGGGTAGGATTAGGATCATTTTTCTTCGTGGCAAAGTGATACTTCCAGCAGAGAGTACGAGTGTAGGACAGTAAATCTTTGACGAGGGCTGTTTGGTTGAATCTGGGAGTGGGGCTGAAGGTGAGGCCTTTGGATAGGACAGAGGTTTCGGATTGGGAGAGAGGTTTGGAGGAAAGGTTAACTACTGAATTAGGGTGTTGTGGTACCAGATTGTGTTGATTGGAATTTTGAGGTTTTGGAGGGAGTGGAGCTGGAAGTGGGAGATTGAGTAGATGGGAGAGACTGGGTTTGTGCGCAATGAGAGGTGGTTGAGGTTTGCTGGAAAGGTTGTGAAGGGTGAGTGAGTTGCCTTTCCGGAGGTGGGAAACCAGGAGATTGGATAGTTTTTTGAGGTGAAGGGTGGCATGCTGCTCTAATTTGCGGTTGGCCTGTAGGAGGATGCTCTGAATAGCCGGTGTGGATGTGGGAGAGGAAAGATTGAGGACTTTTATTAAGGATAGGAGTTGACGGGTGTGTTCATTGGCTGAGTTGATGTGTAGGTGAAGGATTAGGTGGGTGAGGGCAATGGATAGTTCAGTTTGGAACTGGTATAGGGACTGATGGAGAGAAGGGTTGCAGCCAGAGATGGGAACTTTAAGTGTGAGGCCTTTGGGGGTTATGCCAAATGTCAGACAACCCTGGGAAAATAAAATATGCGAGCGTAATCTGGCTAGGGTGAAGGCATGTTTGCGGAGGGAATGTAAATAAAACTTAATGGGGTTGTTGTGGGGGTGTTGTGAGGGTGACATGGTATTGAAGGTGGAAAGTTTAACATGAGGTTGAAATGAAAATGAAAGATAAAAATATATGGGGAGAGATAAATGTCAACAAGAAAGCAACTGGAGATCTGGTATGAAAAAAGGCGAAAAAGTGTTGGTTGAGTTGATCCTGTGGTGAACTTGGGTTGGTAGACAGCGATGTGCATAAAGGTTAGGTGGTTGTGATGCCGCTAAAACACGTTAAAGGACGGAGAAATTCGGGAAAATTTCGAAAAAACGTATTAAAAGGAGTGGTGTAGTGGTGAAAGATTACGAAAATGGGGCTAAAAATTGTCTGACGAAGAAATAATGACGTTAAAAGCTGTGGGGAGCGGCTAAAATGATCAGTGATGTGCGAAAAACGGAAGTGGAAATAAAGTGAAAGTTATTAGAACTGGCCGAAATGGTTGTTTAATACGTGAAAGCAGCTGTTATTGAACTAGAAACGGTGGATTTTATAGCAGCGGTAGTGTTGGAAGCGGAAAATAAATTTTTTTTGGTTATGGTTTGGAAGTGGGTTACGTATTATTGAGTATATATAGGCGGGATAAAATTGTATAGTAGATTACGGTGAAAAGCGGAAGGTGAATACAAAGGGAGATTACTGGAAAAAAACAGAAAGAGAAAATAGAGAGAAAATAAGACGACAGGAAAGATTTCGAAATGCAACAGCGACAATAACAAACGTAATTGTTGGGTTCAAATTAATGATATGGTTATAATAGAGGGAAACATTCCACGTAGGAAAAATATATCTAAAAACAAAGATGATGTGACTTACCAAATGAAAGTGCTGGCAGGTCGACAGACACACAAACGAACTCAAACATGCACACAAAATTCAAGCTTTCGCAACAAACTGTTGCCTCATCAGGAAAGAGGGAAGGAGAGGGAAAGACGAAAGGATGTGGGTTTTAAGGGAGAGGGTAAGGAGTCATTCCAAACCCGGGAGCGGAAATACTTACCTTAGGGCGAAAAAAGGACAGGTATACACTCGCACACACACACACATATCCATCCACACATATACAGACACAAGCAGACATCTCACAAGCAGACATATTTAAAGACAAAGAGTTTGGGCAGAGATGTCAGTCGAGGCAGAAGTGCAGAGGCAAAGATGTTGTTGAATGACAGGTGAGGTATGTGTGGTGTCACCGCTAGACACCACATTTGCTAGGTGGTAACTTAAATCGGCCGCGGTCCTGTAGTACATGTCGGACCCGCGTGTCGCCACTGTGTAATCGCAAACCTAGCGCCACCACATGGCAGGTCACAAGACACGGACTAGACCTCGCCCCAGTTGTACGGACGACATAGCTTGCGACCAGACGTACGAAGCCTTCCTCTCATTTGCCGAGAGCTTAGTCCATAGCTACTACCTAGCAAGGCGCCATTTGTATTAGTGCTTATAGCTTACTACTATTCAAGAGATGTATTCCAACAAGAGAATAAAAGTTAAGTAACATCTACGTACTTTTCTTTAGTGCATTAATAAGTCTCCTGTTCCAGTACTTCAAGCCCGTCTGCGTTAGTTTAGCGTGCACCTAGCTACCTCATTGTGTCTAGGCTGTATGAATTAGACACAACAGTATGAGTGGTGGCAACTTGAAATTAGCGGAGATTGAGGCCTGGTGGATAACGAGAAGAGAGGATATATTGTAGAGCAAGTTCCCATCTCCGGAGCTCGGATAGGTTGGTGTTAGTGGGAAGTATCCAGATAACCCGGACGGTGTAACACTGCGCCAAGATGTGCTGGCCGTGCACCAAGGCATGTTTAGCCACAGGGTGATCCTCATTACCAACAAACACTGTCTGCCTGTGTCCATTCATGCGAATGGACAGTTTGTTGCTGGTCATTCCCACATAGAATGCATCACAGTGTAGGCAGGTCAGTTGGTAGATCACGTGGGTGCTTTCACACGTGGCTCTGCCTTTGACCGTGTACACCCTCCGGGTTACAGGACTGGAGTAGGTGGTGGTGGGAGGGTGCATGGGACAGGTTTTACACCGGGGGCGGTTACAAGGGTAGGAGCCAGAGGGTAGGGAAGGTTGTTTGGGGACTTCATAGGGATGAACTAAGAGGTTACGAAGGTTAGGTGGACGGCGGAAAGACACTCTTGGTGGAGTGGGGAGGATTTCATGAAGGATGGATCTCATTTCAGGGCAGGATTTGAGGAAGTCGTATCCCTGCTGGAGAGCCACATTCAGAATCTGATCCAGTCCCGGAAAGTATCCTGTCACAAGTGGTGCACTTTTGTGGTTCTTTTGTGGGAGGTTCTGGGTTTGAGAGGATGAGGAAGTGGCTCTGGTTATTTGCTTCTGTACCAGGTCGGGAGGGTAGTTGCGGGATGCGAAAGCTGTTGTCAGGTTGTTGGTGTAATGCTTCAGGGATTCCGGACTGGAGCAGATTCGTTTGCCACGAAGACCTAGGCTGTAGGGAAGGGACCGTTTGATGTGGAATGGGTGGCAGCTGTCGTAATGGAGGTACTGTTGCTTGTTGGTGGGTTTGATGTGGACGGACGTGTGAAGCTGGCCATTGGACAGGTGGAGGTCAACATCAAGGAAAGTGGCATGGGATTTGGAGTAGGACCAGGTGAATCTGATGGAACCAAAGGAGTTGAGGTTGGAGAGGAAATTCTGGAGTTCTTCTTCACTGTGAGTCCAGATCATGAAGATGTCATCAATAAATCTGTACCAAACTTTGGGTTGGCAGGCCTGGGTAACCAAGAAGGCTTCCTCTAAGCGACCCATGAATAGGTTGGCGAAGAAAGAGTTTAGGTAGCTAAGGCAATATTTAGAGGGGCTACATAAAGGAAAGGAACTTAATGACAGTACTATGGAAAAGGAAGAGGAAATGGGTGATGATGTGCTTATATGTGTGCATATCATTAAACCATCAGTTTGGTAACTCATGATTGCAAAACACTAACACAATTTATCTACACATGCACACAGACACGATACTGTTTGTATACTTGTCAGATTTCACTTTCCACGATGCTGGAAGCTATATACAAACCTGAAAGGAGTAAGAGACATATTGTAGAGGACTGGTATGTAGTTCTGTTATGTATTTCTGCAATAAATAATTCAAGCCTCTAAAAGAAACAAATAAACAGCTGCAGTGTCATTTGCCGGGACTTCAACATTTTTGTTAAATATTTCTACAGCTGATTAGTAGTAAGTATTAAACATATAATCAAACTACTCTCCCAACTGTGATTTGAACACATGATATCTTTCATCTGTCTTTCTTGATGTACTCATATTCATACGGCATCACTGTATCAGTTGTTTGCATGTCCTCAAATTGCAAAGTCTCAGCAGGAATTGCTGTGTATTGTACAATCTCACCCTTACCCTGTACAATATATTGTGCAATATTATGGAGCAAGTGTCAATATCTTTATAGCTATGCAGCCTTATCCAATATACTGAGGAAATCAATGCTACTCTCTGAAAATTGGATGGGTGTATCACTAACGAAGAGGTACTGAATTGAATTGGGGAAAAAAAAACTTTATGATACAACTTGACTAAAAGAAGAGAACTGTTATTTGGAGGGGGGGGGGGGGGGGGAGACCAAGGCTTGAACATAGTAAGCACGTCCATATGGATGCAGGGGGAAGTAGTTATCCAGAGATGAAAATACTTGCACAAGATAGACTACCATGGAGGGCTGCAGCAAACCAGTCTTCAGACTGATGGCTACTAAAGAATAAATAGCACCTTACCTGCAGAGGCCCTTGTTCACCATGGTCAACAGCACCATCATAGGGGCAGTTAGAATCACTGCATGAGCAACATGTATCACTGCTGCAGCTCCCCCGGTCTTCATCCCAGCTGCCGGCTGTCGTAGAACCATGCCACCTCTCACAGTCACTGTAGTCAGAGTCTGCACAGGCTGGCTGGCCACTGGGAATGCCTGCACAAAGAAAGATTACATTATTGTGTAATGGAAGCATTTTTCTGTGTTAAGACTTCAAGAATCCATTGTGTGTCTACTACATGCGTGCCAGTATTTGCAGCCTTAGCTTTAAAATTATAAGTTGCATCACACCTTATGCTAAACTCTGCTTCTTATTTTATGGGTAAATGGCTCTGATTTTAGAAATTCTAGTACTTTTTTCTGAGATTGTGTAAGTACTTTCCAGTCAGATAGTCACTGTCTTTTCTTATACAGATGTCAGCTGTGTATGTTGTTATATATCCTGGTCCTTCCTGTGTGCACAATTTTCTTCTTTTTTTCTTGTTCCTTTGCCCTGTATTGCACAGGGTTGGCATAGTTAGTTTAAGTTGTGGCCAGACGCCCTTATTGTCGCCTCCCTGCACAGGATGGGATATGTGTACCCCAACTGTCTGTGTGTAGTATTATTCGTGTGAAAGCAAGCAGAAGTTCTAAATGTTCTTCCTGTGTGCGCATTTACTTGCAATATTCCCAGATTTCACATGGCAGTGGAGAAACATTCCATGATAGAATTTATAGATAGTGTTTATCAACTTTTAGTTTTCCAGTATCCTATTAAGAAACTGAATGATTTTAGTGGACATACAACTGAGCTAAGGTGACTCCCATATTTGTCCCCAATATTTTTATGGCAGGTCTCTCTCTCTCTCTCTCTCTCTCTCTCTCTCTCTCTCTCTCTCTCTTTGTGTGTGTGTGTGTGTGTGTGTGTGTGTGTGTGTGTGTGTGTGTGTATGTGTTAGTTATGATATCCACAGGCATCAAATTAATTGGATAGTTATATAAGTTACTTCCAATCATCCTCAATGTTGTGTACTGTATCATCGGCAAAGAGTTAAATTAGACAAATAGTTATTGATGCACAGAATTAGTGATTATACCCACGGCAAAGTTTCTGCTTCTGAAGGTTGAGGTTCCACAACAGTCAACAGATTTCTGCTTATTTCACTGGAGTTTAACTATTTGGCAAAAAATAAAATGCTATTTCATGACAGAAATGAATATTTTCTGTTTGAATGAATGAGTATTGTCTTTATGGAGTTGGGAAAATTAAGAGAGAGGTATTGAGGGAGTGTAACTTTGAACCCTTTCACTATCACTGGGACGTATGTTTCCCATGATAGGTTATCAAAGAACCAATGGAAATCTGCTGCATGTTATTGCTAAGTATCACTGTCTGACTACCAAAAGGAAGCCCAAAATTCTTATAATTACCAAGTGCACCTGTAGGTTGTGCTATCTTCAAGATAGACTGTTAACCCTCTGTTCACTAAATGTCTTACTCCTTATTATTCAGTATCATAAATGTCTCATATTTTATTTCATTAATTACAGTATTTTTATGATTTGAATTAATGGAAATTACTATATTTACTTGAGTATAAGAACTATTGCCCTTTTTTAAAGGCTGCTTGAGAGAATTTTATTCCTAACATGCTCTGACTCATCAAAATTACAAACAGTTTTAATAATATAAAGCTTTTGTCCAAAAAGGTTAACATTATACCCATTCTCAACTTATCCCACTTATTGATTACCTAAATTTTGATAATAAAAGGAGAAATAAAATAAAACAAAAAGAAATGGTTTACATTAATTCTTATTTTCACATTCCTTTTGCTTACTCATCCAGTTATCTATGGTATCACTATTTTTCATCATTAATGTCATCACTGGTATCAATGTCTGGGATGTTACCTGTATTTTCATCTGACTAATGTGTATTCCCAAATATGAGTAGCAATCAAAATTTATGATCTTGGTTGTCACAAATATTTGGCTGTTTCTTTTCTTCAGAATGTGTCATGATATCTGAGGTTGGGGTTACAGTGGAACCTGAGTACACAGCTATTTCTTCTGAATAAGTAGTGAATTTCACATCTATATTGATGTGATAATGTGACAATATTCCTTCATCTCTTGCTTCCAAACATGTCTTCTGCCTCGTGCTCTCTCATTGGCTGTGTAGAACCAGCAGCTGACACACCATACCTGATGGCAAGCTTTGACATCATTGCTGCATGAAACATGTAAGTATACCACTGGCTTCTATTTAGATGTTTACTGTCTCCTGCAGATATGTATACTGTTGCTGAAAAAAGTCATTTCAGAACCTGCTACAAATGGAATGGCAGGGAGTAATCAAATTAGACAATGGCTGTGATAGCACCAGCAGCAGGAATATGAACACTAGTGTCAGCAATTTTGTGATGCTATATAACCTTTCCTTATTCTTCAAAATAAATCTGCGTATAACCTCAATTTCCAAAGCTTCAGCTGTAAATGTAAGATGACACTTATATTAATCTATTACACTACATAAACATGTTGAAACCAGCAGCAATAGTTTATTTAGTTTATTCTGTGAATGTAAAATGACCCTTTATTTTTCAAATGACAGATCTGGGAAAAATCCTAGTCTTATAATCAGGTAAATGCGGTATTTAATGTTTACCTAAGTCATTTACTCATGAGGCACTGACGTGTTGGGGACATAGAACAAAAATCTTATGCACCAAGTGTCAAAATGCTTTGTGCAAAGATTGCTTAACACTGTATCATAGATAAGAGGATCGATATGACTGTCACAGGAGACACTCAAATTGTAATTATAAATATAGTCCAAGTACTTTGCTGAAAATATATATCATAAATGAAAGTACAAGATGATCATTTATTTCATTGTCACTAAGATATATAGATCTCACAACAAAATTACAGTGGAACACACATGTCCCATCCACCCCCTCAGCAGGGATGGAGGTTATGTTGTTTTTTTTTTGAACCCCAGTGTATACTCTTAAAACAGCTCAAGAGAACTGGTTTCTAAAATATCTGATTATCAGTTTTTTATTCCTATCATTTAGTGTAATAAACTTAGAAATCAACAAAGTTTGAAAATTTTTGACTCCCTGGGTTTCAAGATATTTAGAATCAAAATATTACATTAAATAGCCAATAGAAGAAAACTTAGTCCATCTACCATTCACTGCTCAAAAAGTGATAAGTGGTTGAATATTACAAAAAATCACCAACATTCTTCTAACAGTGTTAATTTTTTTAAAAACTCTGCTCAAACATCACGTCACAATCAAGGATCATACCACTATTTGGGCAATGTGAACAGTCAGTGCTAAACAGTGAAAACCAATCTCGGAGAACTCTGTTTTTCATGTTAATTTCTAAAGAGATACAGGCAGATAAAGGTGTAATGTGTAGACAGTCAACAGATCAGCCACTTTCTATTTTTATTGTAAACTATGACTAAACTGTTAAGTTTTAAGTTTTCTCATTATATGATATCACAAGTTTGTTGTGGCTTCTCCAGTTCTTAATCTTTTAAAGCAAATAGAGCATTGTATTTCACTGATACTGCACTTCGTAAAGTACTTCCAGACTAGGGATGGTGCCATTCTGTAAAATGACTAATGTCTGATGATGAAAGTGTGAAAATGATGGGGCAAGTCTTGCATACTGCATGTACATATGTATCATCTGGTAGACCACACCACATGGTAACAGGTACATTATTATTCTCAGCAATGCTATACCATTTCTTATGCCAAGTGTTTGTTGCTCGTTTCTGTTGGCATTATTATCAAAACAACACTGATTGCTTTTCTCATTTTCTACAATAACACAATATTTCAAAGCAATGGAAATTTTATGAATGAAAAGTATTCATTTTTAGAAAATGTTAATTTAAAAGCCAAATAATTTAGCACTGCTGCTATAGCTAATTGATATTTCAGTTTTTTACACAGTTATTAGCAAAAAATAAAAAAAATCCATGTTTTAACATGGAAGAAACAAATATCGAAAAATACCAGTTATTCAGAATTCAGGATTATAATACCAGTATTGGTTTTAACTGGGCAGTTTATCCCATTCCTACACTTCAGTGATGAACAAAACATCAGGAAATATTTTTTTCATATGGTTAATTCTAACTAGGATGTTAATTAAAATAACCATATGTTAATGTTTTACAGCTCTGTCCATCATATAGAGGAGTTTATTTGTCAAGAAGTTTCACTACTGTCAACAGTACACAGCACAGTGAACACCACACAATAGTCACTGGTTAGTCAATGTTTCACTCAGCTTTCTGTGACCTGATTAAAGGAATCCAGCTCCTAAACTGAAAATCTAAACTAATGGTGATCCTTCTGTATAGAGCACACCAACTACTATAGATGATTCAGGATTTTTCTGAAATCCAAAAGCATTTTTATGTTCACATGGACAGTTCCCAAGACTGCTTTGAGACAACCTGTCAACATTCTAGTGCAATGGAAAAAAATGGTTTTGTGTACCTAAATCTTTCATCATCTGCTGGGCAATGTTCTGGTGGCATAATCGTGATGACAGGTGCTCTGAAGCTAAGCTTGGTAAGGATGACTGAACACCTCTGTCGATCGCATTATATCCTCCACTTCCATGCTGTGACCCTGTTGCTAAAGCAGACAAAAGGTAATATCAAAATATACATTGGTATACACTGTTTGTTCATACTGCTAAACATATTATTTTAAAATGAATTGTAACTAAACACTGAATTTATGGTATTTGATTTACAGCCAGAGCAATATGTTTCAGTGTAGAATGCCTTGTTATTTCTTTTTACGTCATACTATTATGAAGTTACATGTGCATTTTGAAATGAAATAATATGTTCAACTATTGACTGAAATTTAATGTTGTGTAGAAATAAATATTACATAGTTTATAGGACTTCAGATACCCCTTGAATATTCCCATGTACTTCTTTACAGTTCATTCACACAAAATAATTTTATCCCCTTCCTACATTCTGTTGTTCATTCCAAAAATGTGTGCTTTATTTTCTTTGACAGAAATAACACAACAGTGCAGTGAAATGTTTGAACCATGCCCATTAAAAACTGATTGGCACATGTAAAAGTCTAATAGTACAATAAAGTAGTATCGTAAGTTAAGATCATCAGCATAAAAGATATTTTGAGTGAAACATACTATGATAAGTGGTTGTATTATATGTTGATAAGCTGAAAGATTTAACATTTCTGACTGATAAGCTTGGGGAGGATTTGGTGAAACAGCTTTTGAATTTTATTACCCTAACATAGTACTTACTAGCACTAACTGTTGTGTGTTATCCAGTGGATGGCATGAAATGTAGTAATTTTTATGAAATGTTGGCTTGTCTTGTTTCGCTGATGCTTTTCTCATATTTAAGAGCACTATACAACAATCTGTCCTTTAAAGAAGAGATCTATAATGATTTCTTTTTCTTTTTTTCATCTGTTCTACGTTGATTTGACATAGTCAGTGATGGCTTCCTCTTCTGTGCAAATCACTTCATCTCAGGATATCATATGAACCCAGTTTTTACTACCGGTATCATTTTTTGTATATTTTCCAGTCTGATTTTTGCAAATTTTTTCCCTTCAGGGGACCTTCTAGAGTCATCGAAGTTATTCCCCAATGTCTCAACATACATAAGCAAAAGCTTCTGTGGCTGTTGTCACTATGAATAAAATTCTTCATGGTATGTGACCACACTGTCAGTAAGTAAAAACAATTTGGCCAACGTTGCAAATGGCCTT
This sequence comes from Schistocerca nitens, assembly GCF_023898315.1. Lineage (NCBI taxonomy): Eukaryota > Metazoa > Arthropoda > Insecta > Orthoptera > Acrididae > Schistocerca > Schistocerca nitens. The sequence goes on from NC_064622.1 coordinate 189,236,299, forward strand.
CTTCGAGGTGTTCAGTTGTATTTTATTGTCAGTCTTAACACATGTGCTATCACCCTGTTGCTCCTTCCAGTTAGTTTTTTTACACATGTTCCTTTCATCACCAATTCTGTAGAGAACCTCTTCATTTCTTATTTTACAAGTCCACTTAATTTCCAGCATTCTTCTGTAAAACTACGTCTCACATGCTTTGATTCTTTCCTTTTTCAGTTTTCCCACAACCTATGATTCACTTCCATACAAGTCTGCACTCCATTAGAAACTTCTTTCTCAAGCTAAGGCCTATGTTTGATACTAGTAGACTTACTTTGGCAAAGAATGTGTCACAAAAGTCCTTTCTGCTGTCCCTTAATATTTTCATGTTTCTTTGGTTTAACTCTCCATCTGTATTCTGTGTGCTGTAAATGGTTCATCCCATTCAGCAGGACCTGTCATTCTTCATAACTTCAGAGTTGACAGCAGTGTGATTGATATCTTTTTACTCTGAATTTTAATCCCACTTCTAAATTTTTCTTTTACTTCCTTTATTGTACCTACAATACAGAGGCCAAAAAATAGAGGAGAGAGTCGGCATCCCTGCCTTACATTCATTTTAAACTGAGCACTTCTATTATGGTCTTCCATGCTAATTATTCCCTCATGTGTCTTATCCATTATGTATACCAGAATAAAAAATACTCCTATCATAGCACAAAAAGGGGACTATGTCCTGGGCAAAGTTAGGGTTGGGTTGGGTTGTTTGGGGGAAGAGACCAAACTGCGAGGTCATCGGTCTCATTGGATTAGGGAAGGATGGGAAGGAAGACGGCCGGGCCCTTTCAAAGGAACCATCCCGGCATTTGCCTGGAGCGATTTAGGAAAATCACAGAAAACCTAAATCAGGATGGCCGGACACAGGATTGAACCATCGATCCTCCCGAATGCGAGTGCAGTGTGCTGACCACTGCGCCACCTTGCTTGGTGGCCAAGTTAGGGGTATAAAAGAAGGGAACTAGCTTTTCAACTCATCTGTCAGCTTCGAAGACATTTAAATCAAAATGTCTTGACATAGTCATTCTTTTTTACTTGTTACTATTTGTACCCAGGCAAAGTAATATAATGCATCATGTAATCCCTTCTTTTTCATCCCTAATTCTGCCTAGGACATATTCACCTTTTTTGTGCTATATCAGAGCATTTTTCATTCTGATCCCCAACCGTTACTGTACCATAATTTTGACATTAGACAGCCATAACTTAGCAACCAATTTAGATTTCTGTTGAGTCAGGTAACGACTGATCTGATACAGGTCTTTTTATTGTCTTTCAAACCGTGTTGCTTATACTGTGGAAGTAGATCAAGTTTTCACAAAAACAATGGGATGACCATCAATTGCATGTATTTGTCTACCTTATTACAGAATTTGAACCGATTTGTACAAGTCTGAAACATAAAGTGGTGCACATAAAAAAAAAAGGAAATGGTTTTTGCATGTAGAATCTGAAGGAAGCTAGATTTTTGAAAGCAGGTTTTCAATTTAATTGTAAGAATGGATTTTTTATTTATTTGATTCATGTTAGACCATTTCCATAAATTCAGATCATGTAAGAACGAATTTTGCATTTTTCATTTAGCTTGACATTAAACCGTCTTATCTCGATCATGGATTTAAAAAAAAAAAAAAAAAAAAAAAAAAATTGACTTTATCCATTTATATATCTTCATGCAGAGTTGGAAATGATTCATACAAGTTTAAAGTATAGAAGTGGCACACTTAAAACCTTTAAGAAAATCATGTTTCTTGGACATTTTTGCGAGTAACATAGTGCACATACATATGGTGTCATTAGCTCAGAAATACTTTCAGCCAAGTTAAAGTCTTTTGCAAAGGGAGATAATCAATTCACACAATTTGCCTAGCTCCCACTCTGATTCATTGTTGCTTAATATACTTAAACATAGCTACAATAAGACAGATGTTTGAATGATTGCAAGTCTTCTAAAACTTTGTCATTCTCATTCTAATATTGGATCCCATATCTCCTGTAAACTGGAGTTCTCTTCTTCTTCTGCCACATTAGCAGGTAAGTCATCCCCCTCAGGAAGACCCTCAGTGCACTTTTTCCATCTATCTGCTCTCTTCTGTGCTTTTAAAAATGAAATTCCTTTTGCTTTCTTAATATTGACATCTTTTCTTTGCAATTTCCTGAAAGCTGTTTTGACTTCCCTATATCCTGAATATATCCTTACAACAACAATTTCCTTTTCAATTTCTGTACAGTTTTTCTGCAGACTTATTTTGCATTAAGTTCCTTGCAAATCCTTTTGTTTCCATGCCTAAGAGACTTATTTTGCCATGTTCCTTTCCATTCATGAATGTTTTCCTTCTTTATGTTTTGTTACCCACAGTTTCCTTGCAATTACCTTTCTTGTAACTATATTTGGCTGTCTAACTTCTGAGATTCTTTAGGGATGTACTCCTCATCTGGCCTTCTCATGTGATTTTTGAATATGGTATTTGCTACTGCTAGCTGAAATTTCCATCAGAACTCAATTAGTCTTTTTCCTCTCTCAGTCCTAATACTGAGCCCATATTCTTTATCCAAACTGCCTTCTGTTCCTTCCTCTACTACAGCACTCCAGTCCCTCATAATTGTTAGATTTTCATTTCCCTTTCCTTACTGACTTACCTATTCTTCTCTATCCTCTCTGAGTATCTTGTAATCTTCTGCTTGCGATGTTGGAGTGTGTACTTAAACTACAGTATATAGCATTGGTTTGGTTTCAGTTCTGGTAAGACTAATCTTATCACTGAGCTGTTCACAATAATTCAGTCATTTTCCCACCTTCCTATTCATAATGAATCCTAATCTCATTACACCATTTTCTGCCACTGTTGATTTTACACTGTACTGACCTGCTCATATAGCTTTATTTTTCTGTTACACCTCACGGACCCCTGCTAAATCTAGCTTTAGCCTTTGCATTAGGATTTTCTAATTTCCCCACCACATCCCACACTCTGATCAAAGAATGTTATGTTTTCTTCACTTCATTAATCTTTTTCTTGTTTTGCAGTCCACTCCTGGACATCAAAATCGGGGACTCATCCAGAATATTTTGTCAAAGCAAATACTATTATGACACTGTTTCACTTACAGACCACATATTTATGACACTTTTTTCAATTACAGATCACACATACTAGGGATACATATTTTGTGCCTCTAATGCTTGTTTTCCAAAGCCTTCTGTGCCCTCACAGCACTGAACATTTCTGATTCTTCCACCCTTTAGGCACTGTTTGTCACCTGAAGGACAAACAGTTGCCCTGGATACCTGTCCACTCCTCTGCCCTATTTTGACAGAGACATTGGCAGAATAATGACGGCTCCTTATACTGGCAGTCTTTGCCACCATTGCTGTTGGTTTTTATTCAAAATCTAAATGGTGGTTGGAAATGGACCAGGGACACAGGGCAGTTGCATCAGTAGTCAAAGATACTACTCTATGTCATAATTACTATGATTTCCTACAGTGCTGACACTGCATTATGATTCTTCTTCTTCTTCTTCTTCTTCTTCTTCTTCTTCTTCTGAGGTTATCTCATTTGATCTCATTAAAAACTTGCTATTTACAATGCTCAATTACTGACTGGGCTAAGAATACATTTTTTTCCATCTTCCTACATAAGTAAAAGTGAATGGTTAGGATTTCAGTAAATAGTATAGCAAAAGGCTGTGGAGTTATTTGATGCATCTGACACTTTAAGGCAACTCTATATATATATCAATTGTATAGGTTTGGAATACTAATTTTTACAATGTACTAAGAGTCACAGATGTGAAATCTTCATTTAAAACATTTCCAGCAAAGAGAGTGTAAACTGTGATGGAGGATGTAATTTAGCTCTTCACATCTAAGTCTTCAAATCTGAGGTGTTACTGGATGATAATAATAAGGCCTTATAAGCACACCAGTCTTCTCCATCTGGTTCAGGCTGTTCACACCTTAAAACTTTAAAACCTGATATATCATTGGTCAAGCTTTTTGCTTTTCTATATGATTCCACAGAAGCTGACAATATTTGCATTTATATTTTTAAATTTTAGGCTAAATTTCAGTTCCCTGTATATGTATGTCTCATATAGTAAATGTAAGGTTTCATATTTTGATTAACACATATTTTTATTCATTGACTGATATTTAAAGTAATCAACATTTACTTTTAGTTTCTTATATTAATGTTTTATTTAGTCATTATATAGTATGGGAACATACATAATGAGTTACACATGTTCATCAAGTTAGCTTTGAAACGAAATATATGTACCTGAGTTGTTCTGTTGGTTGTAATATGTGCTAGGATTTTCTCCATAAAGAAGAGAGCCACTTTCATATATATTTTCCTCCTGCGGATTGTCACTATATGGGCTTTTACTAGCAGGCTTGTGTTGGAAAGATTGATCACTGTGGTTGCTGCTGCTTCTCCCTTGGTTGCAGTTAAATCCTTGAGGAAAATTTGGTACCTAAGAAATTAACAAATTTATTTTTGCATTATAAACATTTGCAAAATGAAATCTCAGAGAAGCAGAGTAGGACTTAACAGAATGAAGAGAATAAGGAATGAGATGGTGAGAAGTAGTGGAAGAGAAGCCCATGCAAGAGACCAGAGAAAGACTAAGATGGTATGAGAATGTTAAAAGAGTGGGAGGTGACAGGATATCAAAATAGGCCCTGCAAATGATAATTTGGGGGGGGGGGGGGTTAAGAGACCTAGAGGAAGAACAGGAGACAAATGGATTGTTGGATGTGATGGGACAGGGTGGAGCATGGATAGGAAAAGATGGAGATATTTATGTTCTAAAAAGACCCAGCCAAGTGTAGGAAACTGTACAAGAAGATGATGGTGATGATGATGAATGTCTGCATAATAAGAATAAAGTTTGTAAGAATGTCAGTAGAATGAGTACTTGAAGACCACTTCCACTATGACTAAAATTAAAAAAAAGTTAGATCAAATAAATTACATATCCTGATATTAGAGTGAACATTTAAATGTTGGTATTAGAGACAAAAGGAACAATTTCAAATGCCATCATATACAGGGTGACTATAATTAAAGTCCCAATTTCGAAAATGGTGTTAAAAATAACCACTGCTCAGAACGACATAGTACACTCCTGGAAATGGAAAAAAGAACACATTGACACCGGTGTGTCAGACCCACCATACTTGCTCCGGACACTGCGAGAGGGCTGTACAAGCAATGATCACACGCACGGCACAGCGGACACACCAGGAACCGCGGTGTTGGCCGTCGAATGGCGCTAGCTGCGCAGCATTTGTGCACCACCGCCGTCAGTGTCAGCCAGTTTGCCATGGCATACGGAGCTCCATCGCAGTCTTTAACACTGGTAGCATACCGCGACAGCGTGGACGTGAACCGTATGTGCAGTTGACGGACTTTGAGTGAGGGCGTATAGTGGGCATGCTGGAGGCCGGGTGGACGTACCGCCGAATTGCTCAACACGTGGGGCGTGAGGTCTCCACAGTACATCGATGTTGTCGCCAGTGGTCGGCGGAAGGTGCACGTACCCGCCGACCTGGGACCGGACCGCAGCGATGCACGGATGCACGCCAAGACCGTAGGATCCTACGCAGTGCCATAGGGGACCGCACCGCCACTTCCCAGCAAATTAGGGACACTGTTGTTCCTGGGGTATCGGCGAGGACCATTCGCAACCGTCTCCATGAAGCTGGGCTACGGTCCCGCACACCGTTAGGCCGTCTTCCACTCATGCCCCAACATCGTGCAGACCGCCTCCAGTGGTGTCGCGACAGGCGTGAATGGAGGGACGAATGGAGACGTGTCGTCTTCAGCGATGAGAGTCGCTTCTGCCTTGGTGCCAATGATGGTCGTATGCGTGTTTGGCGCCATGCAGGTGAGCGCCACAATCAGGATTGCATACGACCGAGGCACACAGGGCCAACACCCGGCATCATGGTGTAGGGAGCGATCTCCTACACTGGCCATACACCACTGGTGATCGTCGAGGGGACACTGAATAGTGCACGGTACATCTAAATCGTCATCGAACCCATCGTTCTACCATTCCTAGACCGGCAAGGGAACTTGCTGTTCCAACAGGACAATGCACGTCCGCATGTATCCCGTGCCACCCAACGTGCTCTAGAAGGTGTAAGTCAACTACCCTGGGCAGCAAGATCTCCGGATCTGTCCCCCATTGAGCATGTTTGGGACTGGATGAAGCGTCGTCTCACGCGGTCTGCACGTCCAGCACGAACGCTGGTCCAACTGAGGCGCCAGGTGGAAATGGCATGGCAAGCCGTTCCACAGGACTACATCCAGCATCTCTACGATCATCTCCATGGGAGAATAGCAGCCTGCATTGCTGCGAAAGTGGATATACACTGTACTAGTGCCGACATTGTGCATGCTCTGTTGCCTGTGTCTATGTGCCTGTGGTTCTGTCAGTGTGATCATGTGATGTATCTGACCCCAGGAATGTGTCAATAAAGTTTCCCCTTCCTGGGACAATGAATTCACGGTGTTCTTATTTCAATTTCCAGGAGTGTATTTGAATGGAATATTATTAAACAAGGGAGAAATATTATGCGAAAAAATTAATGAAAGTTTTACCACTAGCTGGTGCTGTAAATGTCAGAAAATGCAAAATGAAAGACTCGGGGTATGCAGCTGTGCCTCAGTTTGCACCTGAGACATTTCACATGATTGTCTCAATGCAGGATCACATGCTTCTGATAAAGCTCTTTTACAAGAACACTGACTGTGCGCCAGTAGCTCTGCAGAATTTCCAGACACTCAACGTGTTGGTCAGATGTCTACCAAAGATCTAGAAAAAATGATTGCAAAATTTAAAAAGGCAGATTCCTTTTAAATGAAACATGGTAAAGGGAGCAAAACACTTGATCTGATGTTGGTAGAAGATGTGGTCACAACACTGCAGGAGGGATCAGGCAGGTGGTGTGCAAATATGCAGTGCAAGGGGACCTGGCTGAACTTTTGACATGCTTGCGAACACAGTGTAAAAAATCCTACAAAACATCCTGAATTGCTATCCACACAAAGTTACTCATGTTCAAGAATTGTTTCATGCTGACCTGCCAATAAGATAAACATTTGTTCTATAATTTGTTGCTCACATGGAAGTGAACAACGAATGGCCTTTGAACATCCTGTGGACAGACAAAGACCATTTCCATCTCCAAGCACATGTCAATACACAGAATCGTAGAATATGGGAATGGAAAATCTGCTTGCACGTCAACTAGTGCCACTTCATTCTGCGAAGGTAACTGTGTGGTGTGAGTTGACAGCACTGTTTATCGTAAGGCCACATTTTTTTTTGAGGAAGTGTGTCCTGCAAGTCCTTTTATATGTACCATCACTAGTAAATGCTCTGAGAGTCTTTTGCACACCAATGACATTCCAGCCCTTTAACAGGGTGGATGTGTGGGTAGGCTCATTTTCATGGAAGACGGCATTCCTCCGCACATTACATAGCCACTGAAGCAACAGCTATAGAGGCATTCTGGAAATACTAATATTATCAACTGTCACAGCCTGGCAGGCCAGATCACCTGAGACTCCTGGGTGTTTAGTTATCTGAAAGGTGCTGTGTTCAGTGTTCTGATTATAAATGTAGCCCAACTGAAAGCACACACTGTGCAATGCATTCAGAACATGTCCCCTGAGACACTCAGGTCTGTTGTGAGACATGCTGTTTCTCAATTACAGCTTGTGGTAGAAAATGGTGGACAGCATACTGAACATCTTGTCAGTCTCCCAACCATTAAAAAACAATTTCGTTTTGCTTTTTATGCAGATTTGACCTCAGGACAGTTAAAAACCAATTTTTACCATCCTGTGTGATACAAACTTGCCCTGGTGGACAGGCTCACCCAAAAAACAGTGTACAATTGTTGTAAACAAACCTGTGCAGTCATGCACATTGCACAGTATGGCTGGTTTAACATGCAGTTCAGACCATAGTTATCATAGTGTGATTCATTTGTCATTTATAGCTGAACCTATTTAGTTTATGACACTTACAGTGCCATCTAGTGGGGAAATTTTTGTTAATCCATTTTTTTTTAGTTCCATAACATTTTCCCATTTTTGCCAATATTCTGTTCAAAGTTGATGCCATTCTGAGCATCAGTTCTTTTTTTACAATGTTTTGAAACTGGAGCTTTAATTATAATCACCCTGTATATGGTGGGAATACAGTGGAGTCCCATGGTTTGTTTTTGTACTGCATGAAAGATAAATAACTATTAGAAAAGATGTGCAATTTTTACAAGTTTTTAAACATTTGGTAATTATTTTTACACAGTCACAAGACAAAGGTGCTTCAAAATGTTCTCAGTACCTTCAAATTGCATAGTGTAGAAAGTTGTTCATAAAGTTCAGTGTGCACTTTTAAATAGTTGAAACATGATACATCCATGATCTAATAGTAGAGCTTAATTTTGTGAAGATATGAGGATTATTTAAAAGTAAGATGCAATACAAACACGTAATTCTACTTATGTATGACTACTTCTCAATATAATTCTGATGCCTGCCTGACTTTTATCATAATGGTACATCAGTTTTTGCACCCCATACTCATACAATTCTCTTTACTGTATGGAAAGGTATATTTTAACAGCCATTTCCACTTCTTCAGCAGTATGCTAGCTCTAGAGAAATAACTTCATAAAAATGTGAAAGATCATGATGTAAGACAATCATATTTTCCTGTTTTAATGAGAGCTGTGTTTAGGCCATAGTGTATGGTTATACATCACTATAAGACAATAAAATCTTGCAAAATAAGATTCATAGATAGCCTGAAGTCTACTAACAAAATGTTACATTCTTTCCAAATCTCTCAAGTTATGTATTGAGAGATTTTTCTGTCTAGCATAAACTTACAGGTGATAATGGGAATAACCATGCCGCTGATTGCTGTTTTGTCTCAGGAATCACATAAGAAGATCAAATGTCACATCTTATAGCTATATATTTCTTCTCCTTCCTTGTTGTTATATGTCAAGATGACAAAGGGACTAGCAACATGGAGCGTTTCACAACCTCAGAAAGTAACTTTGAAACTGATGTCAGATAATTGTTTCTCAAAGGGTTTCAGTCCTCCATTGAAGAGTCCAGTAAATGAAGTCATCCAATAATTTGTTGTTGCAGGAGCCAACACATCAGTGATTACTGAAGGTTAGACTGAATATTGTTTATCCTCAAAATCTTGAAAAATCTCACCTGTCTATCACAATGGTTGATTACTGGTCCCTACTCTCATATTTATTGCTGGCAAAAGCCAAATTACAGTTATTTTTCTCTCATCCTGTTGGCTGTTCAGCCTTTCAACATTCCAATTGGACCACAGAAGAAATACGCTACTACTTTGGCTACATATTGTGTGGGCTGTGTTGTGAGAGGTGCTCAGAATTTGCATGTGCAGCTTATATGAACAAAGTTTAAAAAGAAATGAGAGCTAGGCATGACTATAAATGTATTCTTCCAGTTCACTTCTGTTCACTCTTGACAATCAGTTTTTTGAGTTTCATCAGTCTCCATTAGTAACAACATTGACAACACAGCAGATTGCACTACACCTGATGGGTGTTGTCTTGGATATTCTAGGCAAGTCTATGATGTTATATGCTGCATGCTTGCAGTGGCATGGCACATTTAAACATGTGCATGGGAAAAGGGGGTTCATAACTGGATCTAAAGACTACTTACACATGTCAAAGAAACAAATTTGAGTTGTATTTTTATGTCTTGTGAATAATATACATTGATACAGAAATAAAGACAATGAATACTAGATGGTTTGAAGAATTTCATTCTGACTTAGGTAAGAGTTTGCTTTTTTAAAGTGTCTTGTACTCATTTTCATAGCTAAAACAACTTCAGACGCCCATATCCTGTACAACAAGGATTGCAGATTACTGTACTTGGAGATACACAGCACAATGAGTGTCTGTTCATTTTCTGTGGCATGATGTGCATTACCAATTTGATGGAGTAGTTAAAAGTGGTGACCACCTTCACGTGTACCAAATAGCAGTCAATGAAGTAAGTGGCAGATTTTTCAGGCCAAAGTGTATATATAAAGTTTACTGTTTCTTCAAGAGTTCATATTTAATACTAATTTTTGTTGTTTCTAGGTCTAAAAAAAATTCAACTTTACAAGTCACACAGAGACAAGAACAGAGACAAAATTAAAAACAACTTTCGAAATCTGATGTTAAAATGTGACCATAGACCACCATCTGGCTTCAGCACCCACAGATTGCGGTCATGTGTGTGCGAGTTGCATTTGCATGTGTGTGTGTGACCATTGATATTGATACACTGATTCCGATGCTTACTGTATCAGAATTGTAAGACTTTATTTTCATTATTTTTTCTTAATCTAGTGTTTATAATGCAAGTCACACTATTCAATGAATAACTATTTGATGTTATGTCATGACCAATTATTGTATCATATGAAGAGTAATATCTGCAGTACACTTTCTTGGGGATGGGGGGGGGGGGGGGGAGGAGGGAGTGTGTAAAACAGTGATGAAGGTGGTGTAATATAGATAAAATTGCTGTTATGTAATACTATTGATATACTTAATATTTTAGTGAATGTCTTCTAAATGCTTACCGGAGGAGGGTGTTGTGGTGGGGGCAGCATAGCATATCGCCCACTGCTGTTTCCATAATCTCCTTTTCCTGTAGAGTTGGCCCCACTTACTCCCTGCTGCGGATTCCAGTTTGATGAGTAACCATTGCTGCCACAACTGCTGCCTCCTCTTACAGGAGGCACTGGTGGACCATGCCCTGAACTACCTCCTATAACCAAAGATGTCAAATGAGAAGTGAAGTTATAGTATTGGTCTCTGTTCAACTGATTGGCTTTAAATGAGACACTTTAATATTTACTCAAAATGGAGTGCCTTGCATAATGGATAATGGGGGTCAGAAGGCAGAACACTATTAAGAAGGGCTCTTTGTTTTCCATTAGTATTTAACTAAAACCAGTCTGAGTGTTCCCTTGGTTTGACAATGTGTTGATAATAGAAATATTCCCTTTCATTACTATATATCCCTTTTATGTAGCAAGACAACACTAAATTCACGCATTAAAAGAGAGTGCAGCTCCTCAATCTTCTGGTATATTGTGAAGCAGAGAATAATAAACATAAAACAGAACAGTGAAGTAAATTACTTCATTTGGGAACCTGTGAATACTGAGATCCTGTGATGGAAAGTATCTGTTTGGATTCTAATAATTCAACTACATCTCATTTCATGGCATACTCTAGTAATTACTTTCTGTCACAGGTTGTTCATGTATTTTCCTGAAATTTAAGCATTAGCAAGAAAGCAGCAAAGGGACAGTGCATCTGTAAAATTAGTAGTTTGCATTAAGTAATCCAGTTCCTATTATGATGTAACTAGATTATATTAAATATTATTTGTAGATATAATTCAAGTAGAATTGTGTAATTCTAAGTAATAGATAATGTAGCATGCTGTTCCATGTTATGTCACTAATTATTGTCTCAAATCACTCCACATCCTTGAAAGTTCTACTTTATACAAGCTCTTGAGAATGAGAGTCACCAGAAAATTTTGTTTTAACAACTTCAGTAATATTCATCATTTGGATTTGCAGCTCCTTGTGTTTACCATGTTTGCAGTTAAAATTGTTGGATGTAAGGTCCACCAGTTATGCTTAACACCATTTTTTCCCAAGTTCCCAAACATGTTCCAGCACCAATGTGCCATCATCAGTAGGTTCCTGTTTTATGTAATCTGTGATGTGAGCATTTTTACTAAATGATTATAAAACTGTGTGGATAGTTCAAACAACAGAACTGTTGTTTGAACTAAATATCCACATAATTTTGTAGTCATTTAGTAAAAATGTTCACATTACAGATTAAATAAAATAGAAATCCACTGATGATGGCTCATTGGTGCTGGAACATGTTTGGGAACTCGGAAGAAAACAGTGTTTTGCATAACCAGCAGACCTTACATCCAATAATCTCAGTAATCATAACTGAGTGAGATGGCACTTTGTTGAAGCACTGGAATCATTTTGAAGGAGTGGGGTTCAACACTCCACCCAAGCCATCCATATTTACGGTTCCCTAAATCATTTAAGATAATCACAGGCATGGTTCTTTCAAAAAGGGCACAGCCAATTTTCTTCCCCATCCCTGTCCAATTTTAAAATGTGTTTCATCTCTAAAGACTCATTGACTGGACATTAAATGCTAAACTTCCTTTATGTTAATAATTACCTCCACTTCCATCAGCAGGGTGCAGTTGTCCCACAGGAGTGCCTTCTCTCGAGCAGTTACTACGTTTGCCTAATAGAGGACTGTTTGGATTATATCCTGGTTGATGAGAGTGAAAACTGGGAGAAACTCCACGATTTGTAGAGTTCGTTGTTTGAGTAGGTGCCTGGAAACATACAAATTAGGCAAAAAATAAAATTTTCAGTTTATTTGAGTGTGCTGGTACATTCTGTTAAAACAGCAAATACATATTGCATTATAATACAGATTACCTGTACATACATATTAGTTATGATATTTGCCAGTTATTAAAAGGCAATTAGAAATCATAAAGGCAAACTAGAAAGTCATTCTAAAGATAAGTCGGAACAAAAAATTATGTCCTGAAGTGAGACCACATTTATAATGTGATACTGAAAATTACCATGTGATAGTGCCATCCAGTTTACAATAGATGTTCAGAGTGGACTCTGTGAGACGCAGTGCATCCACTTACACATGACACGACACACCGTCTCACTTGTTTGGATAGGCAATCTATTCTGTTTGTTAACAGTATCACATGTTGCATAAAGATATTGCTTTTGTCTGTCTATCAACTATTATATTAATATATAAGAACTTCCAAGTGGTTTCACAAGCAAAATTTAAGATTATTTAAGTCTTGAGATCAGGTGGGCCATACGCAAAAAGGCTGATCACTTACGGAGCTACTGAAATATCGTTGAATGATCACACAGTAATGGGCTAGCTCTACATTGTGTATCAGTCACATGATGAGATACACTACCAGTAGCACATCCCCAAACACAATGGATAATGTGTTCTGCAGGAATTTCAGTTACATTTGTCCATTAGGGTAACCTGGAAAAACAACTAGTCCAAGTAGATGGTTACCAATAGTACATACCCCAAATTTACTGATGATAATGATACAATCATAGTGCAAGATTTTATTGGAGCTCACAGATGACAGTTGTCCGAGATGGTAATGCCATCCCAAACAAATGTTTGCTCAATGAAAAGCATTGATAACAAAAGGACCAGAATGTCAGTACTACTAACATGGAGGTTATAATTCTTTGCACAAATGGTTAAAAATGGACGAAAAAATTTTACAAGTTAAATGGTACACTTTATAGCAGCAATATACCTTACAAATCTGTATGGGCTTCTACCCTTTTCCAATTAATTGGCAGCTTGTGAATACTGTTTAAGCTCATTCGTCATATAGAAAACATTCTGTTATGTGGTACACTGCTGAGGGTTCAACCAAAACCAATTACGAATCTTTTAATCCTTTTTCTGCCAGGAGGGGCCTAAGGAAGTTTGTCCCTGTAATCTCTCTTCAGCTCTTACAATGCTCTGTAATCGGACACCCTTTTCAAAATAACTTTTTTTTAAGAAGTAGCTGATACCAGGATTAATCCCAAATCTGGTACAGATGAACATTTTCGGCTGTTTCACTGAAAGAATTTCATTTGATTTTGTATATGATGCATGGTATTTCACACTAAACTGCATAAAAAAATTAATTTGTTACACTCTGTATGTACGGTTAATATTATTCTTCTTTTAGAAATAACTGGCTTACTTAAAATTCATGTTATTAATTGCACAATCTAATACTAATTATGGGCGGGGACTACTCAAGAGGACGTCGTTATCAGGAGAAAGAAAACTGGTGTTCTACGGATCGGAGCGTGGAATGTCAGATCCCTTAATCGGGCAGGTAGGTTAGAAAATTTAAAAAGGGAAATGGATAGGTTAAAGTTAGATATAGTGGGAATTAGTGAAGTTCGGTGGCAGGAGGAACAAGACTTTTGGTCAGGTGATTACAGGGTTATAAATACAAAATCAAATAGGGGTAATGCAGGAGTACGTTTAATAATGAATAAAAAAATAGGAGTGCGGGTTAGCTACTACAAACAGCATAGTGAATGCATTATTGTGGCCAAGATAGACACAAAGCCCATGCCTACTACAGTAGTACAAGTTCATATGCCAACTAGCTCTGCAGATGATGAAGAAATTGATGAAATGTATGACGAGATAAAAGAAATTATTCAGGTAGTGAAGGGAGACGAAAATTTAATAGTCATGGGTGACTGGAATTCGTCAGTAGGAAGAGGGAGAGAAGGAAACATAGTAGGTGAATATGGATTGGGGGGAAGAAATGAAAGACGAAGCCGCCTTGTAGAATTTTGCACAGAGCATAACTTAATCATAGCTAACACTTGGTTTCAAGAATCGTAAAAGAAGGTTGTATACCTGGAAGAATCCTGGAGGTGCAAAAAGGTATCAGATAGATTATATAATGGTAAGACAGAGATTTAAGAACCAGGTTTTAAATTGTAAGACATTTCCAGGGGCAGATGTGGACTCTGACCACAATATATTGGTTATGAACTGCAGATTGAAACTGAAGAAACTGCAAAAAGGTGGGAATTTAAGGAGATGGGACCTGGATAAACTGAAAGAACCAGAGGTTGTAGAGAGTTTCAGGGAGAGCATAAGCGAACAATTGACAGGAATGGGGGAAAGAAATACAGTAGAAGAAGAATGGGTAGCTCTGAGGGATGAAGTAGTGAAGGCAGCAGACGATCAAGTAGGTAAAAAGACGAGGGCTAATAGAAATCCTTGGGTAACAGAAGAAATATTGAATTTAATTGATGAAAGGAGAAAATATAAAAATGCAGTAAATGAAGCAGGCAAAAAGGAATACAAACGTCTCAAAAATGAGATCGACAGGAAGTGCAAAATGGCTAAGCAGGGATGGCTAGAGGACAAATGTAAGGATGTAGAGGCTTGTCTCACTAGGGGTAAGATAGATACTGCCTACAGGAAAATTAAAGAGACCTTTGGAGAGAAGAGAACCACTTGTATGAATATCAAGAGCTCAGATGGCAACCCAGTTCTAAGCAAAGAAGGGAAGGGAGAAAAGTGGACGGAGTATATAGAGGGTTTATACAAGGGCGATGTACTTGAGGACAATATTATGGAAATGGAAGAGGATGTAGATAAAGATGAAATGGGAGATAAGATACTGCGTGAAGAGTTTGACAGAGCACTGAAAGACCTGAGTCGAAACAAGGCCCCGGGAGTAGACAACATACCATTAGAACTACTGATGGCCTTGGGAGAGCCAGTCATGACAAAACTCTACCATCTGGTGAGCAAGATGTATGAGACAGGTGAAATACCCACAGACTTCAAGAAGAATATAATAATTCCAATCCCAAAGAAAGCAGGTGTTGACAGATGTGAAAATTACCAAACTATCAGTTTAATAAGTCACAGCTGCAATATACTAACGCGAATTCTTTACAGATGAATGGAAAAACTAGTAGAAGCGGACCTCGGGGAAGATCAGTTTGGATTCCGTAGAAATGTTGGAACACGTGAGGCAATACTAACCTTACGACTTATCTTAGAAGAAAGATTAAGAAAAGGCAAACCTACGTTTCTAGCATTTGTAGACTTAGAGAAAGCTTTTGACAACGTTAACTGGAATACTCTCTTTCAAATTCTGAAGGTGGCAGGGGTAAAATACAGGGAGCGAAAGGCTATTTACAATCTGTAAAGAAACCAGATGGCAGTTATAAGAATCGAGGGACATGAAAGGGAAGCAGTAGTTGGGAAGGGAGTGAGACAGGGTTGTAGCCTCTCCCCGATGTTATTCAATCTGTATATTGAGCAAGCAGTAAAGGAAACAAAAGAAAAATTCAGAGTAGGTATTAAAATTCATGGAGAAGAAGTAAAAACTTTGAGGTTCGCCGATGACATTGTAATTCTGTCAGAGACAGCAAAGGACTTGGAAGAGCAGTTGAACGGAATGGACAGTGTCTTGAAAGGAGGATATAAGATGAACATAATCAAAAGCAAAATGAGGATAATGGAATGTAGTTGAATTGAATCAGGTGATGCTGATGGAATTAGATTAGGAAACAAGACACTTAAAGTAGTAGATGAGTTTTGTTATTTTGGGAGCAAAATAACAGATGATGGTCAGACTGGATATAAAATGTAGACTGGCAATGGCAAGGAAAGCATTTCTGAATAAGAGAAATTTGTTAACATCAAGTATAGATTTAAGTGTCAGGAAGTCGTTTCTGAAAGTATTTGTATGGAGTGTAGCCATGTATGGAAGTGAAACATGGACAATAACCAGTTTGGACAAGAAGAGAATAGAAGCTTTCAAAATGTGGTGCTACAGAAGAATGCTGAAGATAAGGTGGGTAGATCACGTAACTAATGACGAGGTATTAAATAGGATTGGGGAGAAGAGAAGTTTGTGGCACAACTTGACTAGAAGAAGGGATCGGTTGGTAGGACATGTTTTGAGGCATCAAGGGATCACAAATTTAGCATTGGAGGGCAGCGTGGAGGGTAAAAATCGTAGAGGGAGACCAAGAGATCAATACACTAAGCAGATTCAGAAGGATGTAGGTTGCAGTAGGTACTGGGAGATGAAGCAGCTTGCCCAGGATAGAGTAGCATGGAGAGCTGCATCAAACCAGTCTCAGGACTGAAGACCACAACACAACACACAATACTAATTATTAAATTTATTTCTGGATTCATTTATTAAATGTTGTTGTAACTTGGTGATGATTCTTCTTTTGTCAAGACAGTATGTAAACTCTTTCGCTTTGTAAACTCTTTGGAATATTGTGTATACTGCAGAGTGTGGGTAGTAGTGGGCATGCCTCTGATGAAAGCACAACTGTTTTTTAATTTTGCCTACAACAATATAATTGATGGTTTTATGGAAATGCAGATGAAAAGTCAATGTGGTATAGAAGAATGGGATAAAATAAAAAGATATTTATAGCAACAGAAAGAATTTCATCAGTTATTCAGTTCAACAAGAACATACAAAATCAAAATTGCAGCTGCAATAATGTACCTCTAGATGCAATAACTGCAGCCAACAACAAAACAACAATGAGATAATGAAGATAAGTAAAAAGTTTTTCTTTTATATATCTCATGCCTCTCGAAGCTTTCAAAATGTTTGCAGGGACAGAGAATTTTAATTTTGATGTGTGGGAGGGTAAGATTACAACTCCAAATTGATGAAGTGTGTTTGGCTAATGAGAGAACATCTTTACTTGACAGGTTATTTATTACCTTGCCTTTTCTTGTAATCACTTCTTTTGAATGACAAGTTTCAGGGAATTTCTGTACAGCTAACTACATTTTAAGCATAACAATTTATTTTTTATTTCATGCATGTATGGCCACAATTTACAGCTCAAAATTGTCTGTACAATATCAGCAACATCTATGAATTTCCTCTTCAGGCTGTACATGCTTCTATACCATTTTCTCAGAAAGTTTTAATCAATGAGAACCTACCCTTTTGTTTTTCAGCATCTGTTAGCTCCCACACCTGCTTACCATGGTGCAGAAATCTTTCATTTAAATTATTACAAAACATGGTATTTTTGTTAGTTCTAAGGACAACAATGTAATAAACCTCTAATTAAATTTCAGGTATTCAAGATTAACTTCTACATAAACTGTTATTAACATATTGCATATTGAACCATCAGATTTCTTATGTTTCTTCATTTGGCATGTTCTACTCTCTTTCAGCATTTTTTTTTCTCTGCCAAGGCAAAATCTTTTGAAAGTATTCAGTGCTCATATTTTATCTTTTTTCCACATGCCACAAGATCATTGATGTACATTCTTTTGCAAGTGAAATAAAAATATTAACATGTCTTTCACAAGAAGTCTTTATGATTGTTGCAAATGGTATTCACTTTGGATAACATACTTTTATCTGTCTATCTGGTTTTGTAGGTCCATTCTTATGTGCATTATGTTGATGACTGATCGACCCATATTCCAGTTAGTGAGGGTATTAACTTTGCTCACAGCCTGGACTCCAGTCAGACTGTGAGGTACTGTTGGTGATGTACTACTGTTTACAGTTGCACTTAACTTTTAACATCTAAAATCTTGGAGAGACATTTACTTCCCATTGAACCATGCCAACATTCTGTGAAATATACACACCTCAACAAAACTTTGGAATATCATTGAGTTTACTACAATGACTTCTTATTGTATACCCAATGAGGTTTGTACAATACCTTTTTAACAAAATAAACATAACTCCTGCTGAAAACAACAGCAACTTTGGTTAGCTAAAAAACAAAAATAGTGAAAATCTCTATCACATGATGATGATTATAAGTCTTCAGTAGTGTCCTCTCCACAGCCGGATGAGTTCTTCCAGTCTGTGAGGCATGGTTTGGATGAGACAATCAAGTTTGTCTGGGGGGCAAGAAGTCCCACTCCTCAATGGCAGCTTCAGTGAGGTCCTGAAGATTGTATGGTGGATTCAGATGTTGTGCATTAGTAACCTTCAACAGATTTCATGTGTGCTCTATTGCATTCGTGTCTGGGGACTGTGCTGACCAATGCATTCAGTTGATGTTGCATCTTTCAAGATACCCAGACGCAGCTGATGCCTCTAGTGTCATAGGCTACATTTTATTATAGCATTCAAAAATTTGTTGAGCAGTGTACATCCCATGGGTATTACAGACTCATAGATGAGATGACTGGCTAGATCTTAATGTCTTGAGTGCTACATCAAAAACCTCGTTTAAATTGAAAACCTTTTTATTATATTTTATTACATGCTTATTCCACTATTAACTTCATTAACATCACTCTCATCTTCCTCTTAATAGATACTGGCATCAAGAAAGAGAAATTTTTGTAGCAAGCAAATTTTCCTTACATCCCAACAAACACTGCTATATTTATCCCTTCCACGGTGCCCAGATACCAGTTTGATACAAACAGAACCTAAAAAAAATGCATGTATGATGGCACAGCAATATTCATGTCCTTCTGTTCTTTGACCCAACCCCCACCCAAGATTTTCAACTGATGGTCAATTGGATTAGGTCCACTTTGTCCCCAAATACCTACAAATAGCTTGTAGATCACAGACATCTCATTATTTGTTACATTCATTACCCTCCTTTGCTCAGTGTTGTTCTCGACTATTTTCTGAAATGCATGCACCAACAACTGCAACCAAAGGTAAGTGTGACAAGAAAAATTCTGTGAAGGGGAGAAACTACAAGCATTTTCAGGCACCATAAACATACTGCTATCATTTAGCTAAGAAGGAGCTGAATAGATGTTATAGAAGGGTGGAAGGTTCAGTGTCAATGATAATTATCTATCAATAATGAGATGTCAACAGAAAATGTAACAGGCTAATCCATTTCTTTTCTGTGTTTTCCTGTTATTGTAATTAAGCACCTTATCTTTTTAAAAAATTAAAATATCCAGTTTCAGTGATATTTATATAACAGCCTGTCTTTGGCTGCTTTCAAAGTAGTCATAGTTATGAATTGTCATTTCATTAATTACTAAAATCAAGTGATACATTTAACTTACGTATTGAAGAAATGTAACAAAGAGAAAAAAGTATGTCGAAATTTCTCAAAAAAGTATATTTCTGCTAAGAACCTCATCTCTCACTTACAGTATCATCTATGTAAACAATTATTTACTAGATGTTTGCTGGTGATGATACTTACTTGACCTGGAAGAAGCCTCGTGCTGGCAGAAGGAGGCGAGTGCTCTGGTGGAGGTGGCAAGAATTCGGACCAGTTAGGTAGCAACTCATTTCCACGATGCGACACTGGTAACTTGTTAGCTTGAAGTCTGTTGTCATCTGCATTACAAAAGTGCAATGAATTTTACTGCTACAAGATGAAGTAGTATGATATTTTTTGCTGAAATATTATCAGTAATAGTCAACTATTGCCATTGAATTCCTTAGGAATGCTCACAACTCAATAACTACCTTTTCCTCAGGCTATGTCAAACTGTGCCACATAATATGAGTAATGTGTTGTGCTAATATGGGAATCATTGCAAAAATACTGAGAGGTACTGGAGAGAAACAAATGTAGATGTAGGGTATAACAAGTTGAAGTGTACGACAAATGGATATATATTGATTTTAAGCTAATAACAAATGAGACACACTTTCCAAATGACAAAAGGAATTTTTAATTTGAATTTGAAAGTAGTTTTATACTGACAAATAGTTTTAGCAATAATATTCACATAATTCAGTTTGTTTATGTCAAAGACTGGAAGAAATTAATCTGTGTTAGTGGTGTAGATCTTCCAACAAACCATAAGTGATGTGAAAAGATGTAGTAGTATGTATTACAATGCCATAGCACACGTGTGAAGCTAATCAGCCACTAAATGTTTATCACAGTACGATAAAAAACAATTATGCTTTGGCCGTACAGGGAATCAAGAAAGGGAGTGTTTGGTAACCCTTAATATTCAGCTGTTGTCTTTGCTGCGTATTATGAATTTCAATAGCATTTTATGGAAAAAGTAAATAACACATTTTTCATTTTAAAATAATTTTTAATATGTTTGGGTTCTCAGATAGAAGCTTTACATTTCCAGAGGAATATAAAATATTAATGAACAGGTAGTCACAGAGAGTTACAGCATTTCCTGATGTACAGTGACCATTTTTGCATACGAAGCAAGGCTGAAATGCATATATTTCTGATTATGTGGTCATTAGAGACTGAACTCAACATCAAACTGGAAAAGGAGAGGAAAGGAAATTTATATTTTTCTTGTTAAAGTAAGCACTGCAAAATTTGCTTTAAGAGGTTTAGGGACTTCATGAAAAACTTAAAACTAGATGACTGGATAGGTATTTGAACTTCTGTCCTCCCAAAAGTGAGCATGGTGTCTTACCATTGCGCCACCTCATATATGTGTCTGCTTTCAATACCACTAACATTCTCATATTGGCAGATGTCCTCTATTCTCATAAAGCAACTTAAATGTGAAAATTTATTTCCAGGAAATTAACTCATGTGGAAAAAGTTGAGTAGCTTTTGCAGAGGTTGAGGAATAACTTCAATTCTTGCTAAAGCTTGTTCTAAGAATCCACATTCAGGAAAACTACTTAATGTATGTGCATTGCTACCAAATTATGAAAGTACAAAGCAGTTGCTGCTTACCTGTGTAAAGACTTCCAATTTCTGAACTCATGCTGCTTGATTTGTTTCCAGTGTCTGGATTAGTTTCCATACTCGACAAATTGTGCTTCACACAAGAATCACTTGAACTAGAGGTTTTTGATTCACCTTGGTCAGCCACATTAACTGGTTCAAACAAATGACTGCTCTCCTACAGGAAATAATGTAGACTGGTTTTAATTAATTTTAGAGTTGAAACATAGGTGCAAATTTTAAAATCATAAGCATAACTCAAATGATACTGTGCTTATATATT
This sequence comes from Schistocerca nitens, assembly GCF_023898315.1. Lineage (NCBI taxonomy): Eukaryota > Metazoa > Arthropoda > Insecta > Orthoptera > Acrididae > Schistocerca > Schistocerca nitens. Next base: position 189,257,942 of record NC_064622.1, read on the forward strand.
TCATCTTGGATTTGTGTAAAAAAATTAAGATAAAACTATCAGATTTTTTCAAATCAAATCAGAGCAACAATTATCACTTCCTCAAATTATGTGCTAACTGAATTTTTTACTGAAATAAGATAGAGCCAAGTAAATTGTTTATTAAACAACATTGCTGTCTGATACGAAATACCAATCAAAAATATTTCTGGTAATTTTTACATTGAACTACTATTCACTTACTTTAATGACTTAGTAATCACTCTTCTCAAAATCACAGAGCCCAATTTCTACCAGTGTTCTGTACAATCACATAATGATATCTACGTATAATACCTACCAAATTGTCCCTCCGAGGAAGTGAATTGATGAGAGTTGTTGTGGCATAAGGTGCAGGTATTTCCGGCTGCTGCTGATCCTTGCGGCAATTATAAAATGTGGTCAGGTTACGGCTGTCAACCTCAGCATAATCAGTTGTATTTGAACTGAGCTCATGGTTGAGTGTCTGATTATTAAGAAGCTTTGTCTCCAATAAACCAGATGAATCTTTGTCAGCACAATCAGTAGGTCTCCAGCCTCTATCAATCCACAGTGTTTCCTTGCCATTCATCAAGTTCAATTGAGGAATATCATTCCCATGCACAACAGGAACTGCAATACAACAGAACATATAAGCTAAAATTCTCCAGATGCTAAATTATAAGTCGATGAACATCTGTGACTGACATTTGATAACTTCTCACTATGTAATTGTGTGAGTGTGTGTGTGTGTGTGTGTGTGTGTGTGTGTGTGTGTGTGTGTGTGTGTGAGAGAGAGAGAGAGAGAGAGAGAGGGGGGGGGGGGGACGTGTGGTTGATTGATTTTTGAAATGCTGATTATTGACAGAGATCTCAAGACATGAACAAAAGTAAACAATCTAGAAAAAGTTACAAGGAGTTATCATAACTTCCACCTACTGTGAACTGGAAAAATCAGAAAAATTCATCTAAAATGTGATATAATCAGTCTGTGCATTTAGTGAGTTACTCTAGTCAAAAGAAAGATCAGTTATACAAACCACTTAAATGACCAAGTTCTTTGCTAAGAGCCTGCCTCCTGCGAAGGTAGATAAAACCCACAAGACCAACAGCCATTGCAATAATGAGGACACCCATCAGGACAAGGAACCAGGTTTCTCTCACAACACCTCCAGCTGCACCACTTTCACTGGGATGTGCCCTGCCAAAAGATAATTCAATTTCATAACAGTTCAGGAAAATGAGGTTGAACATTTCCTAGCATGAAATTTTTCTGTCTGAGTTTTACTCACCTTGGAGGATACTGGTGCAACAAAGCAGGATCCATCACCAGAGGGGCAGGTGCTGAGAATGGCCCCAGTCCTACCCTAGTGTAGGCTACAACACGTGCTGTATATGAGCTACCAGTTGTCAAGTTGTTCAGCAAAACTGAGGTAGTTGTTGCGTTTAGTGTCATTTGGGCAAGAACTTTGCTCCCTTTCCCTTTTATCTGAATCTAGAGTAAAAAAGATTATAATCCAAGTTAGTGACAAAAAAACTGAGCATCTGCAACCACAAATAAAACCACAGATGGATGGCACATAGACACACAAAAGATATGAAAATCATCCCCCCTCCCCCTGCAGGTGAGTTGGTAGCTACCAGTATTTTGTAAAACCTACTACTGTTCCTACTCTTCCACTATTAAGCTGCTGCTTTTAGATCCTGGCAAAGTCAAGATCTGCTTAATATAAACAATACATAAAGTTACATACATTAGTACAATTATTCTGATAATTTGTAAGTTATTTCTACTTGAATTTTCTATTATATACTGTGATTGTCAGTTTTACAAACTTAAATAGGTTGCGTTATTTCTTTTGCTCACTAAGACCGTGAGAAAGAGAGAATCATTATCTGCTAGTCTGGCCTTAATTAATTTTGATATTGTCACTTATGTGAAAGTAACTACATTTCTATGTTGTGGTATGCAAAATGACATTGGCCTTTTTTTGTTTACTCTTTTGTGCTGTAATTACTCAGTGTGATTAAGTGTTGTTGGGTACATAGTAGTTGTTATGCATGTTCGGATTGATTAATAAAATGTTATTTCAGAAAGCTTTCATTTTTTATTGAAAAATTCTCAGCAAAAGGATATGGGCCCAGGCAAGCCTGTGAAAGTAAGGTTTTATAAATATTACAATTGTGGAAATCCACAATTTGTTTCAGAAGTTACGCGAGTGCTGATCATTAATTTTTTGTTGATCAATCATTCGTGTGTCCAGAGTGCATTTTTTTTTTCCTCAGTGAAAGCTAAAAATGAATGGTACAGCCCCAACAGGACTTCCAGTGGTTGAAAAGTTGATCGGACCTGAAAATTATTTGACGGGGAAAATTGACATGCAAGGTTATTTGGTTCATGATGAACTCTGGGATGTTGTTGAAAACCCTTCTTCGGATCTGATGAGATGGGATGATTTTTGAAAGAGAGACAAAAAGAACTATTCCTGGATTATACTTCCATGGAACAGTTGAATCATTCCAATATAAAGGACAAAAAAATGGTAGCAGAAGCCTGGGTGGCCTTTAAAAAACCATTTGAAGACTCTGGACTCACTCACAGTGGGTTTGCTTAGATCATTAATGACAACCAAATTAGATAAATGCAAGTCAGTAGTGACCGTGTGGCTAGGGCCTCCAATCGGGTAGACTGTTCACCTGATTCAAGTCTTTCGAGTTGACAACACTTCGGCGACTTGCATGTCCAAGAGGCACCTTGTATTGTATTGTATTGCATTGTATGTTTACCGGGGACCTAGAAACGATGGAGAGGCTCCGTCCCCGCAGTGGTCCACAACCCCACGACGACTACCGCAGTCCATTTCACCCCTCCGCCGCCCCACACCGAACCCAGGGTTATTGTGCAGTTCGGCCACCGGTGGACCCCCCAGGGAACATCTCACACCAGACGAGTGTAACCCATATGTTTGTGTGGTAGAGTAATGGTGGTGTACGCGTAGGTGGAGAACTCGTTTGCGCAGCAATCGCCGACATAGTGTAACTGAGGCAGAATAAGGGGAACCAGCCCACATTCGCCGAGGCAGATGGAAAACTGCCTAAAACCATACACAGACTGGCCGGTTCACCAGACCTCGACAAAAATATGCCAGGCGAACTCGTGCCGGGGACCAGGCGCTCCTTCCTGCCCGGAAAGCTGTGCGTTAGACTGCACGGCCAACCGGGTGGGCAAAGAGGCACCTTACTAAGGGGCAACAGGAAGTCTTCAATATCTATCCCAAATCTCCAGACCTGATATGTGTTTTGCTGTAAATTTCCTTAGCAGGTATAATCATTGCCTTAAAACAAAAAACTATTGGACTTCCTAATAGTGGAGCTGAATATATGGTCTTGGCATCGATTGTTCAGGATTTACTGTCATTAAGACAACTTATGTCTAAGGTAGATCCAGGCAGTGTCAAAGTCACTTACAGTATACTGTGATAATAAAGAAGCCTTCCAGTTAGCCAAGAATCTAGTGACAAACTCTAGATACAAGCATATTAAGTATCATTTTATAATAAGGCATGTTGACTCAGGTGTTATTAATGTTGAACATCTGCTTTCTTAAGATATCTTAGCCAATGCTTTCATAAAACCACTTAGCAATGGCAGACATGAAACATGTGTAACAAACTGTGGCCTTGTGAAATAAGTGAAGGAGTGACTGTAGATTTAGACTTAATACTTTTGTTGATGTCAGTTTATGGGGACATGTTGAGATATGTAAACTGATACCAACAGTTCCTTTTTTTGTTTACTCCTCAGTGGTGATTAAGTATTCTGGGAATATGTAGTAGTTGTCATTGTGCACATACTCATTGATTAATAAAATGTTATTGCAGAAAGCTTTCACATTTATATTAAAAAATGCTCAACATTCTGCAACAAGATTAAGCTCAAAGGACATTTGGAGTTCATACTACGTAGAATTTCAGTGCCACTATTTATATTACAAAATGAAATATCATTACCATCATTTTGTTGAAAGAATAATAGCAACACCAAAACCTCAGTTTCTCAATGTCAAATGAAACTGACAAATCTATATCGTTAATTTTTGAGAAAGATGAAGTCACAGTTTATTCTGAAATACTGTAACTGGAAAAGTGAATGACATTCAGGACAAAAGGATCAACTGATTCTGTAGCAAGGGTTGTTAATTGATAATAGCAGCTGGTGTGGTTGGGATAGTCAGTGTTAGTAAGTATGTGGTGGTAGTAGTAGTAGTAGTAGAAAAAGAAGAAGAAGAAGAAGGAATTAACATTGGCAGTAGTATTAGTAGCAACACTTATGTTTGATATCTATATGTGGCATTTATAGGAAAATATTTGTAGTACCTTGTATCCGAGGAGAATTCCATTATGATGTTGTGGTGGAGGTGGAGACCAGCGAACAAATGCTGCAGTTGTGTTCAGCATACCAACTTGGACATTGTCCGGTGGGGCAGAAGGTACTGGAAGTTTGTTAATGATAATTGAGACTATATTATATCAATATATATAGTGTTTATTTGTTAATGACAACTGAGACTACATTATATCAATATATATATAATGAACTGTGAAAAGTAGATTAGAATCTTAATTGAGATTCCCACTGTAAATTACTCAATATAATCTTAAGAACATCAATACTGCATTAAGGCATTTTATGTAGGCTTACAATTATAAACATTTTTACTTTATTTTTTTAAAATTTTTGTTGCTAATCTACAGCCAAACAGAACTACATTCAGTTGGTAATACAATGTTACAAGGCTTTTCATGGATGTTTTCTTTTCATGAATGTTTTATTGCAGAGACATATCATAAATAAAAGTCTGTGAGGGACAGAATAATTAACATTGCACTCAAATAAAGACAGAAAAGCCACACAATTATTTTGTGGCAGTGGACATTAGGTAGAGAATTATCAGTTCTTCCTAAAATTAATATGTAGTTGGTAGTCAGTCTATTAGTTTTCAGCTTATAAGTTGGAGAAATTCAATAATTAGAAATTTAAAGAAACCATTAAATTGGTTCACTGAAATCCAATTACTAGTAGTTATTATATATAACTATTTAATTTTAGAGATACTTGCAGTAATAGGAAATTCACATACCATCTTCCAAAGTTTGCACGTGCTTTGAGTTTGATGGCTGTCCTTCCACAGATTTGTAGAATGGCACGAGAAAGAACTCATACTTCGTGAACTTCCTGAGGTTCGTCACTGTATTGGTAGTGGCACCAGCATTCAGAACTGTTACCATATTGTATTTCTGAGAGCCACCAGAGAGATCACAGAATCGGACATACAGTCCTTCCACGTACTCCTCACCAGACAAAATCTAGACAATAAAAACATTATTACTCTCTATTTCATAGTGTAAATGTATCTTGTAGTGAAATTAGCAAATAAAATACTAAAGGTGCATTTGTAATTTTGGAATAATGAAAACTCAATGTTGAATGAGATTTATCAAAACCATAGCTTCTTGGTGGATGTTTCTTTCTTAATGATATTCACCACAATTATCTACTTCCTCCTCTTTATCTCTTCAGATCTCCTGGTGCTACTTTATCAGAAAATGGGACTATTTGCTAAAAGAAAACCATCCCCCCACCTCCATCTAACATGTGGAAGGTGTGCAATAACTAGACTTGGTACACGTGTGTGTGTGTGTGTGTGTGTGTGTGTGTGTGTGTGTGTGTGTGTGAGGGAGAGGGAGAGAGAGAGAGAGAGAGAGAGAGAGAGAGAGAGAGAGAATAGAAAATAAGTAAGTGATACAGTTAATTTACATTATCATTATTTCAAGTGGACACAAGTTAAACAGCCCTCACTGTGCTTCCTTTATTTGCACATTGTACTCTTCAATGGAATTTGAGTGATTTATTCATTCTGATCATTGTCTCCCGTTTAATATCATATCTCCAGCCACCATAATGAATCACCTCTAAATTATTGAAAAGAAATATTCCAAATTATTTCAAAATAAAATGTGGCAACAGAATTGACTAGCATTTTTGGTTTATTCTGATTAACTGTAACTTACATCCCAAACAAGTCGCACTGATGTAGAGCTGAGAGGCATCACATCTCGCAGCACAACCACCTTAGTACTTAGACGACTCCGGGCTTCATCAAGTTCATAACGAGGAACAGTTCTCTGATCAGCAGAGCTCAGTGTTTTAGCTACACTTGAGACAGGGCTTGGTACTGACAGTCCATGGCTATTCTCTGCCCTCACAAGAAAAATGTATGAAGTGTCTGGCTTCAGGTCTGTTACCTGTTTAAGAGAAATGCCAATATAAGAAAATACAATTGACAATTAAAAAGGAATGAAGAGCTCTAGCATCATAGATAATAAACATTCTAAATGTTTAAAAGAAAACATCTACATCTGTATAGCACAAAGGGAAAATTTTAGATTTCAGTCCAGTATTTTGGCTTAGTTACTAGTGTAGGTCAGTTGAATTCAGTTGTATTTGTGCAGCATGCGATACAAACATTGCTGCAGGTAGTCTATTGGCTGTACAAGTTAATTTTTTTAATATGCCTAGATAGTATATTACCATTGTCACAAATGACCCATATATATAAACAGTTGAAAATGTGAAATTTAAAAAATTAATCCCAGTCACTCACTTTTCTCATCACAAAGCAGGAATGAGACCTTCCCTGCCTGTATGGAATTTTTTGTCACAAAAGTATTAATCACTTTGATGTTAAAATAACTTCCAGAAATGAAAGATCATATTTTTGAAGTTTGTTCGCAATCCTGAAGTATAAAATGAGAACTGTCCCTTTGGAAGGAAGAGCTGCAAACCCCATCTAGGCATCTTGATTTTTGTTATCTGTGGATTCACTGAATCAATGCAAACATATGCTCAGAAATTTCTTGAAACATCTGTGCTGCATCTGTATTTCACAAGCAACAATGCGGTTGTGTAAATGAGTTAAATATGTGTTGCTTTAGACTTACCAGTATATTTCTTTTGTTGAGACATTCTTATGAAAGCATAGAGTGATTATTTTCATATCACCCAGAAAAATGTTTTAGAGCATACCATTATAATTTTGTGATTACAGTAACTTCGGGTATTATGTAGGAATTTGTATGTTGTGAAGTGTAAATGATTAATGCTGGATGGCATGAGTATCCCTACTAGTGTTAAACAAAAAATATTTTCAGATCAGACTTCATGCTACATATAACATCTTTTAGTAAAGTCATACTAATATTCTTGCATTTATTTAAAAACTAATTCAGCATTATGTTATCAGGACACAGTCAGATTACATATAAAATCAATGATACTTTTTAGCAAGGATGTGACATACTGTGATAGCCTCTGATGTCACTCTGTTGGCAGCCACAACCCAGCCAGTCTGCAAGTCTGAACTGAAATACTCAATGGTGTAGCCAATGAGCGGTGATGCTCCTGGTCGACCCTGCTGCCATGACAATGCCACACTGGACTGTGTGGTGTTGAGGATGCGTGGCTGAGAGGGTGGCCCAGGAAACGTGCCAGGATCTGGTGTGCGGTGCAGACTGGGACCTGGACTCTTCTCCACAGTGAGAGATGCAGACCAGGATGTCTCACCACTTTCCGAGGAGGCCGTACAGGTGTATAGCCCTGAGTCCGACAACTGGAGGTCTGGTAACAAAGTAAAGTTGTCTCTGTTTTACAATGTCCTGTATTACACATTTACTCGCTCCCTTCCTCTATCAACAAAAATGAGCCTCTGTTGAAATACAAGCTATTAACTCCAGTTGCTGAAATATGTATGTTTTCTATTGTTATTCATGTATAAATGTTTCATTCTCTCTGTTAGTTTTATTTACAAATAGCTGTAGGAATGCAAAATATGAGTGAACATACACTCTATACTGCACGTCTCAACTAGGAAGTTCAAGAACATTTCTCTCTTTTCTTTCCTTCTCTTTTTATTGTCAGCAGAATTCTTGGGAAATAACACTTGGTCTACAGACTGTAACTAAAAGGAATCTGGAAAGAAGTGTTCACACTTACAGGCTGGGACAGTTAAAGTAAATTATAGGTAAAGTAAAGTCCAGAGAAACATCAGACAGGGATAGAACAGCTGAACTGTGAAAATAAAAATGTTGAGACAGTGATGTCTTTCATCTATGCTCCTTGCCTGTCTCCTCTTATTCAATCAGTCTTCTACTCGCTAATCATATTCTGTGTATGCCTCTGTGAAGTATAATCCACAGAATTGGGGGATGAGTTAAGAAGGGTACAATATAAAAGAAAAAAAAAATTATAATTAGTCTTATGGTACACCACTACAACCATTAATAATGTATGGTGATGTACTTAACAAAATAAATTAATTATACTCTGTAAACGGTTATTTTAGCATACTTAATCATTGCAACGAATAGAAAACTCGTTACTTAGAAAAAAGCTATTTCTTCTTCAGTGATACTATCGTAGCTTCCGGGTGGCATCCTTCCCTTTGCCACCCTATCTCATCTTCTTTCCTCATGCTTCCTTCAAAGACTTTTTTGTAGTATCAAAGTGAAAAATGCATGATCAAAAATTGTAACACATGAGGCCATAAAATCATGTAATAAAACACAATATATCATATTTAAGGTTAGCAATGAGAGAATCAGATGAAGCAGTAATACAGCGACAACTTAAAGTACAAGAAAATAATCACTTAGAAGTATGAGCAGGACATTTGGTTTGAATAACTGTGACTGAATTTGAAGTACAGAAGAACAGAGTACAATATTTCATCCTGGAAACCAGAAGTCAAGACGTAGGTTGTATGTAGATGGATCAAAGGTCTAAGCATAATAATGCTAAGATGAGAAACAACAGATAAGAACATTAACAGTTTTGTTCTTATAGACACAAAGAATAATAATGACAGGAAGCTATGTAGAATGATGACTAAGACTGGAATAGAAACAAATGAGGTGTCACTTAGACTCTTAAAGCATAAGACCCATGGTATGAAGGAAAACTGATATGCAACATGGAAATGGCATGAAGAGAAACAACAGAGTGTTCAAATTTTACACAGTTGATAATATTTCTAGGTCAGATGTTCACTGGTTGATGAATGCGATCAGTGATTATAAGTGATGACAGTTTGTGATAGTGGTGAAATGATGGTTCATGAAGTAAACTAAGAAAGTGAAAAAAAGTTGTCAAACAGAATAAATTGCAGATATTCATCACCTTAGATTTGCTGATACTCACTGTCAATATGAAGAGTCCCATTGTCTAGAACATTGATGCGAGGACCTTGGCTCACTAGAGGTGAGCCATTCTTGTACCAGCGCACCCTGGGTGGAGGTGTGCCTGTCGCCTGACACGGTAGTGCTGCTACAGATGACAGGGGCAGTGTCTGATTGGCTGGTCCCATCTCCACAATGGGTGGAGGTACATCAGCTACTGATGTTACCTTTAAAAATGAATTATCCATTTTACTTTATTTATCAATTTATTTAACCTTCCAAGGTTAGGGCCAAAAGTTCTTACTTGCATCTAAGAAGGCATTATTCATATTTTTTTACTGTCAGTAAAGGTGCATATTGCATAGGAGAGACACATTGAATCACAAGGAAATGCTGGAAACAATCTATGGAAAGTGTTATGGATACTGTATTGCCAAGTTTGATCCTCTAACAATTTGTTCATAATATTGGAGAAGTCAAGTAATATAAAAGCTACTTTGGTTATATGAAGGTGCAAGGAGCTTGTAAAGGTGAGTTGATGAGACATATAACACACATATTACTTACAGAAAATTTATTTATATTCCAATACCAACTTTGGCTGTTGTATGTAAACATAGTAATTTAATACTCTCATGACTGTAGTGCTGCATGAAACACATTATTCAGACCAGTATTGTCCACGGTCGAAATTTGACCAATTGTGTTTATAAAGAAAATAAACTCAATTTTTTTAAATATAAGTAACTGGAATTTATTTGTATGCAGATTCTTAGTTCTTACCTGAACACTAAGTAGATTTTTAGGTCTTACGAGAACGTTATGAGGTAAAGAGTAAGAAAGGACAAAGAGAATGCATGAAAGAATGAAAGACACAAATGACGGAAATAATTGCTTTATTGTACAAATTAATGATACGTAATCTCAATATATTCAAATACTCTTAGTAAATATTCTTTCATCATTTACTAAATGTCCTTTCTTGTTATGTTCACAAACACAAAATTTCAAAATGTCAAAAGATCTAACATTACTTGTTGCAGTGAATAACAGACCACGCATAAAAACTGGTTGTTTTAATAAAATCCCAGTTTTTTCGAATGTTTGTCCTTGTGACTTATTAATGATAATAACAAATACAGGAATAAATGGAAATGGCATTCTTTGAAACTGAAAAGGTAAAATAGTAGCTGAACAAGTAAGTATACATTGAATCAAAATTCTCTTACTTTGTGTGATGCCAATTAAAACTTGGCAATGAACAGCATTATTGTGTAGACTTTTGACATGCATTCTTGTTCCATTAACTAATCCTCCTTTTGTATGTATAGTTCTAATAAAAAGAAAACTGCTGCTGATTTTTAATTGTAATTTGTGTGGTAGTACACCACTTACAGACACAGAATTCAAAAACTCTTGTGGATAGTATTTATCAATTTTGTAATCATTATCATAAATTTTTTATCATAGCTGTGATAAATTTTTGTTTCACATGGCATAGCATTGAGTGTATAGTTATTTATTATGGCGCATTCTTAATTTTTTGGTGCTAGAATAACTGATTTAACAATGATTGTAATAAATGTTTTCTGCAAGATTGCCATAAATATTGTTAATGATATTCTTTTGATCACTGACTAATGCCATGAAATTTCAATAATATCATCACCAAGATTCAAAATTCTACTTCATGTGGCAAAGCCCCCATATTTTGATTTAAAGTAATATGGTGAAATTTATGAAACTCATGCCAACTTTTAATTCAGTTCTCAAGTAAAGAAGCATGTGATCCATGTAGAACAACTGGTAAAATCTGTCAAAACTCACTGCACAAAACAATAGTTTTACCTCCAAAAAGTTTATGTTCATTACATTTGTCTGTATACAAATCCCTAAATAATCTGTCTATAAGTTTCAGCACTTGAAGTGGACACATGGAAATTTTGTTAGTAAGAATCAATGAACATGAAATAATGTACTGACCATAGTCACTGCCTGATGTTATTTTGAGCACTGAATTTTGCAAAGTTGGTATGGTCAATGTAAATGCATCGTGCAAGAAGGTTCTGTCTCCAATTAGAAGAGTTGAAGCTATGCCACTAAAGGCTGTTGCAATGGAACATAGATTCAGTGAATTTAATTTACAAGTAATTGCAGTTTGTGTGAATGTTCTATCACAACCTGCATGAGAAGTTAAGCAAAACACTTTTGAGCCAGTGACACAGTACTGAACTTCACAAATAACATGGTCAGTTATAGTATGCTGTTCACAATTAGTTCTTTCATGAAGTTAATTAAATTTTAACTGTTCATAGATTGAATCTAAATTATCTACTTCAGGAAATTGTGGCATTAACATAGGAACAGGTAATTCAAGTAATCAAAATGTCTACTTATGGCCACTCAAAATGTCAATTTCTAGTGGTGCTCTGTTGCATCAAATTTCTTCATTGTATTCCCTTAAGAAATATTCACAAAGAAATATTCAAGCCACAGTGCTAAAGCATCTGCTGGTATGTTCAGTGCACCAATTATACCAAATAAATGTCTGCCCCTGGTAGCTGAGTGGTCAGCGTGGCAGAATGTCATACCTAACAGCCCGGGTTCGATTCCCAGCTGGGTTGGAGATTTTCTCCGCTCAGGGAATGGGTATTGTGTTGTCCTTATCATCATCCTTTCATCCCCTTCGACATGCAAGTCGCCGCAGTGGCGTCAACTTGAAAAATTTGCACCAGGCAAATGGTCTACCCAACGGGATGCCCTAGCCACACAACATTTGCATTTTACTAAATAAATGAAGCATTTGCTTTGGTGAATTCAATTCTTATGCTTCATTTGAACATTCACAACATTCATTGTCATTTGAAGTAAAATGTTGTGGTAATGACAGTAAAAGACCACAAAGGTGATCTTAAAGAAAAGCAAGGGAAATAATGATGCCAATAAATAACATTGTTTATAGATTTCATTACTATGATACTTTGATGTCCTCTGCTGGCAACATCTTCGATCTAACAGTTGTCGCATTGTAGCTGCCTGGTATGTGTGTGTTACTGCAAATGAACCACGTAACATGAGCCTCCCTAGGATGCGATTTCAAGAAACATTGTCGCTTTCATGTGTCATTTGTACTGTAGCACCTGATCAGTATGCAGAGCAGTTTTTGTGCTAACATACTGGAGAGTTTAATGCATGATAGAGAAGGTATCACCAGAGTTATGAACATGAAGACATGTACTTCCTTTTACTACTCTTAAAAGCTATGTACACACATCTATGGCAAAGTTTGTTCAAATTACGTAAGTTTCATTGGTCTCCTTATATAATTAATATTAAAAATTGGTACTTCAATTTTCATGTTCATATGTTAATATTATCATGATTATTTTCTTTATGAGTAGAGAAAATTGATTCTAATTTTTCTTCAGGTATTCAGTTCTTTCGTTAGTGTATTTCACAAAATGTACCTATCAGAATATGAACAACAAGTAAAAGATTCCTTTTCTAAAGATTCTTCCATGAAAGTTAAATTTCGCTTACAAGTAGTTTATTTATTAACTGAGTAATCAGTCAAAAATAGATCTTTTCTGAACTAGTTATCATTATATCCAGTGAATGAACAGTGAAAAAGTTATGGTCCATAATTACTGGAAGATTGATCTTCATCTCATGTACAGCCACAGTCTGGCAGCTGACTGCTCCTAGTCCTTCCCACAAAGTGAGAAGCCATTTTCATAATGGCATCCAATGTCCAATGTTTAGCAGTAAGTTTCTCCAAATTTTTTGTGAGTCACATTGCAACTATAAGGTAATAATGGTGAACAGAACAGCTTCAGATACAAGCAATTATATTAATAAAACCAGTGCAATTTTAAACAAGATCATTTTCAAGTGGCAACAGGTACCTGACTAGCAAATACAGGCTATATACCAGGGATCCCTACATATTACAAAATGAATGTATTTATGTATGCTCCACATCTCCTTCTAATCCACTGGATTGATTTCAAACGAACTTGGTACAAAAATCACTTAATCATTGGAAAAAATCTCTGTGGGAGTAAGAACCACCTACCACTCAAAGGGGTGAGGGTGATAAAGCACAGCTCACGTCATGCAAATAGCCAGATTATATTCATCCAGTACTTGAGAATGAGAGCACATAGTGAATTGCAACAAACTTTACGTATAATTTCAGACCTATATGAGACCTAAGTTGAAACAAGGCCCCAGGAGTAGACAACATAACATTAGAAATATTGATAGCCTTGGGAGAGCCAGTTCTGATGAAGCTCTACTATCTGGAGAGCAAAATGTATGAGACAGGCGAAATACCCTCAGACTTAAAGAACAATACAATAATTGCAATTCCAAAGAAAGCAAGTGTTGACAGGTGTGAAAAATACTGAACTATCAGTTTAATAAGTCACGACTGGAAAATACTAACACGAATTCTTTACAGCCGAATGGAAAAAGCTGGCAGAAGCCGACCTCAGGGAAGATCAGTTTGGATTCCGTAGAAATGTTGGAACATGTGAGGCAACACTGACCCTATGACTTATCTTAGAAGATGAATTAAGGAAAAGCAAACCTATGTTTCTAGCATTTGTAGACTTAGAGAAAGCTTTTGACAATGTTAACTGGAACACTCTCTTACAAATTCTGAAGGTGGCAGGGGTAAAATACAGGAAGCACAAGTTTTTTTGTACAGAAACCAGATGGAAGTTGTAAGAGTCAAGGGGCATGAAAGGCAAGCAGTGGTTGAGACGGAAGTGAGACAGGGATGTTATTCAATGTGTATACTGAGCAAGTAGTAAAGGAAACAAAAGAAAAATTTGGAGTAGGTATTAAAATCCATGGAGAAGAAATAATAACTTCGAGGTTTGCCCCCAACACTGTAATTCTGTCAGAGACAGCAAAGGACCTGAAAGAGAAGTTTAACGGAATGAACAGTGTCTTGAAAGGAGGATATAAGATGCACATCAACAAAAGCGAAATAAGGATAATGGAATGTAGTCAGACTAAATCAGGTGGTGCTGATGGATTTAGATTAGGAAATGAAACAATTAAAGTTGTAGATAAGCTTTGCTATTTGGGAAGCAAAATAACTGATGATGTTCAAAGTAGAGAGGATATAAAATGTAGACTGTCAATGGCAAGGAAAGAGTTTCTGAAGAAGAGATATTTGTTAACATCAAGTATAGATTTAAGTGTTAGAAAGTCGTTTCTGAAAGTATTTGTATTGGAGTGTAGCCATGTATGGAAGTGAAACATGGATGATAAATAGTTTAGACAAGAAGAGAGTAGAAGATTTCGAAATGTGGTGCTACAGAAGAATGCTGAAGATTAGAAGGGTAGATCACGTAACTAATGAGGAGGTACTGAATAGAATTGGGGAGAAGAGGATTTTGTGGCACAACTTGACTAGAAGAAGGGATTGGTTGGTAGGTCACGTTCTGAGGCATCAAGGGATCATCAGTTTAGTATTGGAGGGAAGTGCGGATGGTATCACAGAGGGAGACCAAGGCATGAAAACACTAAACAGATTCAGAAGGATGTAGGCTGCAGTAGTTACTCGGAGATGAAGAAGCTTGCACAGGATAGAGTAGCATGGAGAGCTGCATCAAACCAGTCTCTGGATTGAAGACCGCGACAACAACATGAGACCTCTGCTCGCTAATAACCCCCACAAAATGATGAAAGGAAAAAAATTTATTGCTTACTACATTTTCACTGTTCATGCAATAAAACTGCCACATCAAGCATGGCATTTTAATTTATTACTTTGCTATTACTAACCATTAACAACAGATTTTGCAGACAGTATTCTCATATACCGCTGAATGTAACTGCATAAATGAATATCGGAGTTTTAATGCTTTATAATATTTATTACATTAAACTTACAGTTATAAATGATATCTCAAATGAAAGAGCAATTCAAACAGTTTTACCAAGAGCATTATAAGTGTTCAATGTGAGCACCATTTATCACACGACACACATCAAGTCTATAGCAGAGTTCTTCCCAAACGTTGGTAACTGTGTCTTCAGTGATTGTAGCAACAGTTGCTTCAATCCGGTTTCTTAATTCAGGGAGGTATGCTGGTAGTGGAGGCACGCATGCACGATCCTTGATGAAGCCCCAAAGGAAAAAATCGCATGGCAGTAGGTCAGGTGAACGTGGAGGCCATGCAAGACAAGCCCTGTCATTGGGCTCTTTGCGGCCTATCCAGCGCATGGGCTATAGACTTGATGTATGCCTTATGACAAATGGTGCTCACATTCAACATTTATAATGTTCTTGGTAAAACTGTTTGAGCTGCTCTTTCATTTGAGGTATCATTTATAACTGTAAGTTTAATGTAATAAATATTATAATGCGTTAAAACCCCGATATTCATTTATAAACACCCTGTATATTGTTGTACGATTCGTAGTTCAGGAGATATTACATCATACACATGGAGATGCAAGGAAACAAAACTAATGATGTTGGGATGATAATGTGGAAAGAAAGAGGGGAGGAGCAGATAGAGAGACACAGATGAGGAAGAAGGAGGTGGACAGACAGTAGGGGAGGAGGAGATTAATAGAGAAAGGAAAGAGGATGAGATGAACTGAGAGGGGGGGGGGGGGGAAATACAAGACAGACAAAGAAAGGGGAAAGGATGAGATGGACTAATAGAAGACGAATAAATACGTACCTGGGCAACACTACATACTCAGCTAGTAATTAATAAAAAAATCAGGAGGTTGCATTACGCCATTTCTATAAAAGAATGTATTAAAATCACTAAGTTCCAAAGCTAGAGTAACAGTCAATAACTAATATTTAAAAGTAAGTAATATTAAAAAGTAATTTTTGAGTATTATTTATTTTCAGAAATAATATTCATATATTATGGTATTTACATTTAAATATTGGTACTTGACTGTAGTCTAGGCATACGGTAGATTTTGAAAGCATTACATTATTCAGTGTAAGGCAATCACCCTTACGATTTCTATCATTCCACGCATGCACATATCCCCTATTAGTTATCCAAGTACCTTTGGCCACTTGGAAGCTCCATTGCCACTGCAGACCCAAATGTAAATTGACGTGACTGACCTCTAGGAAGGCCCTCTCAGTTGTGGAGCCAGCGACACTCAGGGCAGAGCAGACGAGGAAACCAGAGTCTTCCCGGCGAACGCCTTGGATACGCAACGACCCGTCAGCAGCGACGTGTAGACGGCCGTAAGCGTTACCGGGGAACATGAGCTGCTGCGAGCCCTCACGTGTCCAGAACACGGACGGCGGCGGGCTGCCGGATGCTGCGCACTCGAACAGTGCTACGCCATTCAGACCCACTTTCTGGTCTTGTGGTCGCGTCGTGATCCTCGGTGGGGCTACGGCAACCAAAATAAACACACGTGTTACACAGTGGCCTGTGATACTAGTGAGATTAATGGTACACAATTCAGTCATTTGGCCATGGTAAAATTTTAGAACGAATGTCTTGTCACATTTCCAGCAGCTTTTGCGATATGTACTGAAATGTTCTTATAATTGCTTCAAAATCAAAATTCACTGGAGGATGAGAGGAATTTGGGAAAGGTCAGAAAGGAAGTACAGGTCACTTAAGGATCCAGATGAGATGGAACCTGCTGGGCGAGTGGTTCTAGGCGCTTCAGTCCGGAACAGCACTGCTGCTATGGTCGCAGGTTCGAATCCTGCCTCAGGCATGGGTATGTGTGATGTCCTTAGACTTAAGTAGTTCTAAGTCTAGGGGACTGATGACTTCAGATGTTAAGTCCCATAGTGCTTAGAGCCATCTGAACCATTTTTTGAGACGGACCCAGGTGGTATGAGGACATAGGGAGACAATGATCAGATCACAACAAAATGAAAGATCTAAACCAAGCAACACAGGACCAAAATAACAAAAAAAAATGAAAAACGATCGCCAAACAGAGGGATGATCGCCAAAACAAAAATAACAGGTCGCCAAATAAAGAAAAATACATCTCCAAACAAGGGAAAAGAGTTCGCCAAATAAAAGTAAAAGGTTGCTACACATACATCGCTAAGCAGTGTTAAATAAAACCGCTAAGTACGAGAAAACATAAACTTAGAAACAGATCACTGAAGACATAAAGAAGACTGGCATTTGAGGAAAGAAGCCGAAGAGTTACTGGATACAGTAAACTATCCGACGAAATAATGTGCAGAAAATAGAGCAAAACAGAAACAAGAAACAGTCTGTAAATATAAAACAGATAACACTGAAAAACAAATACGACAGCAAAAAAATGGAAGCAGCTCGCTAAATGCAGAAACAACAGCAGTCGAACAAGAAATATTGGCCGATATACATGGGAAAACGATAGCAAAACAGACTTTGAAGACCACTATTCAACAATGGGAGTCGATCGGTAAACAGTGAAAATGAATATTATAAAACAAAGAAAAGAAGCAACAGATGACCGCTGAACATTTTTTTCTCCCCTTGTCCTCACAGTACGTGGATTCCCTTCACCTACAGGTCTGAGCGCCTGCCCTTCTTTTTTTACCTTTCCCCAATCTATGCTTCTCTCCTCCCTGACGGAGGAATCAGTCGTTCCGAAAGCTAGGGTAATATCGTGTGGTTTTATACTAATAAATCCCACCCCACTTCTTTAAAGAATCCAACTCCAATGTATAAAAAGTCGTATCTGCCGAACTATGTATCGCACAATGGTACAATTTTACACGTAAAATCAGTGGTATATGGGGATACGACCTGCAAAATGTGTTGCGAATGGAGTTAGTAGTAAATAAGTTATAAATTAAAACGTTATTCCTGGTGCTGCAGTTTAACTGCTTGAACAGAGTGAAAATGTAGTTAGTGATAAACTTTTCCTTGCAACGTTTGTGTTTGACTGTCGGAGAGGGGGTTGTATATAAAGTATGTTAGAAATCACCAAGTGCTCTCAGTCTCACATACCGGATGAATATAGTCTGTATAATTCTGGCGCCATGAGTTATGCTGCCTCTTAATGCGAGGTCTAGAATAGTTGTCATCGTCATCATTTTTGACTAGTTTGATCCATTACAAAGTTTATTAACCTCCTATGATGACTAGAGGAAGTGCTCGCCTAAAAAAAAATTGGTTCTCATTGTTGTGTACAAGAAGCTGCTAACAATCATTCACATAAAAACGCGCCGCTGCCATTTATTTATTTATTTATTTAGCGTATGGCTCATAACATCACAGTAAAAATTACAGAAACAACACGATTAAAAAAAAAATCACCGCCGCTGCCAATAACTGTTAGACAGAAGATCATCCAAGAGCCAGGGTTTTCCTCCATTCAGATATTCGGACGCACGAAGGCTAAGTCTACGAATGCTGCAGACCTACACGCATGCGTCACATGGCGAATACCTAGGTCCTATATATGATATACGATAATCACGTGCAAAATAATAACAGGTAATGGTTCATTACATATTATTTACCCAAGAGCACTTGCAACAGCATGAATGTGTGGACGCGGATCCAAAGCGCTGCTTGGCCAATATTCACTCGCGGATGCATATGTATCAATTGCGCAATAGTGTTTCCCTACTCAACATTATTTTAGTGTTTGCCCAAGCCCCCATGCAGATCAACATGCAACCACAGTGCCAGGATTTGAGTGGAGGGGGACGAGGACGATGACCTCATGTTACTTTCGCAGTGAGTGGCAAAATAGTTTGGAGATTTCACGAAAAATGGCTCTGTGTACACCTGCTACTACACTTCATTCATCACGCAGAGTGTAAACAAACACAAACGCGATTACTAGTCAGCAGCTGTGGCATAAGTACTCTTTGTTGTTACGCTCTTGAAAGTAGGTCCTACTTGCTTGTATTAGATATCTTATTGCTGGGTTTCTGAAAATGAAGCTTTAAGGTAGTCTAATGTATTAACAGCTATCGACGTTTTTCTTAATCACATTCTGTTACGTAGTTTTTATTTAAAAAATCGTGTATAATCTGTGTCTATAAACGCTAGTTATGCTGTTAACACGTGGCCTACTGTGGAAATGGCTGGCGCTGCTTCCTGCTCCGTAGTAAAAGACGTGCATTGAACACAGTTAAAAATGGCGAGAAACAGGTTTACTTAATGTTTTCCTCGAGTTTACAGAGAAAATCGATCTGGAAGTTTTCAGAGAAACTTATCTACATACAGTTAATGTGTTCATGTAAACAAGGTATCTGCGACTTAACTGACAGCCCTGGAGAATTTTAAACGGGTATTTTGGGCATCGCTGGGTCGAATCTCATTGTGGGCTTTTCTCTTTTCTCAAGTTTTTTCATACACTTCAACTACCTACCTCATTTAAATATAAAAATTTATCAAAGATATGCTAATTAACACGTATCTAATCATCATTTTTATGAAACATGCACGTCTTCTTGTTTCTAACTATATATCACATGCAAAATTCCAGTTTCCATTGCAAATATAAATTCTTAGTTATCGATATTTTATAAAGCATTGTTGGTAAAGTGTGTTAAAGTTAAGTAAACATTACAAAATAACTTTTTGGAGAAAAAAGAAGACTCAAATAATCTTTATTTGGATTTGTTTTAATACTACAGATGTGGTCTCATACGAGCCAGAGTGACAAGCTTCGTAGAAACACGGGAATCAATAATTTTCAGGGCATCGATCACCCCGTACAAATGCGGCATTTTTACATTTGCTACCGTATCAACGCAATCTAAACCCAGAAGAACAGATCTGGGTCCAAGTTAAGGGATTAGTCGCGATAAATAAACAAAATATTTAAGCTACCATACGTACTACAACTAATGTACGGATCTTTGTCACACATCACGGCCGAACTCTGACGGGATGCGTCCCATTTAAAAAAAAAAAAAAAAGAGGAGAAAATGTGGTGTGGGTCGCTTCGTGGAATCTGTTGTTGACCGCCTCGTTATCATCAGTGTAGCAGATGACAGTTCCAGTACTGAATTGTATTCCTCGATTCGGATGTGGAAAGGCTTCAGACATTACCACAAGACTGACCACCTTCAAGTGACTTCAATATTTAACTATATGTGTGAAATCTCTGCAATATACTTTTTCGTCGCACATACATCATGCAGAAAAATTACCCTGTGTTTAAGTTAAGATTTTTCATCACTACTGTTTTTAATTACAGTACTATGTTACCTAAGAACGGGAGCAAGTTATGTTTCCCGTCTGGTCCCCTAAGAAGCGTACTGCCGGAATTTTGCCGTATATTATCTAATTCTGTTCACAAGTTAATTGACATTGGAAGCTCAAGTGTTGCTCTGCCCGTAACTTTTTACATGTTAACTGCAGCAGTTCAAGTCACTACAGGTTAGTTGGACCTGCTGGTTGGCCCGTGCTGTCCAAGTTAAATGCGCCGTTCAACCTGTTCCACATTATAGCTGAGTCGATATGTGCGCAACACACAGCATAAAATTACCCTTATTGTCGCACTTGACTGTACTCGAAACAGCTAGGCTTCCACTACACTTGGAACGAAATCCGACGAGATTCCGTCAAACGCGGAAGAACACATAGTGAAATGTTTACATCAGGTTTAATCGTATGATGAACGCAGTATAGTTTAGCTCAGGGGTGCCCCGCGGCCCGCGGGCTGCATCCGACCCAAAGCTGGTATCAAAGCGGTGAGTAAAAGTTAAAAAATAAATTTTCATAAAATTCCGTTTATCAAACACTATGTTAAATTGGATATTTTCAATACGGAACTCCCGCCAGACGATGCTATTCTCTCATTGGTCCACCGCGTTTTTATGTGGTTATTTTTAACATAGGTGTATTATGTGCTGCCCAAAAGTACCCGATAGGTTCCAGTGTGGCCCAAGTAAGCTAAACGGTTGGGTACGTCTGCTTTAGATGTTCTGGCAGTCTACAACGTGACACTGAACTAACACACTGTCAGTTTAGCGAAGAGAAATGCGTGTTCGGATTGCTAAAGTTTTCTTTCTTTTTTTAGGGAGGGACCAACTGTCCTCCCGTGTCGCTCGCTGGGTTTTGCTCTGTTTTGCTAACATCGACTGCCAATCATAACTTTCTTCGGGGAATCGCTTATAATAAGATATTTCGCAGCTAAGTACGTACGTATGAGACTTACAGAAGTCGATTCTCACTTTTAGAACGAGCACAAAAAGATTCGCCCGCTATAATAAAGACGGGCGTGGTGTTTTGGTTCTCACAGGCTATAATTGACCTCGAGGGCCGCCATTCGTTTCCACCTGACAAGTGGGAAGCCTCGCCCGTAGTTAACGGGTGAAAGAGAAATAGCGCCATTCACGCCTCGAGCAATTTAAAAGCACAATTGCTCATCCAGAAACAGCTTTTCTTTTCGTAGCGTGCGAGAGATGAAGAAACATGTCTCTACACACACAATAATGAACTTGCACTCTGCCAATTTAATACCACAAGCTTCAGCAACTGTCGCTTGGTGGAAAAATTTGATCCATGGATCTTGGTCGTTTGCTCTCATATGTGAATGAGTAGCATCATGACAGAAAAAAATGGGTTTTGTCTTCAACTATGCAAAGAAATACTTTGTAAAGGAGCAACACGTTCTTAAGCAGTGTGACAGAAACCTCATACTAGCCTTCAGCAATTCCTGTTAATCACTGATCACGTATATGTTTTTACAGCATTAAAATAACACAGCATTATTTGCAGTAAAGCAACATATTCCAAAAAAGTATTGTAACTTACACCACTGACTAGATGAGGTTCACATTATTCCAGAGGACGCGACAGGATACAATGTGGTGTCACTGTTCCTGCTGTAAAAAGCAAAGCAGTCTCGCTCGGTGCACGCCATTTCTCAGTTTCCCAGAGCTTGCAATAACTTTGAATGCACCGAGTAACTGCTGTGGTCTTTGCGAAAACAGATGCGTTCCGTTTTTGCATTGAACGTGAGCAGTGATACGTGCACGGAAAACCGATGCACAACAGCTGTTAACTCTCCACAAAACATATTAATTCTACTGGTGTTCCGAAACGTACGCCAAATGCAGCCTTTCAGGCAATAAAATCACCAGCACTTTTTGGTATTACTCGTTACACGTTCTCGGAAAATTTTGCTATAGTGAATATAAACGTTGTTGAAATAAGTTTGTGGTCGTAAGTTCTCTGGCAGCCATAATGTAGTTATTCACTGTCCCTGCAGTTGTGAATGATACGTCTTATTTACATCTACACATACACTATTTGACTGTTAGGACTGTCAGTTGCCTTGTTATCAAACCCAAATTGGGCAATATGAGCACTGGATATACTCGTAGCCTACATGTGATACATAGCTGATGTTATAAATTATGTAACCATGACGACCTTCTACTTTAGTATGTACTCGTACATAACAACAAGAGCGATTCAGCTCAACAGATTATGAAGATGTGTAATGCCTGGTGGTTGATAGACAGCATCTCCGAGGTAGCGAAAAAGTGGGGATTTTCCCGTACGACCATTTCACGAGTGTACCGTGAACATCAGGAATCCGGTAAAGCATCAAATGTCCAGCATCGCTGCGGCCGGAAAAAAATCCTGCAAGAACGGGACCAACGACGACTGAAGAGAATCTTTCAATGTGTGAGAAGTGCAGCGCTTCCCCATATTGCTCCAGATTTCAATGCTGGACCATCAACAGGTGTTAGCGTGCGAACCATTTAACGAAACATCACCTTACGGGCATTCGGAGCCGAAGGCCCACTCGTGTATCCTTGATGATTGCACGACACACAGCTTTACGCCTTGCCTGGGCCCGTCAACACCGACATTGGACTGTTGATGACTAGAAAGATGTTGCCTGGTCGGAAGAGTCTCCTTTCAAATTGTATGGAGTGGGTAAACGTGTACGTCTATGGATACAACGTCATGGATCCATGGACCCTGCATGTCAGCGGCGGGGCTGTTCAAGCTGGTGAAGGCTCTGTGATAGTGTGGGGTATACGCAGTTGGATTGATATGGGACCCCTGATACGTCTAAATACGACTCCGGCACATGACACGTACGCAAGTATCCTGTCTGATCACTTGCATCCATTCATGTCCATTGTGCAATCCGACAGACTTGGGCAATTCCAGCAGGACAATGCGAGACACCCCACACGCCCAGAATTGCTACATAGTGGCTCCAGGAACACTCCTCCGAGTTTAAATACTTTCGCTGGCCACCAAACTCTCCAGATATGAACGTTATTGAACATATCTGGGATGCTTTTCAACGTGCTGTTCAGAATAGATCTCAACCCCCTCGTACTCTTACGGATTTATGGACAAACGTGCAGCATGGTATCAGTTGCCTCCAGCACTACTTCAGACATTAGTCGAGTCCATGCCACGTCGTGTTGCGGCACTTCTGCGTGCTCGCGGGGGCCCTACACGATATTAGGCAGGTTTACCACTTTCTTTGGCTCTTTAGTGTACTGTTTGCTCATTTCTGTGGCTACTATGTACGCCAGGGAAAGAGGTTTTCACCAACATAGAGGTAATGCGCCGGTCTTCCCCTAATCCGCCTAAATGGGCAGTGATCTGGGTATAGGAGGTAGGTTCAAGGTCGAGGGATTTCCGCGTGGTGGCAGGTGTTTTTCGAAACCCAATTCCAGACAGACTTCTGAAAGTTCTGGCACAAAGTGGCACTATGCTGAAGCGGGAACAGGAAATGGCGAATGAAACCGCCTACATGTGTTAGGTTTAAAGTCTCCATCTCCTACAAAAATAATGTAATACTGTGAAATTCAAGTCTGATTTCGATTTCGATATTATCTCTAAGCGTGTCAAAAATCAGTGCTTAAATTTAATTAGAGCCGGAGTTGCGATTTTTCTTGAAACAAGTGAAATTTTCGCGTCCGGGAAAGTTTCCTACTTGAGGTCTGACAGGCACGATGCTTTGCGCAGCACAACGGGAGACGACAAGACCAGACTTCAGTTGGTGTGTTGCTGGCGGAAGCAGGCTCGCTGCGAAATGCTAAACCAGTTTAAGTCGGTCTATAAACTGACAAATGGACCAAGGAAGTTCTCGCTGGACTCCAAAAGATAAGGAAAGAGCGAGAAGCGAACCTAATAAAAAGTTGACAGATGCCATTAAAACATTCAGAAATAACTTGGATGTGTATGGCTGAAAACCGTAATAAATGTACACTGCTGGCCACCGTAAATGCAACACCCTGAAGGAAGCATCCGAATCAAGTGAAATTTACACCATGAGTTTGCAGCGATGAGATATGCAACTGATTAGAATTTCAGCGCAGACGCACATCACGCGCGCCTGTGGCGCCACCTCATAGCGCCATTTAAGGCTTGGCGATTTCGACGAGTGTACGCTCGTCACGTGTGTTTACCTTGTGGTTGTTTCACAAGACGATCAGTTATGCCTCGTAGACAACAGCGAACATCTTTTGATCAAGTATCCGAGTTCGACAGAGGAAGGATAGGAGCTTACCGAGATTGTGGATTATCATACAGAGAAATCGCTAGTCGTGTTGGATGAAACCAAACAACTGTAATGCGGATATGTGACCGTTGGATGCAGGAGGGTACGACGGACCAACGTGGTCGATCGTATTCACCTCGGTGCACCACTGCACGTGCTGATAGGCAAATTGTGCGCATGGCAGTGACGGATCGCTCAGTGACATCCCGAACCATAGCACAGCACATTGCGTCTGTAACGCATCATCCAGTGTCTGCGCGTACCATTCGACGCCGTTTACAGCAGAGTGGTCTGTCCGCAATACGTCAATTGCTTCGTCTACCATTGACGCAGAACCACAGACGTCTCCGTCGCCAATGGTGTGATGACAGACGGATGTGGACGGCAGAATGGAATGACGTTGTCTTTACTGACGAGGCACGCTTCTGTCTGCAGCACCACGATGGTCGGATTCGAGTGTGGAGACACCGTGGAGAGAGGATGCTGGACAGCTGCATTATGCACCGCCACACTGGTCTTGCACCGGGTATTATGGTGTGGGGCGGTATTGGATATTACTCTCGCACGCCTCTAGTACACATTGCCGGTACTTTAAATAGCCGGCGCTACATATCCGAGGTGCTGGAGCCAGTTGTCCTTCCTTACCTTCAGGGCTCGGCCACAGCCATATTTCAACAGGATAATGCGCGACCACCCGTGGCACGCATTGTCCAAAGGTTCTTCGTCAATAACCAGATTGAATTGCTTCCCTGGCCAGCTCGCTCTCCGGATCTTTCGCCGATAGAAAACATGTGGTCCATGTTTGCTCAACGAGTGACCCAGATTACATCCCCAGCTGCCACACCAGATGATCTTTGGCAACGTGTGGAAGATGCTTTGGCTGCTGTACCCCAGGAGCACATCCAACGTCTCTTTGACTCAATGCCGAGACGTGTGGCAGCGGTGATCTCCAACAATGGCGGGTACTCTGGCTACTGATTCTGGCAGGAACCACATGTCACAGACGTCTGTAAACGTAATCATTTGATACTTGGTCAACATGTTATCTACAAAATAAATTTTGTTGTGCTACCTCTTGTCTTTCTTGGTGTTGCATTTACGGTGGCCAGCAGTGTATAATGTTGGAGGATATCAGAGAGTTGATGAAGGCGACCCTCCGTCACTGACTCACTGCACGCTGGCTTCTATATCTACATCTGCACTCTGCAAACCACTGAGAAGCACATGGCAGAGGGTATGTCCCACTGTATCACTTGGGGATTTTCCCCGTTCCAGTCACATATGGAGGAGCGATACTTAGGGGGCTGTAGTATATTCCTGGAGTCATGATCTAAAACCACTTCTCGACACTTTGTATGCAGCCTTTCTGGGGTTAGTTTGCGTCTATCTTCATCTCTGTGACACTCTCTCACAAATCAGACAAACCTGTGGCCATTCGAGCTGTCCTTCTCTGCATACGTTCCATGTTCCCTGTTAGCCCTATTTGGTACAGGTTCCAGACAATTTAGCAATATTGTAGGATGGGTCGCACGAATGATTTGCTAGCGTACAAAGCGTTACGTCCAGATATTTGTATGAGTTAATCGATTCCAACCGTGACTCACTGTTACTATAGTAGTAGGATACTACGTTTTTCGTTCTATGAAGTGCACAGTTTTATGCTTCTGAAGGTTTAAAGCCAGTTGGCAGTCTTTGCACCACTTTGGAATCTTACCAAGACCTGACTGAGTACTTATACTCTTTCTTTCAGACAGTACTTCATCGTCTGTAAAAAGTCTAAGGGTACTATTAATATTGTCCACAAGGTCAACTGTATGCAACAACATGATCAGCAATGGTCCCAACACACTTCTTTGGTACACACTCCATGTTACCTCTGCGTCTGTCAATGAGTCTCCACCCAAGGTAACTTGCTACGTCCTCCCTACCAAGAAAACCTCAATCCAGTCACAAATTTTGCTTGATACGCCATAAGATCTTAGTTTTGATAGTAAGTGTAGATGTAGTATTGGATGGAATGGTGTTTGAAAATCAAGAGAGACTGCATCTACCTGACTGCCTGGACCCAAAGCCTTCAATATGTCATGTGAGAAAAGTGCGGGGTGGGTTTCACATGATCTGTGTTCGAGATACTTTTGGAGAAGTTGTGGATCAATGACGTTTGGTACAGCAGAGTGATGAGGGAGGACTTACAGTGGACGGTGAGGGTGGCGCGCGCCGAGATGCTGCCGACGACGTTCTCGGCGTCGCAGATGTAGACGCCCTCGTCGGCCGGCACAACGTTCTCGATGCGCAGTGACTTGTCGTCGAGGATCTGGGCGCGCCCGATGGGCATCTTGCCGTCGTCGCGCCGCCACAGGATGTTGGGCGCCGGGTCGCCGCCGACGCGGCACTGGAAGTGCACCGACTGATCCTCCAGCACCGTAGCGTCCGCAGGCTCCTTGCTGAAGAACGGCTTCACTGTCGGCACCAACAGAACAGGGCATTACGAAAGGGCAACGGCGCTCCGGAGAGTCGCGTCTCAGGCGCGTCTACACCGCCCGGTTTTTGTGATGGGTTAATGAACATGTGCATTTACAGATTATGTTGTTTTACAACGTTTATATATGTGCGCTCGCACTGTGTAGCAACGAGACGAATGTATTTAACAGGACTGACAACGACACACAAATGTGTCAGCTTACATTACGTTGACATGGCTTAAAGCCACAATATCAGCACTTGATAATGGCCTAAGACCGAAGCTGCAATAGTGTAATAAAAACTTATAACAGTCACTGGCATAAAGATGATGCCTTTCAAAAAACTTCAGACATTAGTCGAGCCCATGCCACGTCGTGTTGCGGCACTGAGTCACCGTAATGTTTATGAAGCTTCTCTTTAGTCTCCTGAGGCGTTTTGCCTTTCATAAAGTAATGTTTAATCACCACACGAATTTTTTTTCGTCCACTTTTTGACAATCACTCGACTTCCTCGATTCACACGAATGCCAAACACAACGAAATAGACAAATATGGCTGAAACTTGGTGTGCGTTCTTTCCAAAGATGCTACTAACGAAACACGACCTCGATACGCGCCACTGGTGCCATGTCTCGGACTTTGCACGCCCCTCGTATCCACGTCACAAGGCCAGAATCGTGCTGTGGGGGCTTGATGAACATGATTGTGAACTAACGTTGACGTCTTAGCCACCAAATTCGCCTGGTATGAACTCGATGGTTCGCTATCGTCCGCCAGCTTCGCGTCGGTAAACCCCGCCCGTGACTTATGGGAATTACGTGATCTGTGTGTAGACGGCTGGTGCTACATCCGGCCGAATACACCCCAAGGACTTGTCGAATCCATGCTACGCGCAGTTGCTTCTGTATTGCATCCCAGAGATTAACCAACACGGTTTTAAGCAGGTGGTCATAATGATGTATTTGTCCACTAGGCGACGGAGCGGAACTGTACTGACAAGCTTCCAGAGGACGAAGTGGGACAGATAATACTTCACAAAGGGAATTACACGAAGGAAGGAACTGAGGGTGCGGCGCAGCTATAGCAGCAGTGAGCAGCCTGTGGCAGGGTACTTACCGTGGACGGTAAGCGTGGCCGGCGCGCTCTCCCGTACGCCCACCATGTTCTGGGCGACGCAGCGGTACTGGCCCTCGTCCGCCTGCCGCACGTCCGTGATCATCAGGTTACCGCCGTCCACCACGCGCAGCCTGCAACACCACCAACGCCGCTGCCGCTGTCTACACGTACTTAAGCTAGCGATACACAGGTGGTTCACAAACAAACTACAAGGGCCATTCAATAAGTAATGCAACACATTTTTTTTTTCTGAAAGCAGGTTTTTTTTTCAGGATTCCAACACACGACATTATTCCCCACTCTTTGGGCTACAAAACCCCATTTTTTCGAAATAGTCTCCGATGAATGTACGGTCTTACTCCACATTACCGGGAGGGACTGTATGTCCGCTTGGTACCACAGTCCTGGTCGACGTCGGAGCCAACGTCTTCATAACCTCCCCACTGCGCATGTGCAGATTCCTGCGGAATGCCTCTTTTATTGGGACAGACAGATGGAAATCGGAAGATGTGAGTTCCGTGCTGTAGGTTTGATGGGAAAGTACGATCCAGCAGGCACTAACCTTTGAGTACCCTAACTGGTGGACGAGTGTGTCAACATTACCAACAGAGACGTCAAGCTGAACTGAAAGGTGTTCGTCTGTCATCTGTCGATCACCTCAAATGAGAGTATGCAGTGCAACAATCGGATTTCTTGTTTGTGCCACCGGTATAAGCTTCACACAGTGAAAGAGAAAGACTGGACGTGATGGGAGCTCAAAAATAGTAAGACTCCTTCACACAGTGGAGTAAAATTGCGCTCTACTACACTTTCAAAACGACAATTTCATGTTTTCCGAAAATTACGAAAAAATATAATATAAAATATCGGCACTCGATACTGCCATGTGGACTACATTTTCAATGTTGATATATCTATTTAGAGCAACTAACTTATATCCAAGGAATTTCGATATTGTTAATGAAAAATATCGATATGTTATTCAACAGGTTTAGCTCATTCACGGTGAGGTCGAGGGCCCTCTGTCACGTCTCCACACTGACCCATCACACTGAGCTGATTCCATGCAAGCGACTGGCATATGGGCGCCACGCCATAGCACTGACTTACGTCTGCAGTGGAAGGTCACATACGTGGCTGATATCAGAACTATACTATCTACAGAGCTCCAAAGCGACCAGTGTACCTTTTCGAGGGAGTGAGTAATATTTTGTCCTGTTAGCTTAACGTCACCCTAACCGAGTACTTCCCGTCTCCTTTTTTAAAAAAAAAAGCTCCACGCGAGAGGCACTGACCTGGTGGAGGCCTCGAGGTCGATGGGCTGACCGTCCTTCTTCCAGACGAGCGTCGGTTCGGGGTGCCCCTTGGGCGGCCCGCACTCCAGCAGCGCCGTCTCGCCGGCCGCCACGCGGGTGTCCTTGGGCTCCGGACGGAAGTCATCTCTCAGGACTGCAACACACAAGCCAGGCCAAGCTCAGACCAGCGCTTATCACAGTCATGTCTTATATGCATGTCTTTCTATAAGAAAGGCTCTGAACTGGTGCTACGATATCCAATTTGCAGAAAATAGGGACTGCTGGCTTAAAAGATCGGTGGGAGAAAGACATAAAAATAAATAAAAAGCTTCGTAAATTTTCAAACGTTACGTAATTATATACTTATAAAATGTTATAAACGAAATTGCTACACTGCTACAACAGTAGTCAAAAGTACTGTTCTGTTCAGCAAGAGAACCAATAAAAGATTTCCGATACGCTTCTGCAAAAATCAACAAAGCACTAATACTAATTGGTGTGACACTAGAAGTCCAGGCCAGTCAATGGCGGGGCGCGTCGCCCATCTGTTTCAGACGCCAACGTCGACAAGGTGCGACAGGCGTCAGCAAAGAGAGCGAGAAAATCAGTGCGTATGTCAGCCAGAAAGTTAAATGACATGATCAACAATACACAAAGTCTCGCATAAGAGCTGACGTCGTAATACGTAGTAGGTACAGCTGCGTCAGGCACTAAAGCCGGCGGAGAAACCTCGGCGTAAACAGATTAAAGTGGATATGCTGGCCAGGATTAACACAAACATTGAATTTTTTGCAAAAAATTTTTTTGCTCCGATGAGTCAAAGTTTTATGTGCCCGACAACGTGAACTGTTATAAAGTTTGTATATCGGGATGAAAGAGTCTTCATGCTAAACGTGAAATTGAAAGTAACTGGCCGAAAGTCCGTCTGTGGTCCCAATGTGTGCACAATGATTGGTCCATTATTTTTCAGCGAGCCCGCGATCATCAATGATGTTTACATGGATATGTAACAGGAGTTTTTTGTGTGAAAATTGGAGCACCTGTAATCTGATGCCATTCCCAGCAGGATGGGGGCACCATCTCATTGGTCCCTTAATGACCGTCAATTTCTGGATGAAAAGTTTCTGGCTAACCGGTTTGGACGAGATGGTGAGATCGGCCCACCACCGAGGTCACCTAACCTAACACCACAAGACATCTCTCTATGGATTTTGTAGATGATCAATATACCAAATCAACGTTAAAGACCTACAGGATTTGACGACATGCATTCGCAGTGCATTTTAACGTGTCGTCGTGGGTTTTCCTGAAGTGTACACAGCGGAAAAGTCAATACCGACTGGACGTAGTTCCTGCCACTAGGATTGCACACACTGGCGTGTGCGACTGGGGGAAACAAAACCTTATAAGCTATCCGGTCAAATGTCGAAAACCAGCGTTGTGCACTGTGACGGAGTCTTGTACAGATTTAAATTTATCAGAGTCGAAAGTCGTAAAAATTATTTGTGGCCTGTATTTATTTTCCACAGTCTATGATTCCCTCCGAATAAAGGCAACGAAATTTGCTGATTTGGAAAGTAAATTCATTATCGAAGGAAAGAATAAGGATGATTATTGATGATTAACGCCATTAGAAATAGGACTTGTCTCAAACTTTGTTGGATGCGAAACAGATGCAGGGGAGCCTGAGAGGAGGAGAGCAAGGTCGGATAAACATGGGTATCGTAGAAATGTCCCTCAACCAAATTCCTGGATAACTGCTTTGGTATGACAGATGCATGTTAAGTGTACGTTATCACGTTGAAGTCTTCGGGTCAGTTACACTCCACTTATAGCCACAAGACGGCTGAATAGTTGTCCATAAATGTCAGTTACTAGTGGAGTGGCGGATACAGAGAAACCTCAAGGAGGGGACACTAAAGATATCTTGAGCTACCTTTACTTTTACGTAATAAAACATAATCAAATCACATGCAAAGATTTGTTGTTGTTGTGGTCTTCAGTCCTGAGACTGGTTTGATGCAGCTCTCCATGCTACTCTATCCTGTGCAAGCTTCTTCATCTCCCAGTACCTACTGCAACCTACATCCTTCTGAATCTGCTTAGTGTATTGATCTCTTGGTCTCCCTCTACGATTTTTACCCTCCACGCTGCCCTCCAATGCTAAATTTGTGATCCCTTGATGCCTCAAAACGTGTCCTACCAACCGATCCCTTCTTCTAGTCAAGTTGTGCCACAAACTTCTCTTCTCCCCAATCCTATTCAATACCTCCTCATTAGTTACGTGATCTACCCACCTTATCTTCAGCATTCTTCTGTAGCACCACATTTCGAAAGCTTCTATTCTCTTCTTGTCCAAACTGGTTATCGTCCATGTTTCACTTCCATACATGGCTACACTCCATACAAATACTTTCAGAAACGACTTCCTGACACTTAAATCTATACTCGATGTTAACAAATTTCTCTTCTTCAGAAACGATTTCCTTGCCATTGCTAGTCTACATTTTATATCCTCTCTACTTCGACCATCATCAGTTATTTTACTCCCTAAATAGCAAAACTCCTTTACTACTTTAAGTGTCTCATTTCCTAATCTAATCCCCTCAGCACCACCCGATTTAATTTGACTACATTCCATTATCCTCGTTTTGCTTTTGTTGATGTTCATCTTATATCCTCCTTTCAAGACACTGCCCATTCCGTTCAACTGCTCTTCCAAGTCCTTTGCTGTCTCTGGCAGTATTACAATGTCATCGGTGAACCTCAAAGTTTTTACTTCTTCTCCATGATTTTTAATACCTACTCCGAATTTTTCTTTTGTTTCCTTTACTGCTTGCTCAATATACAGATTGAATAACATCGGGGAGAGGCTACAACCCTGTCTCACTCCTTTCCCAACCACTGCTTCCCTTTCATGCCCCTCGACTCTTATAACTGCCATCTGGTTTCTGTACAAATTGTAAATAGCCTTTCGCTCCCTGTATTTTACCCCTGCCACCTTCAGAATTTGAAAGAGAGTATTCCAGTTAACGTTGTCAAAAGCTTTCTCTAAGTCTACAAATGCTAGAAACGTAGGTTTGCCTTTTCTTAATCTTTCTTCTAAGATAAGTCGTAAGGTTAGTATTGCCTCACGTGTTCCAACATTTCTACGGAATCCAAACTGATCTTCCCCGAGGTCCACTTCTACCAGTTTTTCCATTCGTCTGTAAAGAATTCGCGTTAGTATTTTGCAGCTGTGACTTATTAAACTGATAGTTCGGTAATTTTCACATCTGTCAACACCTGCTTTCTTTGGTATTGGAATTATTATATTCTTCTTGAAGTCTGTGGGTATTTCGCCTGTCTCATACATCTTGCTCACCAGATTGTAGAGTTTTGTCATGACTGGCTCTCCCAAGGCCATCAGTAGTTCTAATGGAATGTTGTCTACTCCCGGGGCCTTGTTTCGACTCAGGTCTTTCAGTGCTCTGTCAAACTCTTCACGCAGTATCTTATCTCCCATTTCATCTTCATCTACATCCTCTTCCATTTCCATAATATTGTCCTCAAGTACATCGCCCTTGTATAAACCCTCTATATACTCCTTCCACCTTTCTGCTTTCCCTTCTTTGCTTAGAACTGGGTTCCCATCTGAGCTCTTGATATTCATACAAGTGGTTCTCTTCTCTCCAAAGGTCTCTTTAATTTTCCTGTAGGCAGTATCTATCTTACCCCTAGTGAGACAAGCCTCTACATCCTTACATTTGTCCTCTAGCCATCCCTGCTTAGCCATTTTGCACTTTCTGTCGATCTCATTTTTGAGACGTTTGTATTCCCTTTTGCCTGCTTCATTTACTGCATTTTTATATTTTCTCCTTTCATCAATTAAATTCAATATTTCTTCTGTTACCCAAGGATTTCTATTAGCCCTCGTCTTTTTACCTACTTGATCCTCTGCTGCCTTCACTACTTCATCCCTCAGAGCAACCCATTCTTCTTCTACTGTATTTCTTTCCCCCATTCCTGTCAATTGTTCCCTGATGCTCTCCCTGAAACTCTCTACAACCTCTGGTTCTTTCAGTTTATCCAGGTCCCATCTCCTTAAATTCCCACCTTTCTGCAGTTTCTTCAGTTTCAATCTGCAGTTCATAACCAATAGATTGTGGTCAGAATCCACATCTGCCCCTGGAAATGTCTTACAATTTAAAACCTGGTTCCTAAATCTCTGTCTTACCATTATATAATCTATCTGATACCTATTAGTATCTCCAGGATTCTTCCAGGTATACAACCTTCTTTTATGATTCTTGAACCAAGTGTTAGCTATGATTAAGTTATGCTCTGTGCAAAATTCTACAAGGCGGCTTCCTCTTTCATTTCTTCCCCCCAATCCATATTCACCTACTATGTTTCCTTCTCTCCCTTTTCCTACTGACGAATTCCAGTCACCCATGACTATTAAATTTTCGTCTCCCTTCACTACCTGAATAATTTCTTTTATCTCGTCATACATTTCATCAATTTCTTCGTCATCTGCAGAGCTAGTTGGCATATAAACTTGTACCACTGTAGTAGGCATGGGCTTTGTGTCTATCTTGGCCACAATAATGCGTTCACTATGCTGTTTGTCGTAGCTAACCCGAACTCCTATTTTTTTATTCATTATTAAACCTACTCCTGCATTACCCCTATTTGATTTTGTATTTATAACCCTGTAATCACCTGACCAAAAGTCTTGTTCCTCCTGCCACCGAACTTCACTAATTCCCACTATATCTAACTTTAACCTATCCATTTCCCTTTTTAAATTTTCTAACCTACCTGCCCGATTAAGGGATCTGACATTCCACGCTCCGATCCGTAGAATGCCAGTTTTCTTTCTCCTGATAACGACGTCCTCTTGAGTAGTCCCCGCCCGGAGATCCGAATGGGGGACTATTTTACCTCCGGAATATTTTACCCAAGAGGACGCCATCATCATTTAATCATACAGTAAAGCTGCATGTCCTCGGGAGAAATTACGGCTGTAGTTTCCCCTTGCTTTCAGCCGTTCGCAGTACCAGCACAGCAAGGCCGTTTTGGTTAATGTTACAAGGCCAGATCAGTCAATCATCCAGACTGTTGCCCCTGCAACTACTGAAAAGGCTGCTGCCCCTCTTCAGGAACCACATGTTTGTCTGGCCTCTCAACAGATACCCCTCCGTTGTGGTTGCACCTACGGTACGGCCATCTGTATCGCTGAGGCACGCAAGCCTCCCCACCAACGGCAAGGTCCATGGTTCATGGGGGAAGATGCAAAGATTAAGAAAGTTTTATTTATACTGATTATACACATTACTTATTCATTGCCGGCCAGAGTGGCCGAGCGGCTCTAGGCGCTACAGTCTGGAGTCGCGCGACCGCTACGGTCGCAGGTTCCGGGCATGATTGTGTGTGATGTCCTTAGGTTAGTTAGGTTTAAGTAGTTCTAAGGTGTAGGGGACTGATGTCCTCAGAAGTTAAGTCCCATGGTGCTCAGAGGCATTTGAACCATTTTTTGAACTTATTCATTCTTCAGTCTTAATATTTCTGCTTCTGAATGTAAACTAGCTTCCTATTCGGCGAATAGTAACTCTACGTATCGACGGTTCTCTGTGCAAGAAAACAGTAGAATATTCGCGACTTTTCTCGAAAAAGTGTCAGTCAGAATAACGCGTCGAGATCACTAGAACGGCCGCGACATTTCTCGTAGATATGTGCCAGACATAAACGTATAAAATACGATGACGCGGATGCGTGTGCTACATAGGAAAGTACAACTACTCGATTCAGTCGAGTCGACTGACAAATGAAACGAACGAATAGCGCGCGGTCTGACTGTCGGGGGAGGCGCGGGAGGTAATGCGGGCGGCCCCGCGGCCCCCATGTGTATCTGTCACTGTGCTAGTGTTACATTTCTGGGAGAAATTCACAGTACTCAGTACCTTGTACACCCCAACAGACGTATGAGGACAAATTATGTGGCTCGACAAAAACTTGTACTTTTTCAAAAAAAAAAAAAAATAAATAAATAAATAAATAAAAAGAGTCAGAATCATTCTTTTTGTTTTTTATGTTAATGTAAAGTTGCTGGTTTTTCTCATTCGAAGCAATCTTATGTAGGACTGGCAGATGGCCAGGAGCAAACTATGGCGTGCCATCCATCGCAGTCAGTTCATCAAAATATTACAAAATGCTGATACTTTTGTAAAAAAATAATTCAACAAGTGATTTCCTTGACTAACTAACCGAGAAATACCACCACACCCAAGCGATGAAGTGGACAGTGTTACGATTAATGAAAAACTGTGTAAACTCATAATTTATACTTATCGTAAACACAGGGTTTCACAATAATCACCGAGCGAGGTGGCGCAGTGGTTAGCAAACTGGACTCGCTTTCGGGAGGACGACGGTTCAATCCAGCGTCCGGGATTTAGGTTTTCCGTGATTTCCCTAAATAGCTCCAGGCAAATGCCAGGATGGTTCCTTTGAAAGGGCACGGCCGACTTCCTTCCCCGTCCTTCCCTAATCCGATGAGACCGATGACCTCACTGTTTGGTCTCTTCCCCCAAACAACCCAGCCCACAATAATCAGACAAACTTTGCTTTTCAGCTTTTATTTTCTTAAGGCGCAGGACACAGTTACAAATGTCGTTGCATACACAGTCATAGTGCCAAACAATACACATGTACTAACTCGATTATTGACTGGAAAAACTACCGAGCAGCATCGCCGCCTCCCCGCTCATGACACCTAACAATCAGCTTATTATAATGTATTGTTGTTCGGACTAATTAGGGTTGCTGTAGTTATTTTACGTCACTTACATATTCACTACATTGTAAGAAATTTAACTATTTTTACAATTATTTTTTTTTGTAATTAAATCGGTATTTATACTATTGATTTTTTAATATATTACATCGCTTTTAATTTTCTCTAACGTTATTAATTATTTCGTTGATATCGGGATTTAGCAGCCGCCCACATGATTTCATTTATTTAACGTTGACTGGAATATGAAATTATCGGACTTTATTATTTTACCCAATCATTACGTTCAATGAAAAATTTTCTGAATTTTCTGTGAATTAAAACTGATAAATGTCCATGCAAAACTGCAGGACAATGCAAAAACTGAAGACAGTAGCTACGAAGCAGATATATACACTGACCAGTCACATTAATATGACCACTTCTCAAAAGCGTGAATAACCACCTTTTGCTGCGCGAGTTGTGCAGGAAGAGAGTCAGTGAGGTGCTGGAAGGTACCGACGGGTATATGAAGCCACGCCGACTCCAGTGTCGTGGCCAGCTGCGCTAGGTTCCCAGTTTAGTATCCATGGCACGTACAGCCTGATGAAAGTGATCCTACAGTGTCTCGGTTAGGTTTAAACTGGGGGAGTTTTGTGGCCAGGGGAGTTCGTAAACTTATCCTGGTTCTTTTCGAACGACTCACGAGCACTGACAACTGTGTCCTTCTGGTAGATGTCATATGGTGAAGGGGGGGGGGGGGGGGAGGAAAAACAATCTGCATATAGGGGTGCACATGGTCCCCAAGGACAGATGCATACTTGTGTTGATCCGTAGTGCCTTGCACAAGGAGATTACCCAGTGAACGCCAAGAAAACATTCCCCAGACCATAACGCTCCCTACTCCGGTCTGGAGCCTTCCGACGATTGTTGCAGGATGTCTGCATAAAACATTAGTCATCCGAAAAGTTCACCTGTTGGGACTCAGTGGACGTCCAGTTGCGGTACTGACGTTCAAATTCCAGCCTTCGTCGCCAGTAAACAGCAATCAACAGGGATACCGTTCCTCACAAGCGACTATTAATCAAATCGCCCCCGGTAGCTGAGTGGTGATTTTTATGTTTGGCTGCTACGACGGATAAGTCGTAATGTCATTGAACTCAAACACCCCAGGTTGCATTGGCCGAAGATTTGGAGACATGTGCACCAAAAATTCCTTCCTACCTTCGTTCGGGCACTGTGGTTCTCTGTCACCTGTGGCAAGTTCAACACCAACCAACGGCTCCATGCAACTGGACTAGTGGACACTCCACTATGCCCGAAATGTCACCAAGTGGATGACGACCATCATCGCTTAACTTGTATCGCGGTGGAGGACGTCTGGCTCCTAGGAAGACAGATGGTGGCTTGCTACCTCCGTGTGACCCCGCAACATATTATCCCTGCTTCCTTCTTACATCCGGAGAGTGACTACTTTCCGGCGACTAAATCACAGTCGATCATCTGAATCAAAGGTTGGACGATCGCGTACCTCTATGGGGATGCTGCCAAGTCGCGACTTGACTTTTGGTATTTCTTGCAGCAAGCCCACAATGAGTTTCATAGATGGTCACACTATAGGAAAATCTTTGTCAATTATCTTCAGGCAGTCTTCCTTGACCCCCAACGCAGTTGGGATGTGCCGGGTGCAGTCGGTGTGCCCATTTGACAGCTGATGATGAACCTCACGCTTCTCTCACCACTCAATATGTAATGCACATACTATACGATGAAATGATCTACATGTTCCTTTTAACAGCGTGATCTTTATTGAAAATAAATAAATAAATAAAAAAACAACATCCCTGTTCCTTTAAATTTGTGATTTCTTTTAAAATGATTTTTTTTCTTTTTTTTTTTTTTTGCAGAGGATGCATTTATTTAGTGTTTGTGAACTGCCTAATTTTGTATCCAAATAGAATACCAATAAATAAATGTTACAAAAAAGGTCGGAGAGCATTAGCAAAACAAAAAAAGTGGTTTAGTGCTTAGCTTGATAAGTACAAAAAAAAAAAGGAAAAAAAGTGGCAAGCGTCGTGCGTTCTACCCGACGGGAGGCCCTCGTCACACGGCATTATTATTATTATTATTATTATTATTATTATTATTAATCAAACTGCGTGTATATGGAGTATCGTCTCAGTTCTGTGATGGGTCCGTGATTTCCTCTCAGAGAGGTCACAGTTCGTAGTGATACACGGTAAATCATGGAGTAGAACAGAAGTGATAGTGATATCTGGCGTTCTGCAAGGTAGTGTCATAGGCCCTGCTGTTCCTGATTTATACAAATGATCTAGGTGATAATCTGAGCAGTCCCCTTACAATGTTTACAGATAATGAAGTCATCAGACGATCAATTCCAATTACAAAATGATCTAGAGAGAATTTCTGTACGGTGCGAAAAGTGGCAATTGGCACTAAACAAAGAAAAGTGCGAGGTCATCCACATGGGTACTAAAAGTAATCCGATAAATTTTGGGTATACGATAAATCGCACAAATCTAAGGGCTGTCAATTCGACTAAGTACCTAGGAATTACAATTACGAGCAACTTAAATTGGAAAGACCACATAGATAATATTGTGGGGAAGGCGAAACAAGGACTGCGTTTTGTTGGCAGAACACTTAGAAGATGCGACAAACCCACTAAAGAGACATCCTACATTACACTTGTCCGTCCTCTGCTGGAATGATGATGCGCAGTATGGGATCCTTACAAGGTAGGATTGACGGAGGACATCGAAAAAGTGCAAGGAGGGGCAGCTCGTTTAGTGTTATCGCGCAATAGGGATGAGAGTGTCATTGATATGATAGCGAGTTGGGGTAGCAGTCACTTTGCGGCGATATCTGTTTACGTAATTTCAGTCACCAACTTTCTCTTCCGAATGCGTAAATATTTTGTTGACTCCCACCT
The DNA here is from genome assembly GCF_023898315.1 of Schistocerca nitens. NCBI lineage: Eukaryota > Metazoa > Arthropoda > Insecta > Orthoptera > Acrididae > Schistocerca > Schistocerca nitens. The sequence continues at coordinate 189,297,217 of NC_064622.1, forward strand.
ATGTAGGAAGAAATGATCATAATAAAATAAGAGAAATCAGAGCTCGAACGGAAAGATTTAGGTGTTCCTTTTTCCTACGCGCCATCCGAGAGAGGAATGGTAGAGAAGTAGTGTGAAAATGGTTCGTTGAACCCTCTGCCAGGCACTTCAGTGTGAATAGGAGAGTAACTACAGGGTGGCGCACGAAATGTGTTACCATTTTGTTTCTGAATATAAACTTTATTGTTAATACAATCTGAAAGGAACATATACTACAATGATGAGCCGTCCATGGAGATTTGTTCTAACTCAGTACATGCTCAATATATCCACCGTTTCGTTTCCTAACTCCCTTCAAACGAAACTGAACGGCACATGTCTTTCGTAATTTCACTGCAAGCTTGAAGAATAAGTCTTCTGAGCTCAATTAAATCACGTGGACGTTTCGGGAAAATTTTTTCCTTTAGGTACCCCCAAAGAAAAAAGTCACATGGATTGAGGTCTGCCCGCATCTCGTGGTCGTGCGGTAGCGTTCTCGCTTCCCACGCCCGGGTTCCCGGGTTCGATTCCCGGCGGGGTCAGGGATTTTCTCTGCCTCGTGATGGCTGGGTGTTGTGTGCTGTCCTTAGGTTAGTTAGGTTTAAGTAGTTCTAAGTTCTAGGGGACTTATGACCGCAGCAGTTGAGTCCCATAGTGCTCAGAGCCATTCGAACCATTTTTTTTGATTGAGGTCTGGACTATTGGGGGCTCCGCAACACAACAACGACTGCACTGTTTTCCGTGTCTCCCCAGGCACGGCTTTATGTACCCTCCATTTCTAGTGCTGCCACTTGCCGTCTGTGAGTGGTTACTGCACATTGACGTCAAACATAGACGATGATAACTTTACCACGAGTGCATCATATAAGTTATTTACGTATCTGGTTATGCATTAGTTTTGTGTATCGTGTTCTACAATACTGCTTGACACTGGCAGTTACATTATAGCAAGCAAAGACGCCCAAGTAATCACGTACTGGTATTTATTTGTATGTTGTTCAGCTAAAGTGTGTGGTATCTGAAGTGAGCTTTTTTTTTATGCGCTTGCCACTCCGTCGTCTTTGGCTCACAAATAGCACACAGTCCCGTCGGATCTGCAGAGTTCTGAAGTTACGATTCTATACTACAGGGAACAGAGGAACGTAGCCACATCGGGAGCGAGCGGAGAATGGCGACGTACGACTTCCGGCGAGAGCCGGGAGCGCCGTGGGGACGGAATTAGGCGTGGCGAGCTGCGGTCGGCTCTGTGTTCGCGCTGGACCGTGGCGGGCGACGGCCGGCCGCCAGGGGAACACTTGTCGCGCCGTGCCGGGCTGCACGCCTCCGCGACAGCCAGCCAGCCGTCGCCCGCGCCGCATTCCGCCGCGCCACAACTCAGCCCGCCAGTACCACAACACACGCTCTGTATCCGGCTCCCGGGACAGCGGGCTTCTGGGCGTATTTCGGGAGGCAGCTCTGCACTCCGTACTAACCTAGTCCGGCGAGTCTGCCGCCCTGTAGGACATTCGACTACCGCCCTCTCTGCCCGATGTGTCACTGAAAGGCATGTGATCGGATAGTAGCTCTCGCAGTCGTTGGTGTCGGTATCGTAAACTGGAGTCTGTGGTAATTCCCATTACCTGCTGCCTTTCATGCTTCACAGATCGATCGTATTTACACTGGAGCGCCGAAGAAACTAGTATAGGCATGCGTATTCAGTGATATGTAAACAGGCAGAATACGGTGTTGCGATCGGCAACGACTATATAAGACAACGAGTGTCTGGCGCAGTTGTTAGATGCGTTACTGCTGCTACAATGGCAGGTTATCAACATTTAAGTGTGTTCGAACGTGGTGTTATAGTCGGCGCACGAGCGATGCAACACAGCAACTCTGGGGTAGCGATGAAGTGGGGATTTTCCCGTACTACTATTTCACGAACGTACCGTGAATATCAGGAATCCGGTAAAACGTCAAATCTCCGACATCTCTGCGACCGAAAAAGATCTTGCAGGAACGGGACCAACGACGACTGAAGAGAATCAGTCAGCGAGACAGAAGTGCAATCCTTCCGCAAATTTCTGCAGATTTCAATTCTGGGCCATCAACAAGTGTCCGCGTGTGAACCATTCAACGAAACATCATCGATATGGGCTTTCGGAACCGAAGGCCCACTCGTGTATCCTTGATGACTGCATGACACAAGGCTTTACGCCTCGCCTGAGTCCGTCAACACCGATATTGGACTGTTGATGTCTGGAAACACGATGTCTGCTCGGACGAGTCTCGTTTCAAATTGTATCGAGCAGACAGACGTGTACTAGCATGAATCCATGGAGCCTGCATTTCAGCAGGGGAATGTTCCAGCTGATAAATAAATAAATTTCATGTGACTAGGGTATCCCGTCGGGTAGACCGTTCGCCGGGTGCAAGTCTTTCGATATGACGCCACTCAGGCGACTTTCACGTCGATGGGGATGAAATAATGATGATTTGGACAACACAACACCCAGTCTCTGAGCGGAGAAAATGTCCGACCAAGCCGGGAATCGAACCCGGGCCCTTAGGACTGACATTCTGTCGCGCTGACCACTCAGCTACCGGGGGCGGACTTTAAGCTGATGGGACCTCTGTAAGGGTGTGGGGCGTGTGCAGTTGAAGTGATATGGGGCCCCTGATACGTCTAGATACGACTCTGACAGGTGACACGTACATAAGCATCTTGTCTGATCACCTGGATCCATTCATGCCCATTGTGCACTCCGAAGGACTTGTGCAATTTCTGCTGGACAATGCGACACCCCACACGTCCAGAACTGCTAGAGTGGCTCCAGGAACACTCTCCTGAGTTTAAACACTTCCGCTGGCCACCAAATTCCCCAGATCTGAATATTATTGAGCATGTCTGGGATGCCTTGCTACGTATTGTTCAGAGGAACTCTTCACCTTCTCGTACTTTTACGGATTTATGGATTGTCCTGCAGGATTCATGGTGTCAATTCCCTCCAGCACTATTTCCGACATTACTTGAGTCCATGCCATGTCGTGTTGCGTCACTTCTGCGTGCTCGCGGGTACCCTACACGATATTAGGCAGGTGTACCAGTTTCTTTGGTTCTTCAGTGTACGATGGGTATCATATACATCATTTTCCATTGGTGGCGTTTTGCCGGTACGCCGTTCCTCCCGTAATTATTTACGTATCAAAAACTATGACTGAAACAATAATCACGAAACAAACTAAATTAGTTTCAATTTATTGTTTTCATTAAAAAGATTTGTTTTGAAGATTTTTTATAAAGCCAATGTAGAAGATGCCATCTATTAGCAATCTGTTTAACTAACATGCCAGACAACTGAGATGGCATGGCCGGCCGAAGTGGCCGTGCGGTTAAAGGCGCTGCAGTCTGGAACCGCAAGACCGCTACGGTCGCAGGTTCGAATCCTGCCTCGGGCATGGATGTTTGTGATGTCCTTAGGTTAGTTAGGTTTAACTAGTTCTAAGTTCTAGGGGACTAATGACCTCAGCAGTTGAGTCCCATAGTGCTCAGAGCCATTTTTGAGATGGCATGGCAGAGAAACAAATTTCAGACGAGTAATCCATGAGCGAAAACCTGAGACCAAACCAACGGCTGATACAATAAAAACTTCCCCGTCATTTGCCAGTAACTTGTTATTTGTTGACGATCGGTATCGAAGTCTAAAGTTTCATCTTCAGGTGTCACCAAATAACTATGGAGACATAGTAAATGTGTGGCGGTCTGGTCGGTCAGTAATGGCGGGGTTCACGCCCACGTCAAACAACGCAACAGAGCTTAGGACCAGCAACCGTGGCGCCCCCTCGAGAGCGCGTCTCGGACCCACCCCATGACTGACCGGCCCCGCCGCCACACATTTATGTCTCCATAATTATCTAGTGGCACTTGAAGATGAAGCTTTAGGTTTCGAAATCGGTCGTGCAATAAATAAAGTACTGGGAACTGAAGCGGATTTTTTATCCTACCAATATTTTCCTCAGTTTTCCCATCGGGAAGTTAGTTTAAAATGAATTGCTATATTTGTACTGAACAGTTAGGTAGAGAAGCGATCTAACAAAAACATGTTAAATAATGGAGCATCCCACAAATAAAGAGGAGTATTGTGCAGTAAGTTGCCTTCTGCCATTGAAAAGGATCAGTGCTGCAACAATCCATACTGCGTTAGTAGAAGTGTGTGTCACACTGTACCATTAGAAACACAGTGATTAGGTGTAACAGACGCTTGCAGTGTTATTAAACAAGTCTGAATTATGAAGAACGAAGTGGTAGACCATCTCTTTATGATTAACTGAAAATCACAAGAGAAGTGGACTTACAGGATATTCTGAATATGGCAAAGGGCGCTGCGTGCTGGATACTGTGACTGCTCAACACCTGTTCCAAAATCCAGTCAAACCTAGGCTGCAACAGAAATGTTCCAGCTGTTTCAGATCAACCCCAATGACTCCTTTCGCCGCCTGATCACTGTGGTTGAGTACTGGTTGTATCATTATCAAAGGAGCAAAGCGGACAGTGGAAACGTGGATCATCAATACCGGAAAATTCGAAGATGTGGCCATCACCAGGCAAGGTGAGGTTGCGTCTTTTGGGACTATCGTGATGTGGTGTGAACAGGTTATACTCATGAGGGGATCAATTGTTTTCTTATAATTTTGCTTTTATTTTGGAAGAATAAGAATTTTGTTGCGTTAAGACATGTCATCTGAAAGAAGTAAATTTCGAATCCTTTATTAATTGCACTGAATGGTAGAGATGCATAGATCAGAATGATATTCATGTAAAAATGTTGAATTCTGTATTAACTTCACCACACCCTGTAAATGTGATACAATTTTCTCCACAAGTTATTTTCAGCAGCAGAAACTATTGTCTTTGTTTTTACTCTTTACTGTTTTACTCGTTATAAATGCTTTTTTTAAATAATTACTGTAGGGTGTTCTTTTTCATGAAATATTCTCGTATTAATGGAATATAATTATGAACCCTTCCTAGTTCACTTCTCGCTTCAATTATAATTTTGCGATCTGTTAAGAAAATTCTTCTGAACAGTTAATGTAAAAACCTGATACTTAGGCAAAGAAATGGTTAAAAAAAGTTGGTTAACTCTCAGACTACAAATTATTGGATTGTCATATGACTTTTATAAGCCATTTATCATTTCTTTCACCTCTGGCAATGTTTTTCAATGCAAAAAATTGCAAACTGCCATGTGGATTCGAGCCCATGTTAAATTATTGGTCCCCCCATAAGTTGACGGGTAAGTCAAGTCGAGGCTTGGAGGAAGGAAAAGGCCTACCATCTGTACTAGGACCATGCCTAGCAAAGTACAGTGATCTTCAAACAATTTTTTGGTTTGCGTAGCTTTACCTTTTTCTATGTTCAAGGAAAATAAATGACCGACTCCTGCAGACAGGAATGCCTTTGGACGCATACTCTATCCTACAGGATAAAGCAGATTTCAGGAACACCTCTGGTGCCCCATCTACCTTTATTTTCAGTGATTTTGGAATATTCAGCAACATTTATAATCTCTTCACGAAGGTGGGAGGATGGGGAGAAGGAGATTAGCAGACAGTAGAACAGTTTTATCTTAATTAAGATTGTAAAATATTCTCCGTGGAGTATGCAAAATTTCACTTTTATAAAATCTTGGTAAGATGCGTTTTTAAATAATACACAAATAGTGTATGCCTGAGGTACGCGTGCTTTGGCTGAAGTTACGTCAAGACCCGCTTCCACAACAGTACCACTTGGGGATTAAACGGTATTGGAAGACGGGGTAACATCCCACTGAGTAGAATGAGTGTATCTAGAGGCAGAAGCACCGCAACTGGAGGAACAAAAATATTCGTTCTCTGTGCCCCATGGAAAAAGCGATAAAATTTACGATCCAATCAGCAGTTCACTCCATTTTCGTTACAGCAGAATGGGGGTGCCTACATCGTCTCCCAATTAAGACGGGACGGGTGTCAGGGAACTGCGCAGCCGTAGCTGTGCCGCATTATGTCCGGCAAAGTTTCACCGAAACTGCAGCAGGGACCGCCAGAAATGGATACAGTCCACCCTCTCTCTCCCGTGACGTTTATAGGTCCCCAAAAACGAACTGGTGGCATAACGACCGCTCGCCCGGGCGAGCGAATGCAAATGCAATAAAATCATTAACCCAGCCGGGTAAAAGGTTGGCAGGCGAGGGTTGTGAGGGAGGGAGGGGGTTGTGGGACAGGCGGAAGCAAATCCCGCCGCCTGATAAATATTTATAAGGGTTTAATTCTGAGGGAAATAGACGAGCCCAGGGGTAGCCGTAGCCGCTATCTGTGCTAATGCGACCAATTCAGCCCTGCGACCGTCCTCTGGGGTTCATTAAGGCGCGCAGCGGATCGGCGGCGAGCACCGCGCAGAAGGCGGGCGACGCCGGCGAGGCGTCCGTTGGCACCGAATCAGAGCCGAGGAAACGGCGTCTGTCGGGAAGAGGGTGGGGGAAAACCAGGCAGCGAAGCGGCGGCGACCAGGAGTGGTTCGTTTATATCGGACCTGATTCGGCTGGTAGGGTGGGCCGCAGTGAGAAACTCTGGTAGCCGAAACACGTCCGCTGTAATTGGGCTCTTTAGGCAGAAAACTTGGTGAGCTCCTCCACACAAAGTTCGATCGGCTCGCTGTAATGAGATGCCGTGTCTTCCCAGCGAGCACACACTCGCATTTTCCTCTAGTCGTGTCATTAGGTTTTACTTGTGGGCAAAAATTACTCCTTTTAGCGTTCCATACCTCAGTCGCTAGAAACGGAATCCATGTAGGATTCCTTTGTTGTCTGTCAGACTGTTAAGACCCCTTTTTCTTAGGAACGGATAGAGCTATCGAACTGAAATTTATGTCACGTACTAAGGTCTACGGTCCCTTGGCGAAATAAAAAAAAATTAAGCTGCTAAGCCAATGCAATCAAAGATGCGGCTATTTTCTGATACTTGCAAACTCATCAATACGTGTGGGGCATTTCCCGACCTAGAATCATGACATTTTGCAGGAAGTAAGGTTTCACAGTAAAATTAAAGAAAGAAATTCGAAAACTGTTAATTTGTAGCTATACCAGAAGAAAAAAAAAATTTTTTTTGCCATTACGAACTTCGTAGTCTGTCAAAAATGTCAGTGACTACTGCAGGGATTTTGGTCTGGTCTTCAGTAATGGGTAAAGTGATTCAAGAGGAAAGTTAATGTGTATAATTTTCAAATATTTCATGCTAACTGACTAAGCTACGATGAACTGAAGTCCCCTGTCACTTTGAAAACGATACCTTTGCCATCTAGCCGTGATAGGTGTAAGGCCGCCCGAATACAGCGCCACGTCAGTGTTAGCATGCAGGTCATTTACGAACTGCTCATACTACTTACTCGTACAAACATTCCCTGGCAGTCTATGCCTTTGGCAGGTACAACATTGGTAATCTTTCAAAGCAAAGTAGTATTTCTAATTTATGCGCGATTGCACTTCCATTGTTTGGGACGAAGTTCTGATATCCAATAAAATATCCGTTGAAGCTATCCACAGAACAATTCGTCGCTTACATTGCAATAGCTGTATGGCTGGCTAGTGCAACAGGGGCGAGAGTAGACGAAGTCAGCGCATGTGCAGTTTCCAACTAGCGTAGCTTGTTAACGTAACTCCAAAATTAATAAAATAAGTGAAAACTGACAGTAGGAAAGGCGAAATTACATAAAAAAATTCTTAAAAGTCTGGGAATTCCCAAGACCAATGTCTTGTCAGAATCGATATCGATAACAGGCAAAAATCATAAAGATTCTCGGTTCCCGGGATGGGCGAACTAGCTATATACACAATTAAACTTATGAGGCTTCCTCGGAATGCGGGTCCTGCTCACATTTGTTCACTCTTCTGACAGTTTCATCTCCGAGCAGCACTTGCATCCAATGTCTTAGATTATTATTTGTTGGATATATTCCAAGTTCTGTCTTGTCGGCTCCCACTACTACAATAGGAGTTATTCCCTGATGTCTTAATATATGTCCGATCGTCCTGAATCTTCTCCTAGTCAGTGTTTTCCACACATTCCTTTCCTCGCCGATTCTGCGCAAGACCTCATTTGCTACCAGCCCACTTAATTTTCAGTATCGTTCGGTGACACCAAATCTCAGATGCTTCGATTGTCTTCTTTTACAGTTTTCTCACAGTCCACGATTCACTTCCATACAATTTTGTGTTATGTACTCATTTTCTCAGAAATTTCTTCCTTGAATTAAGGCCTAGTGGACTTCTTTTATCGAGGAAAGCCCCCTTTGCTTGTTCTGTTCTGTTTCTTATACCTTCCTTGTTTCGTCCTTCAAGCGTTATTTTGTTTCCCCAACTTTGATATCAAGTTTTTCACTACTATTCTTTCAGTTTATCCTCATTACTTTAGTCTTTCTTAAGTTTACTCCCAATACATATTCTGTGCTCAATTGGTTGCTCATTTCACTCGTCAGGTCCTGTAATTCTTTCACACCTTCACTGAGGATAGCAATGTTACCGGCGAATCTTATCACTGATATCATTTCATTCAGAATATTAGTCTCACTCCTCAATCTCTGTTTTTTTCCGTCATTTCTCCTTCGACGTTCAGGTTGGAGAGTAGGGAGCAAAGACCGCATCCCTGTCTTAACATCCTTTTTAATCCATGTAGTTCTTTCTTGGTCTTCCATTCTTATCTCTCCCTCTTGCGTCTTGTACGTAGTGTAAATTACCCGTCTTCGCCTACACCTTATATCTATTTTTCTGCTTATTAATCCATGAAGGAGAGTAGCTGTATCCTGTGAAATAATTCGTACTACGCAGACAGCTTCGAAATCCAGCTGTATTTTGGCGATTTGAAGATTATCACTGCATCGGCGTGAGAGAATGATTCATTTACCTAATCATATTAAATGGATAAAATATAAATATACATATAACAATAATAGTACGCTATAGAAAACATAGATTGGCTTCATCCAAAAATTAAACGACTCAAGATTATAAAATAAGCTGATGAAAGTTGATGCTGAAGAATTTATTTATCCTCCACAATTACCCTTCCTCAATTACAATACAAACCAGATATACTGGAGAACAATAAAGAAAATGAAACAGATAAATTAATAATGATAGCCTACAGCAAAGTAAACAATAAATTATCAGTGCTTCCACATCTACAAAGATGGCTCATTAATGGAAAAAGAAGGAAATGTTGGCGAAGGAGTACACAGTAAAATTTTCTCTTTCTTCCAAACTTTAGGACCACAGTGTTCAAATTTTGAACTTGAAGTTGAAACTGTAAGTACTGCGATAAATTCATCAAATAACATGTCACACACATTCGACAAAGCAGCCATGTTTCGTGATTCCAGAGCAGCAATATCAGCAGTTATCAGCACAGAAGATCGAAAACTCCTTCAGGTTAAAGAAGTTTAAGAAGTAATTAAATCTCTACAACAAAGGAACAAGACAACTATAATTCAGTGGGTACCATCTCTCTGCGGCTTTGACTGTTATGAAAAAGCAGACTTTCTAGCCAAAAAGAGCACAAAAACTAAACGGTCTGGAAAACTAACACATTGGATTCTGCAGTGAAACTAACTATTAACTACATATATCAAGGAGAATTAAAACGATCCAACAAAATTTCATGCGAGGGGAAGGTTCGGAAAAATTTGGACGCCTCAGCAGTAGCAATATTCCGCTTAGCTACTGTACATGGCTGTTTGGCTGCTCAGCTGCATAAGATCATCCTGCCGCCTCCAGAACGTGTTCTGCGTCAGAAGATTCGTTCGATCATCACCAATAAACATTTAGAAAGTACAGAATTAAGTGATTGTAATTTAGGTTTAATAACTTTGTCCTGGGAAGCAAGAAGGCAAATGGCGATAGGTCAAGTGCCAGAACACTGAAATTATAATAAAAATAGTAACAGCCTTTCAAAATAAAACAGGCGTACGACAAGTTGACGGCCTATCCCCAATTCTTTTTAATAGTGTGTTAGAGAAAACAGTGAGAATTTTGAACGAAAAACTTATTGAACTCAACATTTCTCCGGTAATGTTAGGAAGAGGAAGCAAAAAGATGGAAATCAACTGTCTTGCATTTGCAGATGATTTTTCTATACTTTCCGTAAATGCGGTGTCTGCTGCAAAACGAATAAATCTCCCGGCAGAAATAGCCGGCAGAACTGGTTTAAGAATTTCTCTAGAAAAAAAAATCTTTAGCAAACATTAAGGATGCTCCAAGATTCCTGAAAACAGATTTGGTCAAATAGAGAGGGTAAAACAGTTCAAATATCTAGGGGAGATAATCCAAGAAAATGCTTTGCAAAAATCTGCAATAGAGGAAAGGTTGCATAAAATGGAATGAGCGTATGGTATCACCAAAGAACTGTATAATAAAAAGTGCCTATCCACAAATGCAAAAATGAGGCATTACAGCACAATAGTGAAGCCAGAACGCCTATATGCAAGCGAATGACTGGCATTAAACTATATTTTGGATAAATTAGAAGTACTAGAAAGGCGAATTATAAGAAAAATATTAGGACCACAAAACACAGCACAAGGTTGGAAATTACGAAATAATGTTGAAATATACCAAATTACAGAAAATTTTTCAAACATAATGAGGAAAAGAAGACTAATGTTTTTTTGAGCATTTATTTCGAATGCAAGACAGTAGATTAACTAATAAGATTTTCAAATATTTGTGTGGTAAGAAGTCCACAAAAAGCTGGGTCAACGACGTGAAACAGGTTTTAGAAATAAACAATATAAAAAGATTAAATGGTTCAAATGGCTCTGAGCACTATGGGACTTAACTTCTGAGGTCATCCGTCCCCTAGAACTACTTAAACCTAACTCACCTAAGGACATCACACACATCCATGCCCGATGCAGGATTCGAACCTGCGACCGTAGCGGACGCGCAGTTCCAGACTGAAGCGCCTAGAACCGCTCGGCCACTCCGGCCGGCCTATAAAAATATTAGATATGAACAACAAAGAAGCCTTTCGGGAGAAAGTATTGAAAATGGAAGGATTCCAAGACTGTTGCAAAGTGGTTTGAAGACAGAAAGAAGAAACATAGTGAACAGATGAAAACATACTGGAAGAAAAGAAACGAACAAAGAATGAAGAACTTAAATCGGAACATGGACCTCAGATGACCTATTTGCAGTAAAATAATAATAATAATAATAATAATAATAATAATAATAATAATAATAATAATTTTTTGGGATGTAAGATATAGGCTGCTACATTCTATCAATAATAACTGCTAATTCATTAACTTTAACCATTCACTGGTGAGCAAAGCAAAACTTAAACACGAAAGCAGCTTTCGCATGATATGTCACTACCAAGTAACATATCTCGATGAAACTTGGAGCACACATGGAAAGAACTGCTGCAGTATAGTACAGAAGGTGTCTGAAAAAATATGCAATACGAGGAACAGAAATTACACTTTTATTCAAAGACAGTAATTGCATTTTTTCTTAGTAGGTTGTGTGATCACCACAGACGGTATTCCACGTTCTGCAACGTGCTCCCATGCTATTAACAAGATTGACAACTGCTCGATGGTTGTTGGTAGTGTGGACGTACTGCGGCAGACCGTCACCAACACGTGGTCGATGGGACTGAAGTCGGAAGAACGGGAAGGCCAGTTCATTCGCCGAATACCCTTCCGTTCCAAGGGCATCCTACCTCAGCCGTTCGATGCCGTCGCACATTGTCATCCATAAAAATGTAGTCAGCACCTAATGCATGTCTGAAAAGACGCGCATGGGGAAGGAGTACAAGTGTCACAATAGCGTTCACCGGTAAGCGTACCGTGTTCAGAGATTTGGAGACCAGTGCGCCCATGCAACATTATGCCTCCCTACAGCGTAATGCGCCCAAATACGTCGTCGAACATGATCGTTGTGGTGGCCCATATGCTATGTCGTGGGGAGCCGTAATTTTACATCCCTCTCTCCAAATCTTTGAATACGATACACTCACTGATAGACAATGTGACACTGTATTTCTTTCCGATTTGCGGCTTCGCAGGTGTACATTCGACCCTGACTTCATTTTTATGGAAGACCGCATCGAACTACGCATGTGGAGGACCTCTTAGAAAGAGAGGATATTCAGCGAATGGACTAGCCTGCGTTGGGAAGACGTACTGCAGTATGTCCACATGCGCCAACAGTTGTCAACGGAACTGGAAGAGGAATGAAGCGATCTACCACACGAACTTCTTACCAGCCTTGTGGGAAGAATGAGAGAACGTCGCACAGCTTGCACTGTCACCCGTGAAGATCACACACCTTCTAAGAACCAAGTCCCACCATATTAATTTCCAGGGGGCCACCATAAATCACCATGACTTCAGGGTAATTGTTGCCTGTTCGTCTCACTGCGTATTTCTTTCAGTTCCCGTCTGTGCTACACTGTATCAGTTCTTTCAATGTACGAAGTGCGACAATAAAGTAATGAGACTGACTGTCCTTGCAAGATGTGGCAACGCTACGGGCTTGCGTAGGCACAATATCTTTGACCTTGGTCTATAAGCTCTTCTAGTCCAAGCGGCACATTGATCCAACTGCTCAGTCGTGAGTTGTGCTGTAATAAGTTAACACGTGTTTGTGTCTCTCGTCACGGAAATGGAACCGCATAATATTGTGCAACGGTCTGCCATTTCTTTTTGTGTTAAATTGGGTGAAAACGCGACGACATCTTACGGTAAGCTTCAGAAGGCTTTTGGAGAGGAGGTTATGTCAAGAGTTCAAGTTTTTCGTTGGTATAAAATGTTTAGTGAAGGCAGAACGAATATTGAAGATGAAGACCGCAGTGGACGACCATCAACCACACGGACCGATGTCAACTGGGCCAGTGTACGTGAACTCTAACGATCTGATCGAAGATTATCCGTGAAAAAGATTGCAGAAGAACTGAACATCAATTGAGAAACGGTTCGTCTAATAATAACTGAAGATCTTGGTATAAGAAAGATTTGTGCAACCATGGCCCCCAAAAATCTCACACCACCACAGCGAGAAACACGAAAAAATATGGCAGCCGATCTGTTAGAGCAAACGGAAATCAATCCAGAATTGTTGAGCCGTGTTATCACTGGTGATGAAAGTTGGTTTTTTCAGTACGATCCAGAGACAAAACGCCAAAGTTCGCAACGGTGCTCACCCAGACCAAAAAAAAAAAAAGATCGCATGTCAAAGTCAAAAGTAAAATGCACGTTTGTGTGCTTCTTTGATTCCAAGGGAACTGTTCATAAAGAGTGGGTGCCTTCTGGACAAACAGTTAACCAATATTACTGCAAAGAAATTTTAGAAAGACTTCGTAAGAGAGTTCTTCGTGTCCATGCCAACATTGCTGATAATTGGATTCTGCGTCACGCTAATGCGCCATCCCATACTGCTCTGTCAGTACAGCAATTTTTAACCTCAAAACAAATTCCAGTACTACCTCAGCCACCTTATTCACCAGATATCGCTCCGTACGACTTTTTTTCTATTTCCAAGAGTCAAAACGGCGGTCAAGGTACACCATTTTCAAACACAAGATGTCCAAAAAGCTGTGACAAGGATCTTGGAGAATATTAAAGAAGATGAGTTCCAGAAATGTTACCATCAATGGCAGGAGCGCTGGAAAAATTGTCTGCAATCAGAAGGGAACTACTTTGAAGGAGACAACAATAAACATGACTAAAACGGTAAGCAACATTTTTTTTCACATCAGTCACATTACTTTATTGTCGCACCTCGCATGGTCAGCATTTATATAGCTATGTTAGTCTGCAGTGAAACTTGACGCGGAAGTCACTCTCGTCCTTCAGTATTGCACACATGTGTACTCAACAGAAATCAACAACACATTTCTAGAGACTGTGCTCTCATCATCTGGCTTTTAACCCTCAAAATAGACTGTTCAAACGGTAAAACTCCTAAAAACAATTCATAAGCGCCATGCAGGAGATAGAATGATAGAAAACACACTGGACCTTTTACTAAGTATTATTTAAGTGACAGAATGCTACCAGATGTTATTGATATTTCGCCGGCGGTAGGCTGGCGCAGACAGGACTTTCGGCGCACCTCGCTTCGAGAAGCGAGCGGAAGGTTCGTCGTTTCGCGCGTCGGGCAGAGAGAGGGCAGAGCCATGGCGCCTGCCCTGTCCGCCAATAAAGCCGGACGCGAGAGCAGGTCCTTCCGCCACTCTGCCGCTCTCCGGCCAAACATAAAAACGGGGCGCTCCCTCCACCACTTTGCGTGTTATCAACTTTCATATTCCGGTCGTAAAAAAGGCGTCCCTTCTCCGATAAACGTGCATATTTTCTCTTGCATATATTTAGAGTTATAGCCTTCACTTCTGTTTTCCGTAAACGACCGGTTCCTGCACTAACAAAAAAAAAAAAAAAAGAAATAAGTTTCAGTGCAGTGGAGAGAGTCGACGGCGCTTCAGTTTGTGGCAGAAATCTCGTCGCGCAATCGCGGACTGCCCAACAAATATTCCCTTGTGGAAACATCTTACAGTCTGAAAATTTGCCGCCGGCCTCAGTGGCCGAGCGGTTCTAGACGCTACAGTCTGGAACCGCGCGACCGCTACGGTCGCAGGTTCGAATCTTGCCTCGGGCATGGATGTGTGTGATGTCCTTAGGTTAGTTAGGTTTCAGTAGTTCTAAGTTATAGGGTTCAAATGGTTCAAATGGCTCTGAGCACTATGGGACTTAACAGCTGTGGTCATCAGTCCCCTAGAACTTAGAACTACTTAAACCTAACTAACCTAAGGACATCACACACATCCATGCCCGAGGCAGGATTCGAACCTGTGACCGTAGCGGTCGTGCGGTTCCCTGAGTCAACAGATGGGGACGTTTGCAAGACAACAACCATCTCCATGAACAGTTCGACGACGTTTGCAGCAACATGGACTATCAGCGCGCAGACCATGGCTGCGGTTACCCTTGACGCTGCATCACAGACAGGAGTGCCTGCGATGGTGTACTCAACGACGAACCTGGGTGCACGAATGCCCGGCCGCGGTGGTCATACGGTTCTAGGCGCTCAGTCCGGAACTGCGCGGCTGTTACGGTCGCAGGTTCGAATCCTGCCTCGGGCATGGATGTGCGTGATGTCCTTAGGTTAGTTAGGTTTAAGTAGTTCTAAGTTCTAGGGGACTGATGACCACAGATGTTAAGTCCCATAGTGCTCAGAGCCATTCGAACCATTTTTTTGCACGAATGCCAAAACGTCATTTTTTCGGATGAATCCAGGTTCTGTTTACAGCATCATGATGGTCGCATCAGTGTTTGGCGACATCGCGGTGAACTCACATTGGAAGCGTGTATTCGACATCGCCATACTGGGGTATCACCCGGTGTGATGGCATGGGCTGCCATTGGTTACACGTCTCGGTCACCTCTTGTTCGCATTGACGACACTTTGAACAGTGGACGTTACATTTCAGATGTGTTACGACCCGTGGCTCTACCCTTCATTCGATCCCTGCGAAACCCTACATTTCGGCAGGATAATGCACGACCGCATGTTGCAGGTCCTGTACGGGCCTTTCTGGATACAGAAAATGTTCAACTGCTGCCCTGGTCAGCACATTCTGCAGATCTCTCACCAATTGAAAACGTCTGGTCAATGGTGGCCGAGCAACTGTTCGTCACAATACGCCAGTCATTACTCTTGATGAAGTGTGGTATCGTGTTGAAGTTGCATGGGCAGCTGTACCTGCACACGCCATCCAAGCTCTGTTTGACTCAACGCCCAGGCGTATGAAGGCCGTTATTACGGCCAGAGGTGGTTGTTCTGGGTACTGATTTCTCAGGATATATGCACCCAAATTGCGTGAAAATGTAATGACATGTCAGTTCTAGTATAATATATTTATCCAATGAATACCCGTTTATGATCTGCATTTCTTCTTGGTGTAGCAATTTTAATGGCCAGTAGTGTAGAAAGGTCATTCCAAGCTGAGTGTTGTATTATCTAATGCCCCTATTTGTTTCGCCGAGTTGCACACCATTCACGACAGCCAGAAAGCCAGTGACCGACGTCAGGTGGAGTGACTAACACCCTGCAGTCTGCATACAGCCGTTGGGGAGTACGGTCGTTGAGTCGGGTCATCGGCACTGTACGAGGCGTGTCCACAGCCGCTGGGGATGAGGTTGGCACGTCCCAGACCGCTCAGCGTGCAAGGCGCGGCCGTAACGAGGCTAGGGCCGCCGTAAATGCAGATTCCTTAGTGCAGAGTCATGGACTTTAACTGCATTGGACTGGAATAGCTCTTACTGCGCAGATCGCTTTGATGCCGTGACGGAGGTATCTGGTGTCGTAACAGAGGGGGCAGAATATATTTTCTTGCCATTTGCGGGTGGAATAGAAAACAGTGCATCATCAACTAATTGCTCACCGGAAAAGGACGAGGATGCATGCCGCATCTGTTGCTTTTGGACGTTTCCTACATCGAGTCTCCCTGAATAAAGATCTGACGGTATGCACCAAACTGATGATGTGTCGAGCAGCTGTTGTTTAGACCCTGCTCTATAGTTGCGAAACCTGGACACTGTATCGCCGTGATCTTAAGAAACTGGAACGCTTCAACCAACAGAAGGTTCCATACATTATGAACATCACATCGGATGATTTCGCATCAGGCACTGCTGTTCTCGAGAAGGCAAAGGTGCACAGTATAGTTGCCACCGTCATTGGTCACCAACTCAGAAAGTTTGGGCATGTCCAGCGGAAGAGAAACAGCAGACTCCTCGACAAATTTTGTAGAGTGAAGTGAGCACAGGTAAAAGGCCCCGTGGTGCTCCTCGGAGGCGTTAAAAGGACCAATTCAAGAAGAAGCTAAAAAGTCTAAACATTGAACGAAATAACTGGTGCTGCGCAGCAGAAGATCCTAAACGTTCGCCCACAGCTACTTCATCTACTGAGCAGGAACGCCAGAGGCAGGAAAATGTGAAACTTTAGAGATCCAAACTTCGCCTGATCCAGTCACGCTCTCCACCCTCTATTATGTGTAATGTATGTGGCCGCATGTTTCATGTCAGGATTGGTCTGCTAAGCTATCATATGCATCTCCGTACAAGAAGTGCAATGCAATAATGGAAACGCAGGAGAGAAATGAAAACTCGGATACGATCGAACCATCCATTTGGCATGTAGAGCTAGGCTATTATGATGATAAGCGTTCCAAATGACTGGAACAATCCGCACTTGTTCCCAATTTCAAGACGCGTCGTTGAACACAGGCCCAAAACTGCACGCCTATATCCCTGACGTCAGAATTTTGGAATACGTATAATATTCGGATATTTTGAGATTTCTGTGGAGCGACAACCCCCACTATAGGAAAGCTGGCATTCGTGTGGCACGCGCTCAGAGCGGGAAGACACGTGTTGCTGCACTTGTACGACGACGGTCGACACTCCGTTGGCCGCTTCGCTCGCCGTATGTCATCCGGAAGCTCCACACTTGTTAGCGGCCTCTCGACAGGCATCAGACTGCTCGCAGACACCCGCAGAAGGGCGAGCGGAAGGCAGGCGTCAAAGTGGTCCGGACTCGGCGCACGAATTCCGGGCGATCGTGTGCGGCGGTCCGGAGCGGGCGAGGGAACAGGGCGCTTAAACTGCCGCCGCCATGTCTTCATTAGGCCCTCTCGTTTCCTCGGCTCGCCCGTCCCCATCCCCGCCAACCCCCTTACAGGCGGCAGTGTTTATCTCCAAGTTTCTTGCCGGCGGAGCAGACTAAACTTTTTGCCGCCGTTCTGTCGCCCGATGACGGTGGAGGAATGGGGGTTGCGCCGGCGACGCGGTCGGAGTTTCGGAGCTGGTCTGGTCTGGGGGGTAGGGTGGGGTGGGGCCCGCTAGCTGGCTGCGTTGCCGCCATATGCCGCTCCGACAGGCTGGCGCCTACGCGTTTCCCCAAACTGTCTGCCCAAGCCGCAGCACTTGCTGCTTCCTGCCAGCCGCGGGTCTCTTTTCAGCCTCCTGCTGACTCTGTAAAGGGTAAAACTGCCACTTACTGACAAGGAATGCCTTAAGTGCGAAGTCGCAAGTTTAGTCTTCAGTAAGGCTCATTTGTAAGTGTTGTGTCAACACCTATGATAGGAAAAATATTAGCTGCTTATGGCTCACCATGTGCCTCAGGAGGGCGAGAGAAAATGAGTGTCGTGGAGGTACAGATATCAACCTTCTATGAGATGTGTGTATTACGCTTCGTAACATGGAGATCGTCGACATTCAAGAAATGTTCAAAACAAATCATTAACACCGAATGAAAAATGGCTCGCCACAGTGATCACAAAGGTTCGCAACATCAAGATCGAAGGCGAACTCCTTGGGAGTTACAAACCGCGTGTGACGTTCAGCTAATATCCACTCTTGACGAGTGTATACATAGTGTAACGGGTTGATGAGAACTGACGGAATGTGATGGCGTGCAACCGAAAGCGAAACAGTCTGTCGTGGGGCTTATCGTGAAACTGACTATCCTTTAAGGCGTAGCTGCAAATAGTGCGATAATACATTTTATAGGCACGGAAAAAACAAACATTCAGAGGCTAAGTTTTTCCCGTTGTTCCAAGTCGTATGAACTGCAATATCACACACTTTTCAGGAGGGATAGTTGGCTCTAAAGCAGTGCGTTTTTCATGCGGAGACCAGAAATCAAGCGAAAGCAAGTTTTTGCCGGCCGGAGTGGCCGTGCGGTTCTAGGCGCTACAGTCTGGAACCGAGCGACCGCTTCGGTCGCAGGTTCGAATCCTGCCTCGGGGATGGACGTGTGTGATGTCCTTCGGTTAGTTAGGTTTAATTAGTTCTAAGTTCTAGGCGACTGATGACCTCAGAAGTTTAGTCGCATAGTGCTCAGAGCCATTTGAAACAAATTTTTTGACAAGCTAAAAGCAATGCTCATATGATAGTTGCATTTATCTTCCGTCTATTTACTTGCAGTGACGTAAATATTCCCTACTGCCCTAATGCAAGATAGTGCACACGAAAAAGAACGTAGGGAGCAAAGCACCTACAACTTCTCGCAGTGCAATAAATAACTTTCTAGCCAGTTTACCATTTAGATTGGTTCAAATGGCTCTGAGCACTATGGGACTTAACAGCTATGGTCATCAGTCCCCTAGAACTTAGAACTACTTAAACCTAACTAAGCTAAGGACATCACACAACACCCAGCCATCACGAGGCAGAGAAAATCCCTGACCCCGCCGGGAATCGAACCCGGGCGTGGGAAGCGAGAACGCTACCGCACGTTACCATTTAGATTAATAGTCGGCATAATTGTACACGAATATGTTAAGGCATTGATGTTAGTTGGTCTTGATACAACTCTATTGGTACCTCTAATTTCCTGGGTTCCTTTCATATTCATTTCCTCTTCAAACATCGATTGGTCGAAGTTGAAAATAAATTCCTTACTGGAAGATGGGATAAGTTTATTTATCTCACTTATAAATTATCTGAACTATTCCCGCAATTTGCTGTGCATCGTCAATTGCTGTTTGAAATTTCGTTACCTTACGTCTCCCAATTCTGTAGCACTGCTTGCCTCGAAATCACTATAACGTGCATGACGTAGCAGGACGCTATCTTACGCATCGAGCATCCTTGAAATGCGCAAATGTCAATTTTGTAACAAGTACACCATGGCCTCCCTTGAAAATTCGTGGTTTTTCTTACGCGCTACACGATCATACTTCTGCGGAATTATTCGAATCTGTTCGTAATTGTTATTTTACTATGCTGCGGATGATCTCCCGTGTACGTAATTACGTTTAGTACCCGCTCCTTGGACAACGATTGTCCTTGACTACGTTTCACTGGAGACGGGACTTGTGGTTCCTTGTCCGACAAGTATGATGAACTACATGGCTCGGCACTTGCTCCAGTACCACTTTCAGTTATTAAGCACTTACCGTCATCATTATACTCCCCATGTACATTGTCCCCGCAGTCGAGCGTACACATCGCACATTCTACTGGCTAATCTGGAAAAAACGCTATTATCTAATCTGCCACTTATTTCTCACTGCGAAATTCCTTAGGTTCGTTTCTGACGAAATGTCAACTTCCGCAACTACTATGGACACAATGCAATGTTTGCTTTTTATATCTTTGCCACTGATTTTCTTTGCATCAATACCACTAGCGCTGTAGTACTGTTGTGATCTACTCGTCGACTTAGCATTTCAGTTACGCTCCAGCGTCATGCTGTGCTCACCACTGGATACCTCCAGTCCCGCCCCCTGTTGCCACTAGCAGCCAATATTGTCGCTGCGTGGTATACAATACGTGTGGCGTCGAATCCTGTAAACGACATCGGCCTTCTGTGACCTCACACTCAAGGGGTTCCTTGTGAATGAGTAAACCTCGCAACACACACTACAGCGGAAAATGAAAAATCAACATACTGAAGCTATGCTCTCTGAAACTGATCTTTATTCCTACATTGTACACTTTGCACGCTGCATATGATTAGAAACACACAGCCCTGCACCTATGGGCAAATTGCTTTGGTAAACAATTTCAGTATCTTTGTAATGTATCATTTGTGAATCTAAGGGGTTTAGTATTGGAAAGAACAGTTCTCCTATTGGTTAGTAATGCCATATTTATTTGAGTCTAATCTGGCAGAGGGCCGCGACTTCATGACATAAGCGTGGGAGTCAGCGAACCAAGAGTGTGTGGATCTGTTGGGTTGTCCGCTATCTCCCCCCCCCCTCGCCCCCCTCTCCCGCCCGCATTCAACCTGCTTTTTTCACCAGTTCTCTACATCTACATTTATACTCAGCAATCCACTCTGTCTCTTTTCCCCTTTCCTTATTCCAGTCGCGAAACGTACGCAAGAAGAACTATTGTTTAGAAGCCTCTGTACGAGCTCAAAACTCCCATATTTTATCTTCGAGGTCTTTTCGCATGGCGTAAGTAGGAGGAGCCAATATATCTGTTGACTCTTCTGTGAACCAAACCGTGAAGCAGAACGCCTTCTTTGCAGCGTCTGCCTTTGGCATTGGCTGAGCATCTCCGGGACACTTCAGCGCTTACTAAATGAACCTGTAGCGAAACGCGCTGCTGTTCTTTGGCTCCTTTCTACTTCCTCTATCAGTACTAACTGTTACGACTCCCAGACTGACAAACAATATACAAGAGTACTGATGGAACGAGGGTTTTGTAAGCTATCTCCTCAGTGGATAGACTACACTTTTTGAGGATTTTCTTACGCAAATAAAAGCTTTGCAGTCGTGTGAGGAAGTTAAAATTCAGCTCAAGTAGGTACCTTCAATCATGTCTTGTGAAATCGGATGAACCTTTCACAAACGCCCTGTATATCACATATATAACACTATCTTTACGATTACAAGTTAGTCAGAAAACTTAAAAAACAATTATAACAGTCTAAGCGCTAGGTAAATCACTTAAGCAATTCTGAAAGCGACTCGACAATTTTTAATAATATTACTACATATTTAAACGATGTTTTTACGTGTTGTGTGTTGCCGTTCCAGAAACAATATTTTCATCAAAACGCTTTACAGATTTAACCTAAATTTAATCTCTCAAATCCGATGTTTGATCTGTTCAGCACGTGCAGTAATTAGCCCTAGCGCAGGAGGGAAAATTATGTATGTACGCATGTTGTGTATTCCTGTTACTACAACTATTCTTTGTTAGAAAGCGCGATCTGTGTTGAGCGTGATAAGTGAAACTGCAATTTTCTTCGAGCTGCATTATTTCCTCTGTGTCTCAAAATGTCTCTAGTGATAAATGGTAAAGCGATATCATTCAAAAAGGCATACATAACAATTTAACTAAAGAAGATCAGTGAATCGGTAACATGTATTTCTGTGTACCTTGTAAATAGCGCGATGTATGACGTTCGGAAATAGGAAAGAAAATTTCAAGATTTGGTTGAGCAAATGGCCTTAACTTTTCGTAGTTGAGGTTCAGTCTCCGTATAACTCTTCAAGAAACGGTAAATGCGGAAGTTTCAAATGGTTCAAATGGCTCTGAGCACTATGGGACTTAACATCTGAGGTCATTAATCCCCTAGAACTTAGAACTACTTAAACCTGACTAACCTAAGGACATCACACACATCCATACCCGAGGCAGGATTCGAACTTGCGACCGTAGCAGCCGCGCGGTTCAGGACTGAAGTGCCTAGAACCGCTCGGCCACCACGGCCGGCTAATGCGGAAGGACATAAATACATTTTAGAGCTTTGTGTGCTGCAAAGAGGAGCTGTTCTCAGACGGTGGTTGCTTGTACCAGAATGACAATGCACCCTGTCATAAAGCAGCATCGGCTAGGTAATGGTTTGTTGGCAATAACATTTCTGAAATGGACTGGCCTGCCCAGAGTTCCAACATGGATCCAGAGAAAAACCTTTGGGATGAGTTAGAACGTCGACTTCTCTTCTGACCTCAGCATCCAATATCACTACCTTCTCTGATTTCGGATCTTGAGGAAGAATGGGCTGCCATTCCTCCACAGAGATTCAGACACGTCACTGAAAGTGTCCCCAACAGACTTCAAGGGTTCATAAATGCAAAGGGCGAACACAACCCATGTTAGTGCCCACAAACAGGTGTCCAGATATGAGATTTTCACTCTGCAGATGAGTGTGCGTTGATATGAAACTGCCTGGCAGATTAAAACTGTGTGCCGGACCGAGACTCGAACTCGGGACCTTTGCCTTTCGCGGGCAAGTGCTCTACCAACTGAGCTACCCAAGCACGACTCACGCCCCGTCCTCACAGCTTTACTTCTGCCAGTACCTCGTCTCCTACCTTCCAAACTTTACAGAAGCTCTCCTGCGAACCTTGCCAGGAAGTTTCATATCAGCGCACACTCCGCTGCAGAGTGAAAATCTCATTCTGAAAACATCCCCCAGGGTGTGACTAAGCCATGTCTCCGCAGTATCCTTTCTTTCAGGAGTGCTAGTTCTGCAAGGTTCGCAGGAGAGCTTCTGTAAAGTTTGGAAGGAAGAGACGAGGTTTTGGCAGAAGCAAAGCTGTGAGGACGGGGCGTGAGTAATGCTAGGGTAGCTCAGTTGGTAGAGCACTTGCCCGCGAAAGGCAGAGGTTCCCGAGTTCGAGTCTCGGCCCGGCACACAGTTTTAATCTGCCAGGAAGTTTCAGGTGTCCAGATACTTTTTATCTGGTAGTGTATATTCGGAATCTTTAAGAAATGCGTTGCATCTCTACAGCGCTTTGGAGTAGTGCGAAGTTTAACCCTGTGTCACAGATCAAAGCGAGGCTGGTGACTTATTTAAGAGCATGGCAGCGCGAAGATCCCCCAATAAACGTTAACGATTACATCTGCTGAGCTGTAATTCGCATAATTTGGTTTGCGCGACGTAAGCCAGCGAGAGCGCGTAGATTCTGGCGGCGGTCGCGATTGGGACTTCGCGTGACGCCTCGGAAACTCCGAATAAGAAACGCAAGGAACGCTTCGTGCTTGCTCGGCGCGCTGGGAGATGTAGTCGCAGGCAGGAACAGGCGGTACAGATGTGAGGAAGGGCAGGGCACGGCAGGGCAAGCCCTCCAGCCCTCACGCCTGGCCGCGAACTCGAGGAGACGGCTGCGGCTTATCGCGGGCACCGCATCTCGCCTGCGCTCTCTCCGCGCTCTCCAGAGCCGCGCCGCGCCGCTCTGCGCTCGCACAAGTGGTGCGCTGTTGTGTTGTGTTGTGTCTCGGGCAGGCAGACACTCTCCGCAGCCCGAGGGGGGAGCCGACACGCGGCTTTTCTCGGCCGGCTCTCTGGGCGAAGCGCTCGCTGCTGCGGCCTAGGCTCTCAGCCCCACAGCGGCCAACACGTGGGCCGCCGCCGCCGCCGCATCTGCCCTACCTGTCATCGCGCCCTTGCCTGGTTTAGAGCGCTCATTCATTCTCCTCCTCCTTGCGAGTCCTGTCTCGCTACACTGCTTGAAGGGCTCCAATCTATTCTCTACAGCATGCACAGTGATCATTAAAAGCCCGCATCTCGTGGTCGTGCGGTAGCGTTCTCGCTTCCCACGCCCGGGTTCCCGGGTTCGATTCCCGGAGGGGTCAGGGATTTTCTCTGCCTCGTGATGGCTGGGTGTTGTGTGCTGTCCTTAGGTTAGTTAGGTTTAAGTAGTTCTAAGTTCTAGGGGACTGATGACCATAGATGTTAAGCCCCATAGTGCTCAGAGCCATTTGAACCATTTTTTTTATCATTAAAAATTGCAACACCTGCAAAGACAGCAAACTTACTTACTTACTTACTTACTTACGTACTTACTGTCTGTGTACAGTGTAGCTGGGAGAATACGCGACTAAAATTTCCGATGATTTAGGAGTATACACAAAGCTGAACCTCACGTACGAACAAAACCAATATCCCGGTATCCAGTAGAACTGAGCTTGGACGACATAATACACTACTGACCATTAAAATTGCTACGCCAAGAAGAAATGCAGATGATAAACGGGTATTCATTGGACAAATATATTATACTAGAACTGACATGTCATTACATTTTCACGCAGTTTGGGTGCATAGATCCTCAGAAATCAGTACCCAGAACAACCACCTCAGGTCGTAATAACGGCCTTGATACGCCTGGGCATTGAGTCAAACAGAGCTTGGATGGCGAGTACAAGTACAGCTGCCCATGCAGCTTCAACACGATACCACAGTTCATCAAGAGTAGTGACTGGCGTATTGTGACGAGCCAGTTGCTCGGCCACCATTGACCAGACGTTTTCAGTTGGTGAGAGATCTGCAGAATGTGCTGGCCAGGGCAGCAAACGAACATTTTCTGTATCCAAAAGGCCCGTACAGGACCTCCAACATGCGGTCGTGCATTATCCTGCTGAAATGTAGGGTTTCGCAGGGATCGAATGAAGGGTAGAGCCACGGGTCGTAACACATCTGAAATGTAACGTCCACTGTTCAAAGTGCCGTCAATGCGAACAAGAGGTGACCGAGACGTGTAACCAATGGCACCCCATACCATCACGCCGGGTGATACGCCAGTATGGCGATGACGAATACACGCTTCCAATGTGCGTTCACCGCGATGTCGCCAAACAAGGATGCGACCATCGTGATGCTGTAAACAGAACCTGGATTCATCCGAAAACATGACACTTTGCCATTCGTGCACCCAGATTCGTCGTTGAGTACACCATCGCAGGCCCTCCTGTCTGTGATGCAGCGTCAAGGGTAGCCGTAGTCATGGTCTCCGAGCTGATAGTCCATGCTGCTGCAAACGTCGTCGAGCTGTTTGTGCAGATGATTGTTGTCTTGCAAACGTCCCCATCTGTTGACTCAGGGATCGAGACGTGGCTGCACGATCCGTTACAGGCATGCGGATAAGATGGCTGTCATCTCGACTGCTATTGATACGAGGCCGTTGGGATCCAGCACGGCGTTCCGTATTACCCTCCTGAACCCACCGATTCCATATTCTGCTAATAGTAATTGGACATCGACCAACGCGAGCAGCAATGTCGCCATACGATAAACCGCAATCGCGGTAGGCTACAATCCGATCTTTATCAAAGTCGGAAACGTGATGGTACGCATTTATCCTCTTTACACGAGGCATCACAACAACGTTTCACCAGTCAATGCCGGTCAACTGCTGTTTGTGTATGAGAAATCGGTTGGAAACTTTCCTCATGTCAGCACGTTGTAGGTGTCGCCACCGGCGCTAACCTTGTGTGAACGCTCTGAAAAGGTAATCATCTGCATATCACAGCATCTTCTTCCTGTCGGTTGAATTTGGCGTCTGTAGGACGTCATCTTCGTGGTGTAGCAATTTTAATGGCAAGTATTGTATGTACGTGATTTCATTGCTGCTCAGACTCTGCCACAGTGCTAATAAATCGTTGTGGTTGGCGTCCCTGTTTCTCGGAAATTCGACCAGATGAGTGCAATCGGAGACGGATGTAAGAACGTACAGATCTGTACTACAATCTAGTACCCTCACTTAAGAAGTAGGCGAGGACATGTGGCCTGCGTTATCTTGGTGAAAGACGAAGCTGGGATACCTCACAGATAGGACACAGCCACCGCCAGTAACATGTCAGAAATGTAAGCAGCTGGTGTCCAGATTATCAGGTGTGTGAACCAGAGGTGATCATGTTCTGTACCGAATCACGCCAGGTTTTGGGTCCATACAATGATGAAGAATGCTGTCTGGAAACGTTCCTTCTCCTCGTTTTTCAACATAAGGATATGCAAATTTTGATGCTATATACTAGATTACATCATGGTCAGGAAGAGATTCCAAAATCAATACTGGATTGTAGGGCATACCCTTGAGCAGATATAGATTCAGATCACATTTTAGTAATGATGAAGAGTAGACTAGTCAGGAAGAATCAATGCACAAAGAAGTGGGATACAGAAGCACTCAAGAATGAAGAGATACGTTTGAAGTTCAAATGGCTCTGAGCACTATGGGACTCAACTGCTGTGGTCATCAGTCCCCTAGAACGTAGAACTATTTAAACCTAACTAACCTAAGGACATCACACACATCCATGCCCGAGGCAGGATTCGAACCTGCGACCGTAGCAGTCGCACGGTTCCGAACTGCGCGCCTAGAACCGCGAGACCACCGCGGCCGGCACGTTTGAAGTTCTCTGGGCTACAGACATTCCGATAATGAATGGCTCAGGAGGCGGTTCTGTTGAAAAGGAATGGACATCTCAAAAACGGCAATCACAGAAGTTGGAAAGGAAGAATTAGGTGCATAGAAGGTAACTGCGAAGAAACCATTGGTAACAGAAGTAATGCATCAGGTGATTGACCAAATAAGGAAGTACAAAATTGTTCAGCGAAATTCAGGAATATACAAATACGAGTCACTTAGGATTCAAATGAACAGGAAGTGCAGGGAAGCTGAGGCGAAGAGACTGCATTTAAAATGTGAAGAAGTCGAGAAAGAATGATTGTTTTCGGAAGCACTGAGTCAGCATACATAAAAGCCGAAACAACCTTCGGTGATATTAAAAGCAAGGGCGGTAACATTAAGATTGCAGTGTGAATTCCACCGTTAAATGTAGAGGAGGTAGCGGAGAGACGGAGAGAGTATATTGAAGGTCTCTATGAGGGGGAAGACTCGTATGACTACGTGATAGAAGAAGAAACAGGAGTCAACGGGGAAGAGATAGGGATCCAGTATTAGCATCAGAATTTAATAGAGCTTTACCTACTTAAGATCAAACAGATAACATTCCATCGGAATGTATGAAATCATTGGGGTATGTGCCAACAAAATGACTATTCATGCTGGCGTGCAGGATGTATGAGACTAGGCACATACCATTAGACTTCCGGAAAAACATCATCCATACAATTCCGAAGATAGCAAGCACAGAGAGGTGCGAGAATTATCGTAGAATCAGCTTAACGGCTCATGCATCCAAGCTGCTGACAAGAATAATACACAGAAGGTTGGAACAGAAAATTGGGAATCTGTTAGGCGACGATCGGTTTGTCTTCAGGAAAGGTAAACGCACCAGAGAGACAGTTCTGACATTGTGGTGGATAATCGAAGCAAGACTAAAGAAAAATCGAGACACTTTCATAGAATCTGTCGATCTCGAAAAGGCGCTCGACAATGTAAAATGGTGCAATATGTTCGAATTTCTGAGAAATATAAGCGTAAACTACAGAGAAAGACGGGTGATATACAATATGAACAAGAACCAAGAGAGAAAAATGAGACTGGAAGATCAAGAACCAAGTGCTTGGATTAAAAAGGTTGTAAGACAGGGATGCAGTCTTTCGACCCCTGCTGTCCAATCTATACATCGAAGAAGCAATAGCGGAAATAAAAAAAAGTTGATGAGTGCGATTAAAATTTAGGCTGACGGGATATCAGTAACACGATTCGCTGATGACACAGCTATCTAAGTGAAACTGAAGTAGAATTACGGGGTCTCTAGAATAGAATGAATAGTCTAATGCACACAGAATATGAATTGACAGAGTATAGAAGAAAGACAAAAATAACGAGAAGTATGAGAGCAGCGAGAAACTTAAAATCAGAATTGGGGATCACGAAGTAGATGAAATTAAGATATTCTGATATCTATGCAGCAAAATAACCTTGATGGATGGAGGAAGGAGGATATAAAAAGCACAGGCAAATAGAGCATTCCGGGTCAAGAGAAGTCTACTCGTAGCAAACATGAGAGCAGCGAGAAACTTAAAATCAGAATTGGGGATCACGAAGTAGATGAAATTCAGATATTCTGGTATCTATGCAGCAAAATAACCTTGATGGATGGAGGAAGGAGGATATAAAAAGCACTGGCAAATAGGGCATTCCGGGTCAAGAGAAGTCTACTCGTAGCAAACATAGACCTTAATTTGAGGGAGAATTTTCTGAGAATATACGTTTGGAGTACAGTATTGTATGGCAGTGAAACATGGACTGCGGGAAAACCGGAAAGAAGAATTCGAAGCATGTGAGATGTGCTGCTACAGAAAAATGTTGAAAATTAAGTGGCATGATTAGGTAAGAAATATACGGAAAACACTGACAAGAAGGAGGACAGAATGATAGGACATGTGTTAAGGCATCAGGGATTAGCTTTGATGGTGCTAGAGGGAGATGTTGAGGGGAAACACTGTAGAGGAAGACAGAGATTGGAATACATCCAGCAAACTATTAAGGACATAGGTTGGCACAGGACAGCAATTCATGGCGGGCCGCATAAAACCAGTTAGAAGACTGATAAAAAAAAAACAAATAAGTTCGAAACATAGAGAAGAAGCTGAACTTCATGTAAGAACAAAGGCAATAATCCGGCTGGGTAGCCAATCGAAGTAGCGTGGACGGGATATACAGGTACGCTATTCATTTCTGCTTCAACACTGTGGCAGGGTTGATGAATCATAGTGGCTGGCGTGCCTGTCTCTCGGAAACCTGTGACCAAATATGTACAGTGGATGTGGGATTTGGAGAACTTATTGACCACGGCAACAGTTGAGAACCCTCATTAACCAAGTATGCGAGGACAGCACTGGAAACACGTGGTCCTGCGTTATCTTACTAAAAGGCAACGATGCGTAGACCTCAAAGATAGGACCCGAATGGCACCCCATAGAATCACACCAGATTTTGGGGCCGTATGACGATGATGAATGGTATCTGGAAAAATTAGTTCGCCTCGGATCTACAGCATATGGATATGTAAATTATGATGCTGTACGCTGGTCTGGAAGGAATGTGTCCCCCTGAACCTAATGGTTCCATATTCGTGTGAGAGTCGAGGGATTTCGACTGAATCGAAAAGCAATCTCGTCGACTGACAGACAGCAGTGTCGATAAGCGACTATCGTGCTGCTGTTGAATTCCGGCTTGTCCTTCTCAAACGAGGAATAATACTAGCTTATGATCTTCTCACAAACAGCCAATAATCAAAACCTATTTCTGAATTAGGTGTTTTGTGCTCAGTTATTGCTTTCCCACCAGACACTGATCGTTAATTAATACACTCTAAGACAAAAAAAAAAAACGATACACCACGAAGGAATTATTCGAATGGGACGGAAATTGACGGATGTGATATACATGCGCAGGAAAAAAAAACAAAAAAACATTTGAACCATTTGAACAAAAAAAAAAATGGTTCAAATGGCTCTCAGCACTATGGGACTTAACATCTGTGGTCACCGGTCCCCTAGAACTTAGAACTACTTAAACCTAACTAACCTAAGGACATCACACACATCCAGGCCCGAGGCAGGATTCGAACCTGCATCCGTAGCGGTCAGGCGATTCCAGACTGAAGCACCTAGAACCGCACGGCCACACCGGCCGGCATGCGCAAACAAATGATCACAAAATTAGAAAAATCGTATGATTTATTAAACAGAAAGAGCTTAAAAAATTGAGAAAAACAACAACGCGTTGGTCCATCTCGGGCCCGTATGCAAATATTTAGTCGGCTTGGCACTGATGTACAGAATTGTTGGATGTCATCCTGAGGAATATCGTGCCAATTTCTATCCTATTGGAGCGTTAGATTGTCAAAATCCCGAGCTGGTTGGAGGGCCCTTCACACATTGCTCCGAACGTTCTCAGTTGTGGAGAGATCCGGTGATTTTTGTGGGCAAGCTAGGGTTTGACATGCATTAAGACAAGCAGTAGAGACTCTTGAATTGTGTGGGAGGGCACTATCTTGCTGAAATACAAGCCTGGGTTGGCTTGTCATGAAAGGCACACAAAACAGAGCGTAAAATATCGTCGACATAGCACCGTGTTGTAAGGGTGCCGGGGGTCGCAACCAAAGGAGTCGTGTTATGAAATGAAGTCACATCCCATACCAATACTCTTGCATGTCGAGTCGTATAGCGGGCGACAGTCGGATTGGTATCCTACTGCTGTCCGGGGCGTTTCCAGACACGTCTTCGATGGACATCGGGGATCAGTTCGAAGCGGGACTCATCACTGAAGACAATTCTACTCCATTCAATGAAATTTTACGCCGAATGTGCTCGACATTACTGCAAACAGGCTTGTTACTGTACAGAGGACCATTGTAGTCGGCGCAATGGGCACCGTGAGCTCAGCCCTCTTTCTGTGAGCCGTCTATTAATGGTCCATGTGGTCACTGAAGCACCAGTTGCACGTCGGGTTGATGATAATGATAAATCCATAGCTCTTAGTGCCTCTCTGGTGCTTGCTCGGTCCTCACGTTCTGCGGTCTCTCTAGCTCGATCGCTTCCTTCTTGATGCTCCGATCGGCCATGGTTCACTCATTCCTGCCATCGTCGAATAGTGGCAACGTTCCTATTCAAATGTCGGGCGATTCGGCGAGCATTCCAATCAGCTTCATAGATCCTAACTACACGTCTTCTCTCAAATGCTGACATCTGCGTATATTGGTCATGTGTCTGTCTGCGACGTGTATTCGTGCTTACTATCCATCCGAGTACATGGAATGAAATTCGCGAAGACTTTGTTCCCTGGTATAGACATGTCGCTTGTATTCTATCCTTGTCAACTGTGCGGTGAAATTCCGCTGCAGCGTCACACTATCAATCATCGGCCACCAAAGTATACAGTTTCGCATTTTCCATCGGTACCTGCATAAATATCTATTTTTCATTCCTTCGTGGTGCATCTTTTTTTTTCTTAGACTGTATATTCTTGTTACTCTTGCTCTGTTTCCCTTTCCCACGAATCAACTGCATACTGTAGTAACACATGTCTTTATGGTATCTAAGACGTTTTTGTTCTCAACTGTTCGGAAATCTCCTTGTCGTCGCAACTCACACTCTCTAGTTTCCTCCATACCCACATTTTCAGTACCTCCTACCTTCTTCTCATGTTTTCGTAATGTCCCTATCTGCAGCTCCATCTCCACCCTCCCCCCACGTCAGTCCAGTGTAATAAAGAAAACATCTGGACACAGTTGCAACATTACCGCAGGAGTCGAATATGTCAGCAGGACTGCAATCATGTGTCTGCTTACAAAAGAAACAGTAATTACTCTGTTTTCACACACTTGTGTGTTAGAAGAAGAAAATCGAGGCGACGTTCGGAAAAAAAGTGTTCTTAAAAGAGACTCACGGAGCACAGTGGATCGTATGCCACGTTCTTGAAGAGAAAGATCGGTAAGAACTGGAGTGGAATTTCTTACAGTGTGTGTCGTGGGTCGTGGTTCCAAATGGAGTACTAAGTTTAGAAAGAGTGCTTTATTGACAGCCAACGACGGCTCGGAACGTGCAGTGTGGCAGAAAGAAGCCGAATGTATTCACTCGCCCTATGCCTGAGAAACGTATTCGGTGCAAACACACTGGCGTAGGCTTTTGGAAAGCCTCCTGTGCAGCTCATTGGCGCTCGACGCTGGCTGTAAAAGCCTCTTCCAGGAGCTACGTGTAAAAGTCTCTATCAAGAGCAGTTCCCATGACGGGAAGTGTGGCGGGCCATTAGAAAGCCGCGCAGCTGCGACTCCCCAGCCGGCAGGAGGGTTGGGGCACAAATGCGTGTGACAGCCCCCGAGGGACCGCACCCTCCGCCACTGCCTCGGCTGCGGCCGTATCGACACGGCAGTAATTTAGAAGCGGCTAGGGATGCCGGCTAGCCCCTACCACTGCTGCCCGTATGCAACCCGCATCGCTTCACTGTCGTGATGGTTATCTACAACAGGACGACGAAGGCGCAAACATTAAATTAAAGGCTTTTCTTCCTCTTCTTTGTGGGCACTTTCTAAGGTTCCGATATCTGTAAGATGCTTCTTGTGTATTCTAATGTGCTCGTTCGAGATGTAAACTAATAAATTTCACAAAAACCGAAACGACTCTTAAGGGTACAAAAGCGTTAACTGAATACTCTTACCCTCACAAACAGATATTGGTATGCATTCAGATGGCCAAGAGTGCGCACGTGAAATCTTCGTCAGAGGTCACAGAGATAATCACACCTTCATAATCTGTACAGTCTTATGGGACAATTCTTTGCATTGGTCACGCTGTATTCAGTCACATCAAAATGACATCTGCAAATGGATTTTTTTATTTATTTACTTTTTTTGCTGGGTCAGTTTTCTGAGGAGCTATGAGAAACTTTCCTTTCTGTAGATGAGGTTTCCTTCTGTCCCCAAACATTATTTTTTTCCTTTTTTCTCTTCTATAAGGTTTTTCTTCTCATCTTTATCCTTCTCTTTCTGTTCGAGAGCGTTCTCCATCGGTGTCGAGAAGAGAATTTCCGATTTTTTATCCCGCTACTTACTTATGACAACTGACGACAATTTTGGTGAATGTCAGAAATGGACGTTGGCGTCTGCGCGGTTTATGAGGAATAATTTTATTTATTGCATCAGAATTTTTATCCTTCGTATCATTCTTGTGAGCTGGCACTGAATACTAGCACTCCAGTACAAATTTCAGTCTGGGGTTCCTTCGCTATACTACTGTCTTCATTCGCGTTGTTGTACCCGATGATCTGAATCGTAGTTTCGTCGCAAGCCATTGCACGAGAAGGAGCAAAATACTTCGCCGAATGAACATTAGGATTGGAAGGGTACATACCCGTTATTCCAAACGCTTTTTTCTGCCCCCTCTACAGTTGCTTAAATTCCGAGGCGCATTTGTTATTTTGGATCCTAACAAGAACTATTCCTTACCTGGATACGAAGAAAGAAGAAAGGGGCTACAGCCGTTGCCCACTTTCTGTCACTATGCACTGATAGATGGCTAGCCAGTACCAGTTTACCGGCATGTGCGGCCAGTATGTAAAAACTTAGTAGTGCGTACTCTTAGGCGATGAATACAGTACTTAGTTAATAACCCTAAATGTAGTTTCTTCCTTTTTTGATTCTGTCGACACTGAGGTCTTTACTTGGAGAGCAACAGTCGATTTGAACAAGGGGGAAAGGATAAGCAAATGGCGTGTTCAAGGGAGGTATCCTGTGTCAAGCTAAATTGATTAAGGAAAACAGTTGGGAACTGACGTCTCAGGCTTTGCATTATCTCTCTCCATTCCTTTAAGCATAGCTATGATTGTAAACAAAAAGAGACAGAGATGTCGTAAAGGCATCGGAGCTGAACGAGCCTCCAAAACAATGTAAATCAGTGTGTTTTACACCAGTTAAAAACAGGGAGGAAAGCAGACTGTTACTAGTGGGCGATTTGAACAAGGTGTGATAAAAAAATGTTTCGTTCTTGTGCAGACCAGGCTCATATGGAATAATTATTAAAACTTACAGACACCTATCCACGAAAACTGAGTAACCAAAAATTAAGGTATTCTGTAGCTGCTGTGCTGCGCTGTGTGTGACGAAAAACTATCGCCAACGTATGGGAGACGTCACTCGTTTGACGTACTGGTTTGAGGAAGTCGCGAAGAACTTAAAGTTTCGCGATGTGGCTGGGACCTGCATAAATAAATCATCCCTCCAACTTATTCCATGGTAGAACACTTGGTGCCGCGCTGAAACGACACACCCATACCAATAAGGGAAGCGTACGGGTCATACTAATGTTTCGGAATGTTGTAGTACATACCTAGAAGTAATTGACACTGCTCTAGCGTTTTCAAGAAATTATTGTTGTTCCTTCCAGAACAAACATTATTCGTTGTAACGGTAAACGTGTGTTTTCCAAGATAAGGGAAAAAAGCTTGTGCTTCACTACGTGTGTCTGTTGCGCTAACACCACTGCTCGACGGCTAGCAACGTTGTGTGGTACAGAACAGGATCGGAAAACCCTGAACGTCGATTTTTAGAAAACGCTTAAGGCGTGTGCGTCGTACCAGAGCAGCATCATTCGTTACACGTAAGGACGTACTACAGTGACGAGAAAAACGAGCAAAATCGGTGACGCTTTGGGTGTTTGCTTTCCTTGGGAGAGAAGTTAGCATGCGGAGCAGAGGGGGCGAGTACGCCTGTTAGCAAGCGTGAGGTAAGGGCTCGTGGGCAGCCGCTGCTAATCCGTTTACCCGTAACGATTTTAAGATGGCAGGCGGATGAATATTCATCACGGTGGCACCCGTCGTGCAGAACGTAATTTAGAAGGGGAGGGGAGACAAAGAGAAAAACGAGAGGGGAATGTGCGAGCTGTATTGTTTGCGACACAACAATAAAGCCCAGTTAGCGACCAAGCAGACGAAGTGAATACTGCATAAATACTCTATCTCTCCCTCTCTCTCTTTCACACACACACACACATTTCTCACTTACGTTAATGACAAACATAGAGTTTTGTTGAACTCCGAAGATTAAAATTCCCCTCTCCCTGCTTCATTTTCTCTTCTACTACGTCTGTCGACAGAAACCGTAACGAGCTCATCCACCACACTGTTTAGAATCTACACCTACATTTATGTACCTACTCCGCAAGTCACCATATGATGCATGACGGAGGGTACCTTGTTCCATTCGTAGACGGATCGAAGGAAAAGCAACTCCATACGAGCGCTAATTTCTCTTACTGTGTCTTCTCGGTGCTTATGCTAAATTTACGTTGGCGGCAGTAGAATGGCTCTGCAGTCATCTGCAAATGACAGTTCTCTATATTTTCTCGATAGTGTTTCGCCAACAAACAATCGCGTCTCCCCCCCACCCCCCACCCCCACCACCACCATGGATTCCTATTTGAGTTCACGGAGCACATCCGTAATACTCGTGCGTTGGTTGGATCTACCGGTAACAAATCTAGCATCCTCCCACCAATTGCTTCGACGGCTTCCTTTAATCCGACCTGGTGGGAATCCCAAACACTAGAGTAGTACTCAAGAACAGGTCACATAGTTTTTTATAAACGGTCTTCTTTATAGGTGAGCTACACTTTCTTAAAATTCTCCCAATAAACCGGAGTCGATCATTCGCCTTCCTTACTACCGTTCTTAAGTGCTCGTTCCATTACAAATAGCTTTGCAACGTTACGCCTAGATATTTGACCTACGTGACTGTGTAAAGTAGAACGCCACTAATACTATATTCGAACATTACAGAGTTGTTTTGCCTGCTCATCTGCATTAACTAGTTTTCCCCACATCCAGCGTAAGCTGCCTTTCATCATACCAAATAGAAACTCTAAGTTGTCTACAGTAACCCAACCATGATATTTTCTTCTGTTCTACAGCGTCATTAGCAAATAGTCGCAGATTGCTGCTCACTCTAACCGCCAAATCATTTGTGTATACAGAGTACAACAGCAGTGCTACCACACTTCCCTGGGGTATTCCTGACGATATACGTATTGTCAGGGCAGCCTACTCGTTTCTATTACTTAAGATGTCTTCGAGCCTCTTAGTCGTTTTACAATGTTCCAGTGAATAGTTCGTCGTTCCTTTGCTACGTGAACTTTTGTTTCTTTTACGGCACTTAGCTCGCATTCAGTTGTGTCTGATTTGGTTCGTAATGGGAAAATATACAAGGTAAAGCAGAAAAAGCAACCTGATTAAAAGGCCGGAGCAGGGTATAATCATACGTCGGAAACGCACCGTTGTGAAGCTGCGGTCACAAAACGACGAATATGCATAAATGTGCGCGTTCAAAGTAACTGGCCCCAACTAACACTTATCCTAAATAACGCAGTTACTATTTAAAACAGCTGAAGATAATGGATTCAGCTAAACAATCAAAGCTAAGCAGATTTTAAATGCCTTCCCATGTGTGGTTACGTTAAACACAGTTTTTCTAAGGTGTTTACTGGGTAGGGCTTGACTACGATACTACTGTGTGGCCATTAATTTGTTAATGCAATAAGCACAACACATCAGCAGCTTAGATGGACAGAACCGTACTGCTAATCACACCCAAACATGTTCGCTTGCAAGACAAACTTCCACCAGCTCGTTGACGTTTTGTGGCCCTAGTTCCACAAAGGTGTATTTCCGAAATATGGTTACACCTTGATGCGGAAAGCGATGGAGATCAGATTGGCGATAATTTAATCAACAGGGACTGAGGTTCGGTCTTAAGTAAAGCTTGAGATCCGGCTTTCAGTTTGGTTGAATCACGTCGGAAAACATCTCAATGCTCTCTATTTGCTCGTAGATAAATGATGATTACGAGGTATTTTTAGTAAAGGGTTTCGTCTTACGGGATTTTCCGCACGTAGTTTGATAGAGCACCCAAAGACGAGCCGGAACAAGGAGTAGATGACATTCCCTCACAATTATGAAAATCTTAGGGACAGTCAGTCATGACAAAACTATTCCATTTTGTGCGCAAGATAGATGACATAGACGAAATATCCCGACTTCAAGAAGAATGCAATAATCCCAGTTCCAAAGAAGGCAGGTGCTGATAGACGTGAACGTTATTTAACTACTTGTTGAATAAATGATAGTTGCAATATAATTTATAGAAGAATGGAAAAGCTGGTGGAATCCGACCTCTGGGAGGATCAGTTTAGGTTCTGGAGAAGTGAAGGAACACGTGGAGCCTTAGTGACCCTAGACGTATCCTAGAAAATACGTTAAAGAAAGGCAAACCAACGTTTATAGCATTTGTAGATTCAGAGAAAGCTTTTGACTGTGTTGACTAGGCTACACTTTTTGAAATTTTAAAGGTAACAGGGATAAAGTAAAGGAAGCGACAATTTATCTGCAACTTGCACAGAAACCAGGCTACAGTTATAAGAAGCGAAGGATAACAAAAGAAAGTAGTAGTTGAGAAGGGACTGAGAGAAGGCTGTAGCGTATTCCCTATGTTATTCACTCTGTTTGTTGCGCAATATACCAATGCGAGTGCAGTTTGCTAGCCACTACGCCACCTCGCTCGGTAAGTCACTGGAAGTTCACTGTAGAAGGAAGTCTTTTCTCAAGGTATGTGTCTGGAGTTTAGCCCTGTGTGGAAATAAATCAGGGACGATAACAAAGTCAAAGAAGAATGGAAAAGCATCCTTAGCAATGTTGTGCTACAGAAAAATGACGAAGATTAGGTGGGTAGAGGGATTAAATAACGTGGAGGAAGGAAATCGGATTGGGAAAAAAAGAA
This sequence comes from Schistocerca nitens, assembly GCF_023898315.1. Taxonomy (NCBI): domain Eukaryota; kingdom Metazoa; phylum Arthropoda; class Insecta; order Orthoptera; family Acrididae; genus Schistocerca; species Schistocerca nitens. The sequence goes on from NC_064622.1 coordinate 189,334,730, forward strand.
ATTTATGGCACAACTTCACTAAAATAAGTATTCGGGTGATAGGACACATCCTGACGCATTAAGGAATCTTCAGTGGAAAGTAGTGTGGGGTTCAAAATTGTAGAGGGAGACTAAGGGATGATTGCTGAAACCTACATCAGTTTGAATCTGCTTCCGTAGTCATGTATAAATGAAGAGGCTTGTTGATCACAGACTTTCGTGAAGCGCTGCATCACGGCAGTCTTCGGAACGAAGACCACAACAGCAACAAAAACATAAGTAATTTTCAACTTAAGGCATAGTGTTTCTGTTGTATTTGAATTCCTATTAACAGTTTTATTGTATAGCTACTACGAGAAACAGTTGTAGGGCCGCGCGCAGCTTGTCCCGTTCACAGTATGGCTGGAGCCGAAACAACGAGTAACGAGTCCTGCACTCGCCAACTGACCAGCAGAAATATGGAATTTGTGGAAAGATAGTGTCTAGATAAAGTGGCAACTAGGCTGCAAACCCAATAACTTGAAAAATCATGAATTTCGCCGAGAAAACCTGAAGGATTAGAATGGTTTTCATTTTAGTGCAACGAGGTGTACCTAACATCGTGTCTGTCCTCCTTTTGTCCGGCATAGCGCACCAAATCGACATGGCAGCGACTCAACAAGTCGCTGGATTGGTTGGTTGGTTGATTTTTGGGGAGGGGACCAAACAGCGAGGTCAGCGGTCCCATCGGATTAGGAGAGGATAGGGAAGGAAGTCGGCGGTGCCCTTCCAAAGGAACCATTCCGGCATTTGCCCTAAGCGGAAAACCTAAATGAGGATGGCTGGACGCAGGTTTGAAACGTCGTCCTCCCGAATACGAGTCTAGTGTGTTAGCCACTGCGCCACCTCGCTGGGTAAGTCGCTAGAGGTCCCGTGTAGAAATACTGAGACATGCTGCCTCTGTAGCCGTAGATAACTGCGAAAGTGTTACCGGTGCAGAATTTTTTGTCCGAACTAACCTCTCGAGTATGTCCCATGAATGTTCGATGAGATTCACGTCGCCAGATCTGGATGGCCAAATCATTCGCCCGGAATGTCCAGAATCTTCTTCAAACCAAACATGAACAGTTGTGGCCCACTGACATGGTGCATTGTCACCCGTGAATGACCGAAGATAGTCACCAAGTAGTGAACATAACCATTCCAAGCCAATGAAAGCTTCGGTTGGACCAGAGGAACCAGTCCATCCCACACAGAAACAGCTCGCACCAGTATGGAGCCACCGCCAGTTTGCACAAAGACTTGTTACAATCTGGGTCCATGGCTTCGTGGGGTCTACGCTACACTCGAACATTATCATCAGCTCTTCTCAACTGAAATCGGGACTCATTCGACCAAGTCACAGTTTTCCATTCGTCTAGAGTCCAGCTGATACGGTCATGATCCAGGTAAGCCGGTGCAGGCGATGTCGTGCTGATACCAAAGGCGCTCGCGTCGGTCGCCTGCTGCCATAGCCATATTTCGCCGCACTGTCCTAACGGTTACGTTCGTCATACGTCCCACATTGATTTCTGCTGTTATTTCATGCAGTGCTGCTTGTCTGTCAGTACTGACAACTACGCAAGTGCAGCTGCTCTCGGTTGTTAAGTGAAGGCCGTCAGCCAATGCGTTGTCCGCCTTGAGACGCAATGCCTGAAATGTGGTGTTCTCGGCGCACTCCTGACGCTTTGGATCTCAGAATATTGAATTCCCCTGCGATTTCCGAAGTGGAATTTCCCGTAAGTCTAGCTCTAACTTCCATCCCGCGTTCAGAGTCTCTTGATTCCCGCCGTGCAGCCATAATCACGTCGGAAACCTTTCCAGACGAATCACCTTAGTGCAAGTGACAGCTCCGGTAATGCACTGTCCTTTTATACGTTGTGTACACGGTACGATCATCTGCATACGTGCATATCGTTATCCGATGACATTTGTCACCTGAGTGTATTTCACTTGATTGCAAGTACTGTAATGGTAATGACATGTTACCGTACTCCCGCCTATTGATTCAGTCTGGAAGATTTCCAGCAAAAACAGTCGCGGGGACACGTGGCAAGGGATGAGGGCCGGTCGCAAGCGAGGCGCTGCACGCGCCACGCCGCGGCGTGCCGTCAGATGCGTGGCTGCCCGGAAGTCGGGAAACAAAAAGAGGGAAGGCCTTGTTAGGCCTCGGCGGCCACTAAGTAATTGATGCCGGGGAGCATTAGCCCACGGCCCGCCGAGCGGCAGTGCCGGGACGAACGAGTCTCGGCCGCTTTGCTTGCTTCCCGTCTCGTCAGATCTGCGCGCCGGACGGAAGCGAGCGCTGGTGTGGGAAGTAGGAGGTTGCTGGAGAGGGAAGGAAGGGTGGAAGGAGAGATGTGACGGAAGAGGGGGCGGCTGTAGCCAGCAGCACAGGCTGCTCTAGGGGAAGGGTGCACAGAATCACGCCGGGCGTGTGGCGTTATGATTACGTGGCACGCTGAGACCCCAGTCATTCCAGTAGGCAGACATGCAACACAGCCAACTTCTGGACAGTGGTAGAAGAAAATGCTGTCGAGCCGGGGCTTATTTGTTTACTTGTCTCAATCTCTTGCCTCCCCCTCCCCTCTCCGTCACTTTCTCTCTCTCTCTCTCTCTCTCTCTCTCTCTCTCTCTCTCTCTCGCTCTCCGAGAGCGGTACCCACTCGCCCATTTTACTTTTCTGCGTACCCACCCACTCTCTTTCCATAACGGTTGACCATATCCTAATAAACTTGTCGGAACCATCGTTATCAAGTCTTTGATCGTTCCTCCCCTTTTCCAGCACCCACACCGCATTCTGACTGCTTACAACGCCATACTTTCACTAGGTGGCAGAAAGTGGAAATATTCTTCTTTCAGCATACTCCGAGAGCGCATCGATTATTGAACATACCTACGATGTCCCAGCGTCCTGCGACGTACACAGCCCGTACTCCAGCACTCAAATGGTTCAAATGGCTCTGAGCGGTCGCTCGGTTCCAGACTGTAGCGCCCAGAACCGCACGGCCACTCCGGCCGGCACTCCAGCACTCGGTTGTACACAGCTCTCGCCGCAGCATTCGGAACACCATCAGTTTAGCTACGATTACGAAAAAAATATCGCAACAAGAACCAGGAGTCATGAGACATAAACGGAAGATGGCAGGCGTGGCCCTAGTAGCGCCATTATGAGGATGCAAATCAGGATCGTTTCATATACGCTCGTTAATGGTTGTGAATGTTAGTTGCCTCTGAGATTGGATGCGGTGAGTTGACGTTAGCGATGGTCATGTCAATAATGCCTTTAAGGCGATAAATATACCATTATCATCACCCGACTGAGCCTGAGGTTGTGTAATAGAGCTAGGAGGAGATGGGTGTTCCTTCTACGATATTGCAGAAAGACTAGGCACGAATGTATGACTGCTGGCAGCGGTGGTCACGAGAATGTACGATCGCGACACGGGCTGTGGACGGCCACGTGGAACTACTGAGAGGGAAGACCATTTTTTTCGGCGTATGGTTCTGTTGCATCGTGCTACATCTTAAGCAGAAATCTGAGCTTCAGTTGGTACGACAGTGACACAAGGAATGTTCCTTCTAGGACAGCTCCGAGCCAGTTTCCCTGTTGCGTGCATTCCATTGATCCCAAACCACTACCATTTACTTCTTCCGTGTGTAAAGCGAGAGCGCGTTGGAGGACAGGGCGGAGGTCCGTTATGTTTTCTGATCAAAGGTGGTTCTGGCTTGGTGCCAGTGATGGCAAGTGTTGGTTAAGAGGAGGCCAGTTGAGAGCTTGCACCAAACTTGTCTGTGTATTAGACACGCAGGACTACGCCTGGAGTTGTGATCCGGAGTGCGATTTCGTATGACAGCTGGAGCACTCTCATGGTTATCCCGCGCACCCTGACTGCAAATTTGTACGTCAGTCTGGTGATTCGACCCGTTGTGCTGCCATTCAAGAACAGCATTCAAGGGTGTGTTTTCAAGCAGGATAACGCTCGCCCAATACCGCTGTCGTAACCCCGCATGCTCTACAGAGTGTCGACATGTTGTCTTGGGCTGCTCGATCACCAGATTTGTCTCCAATAGAGCAAATATGGGACATCGTCGGACGACAACTCCAGTGTCATCACAAAATCATTAACTGTCACTCTATTGACCGACCAACTGCAACAGGCATGGAACTCCATCCCACAAACTGGTATCCGGAACCCGTACTGTGGCATCGATAGCTACGATGCCACGGCGCATGTACAAGTGCTTAGGTTGGCACTACGACAAAGACGCCGACGACAGCGACCTCTAGTCGGCGCTGTGCAGCTCTACGAGCGCCGCTCCAGATTCTGCCAATTTGTTTCCGAGTTGACGACCAAGCAACTTAGCTTCTACTTAATAGTGGACGAACCACTACAGATTTTGCCTGTGTAACTTTTGTGAGCTTTGATGTACAGCTTCGCACCTACGTAGTCATCTGAGCCAAAGTTAAATTATATTTTATGTATTCCAGTTATTGTGTAGTGATACACTAAAAACCACTTTTAATAACAATACCGAAGCATTTCACCTTTTCCTGCTCCTACCCGCTTCCTAAATGCGACCTACCCTTCAGTTTACAGGAGCAGACCCACGCGCCGCCTTCCAGGCGGGATACAAAATGTACCACACAACGCAAACATGTTTGCATGCTTGCATTGAACTTTCTGGCGCCAACGGCCTTGCCGCAGTGGTAACACCGGTTCCCGTCAGATCACCGAAGTTAAGCGCTGTCGGGCTGGGCTAGCACTTGGATAGGTGTCCATCCAGTCTGCCGAGCGCTGTTGGCAAGCGGGGTGCACCCAGCCCTTGTGAGGCAAACTGAGGAGCTACTTGATTGAGAAGTAGCGGCTCCGGTCTCGGAAACTGACATACGGCCGGGAGAGGGGTGTGCTGACCACATGTCCCTCCGTATCCGCATCCAGTGACGCCTGTGGGCTGAGGATGACACGGCGGACTGTCAGTACCTTTGGACCTTCATGGCCTGTGCGGGAGGAGTTTAGTTTTTACTGAACTTTCTGACGGTTACGCCGGTTATTAATGCACCAGAATTTCACATTTGCAATGGCTTTTCTCGCGCTTACATTAATCTTGATCCTGCAATGTGAATCACTTAAATATATTACCTAAAAAATATATTCCCGAAATTTCATTGCTTTACTTTAATAACTTTTTGGTATTGCGAGTTTTCTTCCTGCAGTGTATAACCACCCGATCTCTCAGCCCGGAAGTTTTAACTGAAGTCAACACCGGACGTGAGAGCGTACATTGTATAAACATGCAGTCCACTTATTTGGAAATCCATCCACTCTACTTTTCTCCACACCGAACCCCATCTATTTCTTACTCTATTTGTGTTGACACCTATCAAATCTCTGTCTCCAATCCTCACACTCTCTCCATACTCACATTCGAGATGTGACGCCACCATATTCCAGCAGGAGGATCTTTCTTTCGTTTCCTGCTATAATCTAGTATACTCCCAACACCCAAAACATTAGAGGCAGAGGCAGGACGATCAAATTTATTCCTCTCGACGTCTGGGGAGAAGGGCACCGTGTGTTCTTGCAACTCGCAAGTGCTGAGACCCCTGTTCTGTTGTTTAGCCTTAAGTCACGGGCGAGTGCAACTCTGGGGATGGGGAGGGGACGCAACAAAGCAGAGGGTGGGTCTGGAGGGAGACTGCCGTGTTATCGCACGTCACAGCCCACCGCCGCCGCCGCCAAACGGCCGGGGCGCCCGCATGGGGCGGCGTCTGCGTCGGCGTCGGGTGGTGCGTACCGTGTGCAGCCAAATGAAACCGCCACCAAGTTGCACACCACCCGCCGCGGGCTGTCAGATCGCTGCCTGCCGGCGTACCGCGGGGTGCCGTTGGTGGGCGGGGCGGTGAAGAGTGTTTGTGGGGAGGCGGGGGACAGCTGCTCCTAGCGCCACCAGGCGCCACGCAGTCGGCGGCGAGGCAGCCTTATTCCCTCTGCCGTTGTCTGCGCGCTCGCGCTGTCTGCGTCTCTGCGGGCTGCGTACACTATTCCTTCCCTCGGAGCATGGGACAGATTGGGCTACGACACTTTAAAAGGCCGCATGTTTTCGCGTTATTGCTCCGGTACTACTTCCCTCTTTGGGTTCTGTATCTTTCAGTTATCGCAGTTGTCTGCACAGTGGAGCAAAGAAAACGTTATTACACTACTGGCCATTAAAATTGCTACACCACGAAGATGACGTGCTACAGACTAGAAATTTAACCGACAGGAAGAAGATGCTGTGATATACAAATGATTAGCTTTTCAGAGCATTCACACATGGTTGGCGAAGGTGGAGACACCTACAACGTGCTGACACGAGGAAAGTTTCCAACCGATTTCTCATACAACAAACAGCAGTTCACCGGCGTTGCCTGGTGAAACGTTGTTGTGATACCTCGTGTAAGGAGCAGAAATACGTACCATCACGTTTCCGACTTTGATAAAGGTCGGATTGTAGCCTATCGCGATTCCGGTTTATCGTATCGCGATATTGCTGCTCGCGTTGGTCGAGATCCAATGACTGTTAGCAGAATATGGAATCGGTGGGTTCAGGAGGGTAATACGGAACGCCGTGCTGGGTCCCAACGGCCTCTTATCACTAGCAGTCGAGATGACAGGCATCTTAACCGCATGGCTGTAACGGATCGTGCAGGCTCGTCTCGATCCCTGAGTCAACAGATGAGGACGTTTGCAAGACAACGACCATCTGCACGAACAGTTCGACGACGTTTGCAGCAGCATGGACTATCAGCTCGGAGACCATGGCTGCGGTTACACTTGACGCTGCATCACATGCAGGAGCGCCTGCGATGGTGTACTCAACGACGAACCTGGGTGCGCGAATGGTAAAACGTCATTTTTTCGGATGAATCCAAGTTTTGATTACAGCATCATGATGGTCGCATCCGTGTTTGGCGACATCGCGGAGAACGCGCATTTGAAGCGTGTATTCGTCATCGCCATACTGGCGTATCACCCGGCGTGATGGTATGGGGTGCCATTGGTTACACATCTCGGTCACCTCTTGGTCGCATTGACGGCACTTTGAACAGTGGACGTTACATTTCAGATGTGTTACGACCCGTGGCTCTACCCTTCATTCGATCCCTGCGAAACCCTACATTTCAGCATGATAATGCACGACCGCATGTTGCATGTCCTGTACGGGCCTTTCTGGATACAGAAAATGTTTGTCTGCTGCCCTGGCCAGCACATTCTCCAGATCTCGCACCAATTGAAAACGTCTGGTCAATGGTGGCTGAGCAACTGGTCCCGCACAAAACGCCAGTCATTACTCTTGATGAAGTGTGGTATCGTGTTGGAGCTGCATGGGCAGCTGTACGTGTACACGCCATCCAAGCTCTGTTTGACTCAATGCCCAGGAGTATGAAGGCCGTTGTTACGGCCAGAGGTGGTTGTTCTGGGTACTGATTTCTCAGGATCTATGCACCCAGTTTGCATGAAAATGTAATGACATGTCAGTTCTAGTATAATATATTTATCCAATGAATACCCGTTTATCATCTGCATTTCTTCTTGATGTAGCAATTTTAACGTCCAGTAGTGTAATTGAACTGGAACTTTCATATCATAATGCTACACAAGGTGTTATCGCATTATAATTAAAATGAATGATAGTCCACATGATCGTATTAGCTGTTTCCTGTAGTCCATTTGAAGACCCACGACCAGTTTTGCACGTTAAAGGTGTACCATCAGGTGCAGTCCTGTATAAAAGAATGACAACCATAAATGAATTTAAGAAAATACCTTAAGGAACTTTCACCAAAAATGATATTCTGTGAAGGTACCGTCAAACGGCATTTTGGTAAATAAACTTGAGAAATCTTTTGATACGAATTCAATAATATGTGGTACTGTTTATCAGTTTTTATATTCATTACTTACAAGTGATCACTTCAAGCCTGATGAGAATTACGATGTTCCAAGGTGCAGTTGTTAACGACAGTGAGTGATCGCTTACCGGTTGACCTCAAACTAAAACGCTGTTAAACACTGACGGTGGGCATTCTAAATAAAATACATAAGCTGTGAAAATTTGGGTGTCACTTGACGGCTCTAATATCTCCGGTAATCGAGCTTTCACCCAATCAAGAATACCTTGTTCCTCCGATTGCAGTTTCCCACTACAAGAGGTGCGCTTCCGGATCTATATCCTCGCTAATCACGGTCTATTTCTACAACACGGATCCGTTAGATTCTCGGTGGGCCGATCTTATGCAGCTGTCAAAGGTCATTCGCAAATTTTGTACACGCATTTCTGCTCAATTAACCGTATGCATTGCTGTCTGAATTCTATGTGCACTTCTCACTTTTATTGGTAAGTTACATTTTCATTCTTACTCTGTAGCTACTGATCTCTATAACTGCCGTTCAATTGACTAATTACTTTAACAAATGACTCCTGGTTCCTCACAGACCGCATTCTTTCGTTACAGGAACTTACACACCCACATCTTGTCAGCTTATGGATTTTATTTAGGATGCCCGCCATCGGTATTTAAGAGCGGTTCAGATTGATTACAACAGGTGAGGGATCATACAGTTTCGTTTGTCCACCTTGGAACATCGTAATTCTCATCAGGCATGAAGTGAATACTTGTAAGTAATGAATTCGGAAAATGACTGTCAATAGCATCATATAATATTGCATTTGTACCCAAAGTTTATTTAACATAACGCCGTTTAGAATACCTTGACAGAACAGTGTTTTGGTGAAAGTTTTTAAGGTCTTTTTAAGAATTTCATTTTTTATTTTTTATTATACTACGAGCATGAACCCTTTTTTTCATAAATGCACCTGAAGATGCAGCTTTAACGTGCGAAACCTCCCGTAGGTTTTTGAGTGGACTACAATAAACAGCTAATGCGTTCGTATGGAATTTCATTCATTTTAATTCTAATTTGATAACAACATCTCGTGTAAATCCATGGTATGAATGGTCCAGTTCCACCAGCCATGTATTATTTTAGGTGTGGTTGACCCACCTATACGGTAGTTTCTGAAAATATTATTGCTTTAATTGATGAATATGAACCTCGGTCATTCTTATGTACTGAGAAAACTGCCAGTTATTCTAACAAACGTCTGTACTTCAAGTGGACTTTTGGCAATATATGCACTGTCTCATCAGAATTGTCCGCATACGCCTATGTAATGCGGAATTGACCGCCAGATGTCAGGAGAGACAGACCCATCAGTATAAAAGGAGGCGTGGAACCTTGTGTTGCCAGTAGGTAAGCATTAACACCAGACTGGGTCGGTCGGCAGAGCTCAGAGACTTCGAGCTTGGGCTTGTCGTTGCAGATAACCTAAGATATTTACTCATCAGTGACATTTCAACTCTTCTAAAGCTTTCCAAGTCAACTGTTCATGATGTGATTGTGAAGTGGAAACGCGAAGGAATAGCCGCAGCTAAGTCAGGGCCAGTCACCCGTCATATAATGACGGACAGGGACCGCATAGCATTCTGGACAGCGGTTGTAAAAACTCGCACGAAATCAGCGGAAGGAATCACTCGTGAGTTCGATAGTCCTACCAACAGCCCATGTAGCGCAATGATTGTGCGTAGGGAGCTAAAAAGGAATTGCGTGCAATGGTTGACCACGTTCTCACGAGCCACAAATCTTTCTAGTCAGTGCTAAGAGAGGCTTCAGGAGCTTCGAAGAGCGACACCACTGAATACTGGTTGACTCAAAAAGGGTGATTCAGAGTGGTGAATCACGCTGTACCCTGTGGCAATCCGATGGAAGGGTTTGATTTTGGCGAATGTCTGGAGAACGCTTGTTCGCAGTTACACCGCTGAAAAGGACTGGCCTGCCCACAGTCCCGATCTCAACCCAGTGAAACACTTTTGGGACGAGTTAGAAGGTCTACTTAGCTCCAGACCCTGGCGTTCAACATCACTAACTTCCCTGCTTTCGGCTCTTGAGAAACAATGGGCTGCCATTCCTCCACAGACATTCCAGACACCTTGGTAAAAGTGTCCCCTGAAGAGTCCAAGTTGACATAAAGGCGAAGGATGGACACATCCCATCTTAATGTCCACTGATAGGTATCCCTATAGTGTCTGTCAAGTTGTGAAATTGACGACCGTGTGACTGCTTCGGCATTTGAAATAGCCGTTCTCATTCCTTGCTAGCCGTCCATTGGATATCGATTGTTTATGCCCTTCTCTACGAGTAGCCCCTTTACAACAACAACTGCACTATCTCATAATCACTGCTTTTGACTTTTGGGTCTCATTTACGTAGTTTTAGTATACATTGTTATGCAGAGTGATTCAATTGCCAATTTTATTTTCCTCATTTACCTTTCAATCTTAATCATAATTTAATTTAATCTAGTTGTTCTTAGGACTCATATTTTAATCAGTTTTTATTTTAAATTATTGAGATTTGTACAAAACCTAAAAAGACAAACACACTACCCAGAATTTTCCCACTGTGCTAAAAGTGTTAGTAATACTACCAGCGAGAAGAAACACCCCTGTAATTTATCTGTAGTTGCCAACGTAATTTGTAAATGACTCCCAACATTCGAAAAATAAAGTACTACTGGCTTCTACAACTCTCATGCTTTCTACCGGTATCTACTAGCTATCCGTGCAGTAGGTGCGGTCCATTGTCAGTGTTACTTTCCGCTTTGACTTACTATCGGCTGCCTCTGCACACGATGTTATCATTCCTCCGTGGCAGTCGTGATAGCTGTTTTTCTAAGTACTATCAGGAGTTCAGCTCTGGTAAGTTGGTGTCGTACTATATTTAAGGGACTCTTCCGCTTATGGGCCCTATTTTTCATTTCCAAATTAGAATGTCCCCCCCCCCCCCCACCACCCCCAATGAAGAATTTTTTAACTTTGGATATAATCCGTGGGAACATATGAGACAAATGGATAGTTTAATAGATTTTATTAATACATTCATGCTCATGGTCATCGATGTATCACCAAAACCAGCTAGACTATTCGACGCCACTCGTGGATGTCTTGTGAGTGCACAGTCGTTCAACGAGTAATGTGTGTGTGTGTGTGTGTGTGTGTGTGTGTGTGTGTGTGTGTGTATCTATCTGTATGTGTGTAGAAGCAGGTGGGGAACAATTTCATCATTTGAGCTGCCGACTTGAGATCTGTGCAATATTTTCTTCCAGTAAGATCTCAAAAAAGGATTTATCAACATGTTTGTGCTGAGACTTCTGGTTTTGCTGCAAGTAACCTGCCCGTAAAGCTGTTACGTATGATACAAACTGTATCTATTGCATTGGGAAGCAGTTTTGAAGCGACGTTCCATTTTGTCTTTACTGTAAATATATGTATGTCATCCCACTGAGTGAGTGTGGAATTTTCAGTTAATTCCGCATTGCCAGAAATTTCTCATAGCTGTCGTGTAGTATCACCTCAGCCGCCCGACACCTGAAGCGTGCAGGTAATCATAAGCAACGATATTGTTTTCGTGGTTCTGTAGAGAAACTGGAAATGTTTTGGAGTGAGGGAAGTGGCAGACGAAAGCGAGAAGACAGATCTAACAGCAGGGTCAGACGGTAATAGGTTTCTTTTATTCGTGACGGCCAGGTTGATGACAGGTTGTATTTCAGTGTTCTTCCTTCTTCCGACACGCTATCCACGGGATTAGAATTATTACCTTTGCAACAACAACTCGCGTGTCGCCGTGGCACCGGTGGGGTGAGTGGCACGAAAAGAACGAGCCATGTTCCACTCGAGCCAAGGAAGAAAGCCTGCCTGACCCTTCTGCAGTTGTTCAGCAGGTTATTGGGTCGACACGATGCCTGACTGATGAGCTAATGGAAGCACCCATAACCTACGAAATATGTAACAGATACTAGGGTCAGTCAGATGGAAACGAGACACACAGAAGGAAAGTAAGTAAACTGTTTATTATTCCAAAAGTAATCGACATAGCGGTTAATACGTTTATTCTTTCGGGAGACAGGATCGTCAATACCTTCATGGAGAAACGTTTGTCGTTGTCTACGAAACCATGATTGTATCCAGGCGTGCACCTGTTCGTCCGAAGCGAATCGACGGCCACGAATGTCTTTTTTCAGGGTTCCAAAAATTTGAAAGTCGCATGCGCAAAGATCAGGACTGTAAAGAGAATGTGTAAGGGCTTTCCCAGCGAAACTTTTGCATGTACACTACTGGTCATTAAAATTGCTACACCAAGTAGAAATGCACGTGATAAACGGGTATTAATAGGACAAATACACTCCTGGAAATGGAAAAAAGAACACATTGACACCGGTGTGTCAGACCCACCATACTTGCTCCGGACACTGCGAGAGGGCTGTACAAGCAATGATCACACGCACGGCACAGCGGACACACCAGGAACCGCGGTGTTGGCCGTCGAATGGCGCTAGCTGCGCAGCATTTGTGCACCGCCGCCGTCAGTGTCAGCCAGTTTGCCGTGGCATACGGAGCTCCATCGCAGTCTTTAACACTGGTAGCATGCCGCGACAGCGTGGACGTGAACCGTATGTGCAGTTGACGGACTTTGAGCGAGGGCGTATAGTGGGCATGCGGGAGGCCGGGTGGACATACCGCCAAATTGCTCAACACGTGGGGCGTGAGGTCTCCACAGTACATCGATGTTGTCTCCAGTGGTCGGCGGAAGGTGCACGTGCCCGTCGACCTGGGACCGGACCGCAGCGACGCACGGATGCACGCCAAGACCGTAGGATCCTACGCAGTGCCGTAGGGGACCGCACCGCCACTTCCCAGCAAATTAGGGACACTGTTGCTCCTGGGGTATCGGCGAGGACCATTCGCAACCGTCTCCATGAAGCTGGGCTACGGTCCCGCACACCGTTAGGCCGTCTTCCGCTCACGCCCCAACATCGTGCAGCCCGCCTCCAGTGGTGTCGCGACAGGCGTGAATGGAGGGACGAATGGAGACGTGTCGTCTTCAGCGATGAGAGTCGCTTCTGCCTTGGTGCCAATGATGGTCGTATGCGTGTTTGGCGCCGTGCAGGTGAGCGCCACAATCAGGACTGCATACGACCGAGGCACACAGGGCCAACACCCGGCATCATGGTGTGGGGAGCGATCTCCTACACTGGCCGTACACCACTGGTGATCGTCGAGGGACACTGAATAGTGCACGGTACATCCAAACCGTCATCGAACCCATCGTTCTACCATTCCTAGACCGGCAAGGGAACTTGCTGTTCCAACAGGACAATGCACGTCCGCATATATCCCGTGCCACCCAACGTGCTTTAGAAGGTGTAAGTCAACTACCCTGGCCAGCAAAATCTCCGGATCTGTCCCCCATTGAGCATGTTTGGGACTGGATGAAGCGTCGTCTCACGCGGTCTGCACGTCCGGCACGAACGCTGGTCCAACTAAGGCGCCAGGTGGAAATGGCATGGCAAGCCGTTCCACAGGACTACATCCAGCATCTCTACGATCGTCTCCATGGGAGAATAGCAGCCTGCATTGCTGCGAAAGGTGGATATACACTGTACTAGTGCCGACATTGTGCATGCTCTGTTGCCTGTGTCTATGTGCCTGTGGTTCTGTCAGTGTGATCATGTGATGTATCTGACCCCAGGAATGTGTCAATAAAGTTTCCCCTTCCTGGGACAATGAATTCACGGTGTTCTTATTTCAATTTCCAGGAGTGTATATTATACTAGAACTGACATATGATTACATTTTCACGCAATTTGGGTTCATAGATCCTGAGAAATCAGTACCCAGAACAACCACCTCTGGCCGTAAAAACGGTTTTGATACGCCTGGGCATTGAGTCAAACAGAGCTTGGGTAGCATGTACAGGTACAGCTGCCCATGCAGCTTCAACACGATACCACAGTTAAAATGGTTCAAATGGCTCTGAGCACTATGGGACTTAACATCTATGGTCATCAGTCCTCTAGAAGTTAGAACCATTTAAACCTAACTAACCTAAGGACATCACACAACACCCAGTCATCACGAGGCAGAGAAAACCCCTGACCCCGCCGGGAATCGAAACGGGGAACCCGGGCGCGGGAAGCGAGAACGCTACCGCACGACCACCAGGTGCGGACGATACCACAGTTCATCAAGAGTAGGGACTGGCGTATTGTGACGAACAGTTGCTCGGCTACCATTGACCAGACGTTTTCAATTGGTGAGAGGTCTGGAGAATGTGCTGGCCAGGGCAGCAGTCGAACATTTTCTGTATCCAGAAAGGCCCGTACAGGACCTGCAACATGCGGTCGCGCATTATCCTGCTGAAATGTAGGGTTTCGCAGGGATCGAATGAAGGTTAGAGCCACGGGTCGTAACACATGTGAAATGTAACGTCCACTATTCAAAGTGCCGTCAGTGCGAACAAGATGTGACCGAGACATGTAACCAATGGCACCCCATACCATCACGCCGGGTGATACGCCAGTATGGCGATGACGAATACACGCTTCCAATGTGCGTTCACCGCAATGTCGCCAAACACGGATGCGACCATCATGATGCTGTAAACAGAACCTGGATTCGTCCGAAGAAATGACGTTTTGCCACTCGTGCACCCAGGTTCATCGTTGAGTACACCATCGCAGGCGCTCCTGCATGTGATGCAGCGTCAAGGGTAACCGCAGCCATGGTCTCAGAGCTGATAGTCCATGCTGCTGCAAACGTCGTCGAACTGTTCGTGCAGATAGTTGTTGTCTTGCAAACGTCTCCATCTGTTGACTGAGGGATCGAGACGTGGCTGCACGATCCGTTACAGCCATGCGGCTAAGATGCCTGTCATCTCGACTGCTAGTGATACGAGGCCGTTGGGATCCAGCACGGAGTTCCGTATTACCCTCCTGAACCCACCGATTCCATATTCTGCTAATAGTCATTGGATCTCGACCAACGCGAACAAGAATGTCGCGATACCATAAACCGCAATTGCGATAGGCTACAATCCGATCTTTATCAAAGTCGGAAACGTGATGTTACGCATTTCTGCTCCTTACACGAGGCATCACAACAACGTTTCGCCAGGCAACGCCGGTCAACTGTTGTTTGTGTATGAGAAATGGGTTGGAAACTTTCCTCATGTCAGCACGTTGTAGGTGTCGCCACCGGCGCCAACCTTGTGTGAATGCTCTGAAAAGCTAATCATTTGCATATCACAGCATCATCTTCCTGACGGTTAAATTTCACACCTGTAGCACGTCATCTTGGTGGTGTAGCAATTTTAATGGCCTGTAGTGTAGTTGAAAGGGCCTTGGCAACATGTGGGAAAGACATTGGCGGCCGTCGATTTGCTTCAGACGAAGGTATGCACGCGTGGGGACAATCATTGTTCCGTAGGCAACCACAAACATTTTACCATGAATTCATAGGCTGTTTTTTCCACGAAGGCACAGATTGTCTTGTCGCACAATGGGATAAATGTATTAACAGTTATGGAGATTGCTTTCGAATTATTGTAATAAACAGTTTATCAACTCTTTTTCCGTTTTTCTCGTTTTCATTTAACTGGCCATTATAGTTAGCCCTTGGTCGGTTTCCTCTCAGGATGAATGAATCGCCGGCGAGGTCTTCGCAAATTATGCGATTTGTTTTGCAGATATGAAAATTTATCTGCTTTTCGGGGTTCGGAAATCACTTTCATTGGCATAACCATTCAAAAATGGAAGTCCCCCTTGCGGCTTGGTGCTGTACATATATTTATATTAGACTAGGAACATAATACTTCCATTCTTCGATTTTCCGTCTTTTTCTGGAAATTTGTGGTAATCACCTATGGGACCAAACTGCGAAGGTCATCGGTCCCTAGGTTTACGCACTACTTAAACTAACCTACGCTAAGGACGACACACACACCCATGCCCTAGGGACGACTCGAACCTCCGACGGGGGGAGCTGCATTCCGCCTTTACTCTGTGACAGTTCACTACATTGTTTTCCAGCAACGCTCTGCATATGCTGAAAATACACGTAATACCGTCTTTCAGATTCCACGTTTGCAATAGTTTTCCCAATAAATGGTCGAGCGAGCTATTCGTAAACTCTAGTAAGAGCAGGGAGAGCAACCTTCAGCAGGACATGGAAGAACAGCATTCTGGAGTGGAAGCCAGCCTGCTTGGCCTGATGGCAGTTCTACGTTAGACACGTAATATCCGATGGTCGCTGTTTTGTTATGTAGCGTTGTTTCCTCAATTATCTTTCTGGACTGGTTCAAAATGGCTCTGAGCACTATGGGACTTAACTTCTGAGGTCATCAGTCCCCTAGAACTTAGAACTACTTAAACCTAAATAACCTAAGGACATCATACACATCCATGCCAGAGGCAGGATTCGAACCTGCGACCGTAGAGGTCGCGCGGTTCCAGACTGTAGCGCCTAGAACCGCTAGGCCATTCCGGCCGGCTTTCTGGACTGGACAACGTGAGGTTCCCCACACACGGTATCATCATAGTCATTACGACAAATAGTCATATCTCATAAGAAAAGCTGCCAAATCGCTTGAGCATTAAGAAAGTGCTTCTCACTGTCCACAAGGGCGTCTGATTCCACATTTTAGGGTCTTCCAGCAAACAACTCTGTATGACTTTAATCGAACATCTGCCACCGAAAAAGATGCAGAAACTTGTAGAATATAAATATGCTTCAAGGGGCCACATTTGAAGTTTTTCATATACACCTGCTTCTCATTGTGCTCGCAGTAAGCTGTGGTAACTGGTTGTCTGCGAAGGAACTTTGTCGTAACGTATGTTACAACATTTGTCATATCAGCGCTTTCTACATGCCTGTAGTTGTTGTTACAGTTACCAAGTCAGGTGATGGTGGTGAGTTCTTGTTGAAGCTAATAGGGAGAAAACATGTATATCACACCAAGTAGGCAATTAATTAAATATGATGTTGCGACGATGAAAGTTGTTTGTAGGGTGCTTTTCTTGTTGCTGGAGAGTAGCTACAGGGGGCGATATAACCTTTGACTGTTATCCTTGCTTTCCTGTATAGGGAAGACACGTGTTACGTCACGCCTGACGTTCGAGGCCCACGAGGAAGATAGGCCGCGTAGTGTATGTCACAGCATGTGACACTGCAGGTATTTTGACTGCCAGCAGCCGTCGCCGGCGGGTAGCGAGTAACGATTTAGGACGAGTTTAATAATTATTAACTGCGCGTTAAAATGCATGCAAGCTCTCGGCAGGACACGACAAAGTTAAGATCTTTACTGGGCGCCTTTTCTTTGACGTAATGATTTTCCGTGGGCTTTGCACGGAACCGAGCGTTGGCGAAGTATGGCGGGAAATGCTACTAGTGTGACGTCAAAGGTTCGTTGCAGGGCACGTATTACATGCTGCCGATTTGTTACGCGCGCAGGCGGACGCAGAATGGCGGCCGGCTGCGGCAGACTGCATTCGGCATTCACTGTGTGCTTGCGGCAGACAGAACAGAACGCACCAGCACGGCAAGGGGAGCGCCTTATCTGAGGCCGGCTGGCAGGCGTTCAGCTTATCTGCCGCATTAAGCATTCGCCAACTCCTCGCGACGTGACTCACATCCCCGCTGTTTAACGGCATTCACGCCAAGGAGGACTCTTACCGCTCAGCTGCGGGACTCACTCACGTACTTCAGCTTGGAAATCAACCGCTAATAGACATAGCAACTTACACTTAACTGCGGAGGATTTCACGGCCACAGAAAATTGACATAAAAATTTTCCAGGTATGGTGCCACATCATAATGTAAAAACACTGTCACTGAATAAAGTTGATGTTTCAGCGACGTCTGCAGCTGTCATCCTTTGGGTGTTTTTGTGTGGTACCTGTATTGCCACTCTCGAACTGTAAATGTACACTGCTGGCCATTAAAATTGCTACACCAAGAAGAAATGCAGATCATAAACGGGTATTCATTGGACAAATATATTATACTAGAAATGACATGTGATTACATTTTCACGCAATTTGGGTGCATAGATCCTGAGAAATCAGTACCCACAACAACCACCTCTGGCCGTAATAACGGCCTTGATACGCTTGGGCATTGAGTCAAACAGAGCTTGGATGGCGTGTACAGGTACAGCTGCCCATGCAGCCTCAACACGATAACACAGTTCATCAAGAATAGTGACTGGCGTATTGTGACGAGCCAGTTGCTCGGACACCATTGACCAGACGTTTTCAATTGGTGAGAGATCTGGATACTGTGCTGGCCAGGGCAGCAAACGAACATTTTCTGTATCCAAAAGGCCCGTACAGGACCTCCAACATGCGGTCGTGCATTATCCTGCTGAAATGTAGGGTCTCGCAGAGATCGAATGAAGGGTAGAGCCACGGGTCGTAACACATCTGAAATGTAACGTTCACTGTTCAAAGTGCCGTCAATGCGACCAAGAGGTGACCGAGATGTGTAACCAATGGCACCCCATACCATCACGCCAGGTGATACGCCAGTATGGCGTTGACGAATACACGCTTCGAATGTGCGTTCATCGCGATGTCGCCAAATACGGATGCTACCATCATGATGCTGTAAACAGAACCTGGATTCGTCCGAAGAAATGATGTTTTGCCACTCGTGCACCCAGGTTCGTCGTTGAGTACACCATCGCAGGCGCTCCTGTCTGTAATGCAGCGTCAAGGGTAACCGCAGCCATGGTCTCCGAGCTGATAGTCCATGCTGCTGCAAACGTCGTCGAACTGTTCGTGCAGATGGTTGTCTTGCAAACGTCTCCATCTGTTGACTGAGGGATCGAGACGTGGCTGCACGATCCGTTACAGACATGCGGCTAAGATGCCTGTCATCTCGACTGCTAGTGATACGAGGCCGTTGGGATCCAGCACGGAGTTCCGTATTACCCTCCTGAACCCACCGATTCCATATTCTGCTAATAGTCATTGGATCTCGACCAACGCGAACAAGAATGTCGCGATAATATAAACCGCAATTGCGATAGGCTACAATCCGACCTTTATCAAAGTCGGAAACGTGACGGTACGGAAATCTCCTCCTTACACGAGGCAGCACAACAACGTTTCACCAGGCAACGCCGGTCAACTGGTGTATGTGTATGAGAAATGGGTTGGAAACTTTCCTCATGTCAGCACGTTGTAGGTGTCGCCACCGGCGGCAACCTTGTGTGAATGCTCTGAAAAGCTGATCATTTGCATATCACATCATCTTCTTCCTGTCGTTTAAATTTCGCCTCTGTAGCACGTCATCTTCGTGATGTAGCAATTTTAATGGCCAGTTGTGGAACTTTTAACCATGTGGTTCACTTGTCCACTGTAGTGGACAGTTATTGATGTCGCTTTTTTGGCGTTTTCAATCAGTCCTGAGGCTGCAAATGCTCACACCGGACTCCAGTAAACACTCCCAATTGGTACTGTGCCGTGCGTGCATTTGCAACCTGAGGACTGACTGAAAACGCCGAAGAGGCGATAATTAACAGTTGTCCAACAAAGTGCACATGCGCACCACATGGTTAATGAAACATGCCGCATCGTCAGAGTGTCTCCGTCCCTCACCTCTGGAGAAGCTGTGCTGCCTTGCTGGAACAGCACCCCTAGACACACGAAGGCTTTCGGCAGTCAGGAAAGACAGGCCCAAAACCACATCTACACCCCAACCCATGTTCGGACATCAGAACAAAAATGGCTCTGAGCACTATAGGACTTAACATCTGAGGTCCTCAGTACCCTAGAACTTAGAACTACTTAAACCTAACCAACCTAAGGACATCACACACATCCATGCCCGAGGAATGGTCGCTCGGTTCCAGACTGAAGCGCCT